>NC_134206.1:243590781-244215781 GCF_965140235.1 Caretta caretta
TAAGTCTTAAGAAATAGAAGCAAACCTTAGACTGTGTCTGTAGCCACTGCAACATGACTTGAATGCAAATGGTTAGAGTTGAACTTGACATAACTAGACTAGTTCCTCTTTAATCCAAAGAAAGCATAATCACAGCAAACCTCAACAGCAGCAGCCAGCTAGCCATAACACTCCACCCCAGCAGGTAAAAGTAGACTTATACGACACAAGTTCCCAGGAAGTCCCACACAAACCCCCCTACGTGTTGCAGGGCTCCTGACAATCCTTTATTGCTATAAGTTCTCATCTGCACTAATAGTTTTGTTCTCTGAATGAAACTTGTTTCTTCTCCACCTCCATGGAGCAGCAGCTTCTAGCAAAGACAACTAGTTTGTCTTTTTTTTTTTTTTCCAAACAGGCAATAAAGCTATTCTTTGCATTGAGGAGCTTGAACAACGGTAAAAGTAGCAGAAGAAGCCAACATCTGACCAGCCCATTCTCGGCGAACCACGGTTTGGGAATGGCTGCTTTAAAGCACCAAGCACTAATCTACAGAAACCAGACAGTGACATGGATATCAGTTAAGTGTGCAAGACCATTTCACAAACAAGCATGGAAGACAAAAACAGGAACAACCTATACATTTAGCAGATACTACTTCTGCTCTTATCTGAAAACTCAGGGCAGAGGAAGAAAAGTTTCAAAGAAGAATTTTGTGGTGAGAGGGAGAAGGTGAGAACAGTTGAGGTACAAGAGAAAAGGCTGCTCTTATCTGGGAGGCAACAAACCACTAATCAAATAGCATGCGACATACTGACATGAGGCTGTAGGAAGGGAAGTTACTTAACTTTGTAACTGGGTTCAAAGTTAAGTAACTAAGAGTATTACACTGTGGGCATGAATGTGTTCCACATGCCTGAGACCAGAGAATTCTTGCAAGTAGAATCTGTTGGGCTGCATGTGCACCCCTGCTCTCCTGGTGCTGTATAATGAGAGGGGTAGGGCGACGCAGACAGACTGCCTCTTTGGTTCCATCTCTACTGAGAATTTTGCCAATAACTGAAGCATAGGGGAAGGAGGGCGGGTACTGGAATACAGATAAGGACCTACACATCTTGAACTCCAGTTGCAAAAGTAAGTAATTTCCCTTTGTTGTTCGAGTGCTGGTCCCTGTGTATTCCACTGTGGGTGACTGACAAGCAGTACTCAGAGAGGAGGGTGAAAGGATGTAGGTGGTTTTGTTTGTAAAACCTCTGTCCCAAAAAATGTGTCAGCAAAGAAGTCTTGGACCAAAGCATAATGTCTCAAGCATGTGTGGATGGAACGTGACATAGCTGTCCCGCAAACATCAAGAAGGGGCACCTCTTGGAGTAATGATAGTGAGGCCCCTTCTGACCTTGCAGAATGAACCCTTACCCTGTGTGGGTGAGGAAGCTGTGAAAACTGATAACAGAGTAGGATACAACCAGAGATCCATTTAAAGATCCTCAGAGGATATAGCTTGACCTTGGACTCATTCTGCTACAGTAATGAACAGTTTAGGTGACTTACTGATCAATTTTGTTCTCTGCAATGCAAATGCGTGTCATATGCCAAGAGAATGAAGTCTCCTCTGCTTGGGAGAGGCTTGGGGCTTAAGAAAAAACATAAGTAAATGAACTGACTGGTTTATGTGAAATTCCAAAACTATGTTAGCAATGAATTTCGGGTATAGCAGTAGCAAGACTTTGTCCTTATGTAACACTGTGTATAATCTTTAGGGCCCGGAATACATCTACCCTTCTGGCCGAGCCAATGATAACAAGAAAGACAACATTCATGGACATATGAGACACGCAATATGTAGCTAGCAGTTCAAACGGTGGCTTAGTGAGCACAGAAAACACTAAGTTAAGGTCCCAGTGAGGGGGTGGCTTTTTTACTGGTGGGAAGGTTCTGATTAGACCCTTAAAAAAATTGGCTGTTCCTCGGTGAGTAAAGATGGAGTAACCATCCAAAGCAGGTAACACACACTGATTGCCACCAGGGGAACAGACAGCAAACTAAAAGAAAGGCCCATCATCTTCAGAGTAAAAAAATAATTCAAAATAGCAGTAATGTCTGCTGTTTCTGGAGAAATATGGTTTTGCTGAACCCAGACATAGAAATGTTTGCACTTGGCAAGATAATATTTCCTGATGGAGTCCTTTTTGCTCTTATTAAGAATGGTTTGCATGGCTTCAGAACAGGAACATTCTAAGTTTGATGCCCATCCAAATACCAAGCCATGAGATTAAGTGCATCAAGGTTAGGATGCTTGACTCTGCCATTCTCCTAGGTTAAGAGATCCAGGAATAATCAAATGCTGATAGGTGGATTGGACACCATTTGTAGAAGACTTAGAAATAAGAACTGCTTGGGCATTTGCAGTGATTAGGATGACTCGTGCCTTGTCCAGCCAAACCTACTATAGAACCAGGGGGACAGGAGGGAAGACATAACTGAAGTGATCTGTCCAAGGTAGTAGGAGAGCATTGCCTTTGGAATGATTTTCTTGAGCTCCTCTGGAGCAATATATGCTGCATTTCCTGTTTGCCTGGGAGGTAAACAGGTCCTCAGTGGGGGTTTTCCACTGAGTGAAAACACTATTCACTACTGAAATGTGTAACTCCAACTCAGGATAGATGGCGAAATGCCAGCTGAGGCTGTCTGCCAACAAATTCTGGGTTCCTGGAAGGTACACTGCCAATAGGATGATATGGTTCTTGATACACTAGTTCCATAGGGTGACCACTTCTATACACAGGGAGACAAATCTTGTTTCTTTCTGATTACTTATGTAGAATATGTTTATTCTGTCCGATATTGTGAGTATATGGTGAAACTGGATGAATGGTATGAATGCTTTGCGAGCCTCTCAGACTTGCCAGAGTTCCAGAAGATTTACATGCATTCTGGTCTCTTTGGGTATCCAAATGCCCTCCACCATGTGACTGTCCATCTGGGTTCCCCAGTCTCACAGGGCGGCATCTCTAATTATTGTCTTATTAGGTTTGGGGGACAGGAAAGGAACACTTACATACACTTGTCCAGAATCTTTCCATCAAGTTAGTGAGGCCCTCACCCTGGTAGGAATTGTCACTAAGGTGTTCATGCTGTGCTTACTTGGTGTATATACTGTTCGGAGCCAAGCCTGCTGGCAATGGAAGTGGAGTCTTGTGAATGTAAGCACATGCTGCCATGGTGTCCCTGGAGAGAAAGGCAAACCCAAACTGATATTGAGCATAACCTGGTCTATCAGGTTGTTAATGGCATGTCTGTCCATCCATTGGGAGATGAGCATTCACCCTGAGTCTAAGGTTGCTCCTATCAATTCTATACTCTGTCAGGGTCAGGATAGACTTTTCCACATTCAGACAGACTCCTAGGGATGACAGAAGATGAAGCAGCAATGAGGTTCATGCAAGGGCTTCTAGGAGTGTCGGGCCAGTTAGATGCTAGTCATCTAAATATGGGAAGACAATGAAGCTGCTCCATCTGAACTGCATTGCTACTACTAGAAACACTTTCGTGAAGACCCTGGGTGTGCTTGCAAGACCAAATGGGAGCACCCTGTATTGACAGTGCTTGGGAGCCACCATAAATCTGAAGAATCCTCTGTGGGCAGGGTGAATACCCACATGAAAGTATGCATTTTTACTATTGAGAACTGTGAACTCCGGGTCCTTTTCCAAGGAAGGTGTTATTGATAACAGTGGAGCCATATGGAATTTTTGTTTACAAATAAAAACACTGAGCCATCGCAGGTTGAGAATAGGTCTCCATGATCCCTTCTTTTTAGGACCTGAGACATATTTCAAATAGAACCCTTTCCCTTGTTGTTGAAGAGGTACCTGCTCTATATTCCCTGATAGAGGAGAAATTCTACCTCCTGGAGGAGAATCTCTGCATGAGAAAGGTCCCTGAAGAGGGACGGAGAAGAGGTTTTGGAGGGGGCAGAGAGAGAAACTCGACGATGTAGCCAGAATGAACAAACTCCCGAACCCACCTGCCTGTTATTGTACTCCAGTTGTGGTGAAAGACTGCTAGACGGCAATCAAAGGTTATGTGAGGATTGGGTGAAGATGGCATCAATAGTGGTTCACAACTCAGAAGAATCCCATCGAAAGTATCATCTGGCTGGGAGTAAAGCTGGGTTGATGTGGTCAGCGTGGAAGGTGCAGAAAATTGTGGCTTCTGCACTTTGTCTTTTATGAGGCAGTTCATAGGCTTGCTGGTGGTAAAAAGGTTGAGGGATAGGCCTTGGTTTGTAGGGATGTTTGTGGTATTTCCTCCTTGAGGACACCATATATACCCAGGGAGTGAAGGATTATCCTAGAATACTTTAGCAAGTGCAAAGACTCATCAGTCTATTTAATTGAAAAGGTCAGTCTTGTTAAAGGGCAAGTCCTCCACAATGTTCTGGAACTCCCTGAAGACTGTAGTCATGGTTCTGACCAGCAGCTTGCCTTCATAAATAAAGGCCTGAAATTGAGTCTGTCCCTCCGAGGTAAGTTGGCCTCAAAATCTAGGAATTCTGAATACTTGGAGAATGTATGGGCAGAGGCCCAGGTTGCCACCCTGCAAATTTCTGAGATGGGGACATTTTTAAGAGACATGACTGAGGTAGACACAGATCTTGTGGAGTGTGTGCGGATTCCCGACCGAGGCAGCAGATTGCACGCATGGTAACAGTGATTAATACAACCGGAGACCCATTTTGAGTCTTTGAGCTGATATTGTGGAACCTTTTGATTTTTCTGCGAATGAAAGGAAGAGTTTTAGGAGACTTCCTAAAGTCCTTAGTCCTGTCCAAATAAAATGCTACAGCTCTCCTAACATCTCGCATATGCAATATCGCCTCCCTGTTATCACAATGCGGTTTTCGTGAATTAGCTGATTCATACGAAAGATGAAGGCTACTTTAGGGAGGAACTTGGGAAGCGGCTCAACATAACTGTCTTTAAAAACGACTGTATGCCATCAGCGCTGCTATTTCCCCTATCCTTCATGCTAAGGTAATGACCACTAGAAATGCTGTCTTCATGGACAAGTTAACAGAGAGCAAGTTGCCAGGGGCTTTGAAGGGTGGTCTCTCAAAACTAGATTGAGGTCCCAGATTGGCATGCATGGTCTGACTTGCAGGAAGGTTTCCCATGCCCTTAAGGAATCTGTGTGCGATTGGGTGAATGAATACAGAGCATCCATCCACTTGACGGAGGAAGGTCAGGACAGACACCTCTTGAAACCAGGAGAACCAGGGGTATGCCTGCAGAGTGACCCCCCACCCCCAAAAGATACGAAAAAGTGAAAGGTTTGGGTTTTGTTTTGTTTCTAGAACCATAAAGAAAGAAACAAACTCTAAATTACTAAATTTCCCTGTGGGACGATCCCCCTCAAAATAGAGGGAGAAAACATGTAAGGGAAAAAAAATTGAATGAAAAAACAGAAACTCTAACTACTAGAAGGAAACTAAAAACTCCAAGACTATCTACTGCTTATACTAACACTATCAAAGAACGATGAGACTACTCGTTCTGTTCAAGGCCAAAGGTGGTCGAGAAGAACTGAGGGAAGTTCACGCGCGCAGTGCTAGATAGCCTTGAGGCAGACCACGGGGGGGAGGGAGAAGAGGGAAGGAGGTGTATGCCCGGGCCGAACAGACACTGCTATCTAAAATCTCCAATTAAAGGTGCAGTGGGTGCAAATACACCTACAGCGGAGCACTGCTCTAAGAAGAATGCATGAATACCCGCAGCAGAATATACGTAAGAACTAGCACTCAAAGAAGAAAACCTCATTATAAGGTTCTAAAGTCTTACGACTCTTTTCATGCTGTAGAAAAATTAAATTATAGATCCATCGGAAAAATCTGCTCACAATAATTGATAATTTGATAACCGATCAGATCAATTACATTCAGCTTGTGTCTCTAGAGCCATAAGACTCTCTGGGCCCCATATACAGTTCTCAGAATACACGAGTCTGATTTGATTTCCTCTTGATTTACATGGTCCTAGACAGAATACTTCAAGTGTTGACCATAAGAGTGCTCTTTCCTTTATTGACATACTTGAGTCATTGTAGAGGACCACTGACACCAATCTTCCCATCCTTCAAGACCACCAGGAATAAGAAGGTGGATGATGACCTTATACCATTTCATCTAGCAACCAAAAAGGAGGGCAAGATAAATACAGAAGAAGCAACTTTTCCCTCTACAGGAGCAAAGAGGGAACAGAGAGGAGTGTAGATAGCGTTCATCAGTCACAGGATTCCAAATCATCATCATGGAGTCATCTCCAAACATTCTGATATTACATTTTCAGCAATATGGGAAGACTTTAACTTAAGAGTATAAGACAGCAGGAAACAAACACTGCAGCACAAAATCATGCCATAATTATTTTGCAGCTCTTTGGAATGACGTTTATAAAGTAGTTCTCCAGCTATATAAGAGCTGGAGAACGATTGTTACAGCAATAGACTGTAACAGAAACAAGGGTTTGTCCCATTTCTCATATTTGTCTTAAACCGTAAGCTCCTTGGGCCAGAGGCCATGTCTGCGTATTTGTATGTTGCTTAGCGCAATGAAGTCCTGATCCTGATTGTGGTTTCTAAGGATATGTCTACACTGCAATTAAAAAGCTGCGGCTGGCCCATGCCAGCTGACATGGGCTTGCAGGGATGTTTAATTGCAGTGAAGATGAATGGGCTCAGGCTGGAGCCCAGGCACTAGGATCCTGCAAGGTGAGTGGGTCCCAGAGCTCAGGCTGCAGCCTGAACATCTACACAGCAATTAAAGAGCCCCATAGGCCAAACCACATGAGCCCAAGTCAGCTGGCACAGGCCAGTCGAGGTGTCTAATTGCAGTGTAGACGTACCCTAAGTGCTCCTGTAATACAACATATCATAAATCTTCAGAACTAGTGCTGAAAAACAGACATGATGCAGTTTTCTTTCTTATTTCTCTGTCTCTTTTGGGGATCAGGTTACAAGGAAAGGTGCATATTTCCAAAGTCTTTCCCAAACGAAGGGTAATGATTTTAACAGTAGATCACTCTTGTGCATGGAAAAAAGAGTCTAAGCAATAAACACACACACAATTGACCTAGTTTCTAGACCTACAGCCCAAATGTCCTGTTGAATACATTGTATGTCACAGAGCTCTAGGGTTGTATAGTTTGGGAAGGAAGGAAAACAGACCAAAAGGGGCTGCATTTACTCAATTTAATCTGCTCAAACTGCCGTCCCAGATACAGAAAATTCTGGATTTGTAAAAGAGAAGATCCTATGGAAAAAATAAAAATAAAACTTCACTCCTGGAAAAATAAATTTCAGGCTGCTATTTAAAAACATAGGGGAAAAGGTGGAAGCCAAAGGTAACTGACAAGACTGTAGAACTGCTTCAATACTCATTTTCAGTAGAACAAGAATGAATGCCACCCAAAGATCTGGGCTGGCACAGTCATCCAGTTCAGTAGTTTCAGAATAATATAATCAATAGCTGAGGTTTTTGCCATTGAATTCAGAGGAATTTTTATGCAAGTCATTTCTCCATAACAGAAGGGGAGACTGTAAGACGAAAACATGAGTGCACAGAATAGAGGCAGACATAGAAGAGGATAAAATGTATGTGCACATTCAGGGTAATGAGCTCTAGTACACAAAGAAAGCAGAAGCTGGAGTGGTGAATGGACCTACCACCAGCACAGACCCATACAAAGTTGTGCAAGGCCCTTCAGAAGATCCTACAATTTGAGTTCATCCCTAAAACATCCAGCCCATATAACAGTTAGTAACACCAGCAAGAAGATATTTGTTCAATATCTTCTTAAATAATCTGGACGATGGTGTGGATTGCACCCTCACCAAGTTTGGAGATGGCACTAAACTGGGAGGAGAGGTAGATACGCTGGAGGGTAGGGTTAGGATACAGAGGGTCCTAGACAAATTAGAGGATTGGGCCAAAAGAAATCTGATGAGGTTCAACAAGGACAAGTGCAGAGTCCTGCACTTAGGACGGAAGAATCCCATGCACCGCTACAGACTAGGGACCGAATGGCTAGGCAGCAGTTCTGCAGAAAAGGACCTAGGGGTTACAGTGGAATAGAAGCTGGATATGAGTCAACAGTGTGCCCTTGTTGCCAAGAAGGCCAATGGCATTTTGGGATGTATAGGTAGGGGTATTGCCAGCAGATCGAGGGAAGTGATCGTTCCCCTCTATTCGGCATTGGTGAGTCCTCATCTGGAGTACTGTGTCCAGTTTTGGGCCCCACGCTACAAGAAGGATGTGGAAAAATTGGAAAGAGTCCAGCGGAGGGCAACAAAAATGATTAGGGGACTAGAACACATGACTTATGAGGAGAGGCTGAGGGAACTGGGATTGTTTAGTCTGAGGAAGAGAAGAATGAGGGGGGATTTGATAGCCGCTTTCAATTACCTGAAAGGGGGTTCCAAAGAGGATGGATCTAGACTGTTCTCAGTGGTAGCAGATGACAGAACAAGGAGTCATGGTCTCAAGTCGCAGTGGGGGAGGTTTAGGTTGGATATTAGGAAAAACTTTTTCACTAGGAGGGTGGTGAAACACTGGAATGCGTTACCTAGGGAGGTGGTGGAATCTCCTTCCTTAGATATTTTTAAGGTCTGGCTTGACAAAGCCCTGGCTGGGATGATTTAGTTGGGGACTGGTCCTGCTTTGAGCAGGGGGTTGGACTAGATGACCTCCTGAGGTTCCTTCCAACCCTGATATTCTATGATTCTATGAAGAAGATCTAGAAAGGCCCGTCAGTCGCGGCATTAGCGATGGTACAAATGAAAGTTCTGCTCAGGTCTCTTCCTCAACTTGTATAGTTTTCCTGACACTGAATGCAATGCAGTTAAATCCTGATGGGATAACGTAAAGAAGCCACTCTAGTATAAAAAAAAAAAGTGTTTAACATGCCACATGGCATTTGTGAAAAATAAGAATTTCCATTTAGTTGCCCCGGGCTAATTGTTTTTAAAAGCGAATATCAAAGCAAACACAAAATATATGTTATTTTCAATACTAGAGCTTAAAAAGCCCCAAAAGGTGCTTGGCACATTACAAAATCGAAAGTCAGAAAGTAACACATTGCTGTGCCTACTTATCTTACATCTACTCCTGAGGGCATTCTGTGCCAAAATATTTAAAATTCTGCACCAAAAAAATTAAAATTCTGCAAATTTTATTTGTCAAATAAATGTGGAGGCTCCAGCATGGCACTGAGGAGCATAGGCCACTGGCTGCACAGAGGTGGGAGATCACTGACCAGCTCCCCACTGGGACATGAACTCAGCGGTGAGGCTGCACCCAACCCTAACACAGTGCAAGCACTGGGCCTGCTCTAGAAATATCCCAGGGCCCTTTCCCTCCATGCCAGGTGCACCAGGTGTGGGCAGGCAGGCTCAGCAAGGCAGGATCCAAGTGTGGAGGGGCTTAATGTGGGGGAATCCAGGTGTGGTTTGAGAGGATTCTGTGTGTGGCAATCTGGCTGCGGGCAGCTCAGTGGAGGATCTGGACGCACAGCAGCTTGTTGTGGGTTCTGGGTGTAATCGTACTCTGCAGGGGGGTCCAGGTGAAGGTGGTTGAGGCTCGGGGGGGGGGGGGGTGTCTGGGTGTGGAAGAATACAGCTCAGCCGGGGCGGTGGGGGAGGGCTGAGTGTGGGGGGGGGCTCAATGGGAGGTCCAGATGTTGGGAGAGTGTGGCTCAGTGGGGTGGGGATCCAGGTTCAACTGTTTAGGGCTCAGTGGGGTGGGGATCTGGATGCATGTGACTCACCACAGTGGTCCAAGTGCAGGGGGAGTGTGGCTCGGGGGGTGGGGGTGGGTTCTGAGTGTGGGGGGTGAGGCTCGGTGGGAGAATCTGAGTTTGAGGGAGTCAGGATGCATAGTGGTTGGGCAGATGGGGGAACAGCTTCCTGTAGAGGGATCCCTCCCCCTGCACCTGAGGAGCAACTGGTGCAGGAAGCAGGGGATGGGGGAGTTTGCAGAGCTTCCTGCAGCCGGGGGAGAAATCTGGGGGTGGGTCTGACCTGGCCCCAGATGCCGTTCAGGAAAAGAAGAAGTCCCATCCTCCCCAGCCCAGCTCTGATCCCAGCGCAGCATAGGAGCCACCAGCTGGGTCTTGCCCAGTCCTGCCTCCTGCCCCACAATGATTTACCTCTCTGCCAGCTGCCCTGGGCACCTGAAACATGCTGCTGGGGAGGGTCACATGATTGCTCTTGTGGCTTCCCTTTCCTTCCCTGTCAGAAAGTCATTTTTCTGCGGGGAAGCAAAGAAATCTGTGGGGAACACAAATTCTGCACATGCACAGTGGCGCAGAATTCCCTCAAGAGTATCCATCCTGACATTTTGCTGAGGGAGAGAAGAGACTACATTAAGGAGACAGAAGCTGTTTCCATGCCTTCTATGAAATCTATTGCTAGTGATTCTGATCCTAAAGGCCAGTGGCATCACCGTACGACATAATTCCTCAACCAGAAAATGAACAGGATTTAGAAAAATAAAGCACCATGGCACCAATGCAGAGAGAGAGAAATCATTGAGAAAAAAAGTACTGGAGTTAAGTATGGTTTGGACAAAAGCAAATGTTCCCTCTGCTTCATGTAAACTGAAGTTCACCTCTGTTTCTATGAGTACATGGAATTCCACAGCATCTGTCAAAGGGACTTGCAGCAACAATTAGCATTCCAGGCCCTACAAGTCTATTTGCCCAGTCTGGGCTGGAGGTCAGCCATATTTCAACAGTTTATTAACTAGAAGCATAAACTTCATTTATTTCTCTTCCACAACGATTTCAGCAACTTTTCCTCCCATCTCCTTTTCCCTTATAGTTCAGATGCATCAGCTCTACTTTCTGAACATCCAATCAGAGAACTGCAGCCAGGCATCTTTAAACTTGTTTAAGAAACTGAGGTCAAGGACCAAAGAAGCAAAACCCAGAGCAGATTTTCCCAACACAGGCATTTAAGGATTACTGAGAAAAGAAGAAATTGAATAATCAATTTCCACTTTCTTCAGCCCCAATTCTCCCTTTCACCCATATATCCCTCTCACCTCTCAAGTTCTGCTATCTTTTTATCTTTATCATTCTTCTCATTTTCCATCTCCTTCAGGATTTCCAGAAGACGATCCACTTCAGCTTGAGCCTTACTGGTTTCTTCCTGGTACAGTGCCACCTCTCGCTCCAGCTGCTGGAATCGGTCATTCAGCTCTGGGCTGGCCTTGGCCTCCAGTGTAGCTTCATGAGCCTGCAAAGAAATCAGTTCAAGAACCATCTCTCACACATGTATAATATATCCACAATCATTGCAGGGCACAAAGTACCCAAATAGCTACTTCTAAATGATAAATGCATCCATTAAAATGGAAAACATCATGGGCACCAAGTTCCTGTAAGTTACACTGCATCAGTGGGATAGCTAATAGGAGATGAATAATGAAATAGATGTTTTGTACGGGTTTTTAAAGAGAGCTTTGACATTCAATTTGCACCATGCTGGAAGCTCAGAAATAAAATAAATAATTTCAAAAATTATTTTTTCCAAATATGCCTATTTAGTCTCATCTTTTCAGCACCCCAACACAAGTCTATCCTACCTATCTAGACAAACAGAAGTCTAATCTGCATCTGACCCATAACACTCCAGTGCACCCATCACTACCTGTTAGCAGCATTAACTATGCTCTTTAAAAATAAAAACTGAAGCTGATCTCCTCATGAGGAACAAAAACAGTGCAGGTTAATGGGATAATGATGTGGGGGGGAGGGAGAAATCAAGGGATAGAATTATACTTACTCATAAAAAAGGAATGTGCTTGAGAGTATATTTAGGACGTGGAGAGATGAAAGTACAAGGACTCCTAGAAATCACACTTTAGTGCACAGAGAAACACTATAATGAGAAGGCTCAGGACAAAGTGACCCCAGCAAAGTTCCGCTGCTTTGTGTACAGGAACAGTGCGATGAATTTATTTGGAACTAAACCTTGTTCCACTGAAAAGTCACTAGAGTATTAACAGAGTGTATTTGAATCCAATAGTTCCCAAGCATGATAAAAATAAAGCGAAATGGATATACATACTGGAATTTAAACTAACAAACCAAGGATTAAATACCCAGTTAACACAGAACAGTTTTCATCATATCTGGAGGGAAGTAGGTGGAGAGGACATTTATGCGATCTTTCTACTTCTCCTTGATCCCGGAGGCTAAACCAGTTCTTGATGTAAGTAAAAGCAGTTTCAGGTCTGGTCAAACATGCTCCAGTGGATCAGAGTTTCCCAAAAGCTGCTCTGCCAGCCAAGACTACCAGAGCACACTAACACCTATGACATGGCTGATGTTTCAATTCCCTTTCCACTACTGTGGAAAGGAGATTTACAAGGTGCCATGATTTTGACCCAAAGTGTGGCAAACCTAAACCCACTATACTGGGAGTCCAAGAGCTACTTTCAAATGTAATCAAAGCTATAACTACAGCAGCATATAAATATCAGTATTAGAATCTGCTGCTTCCAAAAGGAGCAATTATAATACATTAATAGAACAAACATAAAAGGTACAATAAACAATGCGTCCTAGGAGAGATCACAAATAAGACAGTAGTGAGTTAAGCCTGATTTTTTGCCACAGACAGCCTGAATTCTTCCCTACTGAATATGGCTGTATCTCCAACCTCTCAAAATGTTTGTTTTAACAAATGCTCCTCCAGACCCTTTAAAGTAATCCAAAATACATAATCAGATAATCAGGAAATGTGAAAAAATGTAAACTGGGCTGCTAGCCAGATTATTGAGCTCTCTAATCCCAAATAAGCTATAACGGCTAATGGAGATCTATTGTCAGGAGGACTCTCCTATTTAATATTATTCTGTGTTAATAAAAACATCTTGACAATCACCCAAGAGACCCTACCGACAGAAGAAGGAAGTACATTTTCCATTTTAGAAAACGGAACAAGTCAGCGTGTCTGGTTCTGATAGAATTAGAGGGCTGTTTACACTATACACTATATTCATTACAGGTAAAGACACATAACAAATGATGTTGGTATGTAAGATACTCTCAACCACACAACAAAAATGGCATGTGATCTTGTGGAAAGTGGAAACCAGTTTGTGGTTCTGAATTACTGACTGACTTTGGTCCAATTTGTGGGTTACACAGACAATGCATTTTATATGACCATGTGTCATAAATATAAAGGGAAGGGTAACCACCTTTCTGTATACAGAACTATAAAATCCCTCCTGGCCAGAGGCAAAACCCTTTCACCTGTAAAGGGTTAAGAAGCTAGGATAACCTCGCTGGCGCCTGACCAAAATGACCAATGAGGAGACAAGTTACTTTCAAAGCTGGGGGGAAGGGGAAACAAAGGGTCTGTCTGTCTGTGTGATGCTTTTGCCGGGAACAGAAAAGGAATGGAGTCTTAGAACTTAGTAAGTAATCTAGCTAGATATGCATTAGATTTCTGTTTTGTTTAAATGGCTGGTAAAATAGTTGTGCTGAATGGAATGTATATTCCTGTTTTTGTGTCTTTTTGTAACTTAATGTTTTGCCTAGAGGGATTCTCTGTGTTTTGAATCTGATTACCTGTAAGGTATTTACCATCCTGATTTTACAGAGGTGATTCTTTTACTTTTTCTTTAATTAAAATTCTTCTTTTAAGAACCTGATTGCTTTTTCATTGTTCTTAAGATCCAAGGGTTTGGGTCTGTGCTCACCTATGCAAATTGGTGAGGATTTTTATCAAGCCTTCCCCAGGAAAGGGGGTGTAGGGTTTGGGGGGATATTTTGGGGGGAAGACATCTCCAAGTGGGCTCTTTCCCTGTTCTTTGTTTAACACGCTTGGTGGTGGCAGCATAAGGTCCAAGGACAAAAGGTAAAAGTTTTTACCTTGGGGAAGTTTTAACCTAAGCTGGTAAGAATAAGTTTAGGGGGTCTTTCATGCAGGTCCCCACATCTGTATCCTAGAGTTCAGAGTGGGGAAGGAACGTTGACACCATATCTTAAATCCTATTGTATTCAGTTATCATACAAGAGAGAAAGCCAATGCATTTAGGTTTTTCACAAACGTGCATAAAGATGTAGAAGAGCAGAAATTGGATATAATCCCAATTTAACACTATGGGCACCCTTCAACAGCACATTTTTTACACTGAGAAAGGAAATTCAAATACAAACAATACGTTCCCATAATATACAAAGAAGGAAAAAGTGTACAATTAAGGTATAATCCACTAATTTAATCTTCAGTGTACAATGGAACACAGTAATAAAGGCATTAAGGCAGCTCTTCCATTGTGCCTGGGTACCAGAAGCAGCATGGTTCGGTAGTCAGATTTAGAGACTGAAAATAACATAAGGATTCTATTATGGACATTGACTTGCTGTGAAAGATGAGAAAAGTAATTTAAACTTTCTTTGTCTGGATTTTCTCATCGGTAAAATCGGGATAACAGTCAGAGTTATAAAGCACTCAGATTCTTGAAAGAAAGGGATGATCAAGTATTAATGAGAACACAAGTCTCTCTCTTTTTTAAATGTGTAATTCATAGCCTATTTGTCACAATCTAACTCACATTATCACAACTGTACGATAGCAAACAATACAAACAATGCAAAAAGAGTTTCATTTATAGACTCATTTTCACACATAAAACTTTTTTGAACATTGCTTTTGGACTAAAATCAACCATGTTTCATCTCTGTTCAATGGCGAGTTTTGGAGGGGCAGTTTGAACAAAAGTTGAACAGAGGGGCAGTTTGAACATAGCTATCTGAGTTATGCAAGGATAACAATAAAAAACACCGTTTTCTCCTAATTCCTAAAATTACCACAAATTTTCTCCCATACACAGGAGTCAAAAATAGCTTTAAAATGGCATGTAGATAATCTTCACTGAGGAGCATATTCACAAGCAAATTTGAAGGAAAAAAACCCTGACCAGATTATAAAAAACTGAAAGTAACTAAAAATATTTCTTTTGTTCTGGGTGGATAGATCACTGTACATTCTCCCTCCCAGGCCTTATCAATGACTCAGCTGACACAGGATATGCTGCACTCAAGCTGCTCCTGTATGCTCATTTCCATTATGGCTACTGTAAAGAGCTCAGTGAAGAAAATAGCAAAGTACTGAAAAGAAGCCCCAGTGCTTTAACTTCAGGAACAATCAACAGGAGAAAATCCTATGTGTTAAAATATTGTTTATCCCAATAATTTATGCTTTTGCCCTAATTTTTGCTCGATGTAATATTTGGCAAATTCTAAACTTTAAAATAACTGTCTTCTTCTATTACCAAGGAAGAGCCAACATAAATCATTGTGCTGGTGTCCTGTAAACCCAGCTTTGAAGAACAGAGTTTTCAGGCAAAGATGGTACCTGCGGCAAAAGTTGAAATTTATGGCTTGAATACACAACTTTTTTGTACTGCTTTAACTATATCTGTTTGAAACCTGTATAGTTAACGTGGTACAACCCTTAAGAGTTATAAATTTAGTGGAATAAGCTACGCCAATATAAGTACCTTTATACTGATATAACTGTGTCCACACTAGGGTTTGCACTAATTTAACTATTTTGATTAAAAAAAAAAATCCAGACTCCTAACCAAAATAGTTGAATTAGTACAAAACTTTGTGCAGACCAGGTCTTACTCCTCCCCCATGCTGTTTACTTCAAGGATGAAGAAACTTCTCTCTTTCCACTCCATCTTCTCATCATCTGATTCTCTATCATCTCACGGAGGTGCAAGCTTCAAACATTAATTGAGACTCAAACATCAACATTAAGTACAAGAAATTTCATTTTTTAGCCCTCTTTGGACAGTTTTTACATTTAAATGTAATAAAAAAGGAATGATGCACAGTGACCATTAAAAAAGAATATCAAAAATATGTTCAAGGCAGTTACAAAGAGGATGGTGATCAACTGTTCTCCATAGCCACTAAAACTAGGACAAGTAATCACCTTAGTCAGCCCACAGCAGGGGAGATTTAGGTTAGATAGCAGGAAAAAAAATTCTAACTCTAAGGATAGTTAAATATGAGGTTACACCAAGAGAGGTTGTAGAATCCCCATAACTGAAGGTTTTTAAGAATCGGTTAGAAAACCACTGGTCAGGAATGGTCTAGGTATACTTGATCCTGCCTCAGCATAGGAGTATGAACTAGATAATCTCTTGATGTCCCTTCCAACTCTACTATTCTATAATTCTGTGAAATGCAAGAAAGTTGAAATTTCTATTGCCAAGTTAACCTGGCCATGTTGCACATTCTATATATTTCTGGTATACCGTCTTTTCCTGCTGTTACATTGATTTTTTAAAATAAAAATAGCTCTTCAATGTGGTATTTGAATACTGCACAAAATACTCCAAGTATAGTGCCTCCAATGTTCCCACTAATATTTTCCATCCATGTACGGAATGAATTTTGTGTTATGTACAGCACCAATATCGAGATAATGTGCGGATGTGCACCACCAGTACAAACAAAAAACCTAAATATATATTTTTAAACAGTTCATAGGTATGAAAGAAAGAAAGAAAGAAAGAAAGAAAGAAAGAAAGAAAGAAAGAAAGAATATTAAACCAAGGAATAATTAACAAGGAGCACTGCTTAAGATGTCTGTTTGATATGAAATCAAATAAAAAGAAAATGAACACTGCCCTTGGAGTACATGTATTTTATCATCCTTTCTAACAACTCAAGCTAGTAAACACACCAAAATGTGATATAGTGAAAACAGCTATTTAAACAAAACGATGGCCATTAAGTGTAAGCATAAAAAATATGCACCAGAGGCCCAATTTAATAACCTACTCCTACCATAGATCACTAAGTCTTCATGGAAAGCTGCTCTCAAAAAATGAAGCATCTTCCAAAACACTAGCATGCTACCGACTTTTGCAGTTCCCAAAACTATCCCTCTTGCATGCATGTTATCTGCATACATAGCTCAGCTTTAAGATGCTATACAAATCTGAGTCAACTAGAAATAGTCATGCTCTCATTGCAAATATTAATACAATATTTTTTGATACTGGAAAGGAGAGTAAAGGGCATTCGCTCAGGCCTATACAATTCCTATGGGATGTCAACTCTTAATTTGATTAATACTTCACACACATAGAAAAGTAAAAATAAGTAATAAAGCAACACAGACAGCAAACAAAACCACAAACAAAAAGAACGAGGAGTACTTGTGGCAGCTTAGAGACTAACAAATTTATTTGAGCATAAGCTTTCGTGGGCTAAAGTCCACTTCATTAGATGCATGTAGTGGAAAATACAGTAGGAAGATATATATATATATATAACACTTGAAATACGAAGAGAAGTAAAACATCAAGTGGTTGGTTGGGTATTTTAAATGAGTGTTTAGGACCCATGCTGTGCAAGTGCAATAGACCCTTTAGAAACAGACAAGGTTAAGGTTCTCCTGGTTTCTCATTGTGTGTATGTCACCAACTTAAAAACTCAGAGTAGGCTTATTAAGTTTTTATAAGACCCTTAAGTAAAGGGAGCACCTTAACACATGGCTTTGGAGTTTGCAAACAGATCCCTGCTTAACAGAGCTTGCAAATAAGGTCTTCATCATGCAAAACACCTAAGCACCAAACCTAGTGCTTGCTACTTATGAGTCAATGGGAGTACTAAGAGCCAGAACTATACCAGATAGCAAAGATCTGGCCTTAAGAATTTCCAGTACCTCTCTCTGCATGGAGTGCAGGCCACTTGCTGGAATCTTCTGCATATATCTCTCAATCAATTCTTTGCCATTGCAAGAGCGTCGAGAAGTGGTGCACCTCAGGGCTTGTTTACACTTGAAACACTGCAGCTACATTGCTGTAGTGCTTCAGCGTAGACGCTACCTAGGCCAATGGAGGGGTTCTCCCATCAGCATAGGTAATCCACCTCCCTGAAAGTAATTCTTCCATTGATCTAGTGCTGTCTACATTAGGAGTTAGATTGGCTTAATTATAAAGCCGAAGGCTGTGTATTTTTCACTCCCCTCAGCGACATAGCTGGGTGAAACTAACCTTTTAGTGTAGACCAGACCTCAGTCCCTATCTGTGACATAACAGTTTAGTTTCCTGCAGGCTGTAATACTTTGGTCTAATTTCAGCTGGTGGGTTTAGTGTGTGCGTACTGGGTAGTGTTGATGGCCTGTGATATACTGGAGATCAGACTAGATGATCTGGTGATCTCTTCTGGCCTTAAACTCTATGACTATTAGCAAGATTGGAACCTTTAGATCCACTACGCAGATCTCTGCCACTTGAGCTAACTAATAGCTGTAGTAGGCGGTCATCCTTTATGTGGACCAAATCAAGAGGGAGATGAGAGACAGACTTTGCAAGTGAGTTTCACAGATACTTGCTGACATCAGAGGAATTATGAGACTCAGGAATCTTGAATTCTGTTACAGGCTCTGGAGAGAAATGGGCTCTATGTGGCACAGATTCCTTTGTCCATTCCCTGACGCAAGACCCCTTCTCTACCATCACCTTGAACCTGCTGTTTCTCCAGTCCTGTACCTCTTCCCCACTCCTGACTCCTCCTCCCAGTCCCATGCTCTTCATCAAGCCACTCCCAGTCTCCATTGCTCACGTTCCTCATCCAAATTCAAGTCTTCTTGCTCAGTCAGTCCTAATCTCACCCAACTACACTCCCCACAGTCCAAGCCTCCTCTCCCCCCCGAGTCCCAATCCCCCAGCCCTTCCCAGTCCCCCAGCCCAGATCCTAGTCTCCAAATCTCCTTGTCCAGCCAGTCCCAGTCTCCCAGTCCTTGGCTCCTCATTCAATCTCTGTCTCCCTCCTAGTTCGCCCATCCCGTCTCTCTGTCCTCTTGTCTAGCCAGCCACAGTCCACCCCAACAGCTCCCATTCTCTTTGCCCTACCAATCCCCAGTTTCTGCCCCACCCCAACTCACAGTGAAAGTTTCCCTGTCCTTGCCACTGCCAGCCTCCCAACCCAGTTTCTGCCTACATCCTGGCACCTTATCCTAATCTACTCTCTCCAACACACAGACACACACAGTTCTGACACTTGTCCCCTCTGCATCCGGATAAGTCAGCTGCCTGGCCCCAGAAGGGTGGCCATTGGGATAGACATGGTCCCTGCTCTCAATTCAGAAGCGCAGACCTAAACCAGAATGCAGCAGCCCAAAGCTTCAATTGCAGAGAAGGTCTCTGTCAGCAGCAAGCTGGAACATACTCATTGTGGACGGAATCTTAGGGGAATTTAGCTGCTAAGATCTAAGAAGTCTCTACTGAGTATGTGTAAACTGTGATTTTTCAAAAGCTTATAACAAGGCCAAATTTGAGTGGATAAATACAGGGCTGACAAGGCAGATTCTTGACACAAAGGCCGACCCTCTGCCAAATTTCAAGTCCCTGCTCCAAAAGCATAGGATCACCTGAGCTTTTAAAAGAAAAGGTTGCCAGAATTTTTTAACATGGGCAAAACAATGTATATTTTTTCCAATCTTCATTCTGGGAACTACCGAACCATTTTGGCTGAAATTTTCCAAAAACAAATTCAGTTGTATAACATACTACCTCTGAGAAAGAAATGTTATCTCTTATGAAATAACTTTATCCTTCACATTTTATATTCAGGTTTCAGAGTAACAGCCATGTTAGTCTGTATTCGCAAAAAGAAAAGGAGTACTTGTGGCAACTTAGAGACTAACCAAGTTATTTGAGCATGAGCTTTCGTGAGCTACAGCTCACTTCATCGGATGCATACCGTGGAAACTGCAGCAGACTTTATATACACACAGAGATCATGAAACAATACTTCCTCCCACCCCACTGTCCTGCTGGTAATAGCTTATCTAAAGTGATCATCAAGTTGGGCCATTTCCAGCACAAATCCAGGTTTTCTCACCCTCCGCCCCCCCCCACACAAACTCACTCTCCTGCTGGTGCTAGCCCATCCAAAGTGACAACTCTCTTCACAATGTGCATGATAATCAAGGTGGGCCATTTCCTGCACAAATCCAGGTTCTCTCACCCCCTCACCCCCCTCCAAAAACCACACACACAAACTCACTCTCCTGCTGGTAATAGCTCATCCAAAGTGACCACTCTCCCTACAATGAAGCACCCTTAGCATGGAAGGCAGAATAATTGATCTCAGCACCACACAGCAAATGGAAGCAGCAGCAAAAGACAAAGAGGAATGGAAAAGACTGGTTTCCACTCTGCATGCTGACAGTGGCGCAGGAACTGAATCTCTTTTAGGACATATTTTATTATGAATTTCCTGATCTTTGTGCAAGGAAGATGTCAGAATATTTCATTAATGTCTATTATTTGCATGTAGTATACATTTTAATAAATGTAGTCATTGGGAGTTTTGTGCTCCAAGTAGCTTAACAATTGTTCTTCTCTCCAGAATTCCCCACACACCTCTTTCTCCAAGTCTGAACATGTGAGAATAACTTTTTTTCCAGATTTACTACTTGTTTCTACTATCCAGTCAATTCTTAATAGGGAGAATGACAGAAAAACTGTGCCTCATAAAACATCAGGAAAAAAATGGTTTGTTACTGTAACACTCTGTGCCCCAAAGAGACACTCTGCACCCCATATTCACCATCGGTGATAGAATTATGATGTATTTTGTATAAAGAATACCTTGTGAGGTATCATTTTAAAAGTCTTAATCTTTAATTAATATTTAAAGAACATTAATATTCTGTTAAGTTGTATGTGCTATCATTGTATATGAAGTTTCACTATGTATGTACCACTGAAACATGTTGTGAGGTTGGGAACACCCACAAGCAGTCTTTCAGATACAACAATAAAAAGGCCAAACAACGTTGATGGCTCATTGAGGAGAATACAAACACTCAAAAGGATTACTCCAGGAACTGTGAACAATGGAAACTTCTCAGAGATAGCACATACTCAAGGGAGACTATTTGAGTCTTGTCACAGCAAAAGATCTTTCCAGCAAGTTGGAAGATACAAAGGGGGAAGTAACATCATGACTTGGCCTGGTTAGAGCAGGAGTCAAAAGTCAGAAACCTGGAGGTCAGAATCAGACAGGCCAGAGGGCAAACCAGGCATCAGATGTTAGGAGGCAGGCAGGCAGGCTCAGGTTATCAAGAGACCAGCAGCATTGTGCAGATTGTGAAGGAGCAACAGTCCTGAAATAGGGAGAACCCAGCTGCATAGACAGCTTTCTGTTTCTGTGCTTGGGTTAGATAGAGGCTGGGGACCAATCAGGACCCCCAGGATTCCAGCAATCAGATCCCAGGACTGGAGTTCTCTTTTGGAGTTCAGCTGCTATTCTAGCAGCTGTTACCTGGTCAATGGGTGGCAGGCTGAGACTGCCTAACTTTTAAGAGGCCTGTGGACCTAGGTTCAAGACATGTAGTCCCTGACAAAGGGTGACCATCCTGAACTGGGAAAAGAAGCCTTTCCCCCTGTGTTGGTAAGGAATCTCTTCTATCACTCCCAATTTCCAAAGAGACTATACTTCTTGAAGTAATAGAGTCTTATGAGATAGGGGCCTGAAAGGGGATGGGGAAAATGGGGTTGGGAAGAGGGAGGGAGGTGAATTGGATAATATATCCCTCTTTTAATGTGCTGAGCCACACTTGCCAGATGTGATGTTTGCCCAAGCAGGGTGGAAGAGGAACCGGCATGTTTCACAGGTAGGAGATATGGTTAGCAAATTAGTCAAAATGACTGCCTGGAGATTGCAGCTGTCTGGTGAGAAGGGCCTCCCATAGATGAAGGCAGCTGGAAAGATCAAGGAGGTCTTAACCTTCTCTTTGAAGAATATGGCCTAAACTGTTTCATCTGTTTTGTTGGAAAATCGTTTTCCTCATGGAAATTGCAGTGGCCATGGAACATGAGGCCCTATCAGAGATGTCAATATCTGCTTGAACTGGCTTGTTTCTCCTCATGTAACTATTTCTCACCAGACTTGTGCCTTGAATCAAGGGCAGTTGGAGACACAAAATTGGGAGGTATAGCCAATATGGAGGAGGATCAGAATACCATACAAGAAGATTTGGATGACCTTGTTAACTGGAGTAATGGAAATGGGATGAAATTTAACAGTGCAAAATGAAAGTTCATGCATTTAGGGACTAACAACAAGAATGCTTGCTTTAAACTGGGGACTCATCAGTTGGAAGTGACAGAGGAGGAGAAAGACCTGAATGTAGTAGTTGATCACAGTGTTAAAAAGGCTAATGGAATCCTAGAATGCATTAAGCAAGGTATTTCCAGTTAGAGACAGGAAGTGTTAGTACCATTATACAAGGCACTGGTGAGACCTCATTTTGATATTGGTCTCTCATATTTAAGAAAGATGAATTCAAACTGGAACAGGTGCAGAGAAGGGCTACTAGGATGATGCAAGGAATAGAAAACCTACTGTATGAGAGGAGACTCAGAGCTTGGCTTGTTTAGCCTAACCAAAGAAGGCTGAGGGGAGATATAATTACTTTCTATAAATACATCAGAGCAGGAGTGGACAAACTTTTTGGGCCGAGGGCCACATCTGGGTAGGGAAATTGTATGCAGTACCAGGGCAGGGGGTTGGGGTGCGGGAGGGAGTGTGGGGTGTGGGAGGGGATGCGGTGTGCAGGAACGGGCTCAGGGCAAGGGATTGGGGCAAAGGAGGGGTGTGGAGTGTATGAGGGGGCCCAGGGAAGGGGGTTGGGGTGCAGAAGGGGTGCGGAGTGCAGGAGGGGGCTCAGGGCAGGATTGCAGATTGCGGGGGGAGCTCAGGGCAGGGAGTTGGGGTGCGGGAGGGGTGCAGGCAGAGGGCTTAGGGCAGGGAGTTGGAGTGCAGGAGGGGTGCAGGCAGAGGGCTTAGGGCAGGGAGTTGGAGTGCAGGAAGGGTGCGAGGTGCAGGCAGGGGGCTTAGGGCAGTGAGTTGTGGGGTGGGGTGCAGGAGGAGTTCGGGCTCTGGAGTGGCAGTGGCGCACACCAGGGCCAGGGCAGGCTCCCTGCATGTCTTCCCTGGCCCCATGCCGTGCTGTGTCGTGCCGCTCCGGGAAGCGGCCAGCACCACGTCCCTGTGCATCCCCTGCGGGAGGGGGAGGCACAGGGCTCCGCATGCTGCCCTTGCCACACCTCCAGGTTCCTCCCCTGAAGCTCCCACTGCCCGTGGTTCCCCATTCCCGGCCAATGGGAGCTGCAGGGGGCGGTGCCTGGAGGCAAGGGCAACGCACAGAGCCCTCTGCCCCCGCCCCCCTGGGGTCCCAGGAACGCGGTGCCGGCCACTCCTGAGAGCGGTGCAGGGCCTGCGGCACCACACAGGGGCAATCCCATGGGCTGGATCCAAAACCCTGATGGGCCGGATCTGACCTGCGGGCCGTAGTTTGCTCACCCCTGCATCAGAGGGATAAATACCAGGGAGGGAGAGAAGTTATTTAAGTTAAGCGTCAATGTGGACACAAGAACAAAATGGCTATAACCTGGCCATCAACAAGTTTAGGCTCGAAATTAAACAAAGGTTTCTAACCAGCCTTCCAAGGGGAGCAGTGGGGGCGAAAACCTAACTGGCTTTAAGACTGAGCTTGAAAAGTTTATGGAAGGGATGGTATGATGGAACTGTCTATGATAGCATGTGGCCCATCAATGACTGCCAGTAGCAAAAATCCCCTAATGCTGGAGATGGGATACTGGATGAGGAGGGCTCTGAGTTACTACAGAGAATTCTTTCCCAGGTATCCGCCTCGTGGGTCTTGCCCACATGCTCAGGTCTAACTGATCTCCATATTTGGGGTCAGGAAGGAATTTCCCCCCAGCTCAGATTGACTGAGACCATGGGGGTTTTCCACCTTCCTCTGCAGCATGGGGCACAGATTACTTGCCAGTTTAAACAAATGTCAGTAGTGAATTCTGTTACCTGAAGTCTTTAAACCATGATTTGAGGACTTCAGTAACTCAGCCAGAGGTGATGGGGCTATTTCAGGAGTGGGTGAGGTTCTGTAGCCTGCAATGTGCAGGAGGTGAGACTAGACGATCACAATGGTACCTTCTGACCTTAAACTCTACGAGTCAAAGTAAATACTACAGGTAGCTCCAACTCTACCCACAGGTGGTGAGAAAGAAATGAGCAGGAGGTGGTGGACATATCCTTTTTATGCCCTTGTCTAAGAGCATGAGGAGAGAAGGGACACAAGAGCTGCCTGGTGGTACTGCTGGCAAAAGCTTGTCTTCAACAGAGGAGGTGACCTTGACCCTTGCTTTCATTGGATCCCAGTGTATCCCCCATACCCAAATCGCAAACACCTGCAGTGGAAGATATATGTGTACAATCACCAAGAATAACCTCCCGAAACCTCTCAAAATACTTCTCATGTGTATTTATACACAAATACAAACAGATTTTCACTAAACGCTGTCAAAACCAGTAGAGATCCCACTTCTCTAAGAGGTTTAAAAATATGATTAATATAAAAAAAAAACAAGGAAAGTCTCTGATGCAAAGCATCTTGGATATTGTGATTTTCAATGTGAAGACCTTATTCCACAAACCTTCCCTGCAAAGAACTCTCACTAACTTCAAGTAGAGGGCTTCCATAATTGGGGCCAGAGCTAAACCAACATAGCATCAGCAGGAACAATGGTTATCCAAGTACTTTACGTTACAGTAAGGAGGTAGGTTGCTAATCATCATCTTTCAATGCACTGATGTGAGTGATTAACCAGAATGCTTTTTTTGCACAAGAGGCCTTACGTGTGTGGAAATTCTACTGCAATCTTGCAGTGACAATGCACAGGCAGCAAAGTGACAGAAATGCTACAGGATGCCACAAGCAACTGACATGAGGGGAAACAAAAGGGTTGCACTACGTCAAACTGCCCAAATAGAAAGTGAAGCTAAGCAAAAGTTGCAAAACAAGTACAAGCATCTTTCAAGGTTATTTTGAGCACAGCTGCTCAGGCATTTGAAATCCCTTCTCCCACCCTTATTTTCTATACACACTCCCAAAATACCTCACCAAAAATTGTGTGTGTTGATCCAGGAATATGAAGGCACAAGTGAATATTCATGCAACACATACAAAAACAAATGGGGCTGGCAATGTCCCTCCTGTTTGCCAGGGCACTTACTGGCTTGGATGGATGAGTCAATAAAACTTCAGGATGCTAAAGGGAGAAAAAAGATAGAAAAAAGAGGGGGAAATTGGGAAAAAGGAAGAGTGAGAGAGAAAAAAAGGTGTAACAACAAAACGATTTAAAGACAGATGTAAACACATTCATTTATTACAGCACTTAAAATTGTGGTGTTTAGTAATAAATCCTAACAACTTTGAAATATTATAGAATTTGACCGCTTAACCCTTGGCATGGTCAGAACTCAGGGCTTTATCCTAAAATTCATGCCCCCTCTCTTACCAGCTGTTTCTACCCAACCCTCAAACACTTTGCTGTTTTATGCTGCATTCAGGCTTACAGATAACACATCAAATAGCTTAACAGATTGGGCAGCACTTTTATTTCTAATGCCTCATTTAGATCAATTATCAAATAAGTAAGTGGTTCAGGAAATTATCTTGAAGAACAACAAAACAATGATGAACATAGATGATGGAAAAGAAAAATTACAGAAAGCCCGATTTCCCTGGTAACCATTCTCTAGCTTTCTTTCCTGGGTTGCTGAACCAAGCACATTAGGCCTGTTTCTTTTTTAATAAATGAATCACTATTACCAAAATTGAATATTAATCAGCTGTGAATGAAATATAGCACTTTTCTTCTAATCTACAAGTGTATCTGTAAGATTTCTAAGTCATGACAGGAAACACTTTTTCACAAAGAGAAAAGCCCTAGAGACCAAGTCAGACTCATCTGAGTCAGATCCTACGAAACCCACAAATTGGATGAACACTTCATGAATTTATGGCTTCACATATTCTCTCCCTGGAAAGATATTACATCCTTTAACTGAAGCAAGGACATCATAGCAGAAGAGACTCTCAATAGTATGCCCAAAGCATTGACTTGCTAACTCTGGAGGGGATTTTCCTGCCACAGAGCCAATGTTAGCATTCTCCTCTGGTTCAGAGCCTCTAAAACTGCTCTGGATGGGGAATTTTGCTACCAGCTGCTGCAGGATTCTTATCTTCACCAAGGTCAGTGGGCCCCTTCCAAATAGGCTTATCTCTGAGCAGAAAAAGCTCTTGGCTCAGTGGCTGTAGACAGAGAAGATATGCACTGACAACAACTATAGGAGAGGATGCGCTCCTCCTTGGAGACTATTTTATTGCTGTTAGGTCTCCCCAGGCAGACAAAAAGCACTTCACACTAGAGGAAAAAGGCAACAAGTAGGAGAAGCTGGAAAAGAGAACACTCAGAACTAAGGGGAAAAGATTATCACTTGAACAATCCCCCAGCAGGAAGGAGGCATATATATTTGAAAATGAAATTTTCCTAAAGGTGATATTGCACAGCTCTGCAGAGGCAAACAATTTTGAAGAGAAACTTTTGGACCAGGGCCCCATATGGCTTATCACCTACCCTGACACTTCAGCTTCTTTCATCACACCAAAAATGGAGACCTGGTCCATAAGCATAGCTCATTGGAATGCAAACTCAAGAGAGACCATGGTGTCCTTTCAGCATTCAGAAGCTCCTGTACTACTTTTTCCTCCCACTTTTTTTTGTCCGTACTGTTGGCAAACAGCTCAACAGTTCTCAGTACAGGAGTGAATGACGGCAAAGGGATTAGTGTTCAGAATACAGAGATCTGTATAGTCACAAGACCATTACTGAAAAATAAGGATACAGTGATTATGAAAATAGCTGCATTCAGATTGGCTAACTATTGTTGCTACCCAGAAAGAGTACAAGAATCCAGATGAAATAGAGTAACTGTTAAGGAAACAAATAGAAACCATGAAAATCAGACTCCTAAAAATCAGAGTTCAGGGGACTGCATAACTAGGAAAAATATACAAGTGATATCAATAACTTTGCAGCACTGCTTGCACTCTAGTGACAGAGACTACTCCATTTTACTATAATGTTAAATACCTTCCACACCAGAAGTGCAAGCCTGTAGTGACTATGTGGATTTCTTAAAGGAGTATGTAAAATTTAGAGATTAACGAAAGATTTCTCAAAAGGACTGACAAAGGATTAAATCTCCTTCACCTGATGGCCCAACAGTTTCACCTTTGCTGCCATGGTCATGACTTTTAGGACACTATATTTCATCTTATTTGAAACTGTTTAAATTATGGATTGGAAACATAACTAAGGGAAACAATTTGACAAGAGAGAGATCACTATTCAAACTGCAATTGGGTTGTGTTGAAAGGAGATTCCCTTGATCTGTGCAGTTTAGGAACTCCACGAGGAGAGAGAGAGAGAGACTGACTTATATGGAGTTCTCATGCAGCACAAGACCAGTGTGGCTCTAATCTCAGCAAAAGGTGGAGGAGAAAAGGGAACCACTACTCCCACAGATGTCATTAAAGATCTCAATATCTTCTATATGCAAATGTACCTGTATTTACTCAAATTCTTATTCCTATGCTACTGAAACGGTAGCTCAGGACCTCACAGTTTTATTAGTGACTACAAAAAGATCTTTCTCCCCTTCTCCAATTCAATTCAGTATTGAAAATTTTCTATGTAGTCTTTACCTGCAATACTAACTAGCCATGATAATTAAAACAGTATCTTAGCTCCCAACACTAGCACAAGTTACTGAAGTGGATTTATTAAATTTGGTTTTTAAATGTTTGTCAGTCAGATATGGTTCATGTATTTTTAATTGTTTTACGAACATTTAAAAGAGGCTAATCCACTCTGAAAATGTCAAATTGTTTTGACAGCCACTTGAATTGCACTTCAGGGAAAAAAAATCTTAAAAACTTACTTTAAAAGGGTATTTTTTCACCTTTCTATAAGAGGCAAAAATGGATCAAATGGATTTTACTTAAATTATAAAGGATTTACCTCTGAATTAAGACCAAACATGGAAAATTTCAGCAAGTTTGAGGAACTGAGAGGGGATATTAATTAAATATTTGGACGTATCCATAACTATAATACGTACGATAGCAGTGCCTGCCAGCTATATCTTTTGAGCAACAATAAGTATTTGTGACATGAATTTAGGGGCTGTGGAAGACTTTCATTTAAGGTTGCTCTTTCATACATTCACAGGGAAACTATCCCAATTACAGCTTCGGTAAGATTATACTTAAGCAGATCTGGGCACCTGATTGGAATCTCTTCTTTGACATAAACATTCAGAACCTGCTGAAAGAAAGGAAATAGGCCAGCTGCTAGGAACACCTCGAAGGAAAAGCAGAAATTCTTTTCACAGCATGAAAGGAATGCAATGGCACAAAGAGAAACGATCACAGAAAACCCACAACAGAATCAGGTATTGAAAATAGCACCCAGAGAAGAAATTCATTCCAGGCCTTGCTCAGTAGAGCTCAAGAGACAACTCTGGGAGGTCTTTTCATAGTCAATAATTGCACAAGAGCCTCAGCATGCAGCAGGTCATTAGAATACAGAGGGAGAGGTATATCTGAATGCATGGTGTACTCCTGGGGGAATCCTGAGTCAAAAAATTAAAAATTCTGTGCACATTTTAAAATTCTGCATATTTTATTTGTCAAAATAACACAATATTATCACAGCATTTTCAATTATTTTTTGCTGACAAGTATTTTGAAATAAATTACCAAAATAATTGAAAATGGTGTGATTATATTGTTATTGTGTTACTTTGTTATTTTGACTAACAAAATGTGCAGAACTTCACAGAATTTTAAAATTTTGGTGCAGAATTCCCTCAAGAGTACAAGGGTTCTGTGTGGTGCAATAATGGGTGCAGGCAGCTCAGTGCAGGGGGAATCTGAATGCACAGGGGCTTGGTAGGGGGTTCTGAGTATAGGGGGAATGGGACTCCGCAGAGGAGTCCAGGTGAAGGTAGTTAGTGCTGGGGGGGAGGGGGGAAGCTGGGGGCATGAGGCTTGGTGAGGTGGGGGGTTAAGGTGCAGCTGGATGGAGCTCAGTGGGGTGGGGGGGCTGCCGATGCAGGGGGTGAGGCTTGGCGGGGCAGTGGTTTGAGGGGCTCAGTGCGGAAGTTCTGGGTGTGGGGGGCTCCTGATGTAGGGGGGCTCGGGGAGGAGTTGCTGTAATGGGAGCTGCTCCCCCTGTCCACCCAACCCTGTGCATCTGGACGCTCCCCCACCTCCTCAGCCAGCCTCCCTGACTTGCACACACGTGCACGCACACGCACACACATGGTGCAGAACTTCCTGCAGCCAGGGGAAGTTTCTGGGTGTTGTTCTGACCCAGACCTGGCAGCATTGTGCAGGGAAGAAAAGGGGGAACGCTGCCTCCATCCTCCTCCCCCCGCACCCAAATGGGACTTATGTTCCTGGGCAGCTGGGGCATCGCAGCCCATCCTCCCCACAGTGATTTGCCTCTTCCCCAGCTGCCCGAACAGACGTGCCTGAGCTGCCGTGGAGGGGTGAGTGAGCACTGGTGAAGCTTCTTTTTGCTTCCCCACAGAAACCATTTTCTGCAGAAAGTAAAGATGGGATGGTGGCATTTTTCTGCTGCGCCGCAACGGCGTGAAATTCCCCCAGGAATAATGGTGGAAGGGTATCACACAGCACACATTAATTGTGCAATGACAGGTTTTAATATTTTACCTGCACATTCCAAAAGTTTACCCACACTTTAGTTCCCCCTCCCCACCGCCACATTTTCTTCTCTTATTCAGTTCCTTCCTCTGCTTAGTCCCTTTCCCTCAGGATACAATTAACAACAATTGCCCTATGTATACAAGAAAGAATTATTACCATTCTAACAGAATGGAAAGTCACAGATTTCCTTCAATTTGAAGATGAGTATATATTTGCCTCTATGTGCAATAAACTAAATTAACGCTCCTCAGAAACAAGTACCTATCATAGTTCAGGTCACCCATTGCAGATTTTGAATGCAATTTACACCTGAATTATTTTCCTATTCTTAACCCTTAGGAAAAGGATCACAGACAAACTGATGTTCTTGTTAAAATTTACTGAAAATGAGAATGGATTACTTCAAAAATATCTAGCTTCTGATCTGACTCGATGTCTCCTTGTATCATTCTTGGCTCCCTATTGCATAGACTTTCTTATCCAGCATAGGGATCTCTAAAATGGAGTGAGTGAGCACAATCAGCTCCTGAGGGAATTAGAGAGAGGTATTGTCATGGCACTGCAAAGTAACAATCTTCATCTTTTAGCTAACAATGTTTCACTGGAGCTAAGCAATTTCCCTTACTCTTTCCATCCAAGTGAAGTGCCCTCGTATATGCTGAGAGTGTAACTTCTGTAGGTACATTGCAGTACAAAGTAATACATTAACAACCACTTCATCTGCGTACCTTAATTCTCACAATCTTTCTTGCAGTAAGAATAGCTTTATTTCATGCATACTCATGCAGTCAGCAATACTACTGCATAAGTAGTGTGGTGTAACTCTAATTTCTCCATTACTGCTGTCTCTTTAGACAGTAAACAAAAACAATTACTAACCTTTCATAATTCTTGTTCTTCAGGATGTGTTGTTCATGTCCATTCCAATGTAGGTGTGCACATGCCACATGCACAGCCACCAGAAAGATTTTTCCCTCAGTGGTATCCGTCAGGTCAGCTCTGGTGCCCCCTGGAGTCATGCCCTCATAGCACTGGTAGAGTCCTGCTGACCCACCGCCCTCTCAGTTCCTTCTTGCTGGTTTTGGAATGGATATGAGCAACACATCTCAAAGAACAGTTACAGAAGGTTAATGACCGTTCTTTCTTCTTTGAGTGCTTGCTTATGTCCATTCCAATGTAGATGACTCCCAAAAAGACGCAGTAGGAAGGTTCAGAGTTCAAGGACAGACTGTTGCACAGCTCTGCCAAATCCAGCATTGTCTCTGGCCTGCTGAGTGACGGCATAGTGAGTTGTAAAAGTGTGGACTGAAGACCAAGTTGCACTCTACAGATACCCTGGATTGGAACTTGTGCCATGAATGCCGCTGAAGATGCTTGCGCCCTCATGGTGTGTGCCATCAGCAATGGAGCAGGGACTTTTGCCACACTGTGTCTACATGTGCTACAAGAGGTGATCCATGATGAAATTCTCTTGGCTGAGACTGAGAGACCTTTCATCCTGTCTGCGACCACCACCACGAAATGCTGAGTAGTCTTCCTAAATGATTTAGTCCTTTCTATGATGAAGGCAAGAGCCCACCTGACATCTAGCGAATGGAGCCTCTGTTCCTGTCTGTTGACATGCAGCTTTGGGTGGAAAATCAGAAGAAAAACATCCTGGTTATTGTGGAATTGCGACACTACCTTTGGGAGGAAGACTGGGTGAGGGTGCAGTTGGACCTTGTCCTTGAAGAAGACTGTGTATGGGGGGGTTCCGAAGTAAGAGCCCTAATTTCTGAGACCCTTCTGGCCAAGTTAATGGCCACCAAGACGACCACCTTCCAGGACAAGTAGAGTAGACAGCATGTTACCAATAGTTCGAATGGAAGACCTGTGAGCCTTGACAATACCATGTTGAGGTCCCAGCGTGGGATCGGCTGTCTCACTTGGGGATACAGTCTGTCCAGCCCCTTGAGAAAACGACTACAGAGTGAGTTTGCAAAGATGGATCTGCCATTCACCCATGGGTGAAAAGCCGAAATTGCGGCCAGATGGACCCTAATTGAAGACACCAATAGCCCTTGCTGCTTCAGGTGCATCAAATAGTCCAGAATACACGGTACTGATGCTTGTGTGGACAACACCCCTTTCTGCATTGACCAGGCCAAGAACAGAACTGCAGACACTTTGTTGTGTCTGGTCATGAACAGATCTATCCAGGGAGTTCCCCACCTCTGGAAAATGTCCTTCACGAGGTCTGGGCGGATAGACCATTTGTGATTGGAGAATGATCTGCTGAGGTGATCCACTAGCTCAGGTGTTCTCAAACTTCATTGTACCGCAACCCCCTTCTGAAAACAAAAATTACTACATGACCCCAGAAGGGGTGACCAAAGCCTAAGCCTGCCCGAGACGCCACCTCTCCAGGCGGGGGAAGATGGGGGGGCAAAGCCAAAGCCCAAGTCCCACCACCCTGGGCTGGGGGAGGCCAAAGCCTGGGGCTTCAGCCCCAAGCAGGGGACCTGTAACCTGAGCTCTGTCATCCAGGGCTGAAGCCCTCAGGCTTCAGCTTTAGCCAGGGGTGATGGGGCTTGGGCTTTGACCCCAGGCCCCAGCAAGTCTAATGCCAGCCCTGGTGACTCTATTAAAACGGGGTCACAACCCACTTTGGGGTCTCAACCATCAGTCTGAGAGCCGCTGCACTAGCTCATTCTGTGCCCCTGGGAGGTAGGATGCTTCGAGGTGGATTGAGTGGGATATGTAGAAGTCCCACAGATGGAGAGCCTCCTAGCATAGGTGAGAGGAGAGTACTCTACCCTGTCTGTTGACAGAGTGCTCTACCCAGAGTTGACAGAATGCTCTACCCTGTCTGTCTCTACCCTGTCTGCAGAACATCGCCGTTGTATTGTCTGTAAACACCGCTACACATTTGCCTTCCAGCTGGGACTGGCAGGGAAGGTGCACCGCCCTGACCTCCCACATGCTGATGTGTAGTGAAAGCTCCGCCTGGGACCAGAGGCCCTGGGTTCTGAGAACCCCCAGATGAGCCCCCCAACCCAATGTGGAAACTTTGGTGACTAGAGACATTGACAGCTGCAGTTTCGAGAATGGGACACCTACGCATACTGTCTCCGGATCGATCCACCATAGGAGGGTGGTGATCACTGAAGGGGGAAGTGTGACCACCATGTCCAAGAAGTCCCGGCCTGGTTGGTTTACTGATGTTAGCCAGGCCTGAGGAGGTCGGAGTTGCAACCTTGTGTGTTTCACCACGCTAAGTACATGATGCCATATTCCCCCGGAGTTTCAGGCAGCTTTTTGCTGTTGTGATGGAATGGTTTCTGAAGCTCCCTAAGATCGAGTGCAGGGCCCAGAACTGGGCCTCCAGAAGAAAGGCTTTGGCTTGGACGAGTCCAGCACTGTCACTATGAGGTCTAACCTTTGAATGGGGGACAGCATTGATTTCTGCATGTTTACCAATAGGCCTAACCTCAGGAAAGTTGACAGTATTAGCAGTATGTCTACCTCCACCTGGGCCTTGGACTGACCCTCTGATCAGCCAGTTGTCGAAGTAAGGATATACCTGAACCCTTCTGTTTCCTTAGGAAAGCCGCGACAACTGCCAAGCACTTTGTGAAAACATGAAGGGCTGCTGACAGGCTGAATGGAAGTACAGTGAATTGGTAGTGTACTTGGTTCACAACAAATTGAAGGAAACTTCTGTGGCCTTGGAAGATTGAAATATGGAAATAGACGTCCTTCAAGTTGAGGGCAGTATACCCGTCCCCTGGATCCAGAGAGGGAATAATGGAGGCCAAGGAGACCATGCAGAACTTCAGCTTCTTCTGAATCTGTTGTGATTTCGCAGGTCCAGGATGGGTCTGAGACTGCCATAGGCCTTCGGGATTAGGAAATAAGGGTAGTAAACCTCCCTGCCCCTTAGTTCCGGAGAAAACCTCTTCTACCATTCCCACTTGCAAGAGAGTTTGCACTTCCTGGAGTAGAAGCTGCTCTTGAGAAGGGTCCCTGAAGAGGGATGGGGAGGGAGGGTGGGAAAGAAGGGAAGAACTGTACTGCAGGGTGTATCTCAGTCTCTTCGTGCATAGCATGCAACAGTCTGAGGTGATGTGGGCCCATCCCTGATAGAATGGGACACCCAATGCACAATATTTGGGGAGGGTGGATCCAGACACTGTCTCAAGAGTGCCTGTTTGGCAATTCGAAGTTGGAGGCCCCTCCTCCCCTGTGGAGTAGATCTTTCTGCCAAAGAGATCAAACTCCTTGGTGTCCTTGGCCTTAGGGGGAGGCCCTTGCTGTTCCTGCCTCTCTCATTTGTTTGCTGCTGATACCACTAGCGATACTTGGAGGAGGATGGGTGTATAAATATTCAAATACCTTTAGGGGTACAAAATACTTCTTCTCCACCGTCTTTTCCGTGGGTTGCAAGGAGGCTGGAGTCTGTCACAGGGCCTTAACAGGTTCCAGAATGGTACCGTTCAGAGGCAAAGCCATTCATGATGGGCCCGAAGGGGCCAAGATATCCACCAGGGCATGGGAGGCTTCTGAGATTTCCTCCACCTGGATCCCCAGGTTCTGGGCTACTCTCCTGAGGAACTCCTGGTGTTCCCTGTGGTCGTTCTGAGTGGAAGCAACTGAAGTTCCCACTACCGTCTCATCAGGGGAGGAAGAGGTTATGATGGTTACAGGGCCTTGTTCCAGGTCCTTCGGCACCTGAAGGATCCCGTGGTACCGGGTCCTGAAGTTCATTGCCAGGCTCAGTACCAGGACCTGATCCCCGTACTGAGGGAGGTGGTGGGGGAGCTCTATCCTCTGATGCGATGGAATACAATCTCTGCAACTGAGACCCTTGGACTGGATGGAAAGCCCAAAGATTCCAGAAAGGCTATTGCACTGTGCTGGCCAGGCCACTGGTGGGAACTCTTGGCTCACATCAGCCATCAGGTTTTGGCAGTCAGACCAGTGCCAGCTCCTGCAGGAGGTGTAGGATTCCACCTCAGAATCTGACTGCGAGGAGTCATTCCTCAGTGACCACAGAATGGTTGGTACTTGAGAGCAGTGCCGGAAGGGGGGTGACTGGTCCTGTCCCATCATCACCAGTTTTCCCCTTTGATGGCACCTGGGGCCTCAGTGCCATAGCCGCTCTCGTTTCCGAAGCTGATTCATGCCTAGTGTGGGATGGCGGTACCGGGAGGACAGTACCTTGCTGTCCTCAAACGCTGTCCTCCCTTGCTGCCTCAAACGCCCCTGGCGTGGATGGAATCATTAGAGCTGCACTCCGATGGCTCTACCTTGGAGGAGAGTCCAACAGTACCAGACTCAAGGGCCAGAGGCAACAGTACTAAGCTGGCAACGATTGAGTCCGAATGGCCCAACACGGGTCTCACTCTGCTGGTTTCATGAGTCTTAGAGTTGGGGGTGCCCCCAGTCCGTTTTTCTTTGCTTCTTCTGTGGCACTGGTGACTGAGATCGGTGCCAAGTGCTCCTGTGAGGCGTAGACCTCCTCTGCACCAGAGAGCCCTGATAGTTTTGAGAGTCCTGGCACACAGACAAGGAGTCCTTCCTCAGTGCTGGAGAGGCCGAGCTACACTGCCTGTCTCTCAGAAAAGCCGGTACACTTCTCACCAAGGCAGAGGTGTTCAGTGCAGAGTCAGCATGATTTGGTTCCAAGTGGGGGGACAGAGAGCCATCTCCATAAGAAGGAACTTGAGTTCTGGTCCCCGTCCTTTTTGGTACAAGGTTTGAACCCTTTACAAATCCTGCAGCGCTCCCGCAGATGAGACTCCCCCAAGAACTTAAAGCAAGGAGAGTGGGGGTCACTAATTGTCATGGGCTTATGGCAAGCCTCACACAACTGAAACCCCGGAGACCAAGGCATGTCTTTGTGTCGGGGAAGGGGAAATCCCGGTAAGCAGGATCCTACTCTATTAACCACTAACTAACACTAAAACTGTACAACTAACCACTATCTATTAACTATATTCAGGGAAAAGAAACCGCAGTCCAGGGGGCACCAGACCCTACCTAATGGATACCACTGAGGGGGAAACTTTCTGGCGGAGGTGCACACAGTGCACACACCCCTACATTGGAATGGACATGAGCAAGCACTTGAAGAAGAATCTGTATAACCAATCACATAGGGCTCTTAGCTATATTAAATATTTCCCCAATAATCATTATTGGTACATTGATCTAGTATCTGAAGGTGGTAGGCTTGGTTTAGAGACAGAACTGAAGCAGAAAGCAAATAGATGAGGTCCTCCAGGATTTCTGGAATACAGCTGTCCCACTGTAGGGGGTATAATAAGAAGCCCAGGTTATGGATAAAAGAACTGAACAATCCCACCATGGTATCTCAATACTTTGTTGATGCTAACCAAAAGGATTGTGTTTGCTTCATTTTGTACAGTAGAAAAAGGAAGAATTGCAAAGCTGAGACTGTTTAACACTGCACTAGAGTTTCCTATATGCATGTAAATCAGGGAAGCAAGTATGAATTTTTACCTTCTTCAGCTGAGTTTCCATTTTCAGACACTCTTCCTTCTTCTGCTCCAATGCAATTTCTAGCGTCTTGAGCCTGGAGTCCTTCTTCAGTCCTGAAGAAGCCAGAGATGAAGCATGTTCCTTCAGATCCAACAGGGAAGCCTAAAACAAGCATGCAGAACACAGCTGCTATTGGGTAAATGATCATTAGGCACAATACCACGACTTTAGATTTCTTTTTTTTCTTTGTTTTCCTGCCACTTCCACACTTCTGGTTCCCGCTTTGGAAAATAACCTAGGACAGCTTGGTTCAGTTCAGATTCTCAGGGTAAAGAACAAAACCTAGTCAAAACTCCCTTAAAATTCAGTTGAAATGATATGACTGAAGTTTTTTTTTTAAATGGCATTATTATTTTAGTAGTAGAGGTATTTAAATAAGTAAACCAGCTGCCTTTAAGGGATTCAACCACTTTATCATAGACTAGATGATCCTGTTTTTACTGTGGTAGTGCTCAGGGTGTGGAACTCACTAACCCCATCTCACTTTCTCCATAATTCCCAACTTTTCATATATATAAATATAAAATTGCATGGTTTAATTGCATTGTTTAATTGTAGTAATTGGGGTTTTAGAATAAAATTGTAGGTACATTTGAGTGTATAACCCCTGGAGATGAATGGAGGAAATTTATACTTCTGCTAGTGCAATTATATTAATTAGTCTGGCTTTACAGACATGACACAGCAGTCCATTTTATCAACAGCAAGATGGCTCTTCACACCCACAAGGGCTAGAAATATAACTTGCATAAAGTTGCAGAAGATACAGCAAAATCTATAAGAACCACCTTTATCTGAATTTTCCATACACACAGATTTTAGCTGCTTGTGCTCTTTACCCCATATACTTAATGAGAAGATGGCATATATGTTGCGGCGAGCTGAGAAGATGCTACTCGTCCTGTCTACTGATTGCAGTTTCACATGTCACTGATCTGCAGCACTTCTAAAGCATAAGGTCAATAAATCCTTCCTCTTTCTCCCATCCCCTTCAGTATATTTAATAGACACTAACTAGCTCTATTCCAGAATTACTGAGATCCACATTAGTGTTGCCAACAACTTTACCAACTTCCAACTTCACTGGGAATGCCAAGGGTCAAACCGCATCATTTAATGGGACAACAAAAAGTTCTGACACATGTACACATTGAAATGTGCTACACAAGTGTATCTTCAGTGCATAAACGTGTTGCAGAATCAAGTTTATAGAACATACTCTTCCCCCCACACACACCCTTCACAGCAAACAACTAACAACAGAGAAGATTAATTTTGGCAACGTTAACCTCTTTCTCGGAGAGATCTCCTTGCAAGAGGCTGACTTTTTCCTTCAGGTCCTTAAGATCTTTTTTGTAGTTGTCAGTCTCCTCTTGTTTTTCTCGCTCGTCCCTGTCCCGTTGCTCCTTCAGGCGCTCAATAGTCCGCTCCTTACAAAAGAACACAGTACCCTGTGATGAAAATCCCTTTGAATCATCTTAACAGGTAAAATTTTGCTTATTTTTGATAAGACATCATACCACATCTCTGCTTATTAGTTTAAGGGGAGAAAGTGTGCAGAATGTTGCTGATCCTCTCTACTCTCCTCCAACAGACCTCAGGAGGAAAGAAAATATCTTGAAACTTCGCTGGTTTTATGATTAAGACGACCCAGGCTACTTGTTAATGCAAACTCTCCAATCTCTGAATGTTTAATAATATTATTATAGTATTATCTCATTTATCCAGCTGCTGACTAAACAAAGTTCAGTCAGGTCACCTGGCAGCAAGAAGCACCATGCATTGCACACTTACTTATACAATTCCTATTTTTCCAAAGTTTGCAGATGTGTCTGTAGCCCCTCAGACAGAAAGAGATGCAATATACACGATGTGAGACATGAAACCAATGTGGGGATGGGATTGGCAATAAAAACAATTCTGTACACCAAGCGCCAACAGATGCTCATCAAGGTTGAAAGGTGAAGTGATGTGAGTATTCTATTTATAAAATAAGCCCCAACTGCAAGCAAGCACACCAGCAAAGCTTTGTATTCAGAGTCTGACAGACTGAGGGAGCCATGGCCCTGTCCCTGAAGGAACTGAGACACAATATGCACTAATGCTAAAGAGATCCCCTGTAGGAACAGAACAGTCCCAGCTGTTTCTTCAGTCAACAATCCGCTGCTATGCAAGAATGAAAAATGCAATGAGAACAACAGGACAAGAAAGAAAGGAGACTGGGTTGTAGTTAAGTCAGGATCACTGAGTTCTGCGTGATTTAGTTTTGAGAACCAAAAACATAAGTTTCAGATAGTGAACTTAAAAAACAAAACGAAAAACAACCTACGAAACATATGAGAGAAGAAAAAATAAAAATAAGACATTAACCTGACATAAAAAGGCAAAGAATCCAGGGCCTCTAACCTAGAATGTGCCTTCCAGCAGCAGTGCTAAAGATGCACCGCAGACAAAGAGGACAGCTCAATCAATACTCCACAAAGGGCTATACAATATTAGCACAGTACAAGCAGCAGCAATTCTTTTCATACAGAGTTATATGATGGACCTAATTAGTGGGGTAGCAGCTTGAGACGTAACTCCCTACAACATTCCACTGTAAAGACTTTATGCTACAGAAAGCCCTCCCCCTAAGTCCTATCCCTAGCATATGTATTGAGAACTGTACTGCTGTCTTAATGCAGATTAGACCTGTCAACAGCACATGGCTGGCTAGTCAAAATATCCTAAGATGTCTTCTAGTGAGAAATCCATTACGCCTAATAGCAGCTGCTCTGACTGGATCAACAGCATCCAGATGGAGACCCATACTCCCCCAGCTCCTAGAGAACAGTAAATGTCCAGCTGTGCTGTAAAGGTATCTCTTCTGTTACCTAGAATTCAAGGCAGTACTGAAGAAGTTTGGATTTACAGAGATGATTAGAAGAACGAATTTTGGATTTAAAGGACTTGTGCCCTTTACACTCACTTTCTCTGCAAGTGCTTCTTCCAGTGTGGTCAAGGCAGTGTCAGTGTTGGTGGTGTCAGCCTGCAGGGATTTTACTCGATCCTTCAAACTGCTCATCTGTTTTTCCTTGTCTCTTAACTGTTCCTGGAGATTTTCAATCTTAATTAAGAAAAGACAATTAAGAAGAGTATGAATGAAAAAGTTTAATGGTATACAAAGCTTTATACTATGTTCCTACAAGAAATATACAGCTGTTAAAACAACAACATGAGTATTCAGTGTTTAGCAAAGGGAAATACCCCACAGTTTCAAAGTCATATGCAGGGATTTATCTGTCAGAATCCCACATCAAAACAGAAAATACAATCAATGGTAAAGAATATGATTCAAGAATTAGAGGACAAGAACAGAGCACATGAGAGACAGGGAGCAATATTTTTAATATCTACGAAAGAGAACTTTGAGCAACAGCACAGTGTAAAAATACTTTCAAAGTAACAATGTCAATGAAGGAAAGCAATTATTTGCAATCTTGGAAGATGGTAAGATTAGGTGTAATGTACTGAAAGAAAGGAAGGAAAAGTTCGCTTTTGATATTCAAGAAAATATTGTCAAAGTAACTGGGAAACGGAATAAACTCCAAAAGGAGATGTTCAAAGAACCATCACTACAGATATCAAATAACTGAACATCAGTGGGAATAATTTAGTGAGTAGCCCTGAGTAGTTCAAGAATTCTTTCTGAACATAAATGGGAGGCTCTTGGCTATGTACTCCAGCACCTGGAAGTTTAGAAGTTAGGGCAAAAAAGTTTACACAATCATTGTCCTCCCACCTCAAACACAAAACTAGCAGATCTCCTTGCCCATGAGACCATCTATACTAGGAAAACCATTTTTATGTTAAATTAGGGGAATTAAAGTATTAACAGTCAGTAAGCATCTAAGCTTATACTTAAATTTTAAATGTGAGCACAATACATGTCACCTGAGGACATATTTTAAAGAGAGACACACAGATATGAAAGGTTACATAATGTAACTTGCTGGAGACACAAGTATGAGAAAACTGAAGATTTCCCCTTCTTTAGACTCCATTGTACAGATTAAGTCCTTATTAGCATCTGCATGTAGCACTAGTGACACCTGGGGGTTAAAACAGAATAAGCCTCAAAATGAACTCTTAGAGGTTCTGAAAGAAAAGTTTCTCTTGATATGCTCTTACAGATGCTGTTGCAGCTCAGCTGAACCAGGTAACATCCTATACAGTAGTCCATGTGGCTGCTTTCAACCTCATGAGCTTTCAGAGATCCATCAGCTGTCTCAAAATATCGACTGTTTAAATAGCTAGTGATGAAAATACACTACAAAGTAAAACTATTTCCCCTTGTTTATTCCCCCTCCCGCCCCCACAGTTCCTCACACATTCTTGTCAACTGCTGGAAATGGATCACCTTGATTATCACTACAAAAGGTCCCCCGCCCCCACTATTCTGCTGGTAATAGCTCACCTTACCTGATCACTCTTGTTACAGTGTGTATGGTAACACCCATTGTTTCATGTTCTCTGTGAATATAAAATCTCCCAACTGTATTTTCCACTGCATACATTCGATGAAGTGAGCTGTAGCTTATGAAAGCTTATGCTCAAATAAATTTGTTAGTCTCTAAGGTGCCACAAGTACTCCTTTTCTTTTTTGCAGATACAGACTAACACGGCTGCTACTCTGAAACCTGTCTTAGATTCCTGTTTGCTTCTACTGGGGAAACACTTTGGGAAGCAAGATTCCAACAGGCTGGACAGACAGTGCACACAGATGCTTTCTGCTCTGAGCAAGATACTGCAGGAGAGGCACAGCTAAGCAACTAAACACAGACATGTGTTAACCAGCTGGCCAAGGAGGCACACAAACTGAAAGGCATGTGTTCATTCGCATGTGTAATACACGGCTTAGTCTGACCAGGGTCATGTGACATCTCAGCTACACTATAACATTTGACTACTGCACCCCCTCATTACTGCAGAACCATCTATCTGCATTTACAGAAAGTGACTGAGTACTATACTTAGTATGAACCTTGTATTTGTAGGCAAAAAAATAAAATAAAAATGGTTACTCACCTTCTCAAAACCGTTGTTGTTTAAGATATGTTGCATGTGTCCATTACACTGTAGCTGACTTCCAAGTTGTTCTCAAAGTGGTAGGGCTTCAAGTCTCATTGGAAGAGGGACTGTATGACTATTTCCCTACCTTTCCTTCTTCCCTTGTAAAGCAGTAAGTACTTAGTGTCTAGTAAGCATTGTGGATGGAAAAGCACATTGCTGCCCTACAAATATCCAGAATAAGGACATGTTCCACAAAAAGCTGCAGAAGCTGAATGACCCCCAGTAGAGCATGCTGTCAGTTTCTCAGGAGGCATTATGCCCTTGGCAGCAAAACACATATGATGCAGCTGATAATCCACTCTGATAGTAGTTGTGCTGTAACTGGTTGACCTCTCATTCATTCTTCATTGGAAACAAATAGCTGGAAAAACCCAAATGGTCTTTGTTCTGTCCAGGAAAAAGCTAAAGCTCAAAGCACATCGACTGTGCAGCCTTTGTTCATCTTTGTCAGCATGACGCCGCATGAAGTAAACAGGTAAACATAGTGGCATATTCTGGTTTTAGACAGAAGCTTAGTGTTAGTCTACGCTGCTGCGCTACATAGGCACAGCTGCACAAATGCAGCTGCGCCACTGTAGCGTGTCTGGTGAAAACGTGCTATGCCAATGGAAGACTGTTTTCCTGTTGCCATAATTACTCCCCCTCAACAAGAGGTGGAAGCTATGTCAGCGGGAGAGCATCTCCCACCGATATAGCACAGTATAGACACCGCTTTAAGTCAATGTAATTTATGTCGCTCAGAGGGGTGGCTTTTTCACGCCCCTGAGGGACTTAAGTTGCATCGACTTAAGCAGCAGAGCAGACAAGCCCTTAGTGTGTAGAAAATGGTGTATGGTGAAACTGGGACAAGTACACATAGCGCACCCACTCTCCTAGCCCACTGACACCTTTGCTGACAGATGCAGAAGTGAACAGGAAGCTACAGGCTCAAACGGAGAGGTCCATACAAGCACAAAACACTAATTTTAAATCTCAAGTTGGCACTGGATCCTGAATAGGTAGAAACAATCTATCTACACCTTTCAGAAAACAGGTTTCAATAAGATTAATAAGAACAGTTCTACCAGGAGGAAATGCTGAGATAGCAGCCAGATGTACCCTTATGGAACTGGCAGAGGGCTAGACCTGGTTCCTTAAGATAGAAGAGATAAGCTTTGATTCAAATAATTCTGGACTGAGTAAGCGACATATCATGGGAGGTTGCCCAGATGGAAAAACATTCAATTTACGAAGGTTTTCTACTATCAAGGAGGACATTCTGGACTGCCATTGAGTTGCGTGCCACCTCTCCATTTAACCACTGATGAACCATGTTGTTAGGTGCAGCATGTCAGGATCCGGGTACAGCCCTCACCTGTGATTCTGAATTATCAGATTTGTGGTTACAAGGGCAAGGATTCCTGAATACACAATGTGACAGGTTGGACCCACTGGGATGTCACCTGGTGTGCTGGGACTCCACTGAGGCAGACTATTCTGTCAGCCTGGACCCCCTTTTACCTGGTCTTGCTGGGCTAGGCTCCCCAGCCTTTTCCAGCCAAGCACACAGGCAGGACCACACCCAGCTTTACAGAGAGACAGATCTGCTCTGAGAAGGCTCACCTTAACGGGCTTGCCACAGCACCCAGATGTCCACCCCCTTAGAGTACAAACCCCAGATTATATGAAATTCACCTATTCCCTCAGTGTGGAGGAGGGTATGGACAACTTCTCTCCCCCCCCCACCATTAGAAATCTGGGTTATATTGTAAACTAGAAATAAATGTATTAATTATAACAGATGTATTTTAAGTAGTTAAGAAGGTAGCAGACAGAGCAAGGCAGATTACTAAAAAAATAAAACAGAGCACGCAAATTAAGCTTAATACACTAAAGAAACTGGTTACTTGTAAATTCTCACCCTAAATGTGGTTCTAATAATTTTCTTCACAAGCCAGACACCCTTCCAGTCTGGGTCCAGTTCTTTCCCCCAGTTCAGTCTTAGTTGTTTCCAGCAATCATCTTGGGTGGGGTAGCAGGGGAGAACTAACGACCTGGAATACCCCACTCCTCACCCTTAAATAGGATTTGCATAAAGCAGGAGTCCTTTGTTTCCTAGTTTGACACCCCCTCCCCAGCTGCCACAGTCAGGCTGCAGTTATAAGGATCATTCTGCCTCAATCTTTTTTCCGCTTGAAAATAAACCTGAGGTACATAGCCCATGGAAACATGAAAGTACCTGAAATTGACCTGTGGCCATGTCGTACCCTGGAACAGAAATGGGAACATTTCCTGTTTTGCCAAGTCACAAACAGATCCACCATTGTACAAACCCCTGTAGAGAACACTACAGCAAGGATGGCTGTGTTGAGAGATCACTTGTGGCCTAAACTGAAGTATCTGCTCAAGAGATCCACCAGGCCATTTTGAACACCAGGCAGGTCAGGTGCCCTGAGAATGACTGCGCTCTGAACACATAAGTTCCACAGCTCGACTACCTCCTGTCTGATCTGGTGTCCCCTTGTTTGTTCGCATGAAACATAGTTGTGGTGCTGCTGGTGAGCACCTGGACAGTCTTGCCCTGAATGTGAGGCAGGAACTATTGACAAGCACAGAATATTGCACAAAACTCGAGAGCATTTATACACAATCTGGCCTTATGGGAGGCCCACAAATCTTTGAGCTTGAAGATCACCCAAATGTGCTCCCACCATTACCAAGATCATGCAAGGGAGAGAGAGAGAGACAGGAACTCCCTGACACACGTCATCTTGGCTCATCCTCCAGATCAGAGACAAAAAAACCCTGTCCTGGATACATACCAGCTTATCCAGATGGGAAACCGGAGGGTGACTGACTGACTGGAGCCAAACTTGCATTGCTCTGCCAATAGAGCCTCGCATGAGGGGTCACATATGTATGTCACCATGAAACCTAGGGACCTTGTCATAGGCTCTCCCAGTATCAGGCAAGTTTCACCTGACTAAAATATTAATATTAATATTAATAATAATAATAAATGAACTATAGAGAAATGTGATGAAATAAAAATAAGGAAGAAAAACCATCCAGTGGATGAAAAACATTACCACTAGGTAAGAATAAAAGAAGAAATACAACTTTGTTCACAAGGAGTGAAGCTGTGATCACACAACACTGAGTAGCTACCACCGATGGTAAAAAGGAACTGAAGGAGGGGTCGGGCTGCTCTGTCCTTTATACCCTCTCTGTGAGGCTCACAAGGAGCCAGAAATGGGTGGGGGTGCCCCAACTTTCTGGCATCAAAGCACAACACACACATACTCCTAGAGCATAATGGACATACAAAAGGACTTGAAAAATAACTTTGTTCTTCCATTCTGCATTTTTTTCACATTTTTGGGAAATGAAGAAGCTGGTACTCATCCCTGGTAGGTATAACAGATATATTTAAATCAGTGTCTATCAAGTAGACCAATGGTGTCTCATTGTTTCCTTGTACTGCCCCTTCGGTCTATCTGTATACATCTGCGACTTCTTATCTTATTCTTAGATTATAAGCTCTTTGGGGCAGGGACTGGCTTTAGTTCTGTGTTTGTACACAGTGCCTAGCACAATGGAGTCCTAGTCCATAAATAAAAAATAAATTAAATATTTAAACCATGTTAATAGCTATCCATCGTCAAAGAAAGTGTGCTGCAAACAGATCTGCTCTCTCCAGAGTCAAACAATGGCTGGTCTCTAATAAGGATGCGTCCTTAAAGATACTTTTAAAATGGCAAATAGCCATTTGATGGGCTTATGGAGGGAAACAGGTCCAATTCCACACATTCAATAACAAATTTCTTTTTTGAAATAGTATTCAATGAAAGTCTGATTATCTTTATTCTAATCTTCCCCAAAACCTGAACTGAAATGACATATACAGAAACAAAAGTTACAGGTTCTCCAAGACTGTACATTCTCAAGAAAAACTAGGCAAAAATATCCCTTGTTTCTGCCCACACACTGGTCAACAAAATAAAAATTTACATCATTCTCTACCTACTGGCTCCACAAGCAACATAACATACTCCCATCAAAGGATTGCACAATGTACATTAAGGATATTTGCTTTAATCTTCCTTCTTCTCCATCCCACTAAAAATATTTGGGAAACAAATTACTATATAACCAACAGAAACAAACCAAGTACTCAAAACATGCTCCACGCTTCATGTCCCCAACAAAGAATGAAATAGAATATGCAGGGGTCTATACACCTCCTTGGAAGATGCAAAGGGTTGGAGGCTTGCATCAGCAATTTGAAATGAGAAACAGTTTCACATGTAACAAGTTTACTCTAAAATGGCCTCTCAACATAGGAATGTAAATGTCTACCCTATATTTTCTAGGCTGAAAAGAGAACAGAGATATCATTATCATTAGATTATCAAGGGCCTTTATTCCTGTTGTAAATTCTAATTTTCCAAGGAAAAGACAGGTTTCAGAGGAACAGCCGTGTTAGTCTGTATTCGCAAAAAGAAAAGGAGTACTTGTGGCACCTTAGAGACTAACCAATTTATTTGAGCATGAGCTTTCGTGAGCTACAGCTCACTTCATCAGATGTTTACCGTGGAAACTGCAGCAGACTTTATATCATCTGATGAAGTGAGCTGTAGCTCACGAAAGCTCATGCTCAAATAAATTGGTTAGTCTCTAAGGTGCCACAAGTACTCCTTTTCTTTAAGGAAAAGACAGGAATTGATGAAAAATTGATGCTGACTGATAAGGTACATGCTGGAATTATCTGCCCTGCATACCAAGTCCCTCATTGGTAAAGACATATTGAAATCTTTCGTTTGGCTTTTTATCAACATTGCCAGTCGCCCGGCACTATGTTTCAACCTAGGGGATTTATTCCTAGTCAGGGGGATCCGATTCTTTGCCTTTAAGGTCCTAATTGCTGGCATTCCAAGGGCAAGGAGACTAGACCATTTCTTGCAAACACCTAAGGAAAATATCACCCCAGGAATTAGAAAGAGGCAGCATCTGAGTCAATATTCACAGAATCTATGAAGTCTCCAAACCTGCAGGGTCAAACGATTGTTCATTGTAGTACTACAGGTTGGCTAGAGATCAACCTGGACATAATATTACCAGCTGCCAATAAGACCTCATTTGAAAGAATAAAATTAGAAGGAGGTGGAGTGGTTGCTCAAGCCCTTGGTTTGCTTGCAAGATGCTTTAATTGTCCCTTTTGTTGTATATTCTGACAGAAAAGGAACATCTGGTACATTATGAATGCTATTAATTAGGCTGTTTGCCCCGGAGACCCTGGCACGGATGCACCTACTGCAAACTGCCAGCTCACCAGATTCAATCCCATAAAAAGTAGTAGTCATACTCCATCAGGCTCATTTTAGTCAAGACAGGGTTAATTCAGAGTCTTGGGGGAAGACTGATTTATTTTTTATTACTAGAGGGTAGGGAAAAATGTAATTAAAGCTTGAGTTAAGATATATATCCATAACTTATAGCCAAAAAAATCATTTACAAGAATGTTCTAGATGTTTTTTTTTAAAAAACCGTTAGAAAGCCAGAAAATTCAGACTTATGGTTAACTATAGCAAGGCTATGAAAGAAGCGTGTGGGGGGGGGAGGGAAGAGAAGGGGAGATGGTGGGATTCAGAAGAGATTTGGAGCAGCAAGGGGCAATAGAAAGGGTTTACTAGTCCAGTCCCTTATTCCTGGGAAGTGTGGAAGGAAAGTGGAGCTCACTGGCAGACCCCAACTTTTAGAGGCAGAACCCTATGAAGCCCCTCCACAATGTGTAACTTTTCACTATGCTGCATGGCAGCACAGGGAAATCTTTCCCACTGAGGGGGAGATTTCCCTGCGTTTCAGATTATAATAGGCAGGGCTGAAGCCCAGCTGGCTTTTAAAGCAAAAGAATGGTAGAAGCCCTCTTCTTCAAGGTACACACATACATACATGAGAATCTGAGGCTGTGCTATCCTTTGGCAGACTCCCAAAGATTTGGAATCACAGAAACCAACAATATGACCAGGGAAAACTATGTTTACACCTACTAACCTCCAGAAACCTATCAAGGATAAGGGGAAAATCTTAAGATGGATACTGGAGTCATGGAGGAGGAAAAGGATGCAGAGGACACGTTGTGGGGTGTGGGAGAAGAAAAATGGGGATAGGAAGGGAGCAAACATATTTCTGGATATTATGCAAACACATGTGGATTGCCTAAACTCCACATATTCACTTGGCCTCACTGTTTTTGCCTCCTGAGAAGGTTAAGAGATCTGCACAGAGGAGGGTACCTTTCCTGCAGAATTCAGAAAGCTCTGATTGTGAGTGGAAGTGACAATCTTTATGCTGCCTCTTGCAGCAAACCTCACCCAGTTTCTGCTCTATCTTTGGCCACTAGAGCCACTGTAGGTCTCCTGCTCCCTTCCCTCATGACCTCTGACCAAACATAGGATCCCTTCCTACAGACCTCTTAAGGTCTCTTGGAGAAGAAACCTGCTCCTTTGGACCTTACTGTATGCAGAAATGTAATCTGTGAGTACACTGAGACTTTACAGCTGCCTGGAAAACTTTGTAAAAACTTTGACAACACCAAAATTCCAAAAGAAAACTAGAAATGCTACCAAGTTTTACAAGTCCCCTAGATCCTTAAATGCTGGTCCAGAGCTTAAGTAACATCACCTCTCTGTGCCTCAGTGTCATCATCTGTAAAATGGGGATAATGGCATTTACTTCCTTTGAAAAGTACTTTGGGACCTACAGTTTTGAAAACTACTATGTAAGAGTTAGATATTATTAAAGACAGAGTACTTTGGTAGCTTCCAGCTTCTCATATATAGTTTTGTGCACTAGACTTCAAAGTCTTCCTACACAACCTCATCTGAAGTCTTTTGGACAGACTGTTTGGTCGCTAAAACATGGCAGAAAAGTGTTGAAAAAGGTTTTAATCACAGTTTGAACAGTCTTCTATGGCCACTATCTTGAAAACTGTTTGTTCCAGTGACCACAAAAAATAGTATACGGTGATAAAAAAACAGTATACTGCCCACAGGCCACACATGTCATATTTGAAGCTGCACTAACTTTTATTGGGGCTTTTATACCGAAAGCGGTGAGCATGTAACAACAACAACAACAAAAAAAGGTCTGTCTTATTTATGGTCTGGAATACCTATCGCCACTCCATAATTAAAAAGAATTAGGGTTTCACTGACAGATTGCATCTTTTAGTTGAAAACAAATACTTAAGATTAACTCATTCCTTCTCTCCTAGGCTGGCAGAGGCTAGTGCAATGGAGAAACAATATGTTAAATGTATGAAGGTAAAGTGGGCAGAGAGTATCTTATGTCACTTCGTAGCTATCACTCTGACTGCTTTATGAATATTAAGATCAAAACAGAAGCTACTTCCAGGACTCTCATGTAGAAGAACAGTTGCTGAAACACTGCACTGAAACATGAGGATGAAGAACTACTTCACAATCCATTAATTACTCAGCAGGATATTAATCATCATCATCTACTAGGGCTAAACATTTTTGAATCAGCAGGCCTGGACAACTTGCACCCAAGAGTCCTAAAAGAGTTGGTTGAGGAATCGCTGGCTCACTGATGTTAATTTTTAATAAATCATGGAATACCCAGGACATTCAAGAAGACTGGAGGAGTGCTAAAGTGCCAATATTCAAAAAGGACAAGTGGGATCATCTGGCTAACTGACATCAAGTACAGGCATAAAAACGGAAAAGGTAATAAGGGATTCAATCAAAGAATTGAAGGATATAAATATAATTTATGACAGTCAACATGGTTTTATGGAAAATCAGTCTTGTTAAAAGAAACCAGATTTAATTTTTAAAAAAACGAGATCACAAGTTTGGTTGATAAAGATATCTGCGTAGATGTAATATATTTAGACTTTGGTATGATGTTTGACTTAATACCACATGACTTTCTGATTTAAAAATCAGCACTATAAAATATCAATAAAGCACACAAGAAGTGTATTAATAACGTAACGGGCAGATCTCAAGAAGTAGCTGTCAATGGGGGTGTTTCTAGCAAGGTTCCATAGGGATTGCTTTTAGGCCTGATGCTATTCAATATTTTCATCCATGATCTGGAAATAAATATAAAATCACTGGTGATAAAATTTATAGATTATACATATTGGTGGAGTGGAAAATAATGATGAGGAAAGTGGCAGTCAATCATACAGAGCGACTTGGAGCACATGGAAACCTGGGCCCATTCAAACAAGATGCATTTTAATACAGCCAAATGCAAAGTTATGCATCTTGGAGCAAGGAATGGAAGTTATATCTACAGAATAGAGGACTGTATACTGGAGAACAGTGACTATGAAAAGGATTTAGAGGTCATAATGGACAGGAAACTCAACAAGCGCTCCCAGTGGGATGCTGAAGCAAAAAGGGCTAATGAGATCCTTGGGTGTATAAACAGGGTGAGTAAAGTAAGTATGAGAAGGGAGCTGATTTTATCTCTGTACATTGCACTGAGGAATTTTAAGGCAAATGATAAAGCACAATTGGATGACCTTCCTTTTGCTGACAATGTTTGTCCTTAGTTCAACACATCCCTTAATGGAAGAAAAACTCCGTTTTTTTTGCAGAAGAGGAAAACAAGTTGGTTTGTTCATCAACAAGGGGAAGACAAAATATATGGCTAACTCTGCCCCAAGGTAACCTTTGAGCGTTATGTCATTTTTACCTATTTAGGGAGTGAGATGTGCAATGATGGTGCCACCATGCTAGACATCAGGCAACAGATATCAAAAGCAGCAATATCCATAAACTTGAAAGGATTTGGAAAAGGAGCATGATTAAAAATTCATATTTTTGTGTCAGAGCCAAACACCAGAATCATATCTGTCCTCCTTTATGGAGCAGAGTCATGGAAATCTACAACAGAAATTGCTAAGAAGATCAACTCATTCTAAAGTAAACATCTGTGGAAGATATCCAGAATCACTGGAAAGAATTTCTTGCAACATCAGAAATTATAAGTAGAACAAACCAATTTAAAGCATCAAATATGGTAAGGAGACAACAACGAACCTATTTACAACATGCTTTAAAGAGGCCACCATCATGACTTCCACAGCAAGTGATAATATGAATACCACCTGAAAAGAGGGGCAAGGTAGAGAAATATTATGTAGAACAAAAAAGAAAGAAACCAGATCCATCAACATGACAATCTGATGCCTGAACAAACCAGCACAAGACCAAAATAAATGGCAGAAATGGAGGACACCCTATGCATCTCAGAGTACAGGAGGATTACAGTGGTATAAGTAACTTCATAGAGAGAAAGTGGGATAAGTACCTTCCATAAGGAGAAAAACACATACTGTCAGGCCCTGGAATTTACATCCTCTTGTTGAAGCAGCATGATTTTTAATACTTTTTCAAATTTGGGTGGTCTTATGCAATTCCCCCTCCCCCACCCCCAATTTGGTAAACAGTGTTTAGATTATATAGCAAGATTCAGTTGGATTTAATAAGCTCAATAAGCTTCTTTACTTTGTATACCAACTGCTGGTGCTGAGTGCCATTAAAGAGCCGCCAAATTATACCATAGGGATAACTGCACTTCCATGATAGACAAAAATAATCCCTGTATACACCAGTTAAATTTGCAAAGCAATCTGGGATTTGAGGCACTAGAATGGAAGATACCTGATCTTTCCTTTCCCTCATTCCAAATCCCTCAGGCCGGGTCATCTGCTCTAGATAGCAGTGGTCAATTCTTCAGTGTAGGTCATAAACAAAATGATAAGCTTGTTCAATTCATCTCATTTATTCTATTTGGGCAGGGATACTGTATTTTAATTTTGCCTATTTTTTCCCCTCGGAAGCAAGCTCTTCTCCTTCTACCACCACACCCACTTTATTTTTAAAGGTGTTCATTACCAAAGATGCGTTTGAATTTTGTTTTAAAACAGAAAGTCCAAAAGAAAGTAAATAAACCTACAAGAAAAGCCCAACCAGAGGAGCATCATATAAAGGCACTTAAGACAGCCAAAGTACTATATTTAAAAACAATTGACTACTATTCTAGTAAGCACCTGCGTCTTATTAAAATCATTACTCAAGACTGCCTCTCCAGGTTAGAAGAGAACACTGTCTCTCAAGACATTGCTAACATCCTGAAATTCCACCACCTTTGAGGTATTACGTAGGGAATACTGGATATCTCCAGAGCACTTTGGAACTACCTTGACATTGACAAACCCAACATAGCAGGATGCTAGTAAAGCTTCTAACAAGTTTGGCATATACTTCTTTTTGAAAACAGAAAAGGTCCAGGGTGATGTTAGAGGGGGAAAGGGGTTTGATATGGGGAAGCTTCACAATGCAACAATACACCACATACAATGCATACCCAGCTGCTGCTGCTTGGCCCTTTGTTCTAAGATCAAAATTAGTTTCCAAAGAATATTGATAGCACCAGAAAGAGGATCTGTTCTTGCATTTTCAGGGGTATGAATGTGTCCTTTTCACTCTTACGATCCCACATATACAGAAACTGCCATGAAACTAGCATGAAGTTCTAAAATATTTCAGTTTACAAGTAAGGCATTTTAGCTACACAGCTTACAGGTCATTCACTGGCCAAGAATTTCTGACTGAACTCTCTACAGAAAAGCCTATACTCAGACATGTATGTAGCTGTTATTGTATTAAAAAAGTTCACAGAACAAAGAAAAGGAGCATAAACAAGAAGGCTAGCAATTACTGGCAGATGATATAGGTAAGTATACAATACATGTCTGGTTCTTGAAGCTAACCTCACCTTGGTATCTGTTCTATAAGACTGACCCTCACAACTTGAGAAGAGAGAAAGAAGGAGAAAGAAGAGAAGCTGCTACATCAAAGCTTGATTTAATGACCTCTTCAGATGGTTAATTACTTCGTGCCTTTGGTGCTGCAGCTAACAGACAGCTGGCATGGATCCAAAAAGTCATTCTCCACTCTACATCTTTTCACAGGTTAGGATACTTTTCAAGCAAATTCATGTCAAATTTAAGAACAGTTCATTTAAGTTTACAAATCCCTCTTTAAAGAACTTTTTTTCCTCTTTGTTTACTTCATACCCTACTTTCCTCTGCATACTTATCACTTCTAATAAATGTGTAATGAGGAGTCAAACAGACCCACTAAGACCCAACACAAGCACTGAAACAACTGGATTGCAATTATGGTATCTCCCACTTCAAAGTGAAATTAGAATTTAAAGCACTGCATTTCTGTCCCAAGAGGATCTCATTCTTGGATTTTAAAACCAAATTCTCAGTGTTTTATCAGCACAGCCACAATCCTTCTATCCCACCAAAAGAAATGACTAGTGTCTTCTTCAAGGTCCCATCAGTCAGAGGCGTCAGTTTTGGGATACTGAGAAGCATTTCTTCCTCAGAAGGATCTAAATAGCCTTTCGAGTACTCCAAACCACCACTAACAAAAGAAGTGAGATTTCAAAACTGGGAATTGCATTCTGATCTGACAAGTTCAGGATTTTGGGGGGCACCAATCTAGATGTCCTTGAGTATTGCCACAGTACTTCATCAGCGACTTTCATAGCATTTGCTTAAAATACATGCAAACTGGGAATGAGTTAAATACCTAGAAAGAAAGAAATTAGATTAAAAAAAAAATAGTCAGACAAGGTTCAATCATAAGACTTGAGAACTGCCACACCAGGTCAGGTCAATGATCTATCTAAATCTAGTGCAGTGTCCATCTCTGACAGTGGTCAAGAAGCTTCCAGAAGCACACCAGAAGCTTTAGAGGAAGGTAAAACATTAGGGGAAGAGGTGGGGTGCTTCTTTCAAACCACAGGAAGTTAATGGATGGCTTATGTCCTGAAACATGATGATTTGAATTTGAATGTTTAAACTATGGTATCGAATGCTGAATCTTACTAAGTTCTCTGCCTCACCAATAATTTTTGGCAGTGAACTTCTCAGGTTGATTGTGCAATGCGTGAACAAAAATATTCTCTGTTTCAGATTTTTTAATCTTTAAACTTCTTTTTTTTGTACCATGAGAACATTTACTAGACTGGGGGCTGGAGGGCGGGGAGGGTGTTTTTCTAATTTGTCCAGAGGCAGCTAAGACTTCAAATTCGGTTGTCTGACAAGAAAATATAGTTGTCCCAAATTTCTGAGCTAAGGCCTATTCTCTCAAATAAATTAAAATAATATGTTGCAGCTTTAAATATCTAAACTCATCTCTCTGCATTCTTCTTGATTGGAAAATTGTACCCAGATTTCTCCTTTTTGTTTTCTTGTTTTTAGTATATTACTAACCTTATCAGTAGGGCTGTCAAGCGATTAAAAAAATTAACTGTGATTAATCGCACTGTTAAGGAATAATAGAATACCATTTATTTAAATATTTTTGGATATTTCCTACATTTTCATATATACTGATTTCAATTACCACACAGAATACAAAATGTACAGCGCTCAGTTTATATTATTATTTTTATTACAAATATTTGCACACTAAAAAACAAACAGTATTTTTCAATTCACCTAATACAAATAATGCAGTGCAATCTCTTTATCATGGAAGTTGAACTTATAAATGTAGAATTATGTACAAAAAAATAACTGCACTCAAAAATAAAACAATGTAAAATTTTACAGCCTGCATGTCCACTCAGTCCTACTTCTTGTTCAGCCAATCACTCAGACAAACAAGTTTGTTTACATTTACAGGACATAATGCTGCCTGCTTCTTATTTACGTCACCTGAAAGGGAGAACAGGCATCTACATGGCACTTTTGTAGCTGTCATTGCAAGGAATTTACGTGACAGTTGTGCTAAACATTCGTATGACCCTTCATGCTTCATCCACCATTCCAGAGGACATGCGTCCATGCCGATGACGATCAAAAGCAGTGTGGAGTGACGCATATTCATTTTCATCATCTAAGTCAGATGCCACCAGCAGAAGGTTGATTTTCTTTTTTGGTGGTTTGGGTTCTATAGTTTCCACATCCGAGTGTTCCTCTTTTAAGACTTTTGAAAGCATGCTCCACACCTCGTCCCTCTCAGATTTTGGAAGGCAGTTCAGATGCTTAAATCTTGGATCGAGTGCTAAAGCTATCTTGAGAAATCTCACACTGGTACGTTCTTTGCCTTTTGTTAAATCTGAAGTGAAACTGTTCTTAAAACAAACAACATGTGCTGGGTCATCATCCGAGACTGCTATAACATGAACTGGGTATATGGAGAATATGGGTAAAACAGAGTAGGAGACATACAATTCTCCCCCAAGGAGTGCCATCACAAATGTAATTAACGCATTTTTTTAAACAAGCATCATAGGCATGGAAGCATGTCCTCTGGAATGGTGGATGAAGCATGAAGGGTCATACGAATGTTTAGCACAACTGGCACGTAAATTTCTTGCAATGACAGCTACAAAAGTGCCATGTAGATGTCTGTTCTCCCTTTCAGGTGACGTAAATAAGAAGCAGGCAGCATTATGTCCTGTAAATGTAAACAAACTTGTATGTCTTAGCGATTGGCTGAACAAGAAGTAGGACTGAGTGGGCTTGTAGGCTCTGAAGTTTTACATTGTTTTGCTTTTTTGAGTGCAATTATATAACAAAAAAATCTACATTTGTAAATTGCACTTTCATGATAAAGATATTGCATTATAATACTTGCATGAAGTGAACTGAAAAACGCTTTATCATTTTACAGAGCAAATATTTTAATAAAAATCATAATATAAAGTGAGCAGTGTACACTTTGTATTCTAATATTTGAAAATGTAGAAAAGCATCCAAAATATTTAATAAATTTCAATTGGTATTCATTCTACTGTTTATCAGTGTGATAAATCGTGATTAATTTTTTTTAAGTTAATCGTGTGAGTTAACTGTGATTAATCAACAACCCTACTTATAAGTTCAGGTTTGTCCCACTTTGTGGGAATTAAATTGCCAGATACTGAGAATCAGCATTGAGACCATTGCAATAATTTATTTTATATGCTAGTACAAATTATAATACTTAAAACTATAATTTTCATTAATATCCATTTGGCTTGAAATCCAAATCTAGTCACACTGAATAGCACTAGATTAGTTCTCCATTAGTGCTGCCTACTGATGCTAGTGAGTGCTAATTGTGACTGTGTCTTTGAATGTTATGTTCCTGGCACCCATTACAGCCAGTAGGAAATGGCATGATGGAGCTAGAAAGTAGTTTCACTTGGGACATGCACCCATATCTGAGTCAAACTCTGGAATCCTAATGTGTGTGTATGGACTTGTTTTGTCTTAGCTTAATGTAGAAAAACCACATTACACCACTGCAGCACCACAAAATAACTAGGAACAATATTTCTACCAAGATCAATATATCCTGAAAGGAGGTGATCTGGTGAATAAACAAGCGTGTGTACTGTTAAAAATGCACGTGCACTGCCATTTCATGAGAGTTTGGTGTTAGTTAAATGTTATTTTAGAGAATCAATAACACAGGACACTCTCCTTTCCTGCTCAGTCAGTACCTGTGTAAAGTGTCTAGCAGATTTTCAATTTGTACAATGTAGTAATGAGGCTATTTTTTCCTCTGTGTTTTTATTTTAAATCTGGATGGGATAGGGGCATTTGCAAATATGACACGTATAGGAGACAGAATGGATAAAATTCCTTAAGACAATCTGATTTCACATTAGCTCAGTCTATCTGACCCTCAGGTCCTTGATAAATGTATGACTGTACCTCACTAGTGCCTCTGCAAACACTATACTGGTGAGGAGGGTTCATGTGTGATGCAAAGAAACACAGAAATCCCAGGATGCAGAGCTTTGCCACATTATTATTTGTCTTTGACATATTATTTGTCTTTTTCTTGGCCTTTCCCAGTTTGAGAAGCTAGGTAAAGTCAGAATCACCACATGGTGGATATTACCCCTATTTTGTGGAAGCCATATTAACAGGGAAGAGTGAACTCTGGAACTGGAAAAGGAAGCTCAGCCCTTTTGTTCATCATTCTGCATGAAGCAGGGTGAGACTAGGGTGCTCAGATGATGATCAAGGACGAGCATTATAAAATTTATGCTATTTCATTTTTAAAAGTGTGAAGTGAAAAGAAACACTAACCTGTGAATTGAGCTTGTTCACTTGGAGAAACGCAAAGAATAGAAAATGAGTACTTGTGGCACCTTAGAGACTAACAAATTTGAGTATAAGCTTTTGTGAGCTACAGCTCACTTCATCACTTTCATAAGAGAAAGCTTTTGCTCAAATAAATTTGTTAGTCTCTAAGGTGCCACAAGTACTCCTTTTCTTTTTGCGAATACAGACTAACACGGCTGCTACTCTGAAACAAAGAATAGAGTTCCAATGTTTGTTATTGCCAGGGAAATATCCTAGATTCCACATCAACTTTGGTCCTGTGTACACAGGAATGGCAGTGCTCTTTTCCTACATTGCCTTTAATGTCACTCACCATTCAGAGGATGAATACTGCCCTACAAATAAGTAAATGCTAAAATAATTCAACTCAGATATGCACAGAGCATGGCACTTCACCCCACCACCCGAGTTTTCCAATACGAACTCATTATGGCACAGACAGCGCTAAGAAGAGGCCAAGGGCAGGAAAGTTTTCCAAAGGAGTACTAAAGATAAAAGAGGAGTTAGGCAAGCAAAAAAAAGAGCCCAGGTACGGGATAGATGAAGGATATCAAGAAGGCAGAAAATGAAAGCACAGAGGATTTGGGCCTGAATACAAAGGGAACGCTAATAAAAAATTAAACTTTCATCTACATTTTCATTTAGAATCAGTCAAGCAGGAACCAGTACAATTTTAACATAGATTCTAAATGAGGCTCAGATTCAAACACTCAATTACATTTTCTAAGTCAATGATTTATTACAAAGATAAGAAAAGTACTGCAACATAAAACTGTATTAAACCACAGGGGAGAGCCTGAGGGAGGAGGGGAACTTTACTAATCCCATTGTAAGGCATACACAGCCAGCTGCTATTGTCCTGTTTCATGCGCTAGACATAAAAAAATACAAGGGGGAAGGGAGGAGATACACAGATAGGTACACTGTAAATACTGAACTCTAGAATACACATTCTATGTTAACTATCAGCTATCACTAAAACTGTGGGGTCACTTCAGAGCACAGTGTCAGGAAACGGAAAGAAAACTCTACAACCTACTTCACTAGTAGCCTCTGCTTGGAACGAATTTGGGAACATATATACGTTACATTATTTCTGTAGTTTGAGAAATTTATTTTCCATTTTACACTAAGCACTGTAGCACCCAAATCATCACTGCAGTGTCTACTGAAAATCAGTTGCAAAGTAAATAGTTAGAAACTGAGTACCTAGAAAATAAGAGGGGAAAATAATTTTTTTCCAAAGCTAATGTTAAAAGAATTATATAATACATAGGTTGAGAAATGAGTGTCTGTCCATCTAGGTACAGTGCTTAGATTATCCACAATTACAAAGTTTGCTTTTAAAGTAATAAAATACACAGAGCATAATCAGCAACAACACAAACGTAGGTGAACGAATTTAAGAATACAGATTAGATATTTAGCATCCATGCATTCGGATTACATTACTCATGAAAAAAGTTATAGAGAGTTGGTGGCGAAAAGCAAAATATATCAATGAGTGAAGACTGTCCCTCAATAATTGAGAATTTAGGATAGGTTGTCCATTTAGAGAAAAAAAACAATCCATCAGGAAAGTATCTGAGTTACTTTCCTGACCGCGCTTCTCATCGGCACTCCAGCTCATTCCTCCTGATATTGCCGATGTCCGGTGACGTGTTCTATGTAGATGTCCCTCGATCACCTGATGGCATCCGACACCATGAGTTGCCACATCAGCTGAGTGTAGCATTGACCGACTTCACATTCTTTCAGCACTCGCTCATTACCGGGGTCCCATGCGCCCAGGGCTCCGACTAGCAGCGTGAGTTTGGACCTTGTAGCCCCTAGCCCTCAGGATGTCGGCCAGAGGGGTGTATTTCACCAGCTTTCAAGATCAGGCATCGTGGAAAGCCGGGGTCCTGTTTTCGAAGGGCACAGTGATGTTCACCATGATGATCATCTTCTGGTCCTCGTTGGTGATGACAACGTCTGGTCGCAGTTGGCTGCTGGTTCCAGAGATGGCAGCGTTCACGGCTATCTTCCCCACAGGTGGTGGGATGGCTCTGACCAGTCAGTCAATCTTGGATGGCATTGTGCCACAGCTGCCAGGCTCTTGAATGGGGGTTGCAGCTACACAAGACGTGGGGTAGTGTCTAGTTGGCATAGCCACACTTCCTGCATCGCTTGTCCCGATTCCCATGGTGGACGGCTCCGTTCAGTGGGAAGCAGTTGAGCCGGGCCCAGTGCATGAACCTCCAGCCGGCAAATCAGGTGAAACTGCCCCCAGGGAGGAAGTGGTTGTTGGTGGCCCACTTGCATGTTACCTCAAAGGCCTTGCCCTGGTCTGACTTCTGTTTCAGGTTTTCCACGAATTGGCAGCAGATGGCATCTTCAGGGTCCTCTCCAGCTTGGTTCTGGCTCTCCGAGTGATGATGGTGCGCTCCATGTTCTTCACCTGTGGCACCAGGACTCCCATCTCCTGGTGTTCCTCGCACTACTACTACTAAAACAGCCATAAATCGTCGTTTCCCCTACAGAACAAAAATACGTGAATATATACAACTTATTACTTCTGTAGCACTTTTCACATGAGAACCGCAAGGCACTTTTCCAACTTTAGGCCTCAACACATCCTGGGAGATAGGTAAGTACACTAAATGTGTATTACAGGTTGTTAGAGTAACTTTTTCAAGTTAACATAAGGAGTAGTGGCAAAGCTGAGTGAGAGCAGAACTCAGATCCAAGTCACAGACACTCTGACAATTACTAAATGACAGTCCCTCCCCATGATAACAAACAGGATATAAGTGTTGTATTTGTACAGTTCCATAATTTCAGTGTCTCCGAGCATAACAAGTGGGACCTCACTCCACCTTGCCTGTTTGTGTAAAACATGCAGGTCACATTGGCCGTCATGACCCTGATGCGATCAGTGTGCGATCAGTGGGAGAAAAGTGTCGGCAGGCACTGCAGACCACACATAGCTCTAGAAGGTTGATATGTAAGGTAGATTCAGTTAAGGACCATCTTCCTTGCACCATTTGAGCGTGAAGGTGCGCTCCACAACTGATGAAGCAGGCATCGGTGGTTAGAATCATGGTAGGTGACAGTTTCAGGAAAGGAATGCCGATACAGATGATGTTCGGCTGTCTCAATCAGAGTAGTGAGTCCTTTACTCTCATTGGCTTGGATATGCATTTGTGCAGGCTATGCCTGCGAGGGACGTATACTGTATGCTGCTACACTTGAAGGCATCGTATGTGTAGTCGTGTGCTTTACCATGAACGTGGCTGCTGCCATGTGGCCGAGTAGCTGGGAGATATGTTCTGATGGAGATCTGGGGGCAGGCTTGTACCTTGGATACAAGGTCGACAATAGCCCAAAATCTGTGATAGAAGGAAGGCTTTGGCTTATATGGCATCTAACTGTGCCCTGATGAACTCCTGGTGTTGCACTGGCGTTAAAGTAGATTTCTCCAAGTTCACACAAAGGCCTAGCTCCATGAAGAGGTTCATTGTCACCTGGAAGGTGTGAAGAGCATCAGTTTCAGACAGGACTTTGAGAAGACAGTTGTCTAAGTAGAAAAAGTTTGCAGGGATAGGCAACGACTACCACAGGACCTTCAAGAACACACAAGGGGCCACTGACAGTCCAAAAGGCAGTGCGTTGTACTATAGCGATCAGTGCCCATGGTGAACCGGAGAAAACATCTGTGGTCAGGGGGTATAGTAATAAGGAAATCAACATCTTGGAGGTTGAGGGCCGAGAACCAATCCGCCTGTTCCAGTGCTGGGATAATGGTGGAGAAGGTAACCATTTTGAAGGGTTGCAGTTTGATGAACTTGTTGAGGTTTCAAAGGTCCAGGATCAGCCACCACCTGCCTGATTTCTTCTGGATCAGAAAATAAAGGGAGTAGAAACCCTGTCCTCTGTGTTGGGAAGGGACCAGTTCTGTGGCTCACAGTTGCAGAATGGGTTCGTGAGAAGGGTCCCTGAAGAGGGACAGGAAGGGAGGGTGGTGGGGTAGAATGGACAGGAAAGGGATGGAGTATCCTTCCCTGATGATCTTGAGGACCCACCTGTCTCAGGTATTAGCCTCCATGACAGAAGGAAGGGGGCTAAACGTTTGCCAAACTGGTGGGATGTCAAAGATGGTTGGTATGACTGGAGCATGGGGAGGCTTCTCCAGGCCTCGACCACACCTTCAAAATTGTTGCTTGGCTTGAGGTGCATTGAAGGGGCTGGAGGCCCCTTGAGAAGCACTGTCTGCATATGGCAGGCGGCTTTTGTCATCAGCTCTCAGTATCATAGGGCCACTGTGGGGTGTACTGCAGTGGTTGGGATCGCAGGGGAAGATACTTCCTGGTCGTCTTTTCGACACTGGTGTGTAAATGCCAAGAGAGCGTAGAGTAGCTAGGGAGTTATCCGTGTGCTCCGCGAATAATTTGGGACCTTCCAAGGGTAGATCCTCTACTGTAGTTTGTACCTTTTTAGGAAGGCCCGAGAGGTGGAGCCATGAAGCCCGCCTTATAACAACGGCAGTTGTGATGGAACGAGCAGCCATGTCCAGAGTCCCAAAAGGCTTCCAGAGATGTATAGGCTTTCGTCAGGTAGGTCGTGGCAGAGTTTTTGTATTTTTGAGTAGCTGACAATTATATTTAGCCATTAGCTGTAGTTGGAAATGCAGAACTGAAGAGTCGCGGACTAATAAACTTTGCATCTGAAAGCTCAAGTTGTTTCCAGTCTCTATCATGGTGGGTATTGATGAGATTGATATTGATGTCCTTTTTCCTGCACAGCATTGACAACTAAGGAATTTGGGGTAGGGTGAGTAAAAAGAAATTCCAAGTCCTTTGCAGGAACATAATATTTTTTTCCACCTGCTTGTAAGTTGGTGGAATGGACACGGGGGTCTGCCAGAGTATTTTTGCAGGATCAAGTAGGGCCTTGTTGATAGAGGGGGCTATTTTAGAAGAGGACAACGTATGCAGGATGTTGAGCTGCTTACGTTGTTAGTCCTTCACCCCCTCTAAAGGGACCTGAAAAGGGCCTGCAATCCTACAAAATAACTCCTGAAAGTGTTTAGTCATCAGCTGCAGTACGAGATGTAGGCATGATAGCCTCATCAGGAAGGAAGAGTAAAAGTGGAGTGGCGGTGGAATGTTCTCCTGCTCATCTTCCTCCTCTGGTACGGGCAGAGGCTCAGCCTGCGGTGGACGAGACATTGATGAAGAAGGCAAAAAAATGGTTACCTACCTTTCAAAACTGTAGTTCTTTGAGATGTGTTGCTCGTGTCCATTCCATGCTAGGGTGTGTGCGTGCCCATGTGCACAGTTGCCAGAGATTTTTCCCCTTAAGTTCAGTATCTGTAGGACCAGCCCTAGCACCCCCTGGATGCCCCACATTTATAAGGGGCATCGCCAGCCCCACACCCTCTCAGTTCCTACTTGCCATCAACTCCAACAGAAGAGTAGGAGGATGGGTCATGGACTGGACATGAGCAACACATCTAGAATAGTTATGAAAGATAGGTAACCGTTTTTTCTTCTTTGAAGGCTTGCTCATTTGGAATCTATGCTAAGTGACTCACAAGCAGTACCTTGGAGGAGTGCTCGAAGTTCATGGATAAGCTAACACTGCCCCCCCAAAACTAGCATTGCCTCAGACACAGTGGGACATGAACGTATGGATAGATGACCATGTCGTGGCCCTACAGATGTGTGTCGCAGCTCAGGGCCCCTAGGATAGCGGTAAACCACTAGAACTAGCGGTTCCTTCCCCTGGGCTACTTCCCTCTCCTGCCCTTCAGCTTGTGGGGCTTCCTGCCCTCCTTCTGCATAAACCAGGTGTCCCTTTACCTAGAGTCTTGGTCTTCTTAGCCCACCGCAGCACTTCTCCAAACTCTCCTCTGCTTCCCTCCAAACTGCTCTCTGCTCCAACACCAATCCGCTCTGCTTCAACACCAATCCACTCTGCTTCAACTCCTCCTCTTGTCTGATTGAAGCGGGGGGGGGGGGGGTCGGTTTATCATGTGACTGGCTTCAGGTGCTTTAACTGGCTTCAGGTGCTTTAATTAATTTATAGCAAACTTTCTTCCCTCTCAGGGAATAAGGCTCCCTTCTAACACTCTCCTGCTGCCATCTGGCATCTATGCCATCTATGCACTCTCAGAGATCATAATAATGAACAAGATAATGATGTTGACTAGAAATGTCACCAGCTCAATGATACATGTACAAAAGCACAGGTTTGTCATGTTATTATACTTTACAGTCTCACAGTAATAGCCATGTGTCTGTAGCCTCAGAGGTGGTTCTTTCAAACTGCTTCAATTATTGGTATTGAAAATTTTCTGTTCCTTCCTGATCCCATCTACCTTCCAAGGCTGAAGTAGCAAGGAGGATGATAATGAGTGAATGCTAGTGATACTCAGCTCGTCCTCTCCACATCATTCTCTCCTTCTGTGGACCCTAACCAACATAATGCATAAGCTTTTCTGCTAGATTTATTTTCATTGAAAAAGAAAACACAAGGCTCCTCCAAAGGTATTGACTGTTCTGTTAAACTAATTTTCTGCCAGTGAAACAGAGGGAGAGAGAGCTGTGCATCACTTTTCCAGGCTCCATATTCAGTACATTTTATAATATCTCCTTACATTGCATTAAATAAAGGTGCTGTCTCAAAAACATTGTAATTGTAAGAACTCCAAAGTGGAGTGATTCTAGTACCTGAAATGTGAGCTAGACGAGATTTGCCTGAAAAGATTCAAGACATTACGTTTTGTTGCATATCAACTTAAGTGGTGATGCCAATGGACTTTCATACTTATTTAAATTCTGCATTATTAATAGCCCTCTTAAAAGTGGTGAATTAAAATTAATCTTCTCTTTTTGATTTTATCATTAGCCAGCTAGTAAACATCACTATCCCTCTTTCTTCCATCTTTTGAATGACTGGAAGGCATAGTTCCTTGTTTACCTCTTTTATATACCAGCCTCAGCAGTGATCTTAGCAGTGCACAAAACGCACTACACATTTATCTATGCCAACCAGTCCAGGCAGGAATCCAACAACTTCAGAAGGAGTGCTTTAGATAGCTTTTGTTGCAAAGAGAGTAGGTAGAGCATAGTAAAGATTTTTGTGAATCCCCCAAAAAACTATTTCTTTAGTTATCTGAACAGATGATCAAATACCTAGAATAATTATTTAGAATCATAGGATTTTGTCCAACAGTTTTAAAACAGATCAAATTTTGGGCCACAGATACTTGACAGTATCATTCTCTAACAGCATAATTTACCCCAAAACATCTTGGCTATGACAACTTTACCGCTAGAGATGATATTTCTTAATTTTAACAGACAGCATATCACTTTGCCTAAAGGATTATTTAGATAAACAGTGCCTAGCCCAATAGGATCCTGGTCCATAACCAGGTTTCCTCTGTGCTACAGTATTGCTACTGCTACTACTTATAATAATAATCAGATTCTTTCAACTTTAAGACCCTTAGTTTCCAGGTATTATTTCCAAATTTAAATATTGCCTAGTCATCATTTTTTCTGTGCAAGCTAAGAAGTTCTCTATAATGAAAATGTCCGGTGGGAGGGAGAAGCATTTAATAAAAGTTGAACAAACAATAAATGCTTGTACAACACCTAGTTCAACCAAGTTCATCCAACATGTCACCAATTCCACTTCACTGCCACCAGAAGCGGACAGATGCTGCTGATGACACACCTAATATCCACAGAAGCAAATCTAGAAACACTGCACAATGGGAAAACTTGTTCTTCTGCCAGTTTCCTTTCAGAGGATCTTATTGTGTTCCATATCGAGATAACATGGGTAGATCTCAAACAAGATTCCAGCATCACACCAGCCAAGACAACATGAAATATTAACAGTTTTACTGGCAACAGCCATTGTATCAGGAGATGTTTAAAACTAGAGTAGAGCCATAAGGCCTTTGATATTCATAGTGTATCCAACTAGAAGATACAGATTAAAGCCTACTCCGTCAGGATTGCCAGTCGTAAATGCTAGTGAGGGGGTGGGGGTAGCGGGGCTAGATCAAGCCAGCAAAGAAAAATGAATAGACCGCAGATAGAAACAAAACAGACTAAAGTCTGTACACATTTTCTGTAACTGACAATTCAAACTTTCATTAAAAGATATGACAGACAATCCTTGCGAACAGCAGAATTCTGACTTGTATAAATGAAGACAGAAAATGAATTTCACTTCAGAAGAAATGCTAAAAAATCTGCCACATGTAATAAATAGTACAGGAAATAAAGATATTCACGTTAGAGGGCCAAGTCCATTAGCTTAAAGATTGAAGCCATCCTCATAAACCTCTGTCAAGGCGGATTCCCCACTCTGGCACTTTGAGTCCCGAAGGTGGGGGTCCGCAGGGATTTTAAAAATTAATACTGGCCACTTCAGGCTTGATTTAAACTCCCAAGGTTACAGCTTGGATGGGTAGATGCTGCCACCACCCAAGTGCAAAAACTCCTTGAAAACCCAGGAAGGCGCACTTGGGAATTCCATGCTGTGGGATACCCTCAAGCTTTCACCCACGCTCTGGGGAAGAGCTGAGAAAGAAAATAATGGAAATCAGCTGTTGCCACCAGCTAATTAAACATATGCATAAACCTCTTAGGGACACAAAAATCCAACCCTGTTCTTAAAAAAGGTAAATTTTATTAAAAACAAAAAGAAAGAAAATACCCCTGGAACTTAGGCTTTTTCCTAGGTTTTAAAAAAACAATTACAAGGATTAAGCATCATGATAGCTTCTTGAGGTCCAGCTTAAAGGTTACAAGCAAAACAAAAGCACCTGGGGTTAGCACAGTGGAGTCCACAAGCCATAAAGAAATAAAAGAGATAAACCTAATCACGTCTTCCTAGACATTTCATGACCTACTTACATATCTGGGCTTTTAAATTAGTAGTTTCTAGGTATGATCTGATGATTTTCATACCTGGCCCAAAGCTTTTTACAGCATAGTTCCAGCCCTGTCTCTGTTCTCCTGGAGAACACCAGACAGACAGACAAAGGGCAAGTTTTTTCCTAATTTTAAAAAGTTCTAGCCCCCCCATTGGCTCTTTTGGTCAGGTGCTTATCTCTTCCTTTTACCTGTGGACTTTTTAACCCTTTACAGGTAAAGCAAGTAGAGAACAGCAACTAAGAGGAATTTTATAGCTAACTGGCTGGCTGGCTGTCCATAAAAGGGAGCTGTCCCCCCTCCCCTTCATTTATCACAACCTCTATATATGGTCTAGCAACATTTTAAATAATTATTATATATCCAAGCTTCTTGGTCAAAAAGTATGACAGGGAGCTCAACCAGTATTGAGTATGATGCACTACGGCTCATTTAAACACATGGTTCAAAGCCACTCCTGGTATAACTTCACTGAAATCAGACTTGTGTACATCCCCAAAAAGTAATAAGTTTTCAGTAAAAAGCCAAGTCCATAGTAAAAGATATGTGGCCTAAATGTTAGAACAGGGGACTGGGAGTTAGGATTCCTGGATTCTATTAATAAATAGTACTGATTTAGTATGTGACCTTGGTCAAATTGCTTAATCTCCACATGAATTTCCCCTTTTGTACAAGGTTAGCTCTAACTGAACTCAATATTGTCTTGAGCCCTCAAAGTTCATAGCTTAAGCAAATAAAAATCTGTTGGCCAGGTGAGAGAAACTGGCTGAGCTGGCACATAATCATTTTCTTGAACTACTAAAGTCTCCCCCCCACCACCCCAATTAAGGCAATGGGTGGGGAAGGATGAGTTTTCAGGATGACATGTCCACCACACAAATACTTCAGTCATTACAAACAGTAAGGTAGAAGCACAAGCAACATATAGGATCACTGAAAGGTTAACACTGGTGTTTGCTCTGTTTTGCTTTTGGGCTGTTTTTTAATTTCCCTTCAAAACTTTGACTAAGCTCACAAGTTTATCATGAACAATCTTCCCATAACATCAACAAATTCACCCACTAACCTCAAAAACGTAAATAAAGGAACAAAGGGACGTTTTGGCAGCCTTGGATATTTTATACCAGGAATGAGGCTATATCAGAGGACACAGAACCTTGTACATCTGCAAACTTACCTTCTTCTGAAGAACGTTGACCTTGCGTTCTTTCACATCCAGCATGTCCTTGAGGTCATGTATCTCTCCTGCTTGAGTCCCTTTCTCCTCTGCTATCTCCTGGATCTGCTTTGTCTTCTTATTCAGCATTGTCTCTTTTTCCTCCAGACGTAATCGTAGTGCATCCACCTGAGTTTACACATGTAGAAGCAAGACTGGGTTAGATAGGAAAGGAAAGAGTTATTAGACAAGGAATACACAACTTCCACAATAAAATGAGTGGTGGCAAACCCCAGACAGATTCTGGAAACTTCATTAAGACTGTGAAATCCAACAGCCTCAGCAAAGATGGTTACTATTCAAGAACGATTTATCAAACTAAGAATACTTGGAGACCTGATGCCTATATAAACATCAATATTTAATAGGGCCGTCAAGCGATTAAAAAATTAATGGCCATTAATCATAATTAACTGCATTGTTAAACAATAATAGGATACCATTTATTTGAATATTTTTGGATGTTTTCTACATTTTCAAATATATTGATTTCAATTACAATAGAATACAAAGTGTACAGTGCTCACTTTATATTTATTTACGATTACAAACATTTGCACTGTAAAAAATTATTTTTCAATTCACCTATTACAAGTACTGTAGTACAATCTCTATCATGAAAAGTTGAACTTACAAATGTAGAATTATGTACAAAAAATAACTGCATTCAAAAATAAAACATTGTAAAACTTTGGAGCCGACAAGTCCACTCAGTCCTACTTCAGCCAAGCAAGTTTGGTTACTGTCATAACCATACAGCTAAGGTAGCCTAGAATTCCTCCTTACCTGTAAGGGGTTAAGAACCTCAAATAACCTGGTTGGCACCTGACCAAAAGGACCAATGGGGAAAGAAGATACTTTCAAATCTTTTGTGGGGCAGGGGAGGGGGAGGGCTTTGTTGGTGTGTTCTCTGGGGAAAGCAGAGACGCATCAGGTGAAAAAAAGTCTTCTCCTATAAACCATCCTGTACAAGTCTCTGATATTACAAAAAGAGTAAGTAAATAAGGCAAGGTGCGTTAGATTACTTTTTGTTTTCAACTTGTGAATTTTCCCTTTGTTAGAGGGAGGTTTATCCCTGTTTTGTTGTAACTTTGAAACTAAGGCTCGAGGAGGTTCCTCTGTGTTTTGTGCATCTTTTGTTACCCTGTAAAGTTATCTTCCAACCTGATTTTACAGAGGGGATTTTTACCTTTTCTTTTTTTAAAAATAAAATTCTTCTTTTAAGAACTGAATGATTTTTTTTCCCAGTGTCCAAAGATCCAGGGATTTGGGTCTGTGTTCACTTTGTAACCAACTGGTTAGGATATTAGTCTCAAGCCTCCCCAGGAAAGGAGGTGTAAGAGCTTGGGGGGATAATTTGGAGGAACAGGAACTCCAAGTGGTCCTTTCCCTGATTCTTTGTCTAAATCACTTGGTGGTAGCAGCATACTGTTGAAGGACAAGGTAGAATTTGTGCCTTGGGAAAGTTTTTAACCTAAGCTGGTAAAAATAAGCTTAGGGGGTCTTGCATGCAGGTCCCCACATCTGTACCCCCGGGTTCAGAGTGGGGAAGGAACCCTGACAATTACAATTTGCAGGAGATAATGCTGCCTGCTTCTTGTTTACAGCGTCACCTGAAAGTGAGAACAGGCATTTGCATGGCATTGCAAGATAGTTGCATCCCAGATGCACTAAAGATTCATATGTCCCTTCATGCTTCAGCCACCCTTCCAGAGGACGTGCATCCATGCTGATGATGGGTTCTGCTCAAAAACAATCCAAAACAGAGTGGACCCATGCAGGTTCATTTTGATCATCTGAGTCAGATGCCACCAGCAGAAAGTTGACTTTCTTTTTTTGGTGGTTCGGATTCTGTAGTTTCCGCATCAGGGTGTTGCTCTTTTAAGACTTCTGAAAGCATGCTCCACACCTCACCCCTCTCAAATTTTGGATGGCACTTCAGATTCTTAAACCTTGGGTCAAATGCTGTAGCTATCTTTAGAAATCTCTCATTAGTATCTTCTTTGTGTTTTGTCAAATCTGCAGTGAAAATGTTCTTAAAACGAACATGTGCTGGGTCATCATCCGAGACTGCTATAACATGAAATATATGGCAGAATGCGGGTAAAACAGAACAGGAGACATACAGTTCTCCCCCAAGGAGAACAGCCACAAATTTAATTAACGCATTATTTTTTTAACGAGCATCATCAGCATGGAAGCATGTCCTCTGGAACGGTGGCGGAAGCATGAAGGGGCATATGAATGCTTAACATATCTAGCATGTAAACACCTTGCAACGCCAGTTACAAAAGTGCCATGCAAATGCCTGTTCTTACTTTCAGGTGATATTGTAAATAAGAAGCAAGGCAGCATTATCTCCCATAAATGTGAACAAACTTGTTTGTCTTAGTGATTGGCTGAACAAGAAGTAGGACTGAGTAGGTTTGTAGGCTCTAAAGTTTTACATTGTTTTGTTTTTGAGTGCAGTTACATAACAAAAAAAAAAAATCTACATTTGTAAGTTACATTGCCATGATAAAGAGATTGCACTACAGTACTTGTATTAGGTGAACTGAAAAATACTATTCTTTTATCATTTTTAATGTGCAAATATTTGTAATAAAAATAATAATACAAAGTGCGCAGTGTACACTTTGTATTCTGTGTAGTAATAGAAATCAATATATTTGAAAATGCAGAAAAACATCAAAAAAATTTAATAAATTTCAATTGGTATTCTATTGTTAAAAAGTGTGATGAATCGCGATTAAAAAAATTAATCACGATCAATTTTTTTGAGTTAATCGCATGAGTTAACTGTGATTAAATCGACAGCCTTAATATTTAAACATCAAAACATAACCCACAGATTTTAACCCCACATGGCATTGGTTATTGGCTTTTATATGTATATCCTGAAATATTCACTGAAAATACCTGATCTGTACCTCTGAAGGTCATAAAACCGTAGCTTAAGCAATATTTTGTTCAAGGTAAGGAAAAATAAATGACTGAAAATTAAAATTTTTGAAGTTCTAGAAAATTTGAATATACCAGAATATCTTCTGCTTGCCTAAAAATAAATTTAAAAACCCAGTTCTTACAAAACCAAAAAGTTTAAAAAAAATATGAACGGCAGAAGACAGGATTTTCCATTGTAGATCAGGACATTTGTTTTTCACTGGTCACTGATGGTGGCCATTACCCAATACTTCAGAACAGCAGCAACAATTTTAAGCCTCCAATGAGATACACCACTGTGCAATGCAATACTGTACAAGGGGATGATTCTGCCCTAAAATATGAGATTTGACACAATTTCCGGTACATGACTCTCCTCAGTAAATCCACAGGTTGATTGTGTAATAAGTAATATATACATTTCTCTTCTACCACATCTTTTAGACATATCCCTTTTACATTTACCAGACATTCATCTGACATCATAATCTTACATTAATATTTCAGAATTTTCTACTGTGTAGATGCCATTATTGTTGTTTTCTTCTGGGTAGTGGAGGGTCTCACAATTTTAAGAAAAGTTTCCCCCATTTGAAATATTCCCAAAATACAGAGATACAAATGGTAAATAACAGTACTAAATGGGCTGCTGCATGTTCAATCATCTGTAGTTACACTACACTGTATTAGTTGAGCCTGGAGATAATATAAGCATGGATCTCTCACTAGTGCACGTCAATATGTGAAAAGAGGGGAAACAATCTTATGGTTATCTGAAGATTTCCAAAAGTGTTTCTGGTTTAAACAGCAGCTGAAGTGTCAAAGATGGGCAGCATGTAGCACCTTAATACAAGAGGGTCTTTCTGCAGGACATATCTTTATGCTGAAGGTGAAGGGGAAAAAGGACCACATTCCAGAACTTTGTGGGCCATCATTTGGCCATATAAGCACACTTTCACCTCCCATGGTGTCACCCAAAGGAAAATAAGTTATGGAACTTCCATGGCATCCACAAAGAACTGTAAACTGACAAGACTCTGTTTTTTCCTCTATTTCTCTTCTCCACCTATTAAACTAGACAGAGCACACAAGGCAAACAAAAAAAGGGGGGGGGCAGGAGAAGGAATTAGACTTTTGAATATAAATTCAATCTGTAGAAAAAGGCCACCATAGAGCAAAAGAACACTCTCAAAGACCATTGTGGAATATGAAATCCGACAACACAGGCTGCTCAAGATACCAAAAGAAACCCACTGACCCTTATCCGCTTGGCATTCAGGCAGAGTTCAAACCAGCCAGCTTGGCTGCTAATCCTATTTGACAGTATCAGATTTGGTTCCCATTAGCTGAATCCATTACAGGGCATCAGTCACGGTGAGTAAGTAAGGTGCTTATTGAATCCCTTGCCCCTTCTGCACAGCTCAGGCTGACAGAGACGTGAAGTAAAAAGAAAACGTGGACAAACTCCAAATGGGGAAAGAAATTAAACAAACAGAAAGTTAGATGCTTTAGGCTTTGTGTATCTCAGTCCAATTTCCTTAATTTCTTTCTCCTAACTGGAAACACTCGTCAAAGCCACAGCATCTATAGTATAACTCTCAAAGAAAACCCTTCACTGTTTTGTCTGATCTCTACTATATGGAACAGTGAGCCCTCCCCTGTTGGGAAAAAGCAACCCAGGTCTTTGAGTCAGCACTGCAGCCCTGGCTGTCTACTTCCTGAGTCGTCCTGCTCACTTCCACATCATTAAAACCACATTCCTAATTTCTTATCCATTAAGTAAGACTATTAGGGACACAAAATATATTGTGAATGAATACCAGTGTGATGCGTACCATACAAATACCATAGATAAAGTAGGTTTCAGAGTAGCAGCCATGTTAGTCTGTATCCGCAAAAAGAAAAAGAGTACTTGTGGCAACTGAGAGACTAACAAATTTATTTGAGCATAAGCTTTCGTGAGCTACCTCCCAAACCCTCAGGAAGTCCCAGGGTCCCCACAAACTGAGTCCCTCAACCCCCCCCAGTAAGCTGTAGCTCACAAAAGATTATGCTCAAATGAATTTGTTAGTCTCTAGGGTGCCACAAGTACTACTTTTCTTTTTATAAAGTAGTTATTTTTCCAAGTGGCTGAAGATTGTTTCTGAATCTCACAAGCCACAGTTTTTGCTATTTTTACTAGCTCCTCGTGTTCAGCCTGCATAAACAGATCAAATACGTTGTGTTTCAGAATCTTCTAATCCTCAGGTTAACAGCCTTCATTCACAAGCAATGCCACATGCCCCCTCAAATGGTTGGTATATATCAAATGAGACACCCCACTTAGTACTTCACTTCAGTGGATTTGTGTAAGTGAAGGTTCCGCCTCAGAAGACCTTCCATCTTCTGACTGATTGACCCCTTTGAACTCTATATTGGCTTATGGTTTGGAGTAAATTGAACTCCTTGGTTTATTTTGTGTGAGGTCCCTGCTTAGAGAACCACAGAAAACACTTTCAGGAAAAATCCTCAAAGGCTGGCAGGACACACAGTCATCACCCTACCACTGTTCTTGGCAAAATGATCCACTTGTTTATTCACACCAGCTCAGTTTATGGATGGCATCCACCCAGACTGCCAAGAATTGAGGTCTGTGGCAGCCAGGTGATGCCAACTTCAACGAAGTCAGTGCAAGGCTTCTTCTGCACACACAGAAATGGCTGTGAAAGCTACCACCTGGGTTCTGCCACCCCTAGCCTGATTTCTGCACCTTATGCAGTATTACCTTAACGTAAGGTTAACCTGCCTATTTGCATATTAACAGACAGTCATGTCTTTAATTAAATACGAGTGCAGAGGTCCCCCAAGTGTGGGGCATACCCCTCTAGAGGGGTGTAGAGGGGTGTAGAGGGGCACAGGCCAACCCCCACTGGGGCAAGGAGGGCCACCCAGACCCTCCTTACCCCCAGTTCTACTCTGGTCCCACCCTCAGCCACATCCCTGGCCCAGTCCCCAACCTCAGCATGACTCCGCTCCCAGCCCCACATCAGCCCTCAGCCTCGACCACTGGCCCTATTCCCAGCCCGGAGAAAAGGCTGGGGGCAAGGCTGGGAGCAGAGCCACAGTTAGCCGCAGGCCTGGCTGCCAGTCCCCACTGCAGCCTAGCTACAGCTCTGCTCCTGCCCCCAGCCTCGGCCCCTGGCTGCGGCACCATTCCCGGCCACAGAACCACCCCAAGCTTCAGCCCCCTTATTCCTGTCCACATCCCTCCCCTCCGGAGCTGCAGTACCACTCCTGGCCCCAGCTTTTTTTTTTTTTTTTCTTTTTGGGGGGGGGGCAGCGCAGACGAGGTAAGTGGGGGCACAACCCTCAAAAGTTTGGGGACTGTTGCACTAATGGTATGGCATGCAAAGTACTAATGGAGAAATAGGGTGGTTGCTGGTTCTTATACAATTATGTGCTTTCCAACCTTTCTGCATTAATCATCTAGCTTCCAAGGGCACAGGAGTATCCTGGATAGGTCAGTTGCCAGTATTCACTTTCAAACTTCACATAGTCTCTTTCCCAGAAAGGCGCATAGCCAATACAACAGACTCCAAAATCCTCTCCTCAACAGGGTATCACCAACTTTTCTCAGACATTTGCACACACACAATTAGTCTGTTGAAGATTCATGCCTATCTTGTTATAAGTTTGTTTGTTCAATACAAACACCTGTGTTTTGGGGAAATTTTATACAGTGGCAGGATGCAGTGTTGTATATCTCACTACCTAGTATGGATAGTCATAGACAAAACCAGAACGAACTCTGATTCTGAAATTTCTTGTAGAAGAAGCTGGAACTAGAATACCCATAACTCCACCAATGCTTGTACGCCTGTGCATACGGTGTCTTCTGCTGGGAAAGAATATAAATGGAAAAAATGCAAGAGATGACATAACATTTATATGACTGTGAGGGGGAGTTTTAGTAAACTATATTTTCTGAGACTCTGTAGGTAGGTTAAAGGCTTGATCATGAGACTATTACCTGGTTATAAATTTTGGGGAAACTGATAAAAGTTTTCAAATGCATCAAAGTGACTTAAGAACATAAGTTACATTTTCAAAAGTGACATAGGCACTTCAGAGTCTAAGGCTATGTCTACACTGCGCACCTTACAACTGCGCGGCTGTGCCGCTGTAACTGCACCGTTGTAAGGTAAGCAGTGTAGCTGCACTTTGTCACCAGGAGAGAGATCTCCCAGCGACAAATTAAAATTACCTCCAACGAGGGGCAGTAGCTTCATTGGCAGGAGCACGGCTCCCGCTGACAAAGCGCTATCTGCACCAGCGCTTTTCATCGTTAAAATTTTTGTCTCTCGGAGGAAGTGTGCTTTTTTACATCCCTGAGCGACAAAAGTTTTAACAACGAAAGTGCCAGTGTAGACAAAGCCTAAGTGTCATTGAAGGTTAATGGGACTTAGCCCCCTAAATATTTAAGCACTATTGAAAATTTTATGCAATGTTAACTTTGTTGTATAGTAATGAGAAGTATCTCTTTGTGAAACTGGTACTTTGTAATCACATTTAAGAAACTATCTACAAGGTCTACACTAGAAATTAAGCCATATTTGATATGTGATATTAAATGACTCTCCCCTACCTGCCCTCACTTCCCCAAACCACGGTTGAATATAAGTTAGTGAGTCACTTGTGCAGATAACGCCAAACCCCTGATCAACACTCAATGCAGGAAGTGTGAACAGCTCCTAACAGTTTCTAACCAAACCCTATGACCTATCTATAATAGCAAAATTCTAAATTATCTTTCTTTACTGGTACAACTCCACTGGTGATAATGAAAAAGTTCTAGTGTACACAAGGCACCAACACTTACCATTGTAATGTCTAATGCTGCTTCAACAGAATTTGTTGCCACCAGTGGACCTACTAAAGTGCTGAATTACATGTCCAGCTTTTATTCATGTAGATGCACCCTAACTGGTTCTAACAAGGGCTAACTATTCATTTTTCATTGCGTGTTGAACACAGTTTGGTCTTGTCTATGCCAGCAGTCAGAGTTCAAAGATGTTTGAGGGGTGTGTGAAGGGAAAAAGCAAGCTGTATTTGGCTTCTAGAGTCAAACACAATACTTCTATTCTGCTGTAGAAAAGGCCCGCTGAAGCATGAAACTGCTAAATGAAACTATATTTGAAAACTGTTATCAAAGCAATGTCTGGTTACTCTGTTTTAGCATCTTTCAAATAAATCATAATTAAACATACTTTTTGCTAGAGGTGCGATAAACTATTTCCCCGGCCAACATAGACCGAACTATGTTTGTCAACGAATTATGAACAGAACTGTAACGAGCAAGACTTGCTGCTTTATCGAAGATAAGCAATACTTATGAAACAATCATGCTGTACAGATAGGCTTGGCAGAATTCAATTTTTTTTTTATAATTTTATTGGATAATATCTATTTTATTTTAAACCTTTTTTTAGTTATTTAAATTTTCACAGTGGTAGGATATTATGGACGGGGTGTCAGGCAATAATTACTGAATGACAGTAGATATTGCGATTCAAAAAGTTAAAGCTTTACAACCATTAAAAACATAATTTGTCAACATCACATGTCAAAATGTACAAACATCTTAAATCCAGCTCTTAAGCAGCATTCTTTTTACTTTGCCTATCTGTGAATTTCCTATTATTGACCAGGGTGGATAAAAATCAATGATTTAAAAAAAAATGCATTTTATTGATTTAAATCAGATTTTTTTGATAAAATGCTTTTTGAGGAAAAAACTTATCTAAAGATTTTAATTAAGAAACATTATAGCTCAAAGATATCTCATCATGGAATAGGGATTATAAATTCTAATGCTATAGTATGAGACAATATATTCATGGAATGTTTAAGAAAAGATTTGTAAATGAGTTCCAATAGTTCATGGATTAGGGACCCAATCTTTTGGGGTTCCAGGGGCTTCTGTATAGATTATTTAGGTTAATCTTTCTATCTACCCAATGGGACTCAGTGCTCAGCCTAGAAGATACCATCAAAGATGCTTAGCTTTGCAGTTCTCAAACTGGATTTGTGTCTCCAGAGTTAACATGATTGTTAACAGCAAAAATGTAGACGGAAGGAAGGAAGAGAAACGAAAGACAGAAAGACCTCAACGCTATTGTCCCTCTGCAAATTTGTGTACGCTGAGTCAATCCCTTACCTCTCTCTAAAAGAGCAAAGTTTCAAAAAGTTCAATGAATAGAAGATTGTTGGGGACGGAACAGATCTGGACAAGGAGAAGAAGTCTGGAGAGAAATGTGAGAAGGGAGGGACAGGCAGTAGAAACAAAAGTGAAAAACTGTTTGAGCAGCATATTCCAGAAGTCTTGGGGTCTTTCTGGGTGTAGCCTTCATTGATTTGAGATCTACCATACCATTCTCTCACTAGAAGGGAAAACCTATAACGATAGCAGGCTGTAAAAGAGACCCAGTTTGGGAGTATTTTACTGAAGTTCCTCTACCTGCGGCTAAGACAGGCATGTGTGTAAAATGCAAACAGCGCAACAAAGAAATGCAAGGCCTGGTTGCCCAAATCAAACAACACCATGAGAAGTGCTCCTTCTCAGGAGAAAGCTGCGTTGAAGATGATTAAAGCAACATGTCTGAACATGCAAGATCTTCAGGTTGGTAAACTTTTTTATTTCAGACTTCTTTCTTAAGGACTACCTGTCTTCTTTCTGGACTACTCTTGAATTCTCATGTTTGAGCAAAAAATATAGTTGTTACTCTATGGTACTATCATTTTAGATGCAGTTGTGATAAAAAATAAACAGCTGAAATAGGCAGATCTTCCTTTTACAATTTCACCTTTAAAGTAGTACTTAGTGTCAGTGAATGCAATGAGTAATATTAAATGAGCAAAAAGAAAAGGAGTACTTGTGGCACCTTAGTATGGCAATAATAATTAAATAACTGCCTTGACTTATTTTGTTTAGGAGAATCCATCCTCAACATACAGAATTCTGAAGACTATCCACCTTCAAGATCACCATAATTTTCTATAGTTTCAGAGTTATCTGCTAATGAGAGTTTTTCAGTCACATCATGTATGTCACATAGCTACAGTATATCACTTGTAGCAAAAAGAAAAAAAAATCTCCATCATCCAGAAACAACCAAAGATAAGTTTGTGATAAGAACCAGCAGATTATAAAAAGAGGTAATTGATGAAAAAATTGCCCGGATTTTTTATGCAACAAACTCTCCTTCCCGTATAATTGAGAACCCACACTTCATTAACATGGTTCAGTCATTAAGACCAGGATACAGTCCACCCAACAGAGCAGATGTGGCAGGCAAACTGCTGAATAAAGTGTATGAAAGAGAAATTGTGGAGTGTGCAAAAAGGTCTAGAGGGTGAAATTGTTAACCTGAGTCTTGATGGGTGGAGCAATGTCCACAATGATCCTGTTGAATGTGCTTGTGTGACAACAGAAGAAGGGAATGTCTTCCCTACAGAAACAATTGATACATCAGGAAATGCACACACAGCAGAATACTTACAAGTAGTAGCAGTAAAAGCTATAACAAACTGTGAAAAAAATTCAAATGTCTAGTATGCAGCTCGGTCACAGGCAATGCTGCAAATGCATCCAAGAGGAGAAGAAATTTAGCAGAGAGTGAAGAGAGTCCCAAGCTAATAACATACGGTTGCAGTGCTCATTTGATGCACCTTGTAGACAAAGACTTCAGTGTTCCAGAAATAACAGCTAATGTTGTTGAAATTGCAAAATACTTCCATAACAACCACTTTGCAGCAGCTGCTCTGAAAAAAGTGGGAGGAACTAAGCTAACTCTCTCACAAGACGTGCAATGGAACTCAGTAATGGACTGTTTTGAGCACTATATCAAGAACTGGCTGAATCTGATGACAGTTTGTGAACAAAATCATGCAAAAATAGATGGCACTGTCACTGCCAAAGTTCTCAACATTGGGCTTATGAGAAATGTTGAACACATGCTGAGTACCCTGAAGCCTATTTCTGTAGCCTTAGACAAAATGCAGGGAAATAACTGTTTTATTGTTTTTTAAAAATGAATGGGATAAGCACTATCTCCAGCTCACTTTCTTACAAATATTCTCAATATTCGGTACCAGGGTCAAACTAACTGCTGAAGTTAGCTTATGCTGAAATAAATTTGTTAGTCTCTAAGGTGCCACAAGTACTCCTTTTCTTTTTGCTGAAGAAGAGGAGTTGGCTATAACATGTACATCCAGCAATCATCCCCCCATAATGCCAACTATAATAAACTTCAGAGCTAAGGGTGAACCATTCAAGAAATAGATGTTTGCTGATGATGTTTTAAAGAAAGTCACACCAGTGAACTGGTGGAAGTCACTTAAGCACTTGGATTCAGAACTGTTGAAGTGATAATCTCACTTTTAACAGCAGTAGCTTCTTCTGCCAGTGTAGAAAGAATATTTTCTTCCTTTGAACTAATTCATTCCAAACTGAATATGTATTAAGGTTATAACAACAAGAATGAACTTTTATGAAGAAATCTGAGTCTTCCTGACTAGTGATTGAAATTATTTAAATCAAATCCACCCTGTTATTCACTGAAATATTTTTTCATCTGTGTGAACGTGTACAATGAAATTGATATTTACTGACAGTTACAGATAAACAAATTCTTCCAAACCTATATACAGATTACCACCTAGGGCTCGTAACCCGCCCCCACCATAGTTTGAAACAGATTCCAATATGCACAGAAACTGTGTTTTGGTGTAACAGTGTATTAACATAGTTTCAAAACACTGTTACAAGCCCCAACATGGACAAGACTTTAAAGACTCATATTTTCATTTAACACATTCAGTGTACACAATACACTTCTTAGGGGCTGTATTAGTTTCTTTGCTGAATATGAATCTCCTCACTTGCCCTATGGAATAGGTTCAGGTCACAGAATCATGCCAACTTGGATAGAATATACAAGTAATGCACAATATTTCAACATATCGAATTAACTTCCCGTTGAAGTTGAATACCTTGCAGCCCTGATCCAAACAAAAGGGCTCAGTAGGATAAAAGAACAACCTTATATTGATGGAACCTTTTAACTAAAGTAAATATTGATTTTTTCTTTATTTACAAAGATATTGTAAATTCATAGCACCATTTATAAAGGCTCATTTACAAATTGAGAAGTTAACCATAGTAGCCTCTCCACCCACTTGCCCTCAAGGTAAACTCCTCCAAAATAGGACACTGTAACTCTTAGTTCTAATAAGGCAGGTGCCAAGTTTAATCTCTCGGCCATCAAGCCTGAATCCTGCATCACCTCTGCACTCTGTTCTTATGGAAGAATAAAAGGCAGAGGCTCAGGGAGAAAGCCATTTCCACAAAAATGTTCATCTAAAAGTACCTTTAAACTACTTCTCCCTACGAAAGTTGGTTTTAATGGATCACCGGTTGCAGAGTGTGCCTTGCTAACATTTTATTTCTTCCACAGTTCCTTCTAGTTTCCTACAGCTACCAAGTTATATTTCCTGATTGGTCACTGCAGTATTACCAGTTGGAGGCCAAAAGTATTTTACTCCCCAGCTACTAAAGGGTCACGAAATTCTCTCTCATTTCCTTTTGACCCATCATCTGCACTGGACATTCACTACCTCAAACTAAAAGCACAGCAGCCAAAGTTAACCAAAACTACTCCTAAAATGCTATCCAAATGATTGGCTTTTAAGATCAACAAAAGGTTCTGTTAAAGCCCACTCCACAGGATGTGACAGTAACTCTAACACAGGAAACCCCTCATAGGTCAATATTTTTAATCAACCTATGTTCGCTCTACTCTATAATTTTATGCACAATAAAGCAAGCAAGCTTTCAGAAAAGTAATAGAGCGTGTTCCAATAATGACCTAGATATTTTTTTAATACTGAAGAGTGTCAGACCTGGTAACTCTCCTCTAACCTTCCTCACATTACCAATTTCTCTTTTGGTGAATTCAGTGGTGGTGAAAGTTGCTGGGTTCATTGTCATGAGACTAAAGTCCTCTTTTTATCTAGAGAACAAGTATATCTCAGGTGATCACCTGTTCATGACTACTGAATCCTCGGCGACTCTGTGAAGAATGTCTACAAATGTGCAAATTAGCGACAAATGTGGTTGTTGGAAAGGGAACAACTGTCCCTAGAAGTATGGAAGAAGACGGTTTATAGAAACACTAATGGGTAATTCTTTGATTTTCACTTCAATGTTCTTCTTACATGGATACTGGGAAACAACCTGAGAATCATCATCATCTCTTTATGTAGGCCAAACAGCTATCAGATTGTAACAACTTCCACTCAAGAACACCTTGGAGTGGGTTTGAACTAGCGGCCTAGAGACAAAAGTTTTTATACAGCATCCTCAAATCCTAATGTTGCTAAAGTTTCTGGCACCGCAGAGCTGAATCTATAATCTCTCAATCTCCTGAGAAAAGGAAGGTGCTCATTGCTTAGAGAAACAGCCAAATCTGTTCTTGCATTGCACACTGATGTTATATGAGACGGTGCCTTGGAGAATACTAGTACAGGAAAGTTATTTCCAAGCATTAAATGATTAATATTACAGGTGAGATAATTTAATGTTATCATTCCCCAAATCAAAAGACAAAAGCTTTAATATTACTGCTGTTACAAGCCCCAACTAAATTAAGACACAAATATTCTCCCTAATCAGCGTGGATAAAAATAATTTAGAAAATTATTTAAAAAATATTATTTCTTAAATTTAAATTAAATACATTTTATTTTTAAAATACATCTGTTTAATATTAAATTTGAAATTATGACAACATATGTTAAGGCCTAGACTTACTGTAAATTTATTTAGATCAATTTAGAAAAAATATGCTGCATAAAGGAGCCCTCCTCAAGTTTTAATGAGTTCAGGGTTCTGCTTTTTTATTTTTATATTGAATCAACGGAAAACATCTTTAATTTGAGGTCAACTCAAGCTTTATAAATGACACAAAGTCATGTACTGCATTAAGTAAGAATCTATATTATTTTCATTCTTTACTACACAATGCATGTTGATATTCACATTTTTCCAAATATAAGTACTTCAAGGTTTTTTTGCTTAAAAAAAAAAAAGGCTTTTGCCTTTATGACTGTTGGTTTCAGTTTAGCTAGAAGAGATAATATTTTCTTTGTTTGGACTAGTTCATTCAAAACTGAGAAAGCAATTGGGAGTTGAAAAAGTAGAAGAGTTTATTTTCCTCTTCCAATCTGTGAATAAAAAACAGGTGGGAGAGGATGAGATCTATTAATTCTAAAAGCTTGAAGGACATGGGACCAATTTTTAAAAAGTATTTATCCTGTTTAGGCACTTAACTCCTATTGATTTCAATGGGAGTAAGACAGCTAACCTAATTCAGCACTTTTGAAAATCCCACTAAGCATCTATCTGCATTTTTAGACAACTAAATATCTTTGAAAATCTGGCCCAGGGTTACGAGACACAACGGTCAATTCCCTAACTATAGTTAATAGTTCCTTCTTTTAATATATTAGTTGCTTTTTGAATGCAAACTATGTTTTTATAGCATGTTTTGTTTTCCTTACGCATTCAGCACATTTAAAGTCATTTTATTTAAATTAAAACAAATTGAAAATGCTAGCTTTGTGCATTGTTAGCTGAGATCCAATTTCTATCCAAATGCAGCCTGACAGAAATCCCAAGTAAAAAATTATAATCTAGTAAATAAGAAATGAGTCATTCAACATTTTCTAACACAATACAAATGTAAAAATTAAGAATCTGAAAAAAAATTACGTTGAGCTACATAATTGCTTAAATAAATATGTATACATACAGTGTATCACCGAGGATAGCAAAAAAAAAGTACCAAATTTAGTGTAAAGACTATATTTAGTTGCATATTGGCAGCATTTAATGGTTATACCAACCAATGAGAATTAACTTTTTTTCTGGTAGGGGGTGGCGGAGATAACTAAAAAGTACACATGTTAAGCAAGATTAAAATCAATTATTTAAATCAAGGTTTCTTGCTTGCTAATTTAAATGGCAACTCCAATTAGTGATTTATATCAATTTGATTTGTATCAATCCACCATGTTCCTATCATATAGGAAAGTTGTGATTCTGCAGCTTCAATCTCTCACAAAAGCTATTACAGAGTACCCACAAATATCCACTGTAAAAAAACTTTTCCTCTGTGTGTGTCAATCATAGCCATAATCATTTACCAGATACAGCTAATAAAAACATCCCTAATCAAGAAAAAAATAAATCGCACATATAACTCATTTCATAGTCTGTGATACAGAATGTTTGTATCATCATTATCCTACAACTCTTTCACACACACCTGCCCCCACTTTGAACACAAGCCACTCTTTGCCTATTACTGATTTTTTCTGTCATGCATGTCAGAAAAACCTTTTCTGATACAATGGCGCCCTCTTTTGGATCTTTCCCATCACTGTATTTATCCAAGTTACTCAACTGAAATGCTACAGTGTCACAGCAATTTATGCCTGTTCTTGAAGGATTTCCAGAAGTAGCAGTTTAATTCCAGTGTTCATTAAACTTTAGAAGTGCAGATGTACACTTTTCCCCTATATAAAACAAGAGTTCAAAGAAGATTTGTCCTCAAACCCAGAAGTTGCTAAATTTAAGAAAAAACTATTTTCAGAATATGTGGTTTGTTCTCTGAAGCACGGCACGCATGTCTCAGATGCAAGCAAAAGCTTATGTGCAGGAGTTCCACTAAGTGCTGATGGTGGTAAAGAAACCACAAAGGCAGCCACCAGAATGCTCTCAGTTCCTCCACCTTCTCTTTTTAGCTGTATGATCAGCCATTGCAAACCCCCTCCCCTTTCCCTCAGCCCAGCCATAGCAGATTCCAAGATAGCTGTATCTAAGAACGGATTGCTAATTGCACATTAGTACAGCATGTATACACATGCATACGTACACACACTTGTCATTCTTCTAGAAGTCCTTCCCTACAGAATCCCACATTTCTAATAGGTGAAATGATTTGTTCAGTACAAGCAACACTGAACACAGCCACTAATATGGGACATTCTGGAATGCAGCAAAAATGTCCCAGAGGCGAGAAGGGTTGTAATGCCCTGCAGTCCCGAGGCAGGAAACAATCAAGAAAGAAAACACACAACCCTCTCTGGATTTCCTCCCCACCTCCAAAGTCCCAAATAGTCCACATATATAGAAGTGTCCATTTCACCTCTGTCTGCAGGATGGCAGCTCTCTGTTCTTTAGCTGTAAGGGATTCTTTCAGCACCTCGATATGCTGCTTGCTGTCAGAGAACTGGTTTGTGAGGGTCTCCAGTTTTGTCTGCAAGGCCAGCAGCTCAGTGTCTTTGCGTGACAGCTCCTGTTTCACCTGACCAATCTGAAGAAGGAAACGAACATGGGGAAGAGGAAAAAGAAGAGAGGATCGATAGTTACCAATCTATACCTTTAACACAGCAATAAAAAATGATCATTCATAAAACTACCAAAGAAGAAAATGATATTCTAAAGAACAAGTCTTTCGCTGCCTGTAAGCCTAGCAGAAAGGTCTCCACAGAACATCAGGGGAAAAAGGGGGAAGTAAATCCCATTCAGTTAGTAAAAGGTATGCATTTAAATAGAGTGAAACCCATATTCAGCTATCCTATAATGGACAATCCAAAATCAACTGTTTACCAGGGGTAGTCTTTTAATGAAGATGCAACAGAACTGTACTGGATATGTACATTGCTCAGGTAGTAACAGTGCATTGTAAACACCTAAAGAGATTAGATATGTTTGGGTATACCTCTGAGTGATCTCTTTGATGGGTGTTTGCCTTTTGTCACTTGAACTAGTTTCTTCTGCCACCCTTTCAGCGCACCAATCCAAACCCATCTCCAGAGAGAATGTCAGTGAAACATACCTTTCATTTTTACATTTGGTAAAACTAGCATTTCACCCTTCCTGACATGAGAAACATCCCTTTATTTGGGAATCTTTCTTAAAGTGAGTCTGAGTCTAGTGTAAAACTATTAACACTAAAATTACAACAAATCATACTAAAAAAGCTGCTTTTGGAATTGCTATGCAATGAAAATCTCTATGCAGATTTAGAGTTCACTGAAGACAGTGGCAAAATTCCCATGGTTTCAAGAGACAGAGAATCTCAATGAATAATGAGTGAAAAATTTCATCTGCACAGTAGTGGGATAAGATTAAAAACCTCAGACTAAAAACAACCATCACCCAGGACACCTTTGGAACCAAACCTGAAGTCAAGAATACATGCTTAAAGAGAGGGATTGGTTGAGGCTACAAACTGACATAAATCAGGCTTATAATTGGAAATTTCTGGTTTTGCCTCCTCCCCTAAAAAAGGGCAATTTAATTTAGGCCTAACATTTTGATCAAAGGAGGAGGAACAGGTCCTTATAAAGCCAAACATGAACTATTTACAAACAACTTCCCCAGCAGTGCTGGAAACCCAAGCCCAACAGCATGCTAAATTCATGCAAACCAGAAAATGAAGCAGATTATAAACTAAAATGAAACTGACCAGTCCAATTTTGTTTTCCAAACTGAATGAAATACACATGAAAAAAGCATAAATCTTATTTTTTTAAAAGAATGAACTATATTTTAAAAAATGTCAATTTTAATAATCTGAGGTGTTAATGGCAATACAGATGTCTTAAAAATAATATTTTGAGTCCTTAGATGAAAGTAAGGAAGTGGACAAGTTTCCTTATATCTTGACAATACCCTGTTGATAAATGGATATTTTAAAAATCCTCTTTCTTGGATCTACTGCAGTTTTTCTAACACATCACCTCAGACCTGTGTGTCCTGGAGTAAAATGGTGTGTAGGGGAGATGACTGTAGGTGTGTAGAAACTGGGGACAGGTTAAAATTTCTTTCTCCATTTTTTAAAGGAGAAACTGGAGAGAAGTTAAAGAGAATTTCATTTAGAGGACTATTAAATGGTAAGTCATTAACTTAATTCTGACTTTAATGTTCATCTTACACTAGATGCTAGACACATTAGTTCTTTTTACTGATAGAAAATACTTCAATAAAAAGATTCCTCATTCCATTTAGCAGAGAGGCACCTAAGTGTGAATTGTAGCAGTTTCTGCAGTCAGCCTCTCAAACTTTTGTTCCTATATAACAACCAAAACCAAATGCATTAATTACCTTGGGTACAGCATAAGAAATGGAAAGGAATTACAGAATTTCAGGCTAGTTCAGTTTTCTTACTGTCTCTCAACCAAAAAAACCTTGTAAGCTTCAGATGGCACTACATTCTCCAATTCAGAGGCAACACAAATTAGAGTAAAATCACTGGTCAGTTTTGCTTTTGAAAAAAGACAATTTACTTTGGCTCCACCTGAAGAAGAGGAAATTTAGACTCTCTTAGCCCAGATATTTTAATTTGATGACGTTTTACCTGCATACAGATAATATGCAATATTAATAGTCTCAGGAAATGTCATAAATTCATTGTCCCCAGATCCAAAATTTCAGAGCCTTGAGCCCCCCGAGCTATCATGCTCAAGCTCTTTAGGAAGGAATGTACTGCATACCAATCAAAGCTGCACAGGAAATGAAGGCAGCCTGAAGTGTTCACATCTCTCTGCTCTTGAACACACACTGATCACCCAGAGCATTCACAGTACTTTCCAGTAAGGAAAAACATATACTGCAGAAATGATATAGGGCCAGATTTTCAAAAGAGAACAGATCTCATTTAGGCAACTACATCAAGGATATATTTTCAAAAGTGTTCAGCACCACCAGCTCCCACTGTTACATCTTTGGAGAGATATTCAAAGGAGCTCAGCACATGCTGTAGAAAAAACTATGCACTCATTTTGGTGCCTAAATAAAACTGCAGCTCTTCTGAAAAATCTAACTGCAATTTTGGGTGCTGAGCACTTTTGAAAATCTGCCCCAATATGACAGAACAAATAACCATCAAGTTGAATCATACTACTTAAGACAACAAATAAGGTATTCAGAGTGCGTTTTGAACAGTGATGCTACAGATGCCAAGCTGATGTGAACAAGAGGCAGATACAGAGCAGAGCAAACTGGTTAGTTCTACTGTCATGTAAATTAGCAGAGTGTAAAAGAAGAAAAGTGTAAGCTACCAGAAAGCCACAGACCTAGCAAAGACCCAGTGAATGGCCACTGCACACAAAGAGATGAATCTTACGGCAGAGACCTCAGCCTGGAGACCAGCCACTCTTTTTTTCAGCTCCTCCCCTTGAACCTCTTTGGCACTTAGTTCTTCCTTCAGTTGCTCTACCTGCCACGACATTGTTATTCTTTTCAATGTTTATCATTTGTTGTCTTCTAGTTGACCTATTTCAGCCATCATAGTGACGAAACGTGACAAAGAACTACACAGCAAGATCATGACTGGTCACTCATTCCCTCATCCTTGCTGTCATGATCAGAGGAGTTTGAAGTTCCTCTATTTTCACAAGTCCCCAGGCAAGAGTTTCATCACCATACTTATAAAAATTAACACTACAAACATGGTTACAGTTGGTTTATACATTTCAGATCTAGGGCATATTACCCAACCATTTTGAAACTGGGAGCAAGTAGAAAATTAAAACAGAAATAGTGAGAGAAAAATCATTTACTTCAAAGGTGTAAACTGGACTAATATGCCAGGAAGCAGCTGTTGATGTTAACACAAGCACATCATTAAAAGGACAACTATATACATTTATTAAGCAAGACAAGACAGAGGGATAGGAGAAGACAACAGGATTGTGGCTGGTCATAAGCCACAAGGGGGATAAGGCTGTTAAATCAACAAGGGGTAGGGAGGAAGTTGTCAGCAGGAGAGAAGAGCCTGTGATGTATGGAAGAGATCCAGAAATTTATCACAAGCAAATAGGTTCATCAAGTCTGTAAATGGGGAGGATGATGTGATGTGAGTTTCTAACACAGTGAAGGGGAAATAACTGGATATGGTAAGGTAGTACGAAAGCTTGGTAATTCAAATGGCCTTTGCATATGCCTAAAATGTTCCCCCCCTCCTCCTCATTTGCTAGTGGTAACTCAACAGGATAAAAAGCGCTATTTAAAAAACAGAGGCGTTTTCCCTGGGGTGAGTCAATGTACTGGAGTGGTGGAGGCACTAACAAGTCTTATTACCACATATATTTCTGCTTTAGGGTATTGTAATCTTGTGTTTAACTTTCTCCAACAGGTTAGAACTATATTGTTTAAACAAATCATTTCACTGAAGGACAAATACAGTGGTGAGCACTCCACAATATCCAGTAGAAACAAAATAGGAAGTGACCTTAAACTCTACAGTCCAGCAAGCAGTGTTGATACCAAGCTCTGTGCCAAAGTACCTGTGTTTCTCAGTGCCATCTTGCCTTGCAGCACAAACATACTCATAAGTTTGAAAAAATCTTGGCACCACTACTGAAGTAGAATCTGTTCATTTTATGATAACACTACCGGAAGGACAGTGCAACAGAAACTCCTTCACTACAGTTCATGCTCACCCCAGGCTTGAAACAACACTAAATCTCTTGGTCATGTCACAGTGATCCAACAGGTCAAATGGGAAGAAATATTTTTCTCCCTCCATAAAGTATTTTTAAAAGGCTGCTAAACTAAGAGCATGTCTACACAAACACTTACTGCACGGCAAGCTGGGGTGTCAATCTACAGCTCTCCAACATACCACACACTAACTGTCCATATGACCTTGCTGATGCCCACTAGGGAACTTTTAGTGTGCATCAGCAGAGTTCACACACACAGTTAGTAAGCGGCATGTTAGAGAATTGTAGCTCTACAACCCAGCTTGCCATGCAGTAAGTGTTTAGGTTAATTAAGGGCATGTCTACACAAACTATAAGAAGAACTAGATAAGAACCAAAGATATTGACAAATCTCACTTAAGTCAATGGAAGCTGTGAGTGTATATCTAAAGACAGAATCTGGCCCACAGTTCTATAGTTTTCCTTAAACATTCCATTTTCCTTTGTTAAATATTCTAAGGCTAGTCCAGTCATTTCAGAGTAGAATGCAGATGCCTCCTCTCTCCTATCTCCCAATGCTCGCAGTACAGGGCAGGTCCCAAATCTATCCCTTGATTCGATGACATGAGTAGGAGTACTTCTCCCACCTGTTCCCCAAGGCTCAGAACTCATTATGCTACTATCATTGCTCTCTAATTACCTTGTTTTTCATGAATTTGGAATGACTACGGTACACCTCCATTTGCTTCATTTCCTCCTCACGCTCTTCTGTGCTTAGAGCTCCATTTGACTTCAGCATCTGAATCTCCTCTTCCAAGTCACGGAGGCCACGTTCCATGGAGGAGATTTTTGAGTCCTGAAAAGAGTAAGAAGAGAGGGAAACCAACGTGCAGTTAAACGTCTCATTAACACACTGTAAGAGGAACAATGTATATGAGTGCACCAGTGTTGTAACTGCCCCTTAATAAACATTCTCTGAGTAATTACTCTGCACCTGTTTAAACATCATCTCTAAGCAACTAAGACTGACTGCCTGAGAGGGCACTTTTCTCCAGTTCTCTCCATTCTGCAAGCAAAGGAGTGTAAGCCTGTGAACTAGGCTGTTGCTATGGGTGGCATCTGAAGTGAACACTAAGTAAGAGACTGTGAAACAGTCACTTTGCAGTCCTGAGGTTATATATACACCAGAGAAATTATTATGGTGACAGTAATACAAATAATGATGGCACAGTATTAGTACAAACAGCAGTTTCATAGTGACCCTAAGCCATGGATGTGCCACAAGTATGGGAAAAGAGAGCTTGTGAAACAAGTTCGTCTCAGCTTCTACTGATGTGGTCTACGTGACAAATGAGAAACACAATAAACATCATAAAGCACGGAATGGATGCACTGATATCAATCTATTCCTGAGTGGATGAACATATAGTGATGCTAAATTAGTCCAAGCCTCACACATACTTTTTCAAATATTTCTACACAGTTAAAAAAATACATACATGTTACAAGTAAACAATCCAATCTGTTGTCTTTTTCATGCTGTAACAGAATAAATAGAGGTCTTCCAATCTACTTGATTTATTGTTGATTGTTTATTGTCTCAGGTGTTAGACATAACAGGAAGAAATGGTTAACCTATTCTGTAACTGTTGTTCTTCAATATATGTTGCATATGTCCATTCCATTTCATGTGTGTGCATGCCCAGTGCACAACTGTCAGAGATTTTTCCCTCAGCGGTACCTGTCAGGGTGGGTGCATGTGCCCTCTGCTACTGCATGATGGTATAAAGGACAGAGCTGCGCCCAATCTCCCTCAGTTCCTTCTTACCAGACAGACTCCAGTAGAGAGAGGAAGGAGAGTGGATTGTGGAATGGATACATGCAACACGTCTCAGAGAACATGATAGTAACTGTTTCTTCTTTGAGTGATTGCACAAGTCTATTCCACTTCAGGTGATTCACACAAGCAGGTCAATCTGGAGGGGAGGATCAGAGTCTACCTGAATAAAGACTGAAGGTCGACCCAACAAACTTGGCTTCATCTCTAGATTGCTGAGAAACATCATAAGAGGAGGCAAAGGTATGCAAGTTTGCCAAAGTCCAGAACAGGCACTTGGGGAAGAAGGGCATTTGCAACCTCTAGAGCTTTTGATGAATGTGCTAACACTCTCTTTGGAGGGTTTACATTGGCCAAGTCATAGCACAAATGTATACAAGAGGAGATCCAGGATGAGTTTCTTTGAGAAAAGTCGGGACCTGCCCTTCATCCAGTTTGCAACTGCCACAAACAACTGTGAAGATGATTGGAATGATTTAGTCCTGTCCAGGTAAAACACCAACACTATCCTAGTCTCCTCCTGACATCTAACATGTGAAGACTCTCCTCATCCTTATGAGTATGAGGTTTAGAGGAAAAAGCTGGTAAACAGATAGCTTGATTAATATGGAACCGAGACACCACTTTGGTGAGGAACTTTAGATGAGGGCACAGGTACAGCTTGTCCTTTTAGAAAACAGCATAAGGAGATTCAGACACTAGAGTTTGTAATTCATCCACTCTCCTGGCTGATATAATTGACAAAAAAAAGGCTACCTTCATTAAGAGAGGGAGTAATGAACAGGCAGCCAGCAGGTCAAACAGAGAACTCATTAGCTTCATTAACAGCAGATTTAAGTGACATGGATCCTCTATCCTCTTGGGGATATAATCAGTTCACAGCCTTTAGAAATCTGAGCCCTGGTCTACACTAGGACTTTAGGTCGAATTTAGCAGCGTTAAATCGATTTAAACCTGCACCCGTCCACACAATGAAGCCCTTTATTTCGACTTAAAGGGCTCTTAAAATCGATTTCCTTACTCCACCCCTGACAAGTGGATTAGCGCTTAAATCGACGTTGCCGGCTCGAATTTGGGGTACTGTGGACACAATTCGATGGTATTGGCCTCCGGGAGCTATCCCAGAGTGCTCCATTCTGACCGCTCTGGACAGCGCTCTCAACTCAGATGCACTGGCCAGGTAGACAGGAAAAGAACCGCGAACTTTTGAATCTCATTTCCTGTTTGGCCAGCGTGGCAAGCTGCAGGTGACCATGCAGAGCTCATCAGCAGAGGTGACCATGATGGAGTCCCAGAATCGCAAAAGAGCTCCAGCATGGACTGAACGGGAGGTACGGGATCTGATCGCTGTTTGGGGAGAGGAATCCGTGCTATCAGAACTCCGTTCCAGTTTTCGAAATGCCAAAACCTTTCTGAAAATCTCCCAGGGCATGAAGGACAGAGGCCATAACAGGGACCCGAAGCAGTGCCGCGTGAAACTGAAGGAGCTGAGGCAAGCCTACCAGAAAACCAGAGAGGCGAACGGCCGCTCTGGGTCAGAGCCCCAAACATGCCGCTTCTATGATGAGCTGCATGCCATTTTAGGGGGTTCAGCCACCACTACCCCAGCCGTGTTGTTTGACTCCTTCAATGGAGATGGAGGCAATACAGAAGTAGGTTTTGGGGACGAAGAAGATGATGATGAGGAGGTTGTAGATAGCTCACAGCAAGCAAGCGGAGAAACCGGTTTTCCCGACAGCCAGGAACTGTTTCTCACCCTAGACCTGGAGCCAGTACCCCCCGAACCCACCCAAGGCTGCCTCCTGGACTCAGCAGGCGGAGAAGGGACCTCTGGTGAGTGTACCTTTTAAAATGCTATACATGGTTTAAAAGCAAGCATGTGAAAGGATTACTTTGCCCTGGCATTTGCGGTTCTGCCTTTGCAAAAGGTTTCTGGGGAGGGCAGCCTTATTTCGTCCTTCATGGTAGGACACTTTACCACTCCAGGCCAGCAACACGTACTGGGGAATCACTGTAGAACAAAGCATTGCAGTGTATGTTTGCTGGCATTCAACCAAAATCACGCGGTGGGAGGAGGCAAAATGCGACCTTGTAACGAAAGCACATGTGCTATGTATGTAATGTTAACAGCAACACGTACTGGGGAATCACTGTAGAACAAAGCATTGCAGTGTATGTTTGCTGGCATTCAACCAAAATCACACGGTGGGAGGAGGCAAAATGCGACCTTGTAACGAAAGCACATGTGCTATGTATGTAATGTTAACAGCAAGGTTTACCCTGAAAGAGTGTAGCCACTGTTTTATAAAATGTGTCTTTTTAAATACCGCTGTCCCTTTTTTTTTCTCCACCAGCTGCATGTGTTTCAATGATCACAGGATCTTCTCCTTCCCAGAGGCTAGTGAAGCTTAGAAAGAAAAAAAAACGCACTCGCGATGAAATGTTCTCCGAGCTCATGCTGTCCTCCCACACTGACAGAGCACAGACGAATGCGTGGAGGCAAATAATGTCAGAGTGCAGGAAAGCACAAAATGACCGGGAGGAGAGGTGGAGGGCTGAAGAGAGTAAGTGGCGGGCTGAAGAGAGTAAGTGGCGGGCTGAAGAGAGGGCTGAAGCTCAAAGGTGGCGGCAGCGTGATGAGAGGAGGCAGGATTCAATGCTGAGGCTGCTGCAGGACCAAACCAGTATGCTCCAGTGTATGGTTGAGCTGCAGCAAAGGCAGCTGGAGCACAGACTGCCACTGCAGCCCCTGTGTAACCAACCGCCCTCCTCCCCAAGTTCCATAGCCTCCACACCCAGACGCCCAAGAACGCGGTGGGGAGGCCTCCGGCCAACCAGCCACTCCCCCACAGAGGATTGCCCAAAAAAAAGAAGGCTGTCATTCAATAAATTTTAAAGTTGTAAACTTTTAAAGTGCTGTGCTTAAAGTGCTGTGTGGCATTTTCCTTCCCTCCTCCACCACCCCTCCTGGGATACCTTGGTAGTCATCCCCCTATTTGTGTGATGAATGAATAACGAATGCATGACTGTGAAGCAGCAATGACTTTATTGGCTCTGCAAGCAATGATTAAAGGGAGGAGGGGAGGGTGGTTAGCTTACAGGGAAGTAGAGTGAACCAAGGGGTGGGGGGGTTCATCAAGGAGAAACAAACAGAACTTTCACACCGTAGCCTGGCCAGTCATAAAACTGTTTTTCAAAGCTTCTCTGATGCGTACCGCGCCCTCCTGTGCTCTTCTAACCGCCCTGGTGTCTGGCTGCGCGTAACCAGCAGCTAGGCGATTTGCCTCAACCTCCCACCCCGCCATAAACGTCTCCCCCTTACTCTCACAGATATTGTGGAGCACACAGCAAGCAGTAATAACAGTGGGAATATTGGTTTCGCTGAGGTCTAAGCGAGTCAATAAACTGCGCCAGCGCGCCTTTAAACGTCCAAATGCACATTCTACCACCATTCTGCACTTGCTCAGCCTGTAGTTGAACAGCTCCTGACCACTGTCCAGGCTGCCTGTGTACGGCTTCATGAGCCATGGCATTAAGGGGTAGGCTGGGTCCCCAAGGATACATATAGGCATTTCAACATCCCCAACAGTTATTTTCTGGTCTGGGAATAAAGTCCCTTCCTGCAGCTTTTGAAACAGACCAGAGTTCCTGAAGATGCGAGCATCATGCACCTTTCCCGGCCATCCCACGTTGATGTTGGTGAAACGTCCCTTGTGATCCACCAGAGCTTGCAGCACTATCGAAAAGTACCCCTTGCGGTTTATGTACTCGGCGGCTTGGTGCTCCGGTGCCAAGATAGGGATATGGGTTCCATCTATGGCCCCACCACAGTTAGGGAATCCCATTGCAGCAAAGCCATCCACTATGACCTGCACATTTCCCAGGGTCACTACCCTTGATATCAGCAGATCTTTGATTGCGTGGGCTACTTGCATCACAGCAGCCCCCACAGTAGATTTGCCCACTCCAAATTGATTCCCAACTGACCGGTAGCTGTCTGGCGTTGCAAGCTTCCACAGGGCTATCGCCACTCGCTTCTCAACTGTGAGGGCTGCTCTCATCTTGGTATTCATGCGCTTCAGGACAGGGGAAAGCAAGTCACAAAGTTCCATGAAAGTGCCCTTACGCATGCGAAAGTTTCGTAGCCACTGGGAATCGTCCCAGACCTGCAACACTATGCGGTCCCACCAGTCTGTGCTTGTTTCCCGAGCCCAGAATCGGCGTTCCACAGCATGAACCTGCCCCATTAGCACCATGATGCATGCATTGTCAGGGCCCATGCTTTCAGAGAAATCTGTGTCCATGTCCTGATCACTCACGGGACCGCGCTGACGTCGCCTCCTCGCCCGGTATCGCGTTGCCATGTTCTGGTGCTGCATATACTGCTGAATAATGCGTGTGGTGGTTAATGTGCTCCTAATTGCCAAAGTGAGCTGAGCGGGCTCCATGCTTGCCGTGGTATGGCGTCCGCACAGAAAAAAGGCGCGGAACGATTGTCTGCCGTTGCTCTGACGGAGGGAGGGGCGACTGACGACACGGCTTACAGGGTTGGCTTCAGGAAGCTAAAATCAACAAAGGGGGTGCCTGTACATCAAGGAGTATTTCAGGCAGGACTGCACGGAGGGTTCCAATAAGAAATGGTGCACCTAAGTTATCGTTGTTATTGGAACAAGGAGGTTAGCCTGGCCTCTGATTGATACATGGCTAGATTTACCTCGCTGCACCTTCTCTGTGAGTGACTGCAGTGTGACCTAGAGGAATGAGTCCCCTAGACAGGGGAGGAGGCAAATGAGTACAAAACAAATCTGGTCTATTTCTTGTTTTGACCCACTCCATCTATCTTTTACATCTTTGGCTGGCAGCAGACGGTGCAGAAGGACTGCATGCCATCCACATCTCATGGCTGCTCGGCAGAAGATGGTACAGTACGCCTGCTAGCCATCCCCATCTCTTGCCTGCCTGGCAGAAGATGGTGCAATACGACTGCTAGCAATCCTCATCTCTTGCCTGCCTGGCAGAAGATGGTACAGTACGACTGCTAGCAGTCCGTATCGCCTGCCTGCTCACCATAAGACGGTTCAATAGGACTGACTGCAGGACTAAAGAGAATGACCTGGTCAAGTCACTCCAAATTTAGTCCCTGCGCCCATGTCTGCCCAGGCGCTCCCAGCCGACGCGGCCAGGAGCACCTCGGACACGATGAGGACGACTACCAATCGTATTGCACCGTCTGCTGCCAGAAGGCAAGGGGTTGCTGCTACTGTGCAGCAAAGCCGTACCGCGTCTGCCAGCACCCAGGAGACATAGGGTGACGGTTACCTGAGCGGGCTCCATGCTTGCTGTGGTATGGCGTCTGCACAGGTAACTCAGGAAAAAAGGCGCGAAATGATTGTCTGCCCTTGCTTTCACGGAGGGAGGGAGGGAACGGGGGCCTGACGACACGTACCCAGAACCACCCGCGACAATGTTTTAGCCCCATCAGAGCGCTCCATTGTGACTGCTCTGGACAGCACTCTCAGATGCCCGATTGTTTGCCATTGCTCTGACGCTGGGAGGGGCGCTTACAGGGTTGGCTTCAGGGAGCTAAAATCAACAAAGGGGGTGGCTTTACATCAAGGAGTATTTCAGGCAGGACTTCACAGAGGGTTCCAATAAGAAATGGTGCACCTAAGTTATTGTCCTTATTGGAGCAAGAAGGTTAGCCTGGCCTCTGATTGATACATGGCTAGATTTACCTCGCTGCACCTTGACTGCAGTGTGATCTAGAAGAATGAGTCCCCTAGACAGGGGAGGGGGGGGAAGCAAATGAGTACAAAACAAATCTGGTCTATTTCTTGTTTTGACCCACTCCATCTATCTTTTACATCTTTGGCTGGCAGCAGACGGACTGCATGCCATCCACATCTCATGACTGCTCGGCAGAAGATGGTACAGCACGACTGCTAGCAGTCCGTATCGCCTGCCCGCTCACCATAAGACGGTTCAATAGGACTGACTGCAGGACTAAAGAGAATGACCTGGTCAAGTCACTCCAAATTTAGTCCCTGTGCCCATGTCTGCCCAGGCGCTCCTGATCGACCTCACAGAGGCGACCAGGAGCACCTCAGACATGACGATGACGGCTACCAGTCGTACTGTACCGTCTGCTGCCACAAGGCAAGGGGTTGCTGCTACTGTGTAGCAATGCCGTACCGCGTCTGCCAGCACCCAGGAGACATAGGGTGACGGTTACCTGAGCGGGCTCCATGCTTGCCATGGTATGGCGTCTGCACAGGTAACTCAGGAAAAAAGGCGCGAAATGATTGTCTGCCCTTGCTTTCACGGGGGGAGGGAGGGAACGGGAGGCTGACGATATGTACCCAGAACCACCCGCGACAATGTTTTAGCCCCATCAGGCATTGGGATCTCAACCCAGAATTCCAATGGGCAGCGGAGACTGCGGGAACTGTGGGATAGCTACCCACAGTGCAACGCTCCGGAAGTCGACGCTTGCCTCGGTACTGTGGAAGCGCTCCGCCGAGTTAATGCACTTAATGCACTTAGAGCATTTTCTGTGGGGACACACACACTCGAATTTATAAAACCGATTTCTAAAAAACCGACTTCTATAAATTCGACCTTATTCCGTAGTGTAGACATACCCTGATTGTCACAGGATCTGAGAAAAGTAAGCAGCTGCTTCTTCAGCATTCCTCTCAGGTCAGCTTGACCTCGGCCTAAAGCTTCAACTACTTTAATCACTTATGCTAAGTTAGTAACTTATGCTAAGTTATAAGAACAAACTTATTGAACATTTATATGAAATAGCATATAAGCACTTTTTTTAATAACAAGTATGGCACAGGTTTTTGGGGGCGGGAGGGGGAGGGGCAGGATTGTTAGGTATTTGGGAAGCCTCACCCATGCAGACCTGGCTGATCCCAAACCTCTCCCATTCAGTCAGGCACATCTGCCCCTGTCCCCGCACGCCCCAACCTGATGAGTCCCTGCAGCCTCCTCTTCCCTCCCCATGTGGCCATGCACCCCCACTCCCATTCAGACCCTGGCTCAATCCTGTCATCCCACTAACTTCTGAGCCCACGCCCCAGTCTGTCCCCCTCACTAGCCATTCCAGACCTCAGTCTGTGACCACCCCCAGCAGCCCCATGTGCCATATTCTGTCCTAAACTGGCTCCATGGACTAGGTGCTGTGATGAACTTCTACTTCTGGGGGAAATATGTGCCACTGCATACACACAGAAAATCCTTCCCCCCCACCGAAAATACAATCTTCCCCAGAAGTGCTGCAGTTCTACCTTTTGCCCATCAGAGGCTACTGTGGCACCAGAACAGCCTGCTGCATTCCTACTGTTGGCTATTCTGGCACCACAGTGGCCTCTGATGGGCAAAAGACAGAACTGCAGCACTTCTGGGGCAGATTGTATTTTCTGAATAAAAAAATAAAATTATTGGGGACACATGAATTCTGTGCATGCGCAGTGGTGCAGAAATCCCCAGGAGTAATACTGGATCAGCTCAACAGGCCATCTAGCCCAGTATCTTCTCTTCTGACAGTGGCCAGTGCCAGATGCTTCAGAGGGAATGAACAGAACAGGGCAATTGTTGAATGATTCATCCCATCATCCAGTCCCAGCTTCTGGGAGTCAGAGATTTAGGGACACCAAGAACATGGGGTTCCGTCACTGAGCATCTTCGCTAATAGCCATTGATGGACCTATCCTTTACTAACTTATCTAATTCTTTTTTGAGCCCAGATATATCACTTGTCTTCACAATATCTCCTGGCAACGAATTCCACAGGTTGACTGAGCATTGTGAGAAGAAGTTCTTCCTTATGTTTGTTTTAAACCTGCTGCCTATTATTTTCACTGGGTGGCGTCTTGTGTTCTTGCATTATACAAAGGCTTAAATAACAAACACTTTCCCACACCATTCATGATTTTATAAATCTCTATCATATCCCCCCTTAGTCATCTCTTTTCCAAGCTGGACAGTCCCAGTCTTTTTAATCTCTCCTCATATGGAAGGTGTTTCATACCCCTAATCATTTCTTTTGCCCTTCTCTGTACATTTTCCAATTCTAAAAACCAGTTACTAACCTTTTGTAACTGTTGTTTTTTGAGATGTGTTGCTCATGTCCATTCCATGCTAGTTGTGTGCATGCCACCTGCACAGTTGCTGGAAATTTTTCCCTAAGTAGTATCCATTAGCCCTCTCTGGAGTTGTGTCCATATGCGTCAGTATAAAGGACGCCACTGGCCCCACGCCCTCTCAGTTCCTTCTTGCAAGTAGCTCCAACAGAGGGGTAGAAGGGCTGATCATGGAATGGACATGAGTATCATATCTTAAAGAACAGCAGTTACAAAAGGTTAATAACCATTTTTTCTTCTTCAATTCTTGCTCATATCCATTCCATACTAGGTGACTCACAAGCAGTTTTCCCGGAGGTGGGCTCAGAGTTCATGGACATGTTGACTGCAATACTGCTCTCCCAAAACAGGCATCACCATGGGCCTGTTGGATGATAGCATAGTGGGAAGCAAAGGTATGAACCAATCTCCAGGTTGGGGCTCTGAAGATGTCCTGGATTGGTACCTGCACGAGGAATGCTGTAAATGAAGTCTGGGCTCCTGTGGAATGAGTGATCACAATGCCCAGAAGCAGAATCTTCGCTTGCTTGAAGAAAGCTCAGATACAGGTGATTTTTCAGGACGATATCCTTTAGGATGACACAGGTAGTCCTCTCATCCTTTCCACTATTGCTACAAAGAGTTGCGTGGACTTGCAGAAGGGCTTAATCCTCTTGATATAAAAGGCGAGGGTCCGTTTAACATCCAATGTAGGACGTTCCTCAGAGATTTTGTGAGGTTTTGGAAAGAAGACAGGTAGAAAAACATCCTGGGTGTTGTGGAATTGCAACACCATCTTTGGTAGGAAGGTGGGATGGGGGCGCAGTTGGACCTTGTCCTTGAAAAATACCACAGAATGGAGTTCTGACATCAGGGCTTTGATCTAAGAGGCTCTTCTGGCCAAGGTGATCACCACCAAGAAGGTGACCTTGCAAGAGAGAAGCAGTAGGGAGTATGATGATAAAAGATGAAAGGGAGGCCCCATGAGCATCAGCAGACCAGATTTAAGTCTCATGGGGGGGATCGGTTTTCAAACCTGAGGATAGAGTCTTTCAAGCCCCTTGAGAAACATGACTCTTCTTATGGGAGAACACTGATCTGCCATTCACTGGAGGGTGCAAGGCTGAGATGGCTGCCAAGTGAACCCTTGACAGAGCCAGACCCTGATGCTTTAGATGGAGTAGAGTGTCCAATATAGACTGCAGAGAAGAACGGGATGGAGAAGGTTCCATTCAGAGGCCCAACAAGTGAAATGTTTCCACTTGGCCAGGTAGGTAGCCCTGGTGGAAGGCTTTCTACTACCTAGCAAGATCTGTAAAACCTAATCCAAGCAGACTTGTTCTTCAGGGTCCAGCCATGCAGCTACAACATTGTCAGGTGCAGAGAAGTGAGGCCTGAGTGAAGCAACTGGTCGTGATCTTGTGAAATCAAGTCCAGGCAGAGTGGGAGCACGAGTGGAGCTGCCAGTGAAAGGTCCAGAAGCATAATGAACCAATGCTGGCATGGCCATGCTGGTGCTATCCGGACAACCCTAGCCTTGTCCCATTTGATTTTCAGGAGGACCTTGTGAACCAAGGGGATCACTGGAAAAGCGTACAGTAGCAGTCTGACCACAAGAGCAGGAAGGCATCGGATAGGGAACCATGCTGAGCCTGCACAGCGAACAGAACTGATGGCATTTCCTGTTCTGTCTGGTGACAGACAGGTTCACCTGAGGAGGCCCCCACCGCTGGAAGATGACACTGACTACTTCCAGGTGAAGAGACCACTTGTAGTGAGAGGAAAAGAATCTGCTGAGGCAACCCAACAGCGCATTTTGGGCTCCCGGGAGATGTGACACCTCGAAGTGAATGGGGTGTTCCACGCAGAAGTCCCACAGCTGGAGGGCGTCCTGGCACAGGGCTGAAGATAGAGCTCCTCCCTGCTTGTTGATGTAAAACAGTGAAGCAGTGCTGTCCGTCAGGACCTGCAACACTTTGCCCGAGATCTGGAGAAGGAACACCTGGCAAGCTAAGCGTATCGCCCTGAGTTCCCCTATGTTTATACGCAGGGAGAGTTCTTCCTGGGACCAGACGCCCTGGGTCCTGAGACCGCTGAGATGGGCTCCCCACCCCAAGTCTGATGCACCCAAGACTAAGGTTACCGACGTTGAAGGGGCAGCAAGGGATACCCCCTTCCATTACAGATACTAAGTCTCTCCACCAGGTCAGCGAAGTGCGGACTGGAGGCGGAATAGTGAGTATTAAGTCCGGGGGGGGTCTGCTTGGGGAGTAGACTGATGCCAGACAGATCTGGAAGGGTCTGAGGCACAGCCTTGCATACTGCACCATGTATGTACTTGCTTCCATGTGTCCCAATAGTTTAAGGCAGACCCTAGCAGTCATTATTGGGTGGACCGTGACCTTGGAAATCAGGTTTGACATAGCTCAAAATCGGGCTTCCAGTAGGTAAGCTTTGGCCTGGGTCAAGTCAAACACTGCCCGATGAACTCTATTCTCTGAACCAGGACTAGGGTTGACTTCTGCTCATTTATCAACAGACCCAGCACTTGGAAGGTGGCCCATACAGTACTGATGCTGTGTTGGACATGTGCCTGACCTTTGATCTTCTTCTTCTCTGATATGGATAGACCTTCTTCTATAATATGGGTAGACCTGCATACCTTGACACCTGAAGAAGGCTGCTACCACTGCCATACACTTCGTGAAGACCTGTGGGGCTGCCGATAAGCCAAAAGGAAGAGTGGTGAATTGGAAGTTGCGTTGACCCACTACAAACCTGAGAAATACTCTGTGATCGCGGAAGAGAGAGTTGTGGAAATAAGCATCCTTTAGGTTGAGGTCAGCAGTCTCCTGGATCCAGGAAGGGAATGTCAGAGGCCAGGGAGACCATGCTGAACCTCAGTTTCTTGATATATATGTTGAGGCGACACAGGTCCAGGATGGGCCGTAGCCACCTCCCCCCTTTGGGATTAGGAAATATCGGGAGTAAAACCTCTTTCCTCTCAAATCTCGAGGAACCTCCTCTATGGCCCCAAGATGTAGGAGGGCTTCCACCTCTTGGATGAGAATCTGCTCTTGAGAAAGGTCCCTGAAGAGGGACAGGGGTTGCACCCCACTTGTCTCTCCACTGCACTGGAGAACACCCTATCTTGGTGCATTGTTTTTTATGCCTCTTCCTTGGCACTGGGGATGGAGAGCAGTGCCGGGAAGAGCATAATGCCAAAGGAGTGCTCTTGCACAGGTATCGAAGTGCTCAGTGTCGATTCAGAGCAGTTCAGCTCCGAGGCTGGTTTGAGGGCTGCCTCCATAAGAATGGCCTTCAGCTGAATGTCTCTATCCTTTCTCGTGCGGGGTTTGAAATCCCGGCAGATCTGGCACTTCTCTTTAACATGAACTCCCCCAGACACTTTAGATGGCTAGTGTGAGGGTAACTAAATGGCATCCGCTTGCTGCACGAGGCACATGGCTTGAACCCCAGGGACCAAGGCATGCCCAGCCCCTGGGGCGAAAAGTCCCTTGACAACGGGGACAACTACTAACATTACTGTATACACTAGCTACAATAACTATATAAAATATGAAGAGAGAAAGTCCAAGCCACTGGGAAAGAAGCAATGCTATAGCAAGAGGGGTCATTCCAGCAACTGTCACGGGTGGTAAGAAGGAACTGAGAGGGCACGGTCCAATTTCTTCCTGGCCATGGGTCCCCGATTGGTGGCCATGACAGAGGCTTTAGAGGATACCAAGGGTGGTAGGCACTCAAAGGAGAATGGTGAGGTACATGATGTTACTGTGAAATGTATAAGCCAACTCTGAATCAAAAGATGAATCAGCCTCCTCCGACCAAGTGGAGGATTGTTCCTGGATGTTGGGATTGATGTCAGGAACTTGGAAAAGGTGGCCCTGGAGAGAACACAGCTGACTTCCCTCTGGATAGCACCGCATGAAAAGGCACATGCGAGTCCACGGTAGCACATGCTAGGACAAAGCCACCAATAAGGCTACAGTAGCAACTGCCTGTGCTGGGCGAGAAGTCTCTAGCATGGCCAATGAAACTGGTACCAAGAGACTCAGAAGGATCCCTAGCCACTGTATAAGGCTCTGAAGTCAACTGTACTGGGAAAGTCTTAGTGCTGAGACATCAAGGGCAGCACCGTTGCACTAGAAGGAGTCACTTACTGGCCAGTCTCAAAGGGCCAGGGCTAGTGCCAACAGTCCTGCCTGAGCAGTTGACTGCTTCAGAGAGTGCCTTGGTCTTGAACACACACTACAGTCTTTGTTCACACGCTTGCTGCTGGAATTTGAGCCAGGGGACCTTGATCTCCCGGATATTGAGTCCTTAGACACCATCTTCTGGTGCCTCTTGTTCAGTACCCAGGAGGGAGAATGGCCAGGAGGATCAGCAAGACCAGGAGGCGCACTTCTGATGGATTCCAATGTGTTTGGTACCTACTCTGAGCGGGAAGGCTCCAAGGGTGTGCACAGGACTGCCTCCATCACAGAAACTTAAACCTGGCCTCTTCTTGGTACTTGGTTTAAAACTCCTGCAAATTTGGCATCAATTGTGAATGTGAGTATCCCAAAATCACTTCAGGCAACTGGAGTGTGGGTCATTCACGGGCATAGTTTTTTTTTGCAAGAATGGCAGGGCTTGAAGCCCGATGATCTAGATATGCGCCAGCACCAGTCACCCAGGAACAGAAACTGAAGTGTTTAAAAAAAAAAAAAAAAACACTTTAAAATGAAACTTACTTTTGTAATTACAGTACCTAACATTATTGCTACTAATGTACTAAAACAAGTACCAAATATATACAAAACACAAAATGAGGAAAAGACTTGCAATAGCAAGATCACACACTTCAACAACCATTATGGGGTAGTCAGAAGAAATTATGGGGCATTGGGGGGTGCCCTTTATACCATTGTGCAGCAGCACGAGGCAGCAGAGGGCACATGCACTGTCTCAATGGGTTACAGCTGAGGGAAAAATCTCTGACAACAGTGCACATGACATGCACACACACACCTGAAATGGAATGGACACATGCAATCACTTGAAAAGGAATTGATGCACACAGAACACAGAGCCCTTATGCTCACTATTACACACATACCTATTCATTTATAAAATGCATCCTCTAAAAGCAGACGTGTCTGTCCTACTCAGTTTCTCCAAGGACTACTAGCAAACTCATTCCCCAGAAAAACTGTAGGGTTTGACACTACCCACCTTTCTACCCTATGCTCACCACATACTTCTTTTACTTGTTATTTTCCCCAGCTAGATGCACAGATTGATAAGGCTAGAAGGGACTATGATCATGCAGTCTGATCTCTTGCATAATATATGCAATAGAATTTGATTCATGCACATCTCAAAGTGTAAAAAAGGGGGTTATTGAGGCATGCACTGCAGCTAACAATCTGAGAGAGACAGGGGAAAAGACCAGATATGTTTTCAAAAGGAAAACTGGCTAGCCTGTTAGGAAGCATGGGGAAGGTATTGGGAGACTCCAAAATGGAAAAGAGAGAAATGGCTACAGAGAAAGTTAATACTGGAGAACAAGAGTGGGAAGTGGTGAAAAGGAAGAGTGTGAATACAAAGATGAGTAGGAAGAGAAAATATTTATTTATACTGCACGTTTCATGCACATTATGGAACATACAATCTGGCATACAACTACATGAAGTTGTGTAAATATATATGCAATCCATTTGTGGTCCTTGGGCTCTCTGATGGGGTGTACCTACCCCGCACCAGCCCTGAAAGGGTTAACTGTTGCAGGCTGAGGAAGCCCTGCCCCTCCGACTCTGGTGGGCATGCTTAGCCTGAAGGCAGAGTATAAAAGGAAGCAGCCCAGCTCAATCTGGGCAGGCTGCTGAAGGGGGAGGATACAGACTCTTACCAGGGAGCGGCTACAGGCCCCAACTATAGAGCCACAGCACACAGAGTTCCAGACAGACACCAGTCTGCCTGATGAGCCCAGAGAAGAGACCACGCTAACAGAAGGGTACACCCCTTGAGGACCCCAGAGACCCAGGGAAACCATTGAGCTTCGCCAAAGGAGAAAGGGTAAGAAGCAGCCCACGGGACTTCAACTTTCCTCCTATGAGTGAACTGGGGAACCAGTCACAGTGTTTTGGGAGTAACCCCACTGACTCAGTGGTAAGCTCCCCTCACCACTGCCAGGGCCCTACACTGGGACTCGGAGGAGCTGGGAGGACCTGTAGTAGCAGGATTGTCAAGTCCCCCTACCCTGGGCACCACACCCCCCTTGGTGGCACCCCGCTACCCCAATGAGCCAATAAGCCGCACTACCCTGAGTGGAAGGGCCACTTTATTGACTCCAGCCATTCGGTTACTCTTCCCTGAACGAAAGGGTCACTCTATTGACTCTAGCCATTGGGCCCCGCCGCCGTGTGGAAGTGCAACTTCATTGACTCCAGTTACTAGGCAATATGACCACATTTTACAGTAAGGGTCATCAACATAGGACCTAACCGGTTGTGGGACCGCCTCTGACCTTTCTTTTGACCACATGTGACCTGACACCCCATCACAGGGTGTACCTACCCCTTGTCACGCTCCTACAAGTTGTCTATGTTGCTCTAAATCCTGCATCACTAGTTTAAAGACCAAACCACAAAACTGCATCTAGCTATAATTCAGGATAAAGGTGTTATTGATGAATCTTTCTGGCTGAATCACCTGCTTCACATAAGGTGTTTTGGAATGCGAATATCTAATGTTGTTTTGCACTGTGTGTATCACCAATACCCCTTCAAAAGTTCAGAAAATACTGTGATGGGAAAGAATTCACACCACCATTAAAAGCATCCACTTATCTCCTCATACTGTCCTTATAATACAATGGATTATTGGCTGTAAACTATAAATCACATTCCAGGAAGATGAAAAGCAGACTTCTATCATGCCATGAACTAGTTCTCTAACCTGCCTGATCAATGAAAATCTCAAAGCTTTTTTTCATTAGTAATACTGGACCATGCATTGTATTTGCTGTTATCAGACTTCTCATGCTTTATGCTATCTGAAAGACACCATATTCCATTGAAAAAAAATAGGATCCCCCATCTGCCAATGTGGACTCTCTTACCTTCATCTCAATAACAGTTTGTAGAGCTTTTGTCTTGGCTGAGTCAGGGGCATTTTCAAACCGACGATGCATCTCCTATAACAGAAGAACAAGGAGGAAAGAGTGAAAACAATGATATTTCACTCCACTCCAGGGTGCCAGGGAAAGTTATCAGAATCTTCTCTCTTTCTAATGCAGCAGAATTCTACCCTTCTACAGCCTTCTGATGTTCCCAGCCCTTCAATCTTCCTTTCACATCATAGACAACAAGCTGCAGTCTAGTGAACAGAACTCTAGCCCAGTTACACAGACACAATAGAAACTTGGTCTTTGACTACCAAAATAAAAATATCCAAAATAAACTGTAAAACAGACGTACTCAAAATCTCTACTACCTTGCTGGTGAGTGAATCCTCTGTTTTTTGAAAGGCAATTGTCTTTACATAGAAGATAGAACGATTAAAGAAGATTAATAAAAACAGCAATCTGGTTTATGTTTAACACGCTGTTGTGAGCATCTGTGTTGATAATGCTCCTTTCCATATTTTCCACCCCCAGAGTAGCAACCACCTAGTTACCTATGATGAAGATCTCCCTACACAGAGGCTGAAAGTAGCTGAAAAAACATGATTGGATGACATTGCTCACAGAGGCTCCTCCAGAGGCTCACAATGTGCAAAGGGGAAGATGACAAATACCTGTGTGATATTTCTCTAGATATGTAAAGGGCATGCACTCTGGTTGCTAGAGTGTTCCACAGAGCTGCCTAGAGAATACAAATGGCAGCAAGCTGAACTGCTCTACACCACTTTGTAAGTTGCTATAGGATACAAATAGGTAGCTGGAGAAAAAACAGATCTGTTATAGTGTATCTATCTGTCCCTCTGCTCTGTATTCATCTTCAAAAATGAACAGCAGGTCCTTAGATGTTACATGTATGTATCACTATGATATTAAATACGAGAGAAATGCAGGCAACCAAAACAATGCCATACCCAAAGTTCACTGTGCTGCAGTGTACACAAATCTAAATTGTTACTGTAATTTACCTAATAAATAAATACTTGTATAAGCCTTAAAGTCATGAACATTTCCCAGCCCAGACAAAAAGTAATATTCACTCAGCCTTTCCATAAAAATGGTAATGAAAAAGATTGTATTTTATTTGCTAGTCAAAAAGGTTCCTTGCCTTCATATAAACAAGCAAGCAGAATTTGCAAAGCTGATTTATATAGTGCTTTCAAAAGATATGCAAAGATTATTTAAAACTCTGTCAGGTAGGTAGGTCTTATATTGCTGATAGGGTAACTGAGGCAGAATGGTGAACTGATTTGACAAAGACCACAATGGGAGCCTGTGTCAGAGCAAGATTTAGCAATCTGGAATTTATGTCTCAATCTCTAGACCAGTGGTTCTCAACTCTGGTCCACCGCTTGTTCAGGGAAAGCCCCTGGTGGGCCGGGCCCGTTTGTTTATCTGCCGTGTCCGCAGGTTTGGCCAATCGCGGCTCCCTAACTGAATTTTCCCTAACTGCCTCTGGCACACAACTTACATGAGTGTTTCCTGTATTATTGTTATGAGGAAATGCAGTAACTTGTTACAAAAGAAAAAAAATCTTTCCAAGATGTTCAATGAAAGAGGGAGACCTGGAAGAGCCAAGGGCAAATACAGAGACTCTGCCAAATAATTGTATTGTACAGAATGTTATTTTTATTCCAGAAGTACCCACTATGTGCTAGGTACTTTCCAAATATGCAAAAATGGTCCCTGCCCCAAGAATATAAAAACTGGAATAAAGACAACAATGACTAAATGGCAGAAAACAAATAACGCACCATAAAAGCAGCTTCTTTGAGGGGATGCCGATAGCAATCTTTATCTTTAAATCTTGCAACCTTTTTTTGAGAAGTTCTAACACCTACATTATTTGCAATAGGACTTCATTCTTTAGCAGAGGAAAAATTCCCACCAGCATAGAGAAGCCTTTTGCTTAGCCTATAAAATTCCACTCTGATTTTGTTGAGCTATAAGGTGTTGAAAATCACCATTTCCCATCTCTGGAGTATAGTATTAATGTTTAATTTTGCTCCCCTGCCCCAGCTACAGCATTGCCTGCACTGAGACCCCCCCAGGAGCAGAGACTCAATCTAGATGCTGCTGTTGCAGCAGTGGACCAACAGAGACAGACAGGCTGGGCTCCAAGACACCACAGTGGCCAGGAGCACCATCTCTACCCTCCCCCCGCAGGGGTGTGGCAAGAAACCATGGATCAGAGAAAAGGCAAATAATAAATTAATAATAGGGAACCAGGAGAGCATAAGTTCTAAACTTCAATTCTGGTGACTGTTGTTAATTCTGTACCCTTTCACGTCCTTTATTAAGCAATCACTGAGAGGTTATATAGTTAAGGGAAGAGAACTCAGCTCTTTAATATATCAAACCCAAATACCATGGTCTTACCACATTGACTCACGGAAAGAGTCTGCCCTATCTTTGTCCTTGGATATGCTGTCTGTTAAAAGGGAACACTGATACACTGATCACATACTATTTCCTACAAATAGTTCACAGAGGATAATTATAGGTTTCAGAGCAGCAGCCGTGTTAGTCTGTATCCGCAAAAAGAAAAGGAGTACTTATGGCACCTTAGAAACTAACACATTTGTTTGAGCATAAGCTTTCATGAACTACAGCTCACTTCATCGGATGCATTCTGTGGAAAATACAGTGGGGAGATTTATATACACAGAGAACATGAAACAATGGGCATTACCATACACACTGTAACAAGAGTGATAAGGTAAGGTGAGCTATTACCAGCAGGGGGGGACGGGGGGGGCCTTTTGTAGTGATAATCAAGGTCAGCCATTTCCAGCAGTTGACAAGAACGTCTGAGGAAGGGGGGGGGGGGGGAAATAAACATGGGGAAATAGTTTTACTTTGTGTAATGACCCATCCACTCCCAGTCTTTATTCAAGCCTAAGTTAATTGTATTCAGTTTGCAAATTAATTCCATTTCAGCATTTCCAATTCCTTGGAGTCTGTTTTTGAAGTTTTTTTGTTGAAGAATTGCCACTTTTAGGTCTGTAATCGAGTGACCAAAGAGACTGAAGTGTTCTCCGACTGGTTTGTGAATGTTATAATTCTTGACGTCTGATTTGTGTCCATTTATTCTTTTACATAGAGACTGTCCAGTTTGACCAATGTACATGGCAGAGGGGCACTGCTGGCACATGATGGCATATATCACACTGGTAGATGTGCAGGTGAATGAGCCTCTGATAGTGTGGCTGATATGATTAGGCCCTATGATGGTGTCCCCTGAATAGATACATGGACACAGTTGGCAACGGGCTTTGTTGCAAGGATAGGTTCCTGGGTTACTGGTTCTGTTGTGTGATGTGTGGTTGTATTTGCTTCACATTGGGGGGCTGTCTGTAAGCAAGGACTGGCCTGTCTCCCAAGATCTGTAAGAGTGATGGGTCGTCCTTCAGGATAGGTTGTAGATCCTCGATGATGCGTTGGAGAGGTTTTAGTTGGGGGCTGAAGGTGACAGCTAGTGGCGTTCTGTTATTTTCTTTGTTGGGCCTGTCCTGTAGTAGATGACTTCTGGGTACTCTTCTGGCTCTGTCAATCTGTTTCTTCACTTCAGCAGGTGGGTATTGTAGTTGTAAGAATACTTGATAGAGATCTTCTAGGAGTTTGTCTCTGTCTGAGGGGTTGGAGCAAATGAGGTTGTATCGTAGAGCTTGGCTGTAGACAATGGATTGTGTGGTGTGGTCTGGATGAAAGCTGGAGGCATGTTGGTAGGAATAGCGGTCAGTAGGTTTCCGGTATAGGGTGGTGTTTATGTGACCATCGCTTATTAGCACCGTAGTGTCCAGGAAGTGGATCTCTTGTGTGGACTGGTCCAGGCTGAGGTTGATGGTAGGATGGAAATTGTTGAAATCATGGTGGAATTCCTCAAGGGCTTCTTTTCCATGGATCCAGATGATGAAGATGTCATCAATGTAGCGCAAGTAGAGTAGGGGCATTAGGGGACGAGAGCTGAGGAAGCGTTGTTCTAAGTCAGCCATAAAAATGTTGGCATATTGTGGGGCCATGCGGTAATAGCTCACCTTACGTGATCACTCTCGTTACAGTGTGTATGGTAACACCCATTGTTTCATGTTCTCTGTGTATATAAATCTCCCCACTGTATTTTCCACGGAATGCATCCAATGAAGTGAGCTGTAGCTCACGAAAGCTTATGCTCAAATAAATTTGTTAGTCTCTAAGGTGCCACAAGTACTCCTTTTCTTTTTAGAGGATAATTATGTTAGCCAGCAGGAGAAGGCTAAGTCCTGTAGCTCAAATGGTAGAAGTATGTCCTGCAGTGTTGAAGATTCATGGTTTACACCCCACTGATAATACTAGGAAGTTGGAATTTACTATTAAGGGAGAGGAGTGCCACACAGGAGAAATCTGTTCTTACCCTGCTTCTACCACTGATTTTTTATAGGACACTGGGCAACTCACAAGCCAAAATTTTGGTTGGTGGCCACTAATTACATGTTCCTTATTTTCTGGTTGTCCAGTCTGAGACACCTGAGGCCTAACTTGCAAAGTGCTGAGCACTCACAACTCAAAATGAAGTCAATGGAAGCTCTGAATGCTCAGCACGTCTGCTAGTAAGGCAGTATAGTCTGGTGGAATGAGTCCACGACTGGAAGTCTTGAATTTTAATTCTGGCTCTGCCATTTGCACTGTGTGCCATCAGGCTACTCCCTTTGTATTTGTCTTAGTCTCCTCATCTATAAAATGGGGATAATGTTCTTATCTTTCACAGGCATTATGATGATAAATTCATTAAATATTTGTGATGCACTCAGACGCTACAGTGGACAAGCACCACAAAACATCAATGTAAATGTATAATTTCATATACGATCAGAGTTGGATGGTGACCAGTAAACAAGACATAGGACCACACACTGAGATGAAGACAGAAAGAAATATTGAACAGATGCCTCATACCCAAGTACCATCCATCTTGATAAACGAATGGGGCAGAGACATCCTGTGGGGAAAAAAACAGTATGTGATCATGTAATTAGACACTATATCATAATGCATATGCACAAGAGGGGGACAAATTAAGGTTGAAGAGCATAGGACTGGAAGGGACTTCCTCGAACAAAGTAATCACATCATATAATCCTGTACATAAAATTTATCAAGCTTCATCTTAAAATGATAGTTAGGTTGTTTGCCCCCACTACTCCTAGGGGAAAACTGTTCCAGACCCTCACTCCTCTGAGGGATAGAAACCTTCTTCTAATTTCCAGCCTAAATTTAGTCATGTCCAGTTTATATCTATTTGTGTCAACTTTGTCCTTTATCTTAAATAGCTCTTTTCCTTCCATGGTATTTACCCCTGTGATGTATTTAGAGAGAGCAATCACAGCCTCTCTTAGCCTTCATGCTGCTAAGGCTAAACACAAGCCAAGCTCTCTTAGTCTCCTCTCCTAAAACAGGCTCTCCACTCCCCTTATTCTGGTACCCCTTCTCTGTACCTGTTCCAGTTTGATTTCATCCTTACCCACCTAACAATTCCTGTATTAATCCCTATCTTGTCCACCTTCACTAATAATTTCCCATGAGGTACCATGTCAGATGCTTTACTGAAGTCCGGACAGATTAGAGCTAGGTGAGATGTGTACATCTCAGAGCCTCACAAGGCTCAAAGGACTTGTTTATACAGGGACACTCAGGAAAGTTCCGGTAAATCAAGTAAAGCTATAAAGTCCCTGTGCATAAGTAAGCATGGTAAACCCCCTTGTGGATGCTCTCATTCCTGAGTAAAATGGCTGTAGTTCCTGATGCACTAAGTCTCCAGCTCGGTGACCCACTGTGTCATTGTACTATATGTACCTACTAAAATCAAACAGAATGTCTTTTTACTAATTCCTAATAATACTTCTAACAAATGTTAACTCCACAAACTAAAAATAAATTTAAGAAAACTGTGTTCTGAATGGAACACACATTGTACTGAGGTTTTCCATACAATGATTTATGCAAAATCAGATAGATGGGACTATTGGGTTCATCTAGTCTGACCTCCTGCATAACAGAGTCCATAGAATTAATTACTGCTTCAAGTCCAGTAATTGTGGTTGAGCTAGAGCATATATCTTTTAGAAAAAAATAGGGCTGTTGCTTAATCCCAGTTAACTCACGCGATTAACTCAAAAAAATTAATAGTGATTAATCACACCGTTAAACAGAATACCAATTGAAATTTATTAAATATTTGGATGTTTTTCCTCAGACAAAAAGACAGTTACCTCTTCCGTAACTGGTGTTCTTCGAGATGTGTTGTTCATGACCATTCCACAGTAGGTGTGCATGCTCATCATGTGCATCGGTGCCGGAAATTTTTCCCTTAGCAGTACCCATAGGGGAGCGCCCCTAGCGACCCCTGGAGTGGCGCCACCATGGCGCAGTAAAAGGGGCGCTGCATGCTCCCCCCCACCTGCGGTTCCTTCTTGCTGGAAAACTCTGACAGTGGGGAAGGAGGACAGGATGTGGAATGGACATGAGCAACACATCTCAAAGAACACCAGTTACGGAAAAGGTAACTGTCTTTTCTTCTTTGAGTGATTGCTCATGTGCATTCCATAGTAGGTGATTCCCAAGCTATACCTGTTGGAGGTGGGTAGGAATTCACAGAAAACTCAGGACGGAGCACTGCCTGCCAAACCTGGCATCCTCCCTGGTCTGGGAGACGATCTCATAATGTGAGGTGAACATGTGCACCGATGACCATGTTGCAGCTCTACAAATATCCTGTATAGAGACGTGAGCTAGAAAAGAAAGGCGGACAATAAAGCTTGCGCCCTTGTTGAGTGCGCTCTTACAACTGGTGGCGGGGGAACTCCTGCCAGGTCGTAACAAGTATGGATACATGAAGTAATCCACCTGAAGAGCCGCTGAGTGGAGATTGGCCGACCCTTCATCCGTGGCAATAAACAGCTATGTAGACTTTCTGAATGGTCTTGTCCGTTCCAGGTAAAAACCCAGGGCCCGTCTCACATCTAGCATGTGAAGATGGCGCTCATCACTAGACGCGTGTGGCTCTGGACAGAGTAGGGGAAGGAAAATGTCCTGGCTTATATGATAGGCTGAGAACACCTTGGGGAAGAACGACGGGCGTGGGCGGAGCTGGACCTTATCTCTGTGAAACACCGTATATGGGGGTCAGGGCCCGGAGCTCCGAGACCCTCCTAGAATACATGATTGCCACAAGAAATGCTACTTTCCATGAAAGGTGGGACCAGAAGCATGTAGCAAGCAGCTCAAATGGAGGCCCTGTCAGCCTGGCCAGAACCAAGTTCAGGTCCCACTGTGGAACAAGGGGCCTAACATAAGGAAAAAAGCGCTTCAAGTCCTTAAGGAATCGACTGGTCATGGCATGAAAAAATACTGTGTGGCCTTGCACAGGCGGTGAAAGGCCGATATGGCTGCAAGATGCACTTTGTCAGACAAGGGTGCTAGACCCTGGGCTCTGAGATGAAGGGGTAATCCAGTATTAGCTGGAGCGGAGCAGCCACCGGTGAGATGCTGCAATCAGCAGCCCATCAAGAGAACCCTGACCATTTTGCCAGGTAGGCCTGATGCGTGGAGGGCCTCCTGCTTTCCAGGAGGACTCGCTAGACGCCCTCCAAGCAGGTCCTTTCCTCTTGGTCTAACCATTGAGCAACCATGCCATGACGTCGAGGGCTGCAAGGTTGGGGTGGAGGAGGTGACCTTGTTCCTGAGAGGAGGTCTGGGTGAGCTGGCAGTGGCCGTGTGCTTGGGGTGGGGGGAGAGAAGGGGGCGTGCAACGGACAGGTCCGTCAGAGTCCCATGCCAGTGTTGTCTGGGTCATGCCAGGGCAATCATGAGGATGTGAGCTTTGTTTGCCTTTTTCCCCAGGACCTTGCTGATCAACAGAATTGGGGGAAAGGCATATAGCAGCTGGCCCAACCAGGACAGAAGGAAGACGTTGGAAATCGTGCCCTTGCCCAGGCCCCTCCTGGAACAAAACCTGGTCACAAAGAGGTCCACTTGGGGAGTGCCCCACGTTTGGAAGATCATGTGAGCCACCCCCGGGTGCAGCGACCACTCATGCTGGGAGGAGAAATCCCAGCTCAGGGGATTCGCTCGAGAATTCCGGATGTCCAGAAAGTGGTGGGCTTCCAAGTTGATATTGTGAGCAATGCAGAAGTCCCACAGCCGAAGGGCTTCCTGGCAGAGGGCTGTGGAGCGGGCTTCACCTTGCCTCTTGATGTAGAGAATCAAGTCTGTGTTGTCCGTGAGAACTTTGATTACCCTGCCTGCAACACACGAGCGAAAAGCCACACAGGCCAGATGGACTGCTCAGAGCTCTTTGACATTTATGTGCAGGCCTAGTTCCTGCACAGACCACAAGCCTTGAGTCTGGAGGCAGGGGTGAAAGTAACTTAAAGGACTTACCTGTACACCCGAGTCCTGAGCGGCGGCGTGGCCTCAACCAGAAGAGGCGGGGACTTTAAAGATTTAAAGGCCCCGGGGCTCCTGGCTGCGGCTGGGAGCCCCAGGGCCTTTAAATCACCCCTGGAGTTCCAGCTGCAGAGGCAGCTGGGAGCCTCGGGGCTCAGGGGTGATTTAAAGGGCCCAGGGCTCCAGCCACTGCTACCACAGCAGAGCCCTGGGTCCTTTAAATCACTGTCCGAGCCCAGATGCCAGAGCCCTGGGGTAGCGGCGGCAGGGCTCGGGCCGTGATTTAAAGGGCCTGGGGCTCCCGGCAGTGGCCAGAGCCCCGGGCCCTTTAAATCACCGCTGGAGCCCTGCCACCGCTACCCCAGGGCTCCAGCAGCGGTGCTTGGGAGGTGATTTAAAGGGCCCAAGGCTCCAGCCACTGCAGGGAGCCTTGGGCCCTTTAAATCGCCAGCCTGGGGAAGCCAGTCCGGTACGTCGTACCAGACTGGACCAGCTTACTTTCACCTCTGTCTGGAGGTCTCCCACATGGGCTCCCCACCCCAAGTCTGATGCATCGGACACCAATTCTATGGTTGGGGAGCACCTCCTGAATGGGACCCCTCGGAGCACGTTCTCCGGGGTGGTCCTCCAACAGAGGGAGGCTAGTACAGCGTTGGGCACGATGAGGACTTTGTCCAGCCTGTCTCTGGACTGGGAGAACGTTGAGGCCAGCCAGAGCTGAAGGGGTCGCATTCTGAGTCTGGCATAGCATACCACATATGTGCATGCTGCCATGTGACCCAGGAGCTGGAGGCACGCCCTGGCAGTTGTCACAGGAAACCTCGTGATCTCCGGATGAGATTCCTCAAGGTTTCGAAACTGTCTAGCGGAGGGGAGCTCTGGCCGATGTTGCATCAAGAATTGTGCCAATGAGCTCTATTCATTGTACCAGTACTAATGTAGATTTTATGTTGTTTACCAACAGCCTCAGTCTGGTGCATGTGGACAGGAGAAGTGTTACATGGTCCTGTACCTGCGATCTGGAGCTGCCTTTGACCAACCAGTCTTTGAGATAGGGGAAGATCTGGACCCACCCCGACTTCTGAGGTAGGCCGCCACCAAAGACATACACTTTGTGAAGACTCTGGGTGCCGCTAAGAGGCCAAACGGGTGGACGGTGAACTGGTAGTGTTCCTGTCCTACTGTGAAGCGGAGGAAATGCCTGTGGCCCCCGAATATGTGAATGTGGAAGTACGCGTCTTGGAGATTGAGGGCAGCGTACCAGTCTCTGGGATCCAGGGAGGAAATAATGGAGGCCAGGGAGACCATGTAGAACTTGACTTTTACCATGTACCTGAGGCCCCCTTTGGCCTTCGGGATAAGGAAATAGCAGGAGTAGTACCTTTTGTACCTGAACTCCGCAGGCATCACCTCCACCGCTCCCCGGTGAAGGAGCCACCTCACCTCTTCCTCGACTAGGCTCTCGTGAGAGGGGTTCCTGAAGAGGGATGGGTAGGTGGGGTAGGAAGAAATTGGAGAGTATAGCCCTGGGAGATGGTATTGAGGACCCAGCGGTCTGAGAACGGCAGAGACCACTGTGGGAGGAATGTGTAAAGACGGTTGGAGAAGGGTAGGTGGGCGGATTCCTGGTGCAGACTGGTAAGTCATCCCTGGGCGCTTACCCGCCTGCTTGCTCTTAGAGGGGCCAGGCTGGAGGGCAGACTGAGACTGCCACTGTGGACATTTCCTATAGGTTCTAGATTTCCTGTAAGAAGGTTCATGCCGGGAGTGGGTATCTTGGCTGGGGACCTGCTGAGGCTTGAATTTGGTCCTGGCCGGGGCCGGGACATAGGGGCCAAGAGTCGTTAAGGTTGTGTGGAAGTCCTTCAGACCGTGTATCTTCAGGTCCGTTTGTTCTGCAAACAGGGCCTTGCCATCAAACGTCAGGTCCTGTAAGGAGTTCTGTGCCTCACTGGACAATCCGGACAGCAGGAGCCATGATGCTCTCCTCATGGACACTGCAGAGGCCATGGTTCTTGCTGCCGTGTCCACTGTGTCCGAGGCTGCCTGAAGGGCTGCTCTGGCAGCAGCGGTGCCCTCCTCCACCAGGGCCTTATACTCCTTCCTATCACATTCCTGGAGGGAGTATGTAAACGTTGGCATTGAGCTCCATAAGTTAAAATCATATCTGCCCAGAAGGTCTTGGTGGTTTGCCACCCTCAGTTGAAAGCTTGAAGAAGAATAAAGCTTCCTACCAAACAAGTCTAGCCTCCTCGAGTCCTTATTCTTAGGGGTGGGAGTGGGCTGGCCTTGGCACTCCTTGTGGTTGACTGCTTCGACCACCAAGAAACTAGGGGCAGGGTGAGTATAGAGATATTCGTGCCCCTTGGTGGGCATGAAATACTTCCACTCTGCCCTCTTAGAGATGGGGGGCAAGGAAGATGGGGTCTGCCATAGGGCAGTGGAGATTTTCACTACCCCTTCATAGACGGGGAGGGCCACCCTCGCCGGCTCTGTGGCTCAGAGGACATCAAAGAGGGAGTCTGATGGCTCCTCCACCTCTTGAGTCTGTAAATTGAGGCTTTTCAGGAGCTCCTGGTGGGCTTTTGTGTCCTCCTGGGGAACAGAAGGAGGGGGCACCGTGATGGCCTCATCTGGGGAGGATGAGGATGGAGGCGCGGCACTTTGCGTTCCCACCGGTGCTGCAGTCCCCAGCGCCTGGTCCCCTTCTGAATGAGGGGCCGGGGAGGAGCGCTCCACTGACCCCCTCCTGGGGGGCTGAGTGAGGGAGGCTGATGGTCTGAGGCCTTGGCTACCAAGCGAGCCACCTGCGGGGTCTGCGTCGGGGCCTGTGGGGTCCACTGGTACTAGGCCGCTGGCCAGGAAGCCTGGTGCCATTGCATGTGTTGCGGCACTGTTGGAGCAGGCTGCCCCGCCAGATTCATCTGGTCCGCTGGCTGCCGGCTCTGAGGGGCGGCTGGGCTGACGCACGAATGACCGCTATCCAAGGATGGGGATGAGTAGCGGTGCCAGGCCTGAGACCACGAGTCCCGTGTAAAGGAGCGGGAGTACCATCTGTAGTAGCTGCTCTGCGAATGGTGCCATTGGGTGGATCTGCTGTAGCTGGTTGCCAGCAATCTATGCCTGGGGCTACCTCCCTTTCCACCATCGGTTCATGCAAAAAAAAAAAAAATCCACCCCAAAAACAAACAAAAAACCTCATCCCCACCACAAACTTCTCTCAGCTTTCTGATCAAATGCTTTCTCCTCCTCCTCCTGACTGACAAGATGCCAACAGAAGGAGAGCACATGGAAGAATCTCCCTGAGGCCTCCAGTAATCAGGAGGAGTAATTACAGGGAAATCCTGCTCAGCACCACCCCATGCCCAAGCTGTGGGATGGAACATGTACAGTCTGGTTGGCATACAGGAGCTGTGAGGGGATTAAGCATGCTCAGTAAGACCAAATCGGAGAATTTAGATGCCCCACTCTGACAATTCTCTTTTAACCCTGTGTGAACTGAGATGTTTTCAGAGGCTAATTATATGGCCAAATTTCAGTACATTTTCACCAGGACAGAAAAAGGCTCACTCTAAACACAAGAGCAACTCTCCTGCCAAATTTCAAATCCCTGCTTCAAATCGTGGAGGTGCAAGAACTTCTCAAAAAGAGACAGAAGGGGGATGTTTGTTTTTTGGTAACATAAGCAAAACATATTTTTCTCCAACCTCATTCTCAAAAATGACAGAACTGTATTAGCTAAATCTTAAAAACAGCTTAAGACAGACCTCTGGAAAAGTTTGGCAAAGGCATAAGGAAATGAAAACAGGGTCCTGTAATGGAAACTGTCAGGCAACATTAACTATTGGTGGTTCTATCAACTCCACATATAATTATATATACATTTATTATGACTATTTAAAATTGCATTTAGTGCATATATGCAGAGTTTGTAGAATCTTCAATTTTAAGAACAGGTTAAGAGGTAGCAGTTGAGAGACTTCAGCCACTTACTCCTCCCCCATCCCAATAGTCTATATATGTCATTAGAACACATTCAATTCAAATACTACAGCTGTTGGACTTGGTGTTCCAAATTGTGCAGTGGCCTTGAAAGCCTGGGAAATTTGAAACAGGCCACTGTAAAGCAGATGTACACCCTGACCTCCTTCTCAGCCCAGTCATTCTGCTGCTGACTACAAGACATCAATTCAATTGTCTATTAACACTGAAGCAGAGCCATTAAGATTGCACTTAAGCCGCGCAGGTGTTAAAGTAATCATACTTTGGAGACACGGTTACATTTCTTGTACATATCACTCAAGTGACTGCTTGAAATGCTCACTTATGTATGGTGGAGTTTTTCCCCTTTAAAATAGGAATTTTAAATCCAAACATCCATTGATACAACATAGTTAAAATGGGGGTAGGGAGGGCGTGGAGGGAAGATCCAGGACTTGCAAAAGTTAAGGTCCCCACTTCAACTTGACCACAAAGCACATACAATATATATTTCTCTGCCCCCACTCTTCCAGAGCCCAGCTGTGTGGCACTCCACCACAGTCACCTACACCCCCCCCCCATAGGCCAGCTGTGTCCCCCCCCCCAGAGCCCAGCTGCAGGGGCCCCCCTAGCCCAAGCACCTGCACCCTCTCCCCGCACCCAGAACCCAGCTGCAGCGCCCCCCCACACAGTCCAGCCACAGACCCTCTCCGACCCAGCCCAGACATTGGTATCCCCTCCCTGCCCAGCGATCCAGAAGGAGAAACAGCCTTATGCTGGGCCCCAGGTTTGTATGGAGTTTCCTGTGCACCGCCATCGCCTTCCCTCAGGGCCTGCCAAGAACTGCAGCTGCTGGGAACCCGCCAGTTCCCTCCCCCTCCCCCCAGCCGTGTTTTCTATTTGTGAGCTGGGCTCTGTCTGGTGCAGCAGCCCCTAGTGGCAGCCAGCAACTCTGCATCCCATTTCGGGGGAGGGAGGAAATTCTGCATACACAACATTAATTTCTGCAAAAAGAAAAGGAGTACTTATGGCACCTTAGAGACTAACCAATTTATTTGAGCATAAGCTTTCGTGAGCTACAGCTCACTTCATCGATGAATAGGAACATTAACAACTATGTAGGCAGGCTGCTACATTTCTTTTCTGCCTGAGGGGACAGAGCCTGCCTCACACCTACCTCTGAACAACCAGAAGCCCTATCCCTCCACTCTGGGTGAGCTAGATGGACAGAGTCTCTCTTGTGCCCATGCATGCCCAACCAACCCCGCCCCCTGGTGGTGATTAATGTGTCTCCACGCACACACGCCCAGCCCTACCCCCTGTGGTGATTTACATCTCCGCTGGCTGCTCCCGGCACTCGAACAGACACGCCTAGGCTGCCAGGGAAGGGATGCATCTCACCCAAAGATTTCTTTGCTTCCCCATTTTTCGCAGGGAGTAAAGAAATCTGTGGATGATATGAATTCTGCACCCACAGAGTGGTGCAGAATTCATCCAAGAGTAATAATAGTAAACGCTTAGGAGTACTCATCTCTCCAAGGTACCTTGGAGATTTGCATTTGTACTAAATGCAAATCTTTTTCCTAGATGTATGACATTGCATTGGGTTGTACTAAAATGCCTATTTGATTGGGCCCGGCGTACTACGTGATCCAGTTTGCTTTATATAACTGCCCTATGCTTACTATTTACCACTCCACCAATCTTTTTGCCATTTATAAATTTTATCAGCAATGATGTTATATTTTCTTCTAGACCATTGATGAAAGTGTTAAATAATATCAGGCCTAAAACAGATCCTTGTGGAACTCCACTAGAAACATTCCCATTCAATGAAAATTCCCCATTAACAACTACTTTTTGAGATCTATCAGTTAGCCAATCCTTCGCCCATTTAATGTGTACTTCATTGGTACCATACAGTATTAACTTTTTACTCAGAATGTCATGTGGAAACTAGTCAAATGCCTTACAAAAGACGAGATATATTATATCTATACAGTCACCTTTACCAACCAAACTTGCAATCTCAAAAAAAAAAAATTAAAAAAAAAAAATGAAATAAGGTCTGTTTGACAAGACCTATTTTCCATTAAGCAATTGCAGCCTACTAGTTCATTTTATCATTCATTTCTTGTGTGATGTCAAGATTAACATGTGATATCACATATAATCTTTGTATGCTAAACAGATTTAAATTTTAGGATTCTAGAAGTATAAGATTGATAAGTATTTAGAAGTGACAATTATATATTAGTAGGGCCCTACCAATTTCACAGCTGAGAAAAACGTGTCACGGACCGTGAAATAAGTCCTTCTCCGTGAAATCCAATCTCCCCTGTGCTGCTGTGAGCACCCCAGCAGGAGGCTCGTAGCTGCTAGTCCCGGCTGGGCTGGGGAGGGACAGGATTTGTTCTTCCCCTACACGGCCATTCTCAGGGGGAGATCAGACCCACCGCCAGGTAATTCCCTCTACTCTAGGAAGCTCCAGGGCTGGGAAATAGCATTGGAGCTTCCTGCAGCCAGAGGAGGCTTCCGGAGGTGGAGGTGGGTCTGATCTTTGACTCCCTTAGGGAGCTGATGGGCAGGATCCTCTGGAAGGCTAATATGAAGGGGAAAGGAGTCCAGGAGAGTTGGATGTATTTTAAAGAAGCCTTACTGAGGGCGCAGGAACAAACCATCCCGATGTGCAGAAAGAACAACAAATATGGCAGGCAACCAGCTTGCCCTAACAGAGAAATCTTTGGTGAGCTTAAACACAAAAAGGAAGCTTACAAGAAGTGGAAACTTGGACAGATGACTATGGAGAAGTATAAAAATATTCTTTGAGCATGCAGGGGTGTAAACAGGAAGGCCAAAGCTGAACTGGAGTTGCAGCTAGCAAGGGATGTGAAGGGTAACAAGAAGGGTTTCTACAGGTATGTTAGCAAGCAGGAGGTGGTCAGGGAAAGTGTGAGACCTTACTGAAATGGGGAAGCAACCTAGCGACAGATGATGTGGAAAAAGTTGAAGTACTCAATGCTTTTTTTTTTCCCCTCAGTCTTCACTGGACACCACAGTATGGGGAGGAGTGGAGCAGCCCTCAGTGGTGAAAGAACAGGTTAAGGACAATTTAGAAAAGCTGGATACACAAAAGTCCATGGGGCTGGATGCAACGCATCCGAGGGTGCTGAGGGAGTTGGCTAATGTGATTGCAGAGCCATTGGCCATTATCTTTGAAAACTCATGGCAATTGGAAAAAGGCAAATATAGTGCCCATCTTTTTAACAGGGAAGATGGAGAATAAGAGGAACTACAGACAGGTCAGCTTCACCTCAGTACCCAGAAAAATCATGGAGCAGGTTCTCTACGAATCCAGGTGGAAGCACTTGGAGTAGAGGAAGGTGATTAAAATAGTCAACACTGATTCACCAAGGGCAAGTCATGCCTGACCAACCTGATTGCCTTCTACGATGAGATAACTGGCTTTGTGGATATAGGGAAAACAGTGGACATGGCTGGAGAGAGTCCAGCAGAGGGCAACGAAAATGATTAGGAGGCTGGGGCACATGATTTATGAGAAGAGGTTGAGGGAACTGGGCTTATTTAGTCTGCAGAAGAGAAGAGTGAGGGGGAATTTGATAGCAATTACCAACTACCTGTAGGTGGGTTCCAAAGACGATGGAGCTAGGCTGTTCTCAGTGGTGGCAGATGACAGAACAAGGAGCAATGATCTCAAGTTACAGTGGGTGAGGTCTAGGTTGGGCACTCCCAGGAGCACAGGGGAGATCAGACCCACCTCCGGGAATCTCCTCCAGCTACAGGAAGCTCCAGGGGTGCTGCCCAGCTGCAGAGCTTCCTGCAGCCAGGGAAAGTACCCAGAGCTGGGTCTCATATCCCGTCAAGAGTGGCCATGCAGGGGAAGAGCAAATCCTGTCCCTCCCAGCCAGCCAGGACGAGCAGCTAGGAGCCCCTGGCTGGGGTGCTCCCAGCAGCAGGGCAAAATCAAACTCACCTTCACCTCCAGGAAGCTCTGCAGCTGCTGTCTTCAGACCTGGGCTCTGAAGGCAGCACAGAAGTGAGGTGGCAATCCTATAACTTCCTTAGAACAGCTTTACAAATCCCCCCTCTTTCCCCCACGGTCACACCACTTTTTAAAAAAAATTAAAAATCGGATTTTTTTTTTATTTAAATCGGATTTTTTTTTATAAAATAGGATTTTTCCTCAAAAAGCATCTAAAGATCGTTTTAATTAAGATACATTATAGCTCAAATATATCTCATCATGGAATAGGGATTATAAATTCTAATTCTATAGTATGAGACAATATACTCATGTAATGTTTAAGAAAAATTTTGTAAATAAGTTCCAATAGTTCATGGATTAGGGACCCAATTTTCTGTATAGATTATTTAGGTTAATCTTTCTATCTACCCAATAGGACTCAGTGCTCAGTCTAGAATAATAATTAAAATTAAGAGATGCTTAATTTTGCAGTTCTCAAACTGTGGATTTCTGTCTCCAGAGATGACATGCTTGTTAACAGCAAAAATGTTTTTAAATAAATAATATAGAGAGATGAGAAATAACAGACCTCAACCCTATTGTCCATATGCAAATTTGTGTATACTGAGTCACTCCCTTACCTCTCTCTAAAAGTGCAAAGTTTCAAAAAGTTCAATGAATAGAAGATTGTTGGGGATGGAACAGATCTGGACAAGGAGAAGAAGTCTGGAGAGAAATGTGAGAAGGGAAGGACAGGCAGTAGAAACAAAAGTGAAACTATTTGAGCAACATATTCCAGAAGTCTTGAGGTCCTTCTGAGTGTAGCCTTCATTGATTTGAGATTATGAACCTAGTTATATGTATTGTGATGGGGCAAGGCCAGATGGCTATAGAAAAGTAGTGGGAGATAGATATATTAGCTCCAGGCTAAACAAATCCCAATAAGACCAGGTTAAGTGAAATGGAAGCTGCTCCCGGTCAATTAAGACACCTGCGGCCAATTAAGAACTTTCCAGAAGGCAGGGAGAAGGCTAGGTTGATTGGGACACCTGAAGCCAATCAGGGGCTGGCTGAAACTAGTTAAAAGCCTCCCAGTCAGTCAGGTGGGTGTGCATGTCAGGAGCTGTGGAAGGAAGTTGTGCTATTGGAGAGGCTGAGTAGTACACACCATATCAGGCACAAGGAAGGAGGCCCTGAGGTAAGGGTGAAGTGGAGCTTGAGGAAGTGAGGGCTGCTGTGGGGGAAGTAGCCCAGGGAATTGTACATGTCATGTTTCTAAAATGGCAGCTACCTTAGCTGATACTGTTAGGATCCCTGGGCTGGAGCCTGGAGTAGAGGGTGGGCCTGGGCTCCACCCCCACCTTTGCCCCCTGATTAATCACTGAGACTGGGAGACAACAGAGACTGTGCAAGGAAGGATAACTTCTCCTCACCTCCCTTGCTGGCTTATGATGAAAATGGCTCAGTAGACTGTGACCCTTGTCTCTAGAGAAAGAAGGGTTATGTGGAGGGTCACAGTGAGCCTCTGAGGCTAGCGAAATCCACCAGAAAACATGGGACCCACGGAGGCAAGGACAGAGCTTTGTCACTGTATGTTCAGTTACCAAATTTTTATGTGCCATCATGATAATTCTGCAACCCTAACTTTTTGGAAAACTTTGCCTTTGTTGAATCCATGTATCAACAGGAAAATGCCAGCATTTTCAGAGTTACCTGTTACATTATCTACAGGTAATAGGGGAAATACAGTGACAAGAAATTTAATGACGCTGGCTGCAGACTGAGGGATGCACATTGCTGATTTTCATGTATTTCTCTAAGATAGATAAGTACTGTTTAAAGGACTAGTATAGATTTCATTATAACTGGTTGTGGGTGATTTATACTTAAGAATGCTTGTCATCATATGTCCACAATATAGAATACATATCTAAGTACTGTTTTGTTATAAATTTTTGCAACTGTGTTCCTTTAAATAACCTTTTTTGGCTGTGCATCTGAGGTAGCTAATGTTTTTATCACAAAAACCCTTCACAGCAAGTCAACTGTTTCCATGGAAACTGTAGAGTGATCATCCATTAATGCTGCCAAGATTTCTCTCAGTGCTTTCCCAAATACAGGTAGATGTTTGCTCTCAATTTAAAAAAAAAAAAAAAAAAAAAAAAGTTGAATGAACGTTACATTCCCGTGATAGTGAACTTCCACAGCTTCATGTGGGGAGTAAAGGCAAACAAGAGGTGGGAGGGGACGGGGCGGGGGGACAGGACACAAAAACAAACAAGAGAAACCACTGAGAGGTTTTAATTTAGGGGACAAACTCCATCAGATTATTTTTTAATCTGCAGCCTATCCATGATGGGAAATGCTGATCCCACAGTGGTGAAAGGGTGAATATCAGAAAAGGAATGGAAGGTATACAAGCATGAATTAGCAGAGATTAACGCTGGAAAGCAGGGACAGGAAGATCGCTCATGGAATGAATTATTTTTGAGATAAGCTAATGTCTGAGTCACTCACCTCTCTCAGCATATTGTTTTCCTTCTCCTTCTGTTCCAGCAGGCTCTCCAGGTGGTGGACATGCATCTCTGCTTCAGCCAACCGTCTTGTCCGCTCATGATCCTCCTCTGTGGCTTTTGAAGACAGTCCTTTACTCTGCAACATCTCCAGCAGCTTTTTGATGGACTCATCACGGGCATTTAAGGTCTGCTTCTGAGTCTCAATGCGCAGTTCCATCTCTTCTAAGGTTTTGCGCAGCAGGAAAAGTTCCTTGGCTTGGCGCTCATGCTCTGCATGAAGTCGTTGGAAGTTCTCCTCTGTCAGCTCTGCCACAAATGGTTCACTGGCTCTACTGCTGCTGTCCTGCTGGAATAGCTGGTTCAGGTCCCGCTGGATCCGAAGCTCATCCTGGAGAGCCTGGATCGTCATCTGCATGTGCTGGAAGCAGAAAACTAAATCAGTGAATTCCCTTCCTTAGTGAAAAATTGTAAATACATGGGCTGCTTGAATCCTCTTGACCGATCAGTCAGAAGGAATACACAAAAGCTGCCAACACTCAACATTTTTGACAGCAGATAACTATAATTTCCCCAACTTTGGGGGTGTGGGGTTGGGGAGTTACTGAGCTGCAAATTGTAAGGCCCTGAATGACGGAGAAAGATCCTCTTACATGTAATTCCCCTATCTCCACCCACCTGTGCAAGTCAATGTCCAGAATGGAAGAGTATTACCAGGAAAAATTAGTATACTGAAAAGTATAAGTGAACACTTCGCTAATCTGTTATTCTCAGTTCATCTCATTTCAGCATCAAAGGTCCAAGAAGTAGAGCAATTCCTTGTGGACATCAGCAAACAAACAAGGAGTAAAGAGACACTGGTTGTTAGTGCTGACCTTCTAATAGAGTGAGGGAGGAAACACTGTGGTAGATCATGAACAAGCAATATCAAATTATTTAAAAAAGTTAGTTCTACATTTTGTTTCCCATCCCTCAAGAATCATTATTATTAAAAAGATGTCAGCATAGGACTGCAGAACAATTCGCTCTATTACAATGCAGCTACACACACACACACGGTAGAGAATCTCAAAGCCTGGTCTGATTCAGGCTTGTAGGGCTCCTGCTATGGGGCTAAAAATAGCAGTGTAGATGTTCTGGACTCTGAAATCCAGTGAGGGAGCTATGTCTCAGAGTCCAGGCTCCAGCCCAAGTGGGAAAGTCTACACTGTAATTTTTAGCCCCATAGTGTGAGTACCATGAATCCAAGTCGAGCTCTGAGACTTGCTTCCATGGGGTTCAGAGTTGTTTTTTTGTTTTGCTGTGTAGATGTACCTGCTCTGTGAGCTGGTAAGCATTATTTCCATTTACAGAGAAAAAAACAAGGCACTGAATGAAATAATATCCAGGCAAGACAGGAAGTTTGTAGAAGATGTAAAAATAGAAAGGAGGTCTGACTGACAAATCTGAGACAACCACAAAACTATCCTCTTTTCTTGGGAAAGGCAAAGGGACTGACAACATTCAGTTTGCCGTTGAACAGGCCAGCTGAATTGAATTCGACACTAGAAAAATAAGTGCCTATATTACAGCAACTTCCAAAAACAGCACAGATGCAACCAGTGGTAGCAATAGTGTAAGCACTAGAAATGACAGGTTTCATGAGTGTCATCTCTTGGCTGGCTGATGTACAGAAGGCAAAATAGCCCAGCAGTTTATAATCTAAATAAAATCCAAATAAACCACTCCGGGAAGCGACCTTCTATTTGAAAGTTAAATACAGAAAGTGAGTTTCACTGCAAGATGTATAATGCACAGGAGATGTAATCAAGGAGACTGTAGGATTCCTCCAGTAATTTGTTTGTTGCATATTCCTATGAAAAAGGGAACAGGGAGTAAGAGATATTTGCTACTTCATAAACACATGAATTTAGTCTATCTTTGTAGTTTTAACAGCTACTGGTATTGTAGGGACTGATGTATGAAGGCAGTTTGTGGGGCTGTAAACAACTATTTCGGTACTACTTTCCTCACTATGTGAGAGCTCAAACACTCCAAGCCCCGTTATTTGGGATCCCCCCCCAAAGGGAGTTATCTCAAGCTTTTGAGGCTTATTTGACCTTTTCTTCTATTTGTAATTTTATGATACTTGACAGTTACTGTTTCAGTTCAGCAGAAAATAGTACTTAAGTTATAATGATGGTTCTGGATCTCTCACACAGGTGTATTCCTGAATATGGATCATTATTTGTTGTGTACTGTAAGGTAAAGTGTATGTGATAATCTGAATTTCTACCCACTCATTTACTTGCAAAATGGAAGAAAACTTATGCGCTGAGCACACCACAACCTGGAATTGTAAAGCACTTTTAGCTTTCAATCTTCTTTGAAACAATTGCCAGTGTCACTTCTCCAAGCTGCATTCCAGACAAAAATGTCATTACACCTCCACACTTTAAAGCTCAGAAGAGCAACAGCAAGCATGTTATGTGAATGAGGAGGAAGGCGGGCAGCCAAACTACTACAGTTTATCCAACTCATCCATGCAGACTAAATTGTAAAAACAAATTTCATGCATTCACATTCTCCTAATTTACACCACTGCAATACCAATGGGGCTGCACTGCTAACAAGAGAATTTGCACCAAACAATTGGAAAGTGCTCCACTAAGCTCAGTGCAAATACCTAAGGTAGCCAGTCTATACACCAAAATGGAACTTATCTTTATTTGGGAAACTATACTCATCCCATTTCAACCACAGAGCATGGTCTGCTTAACATCCATATTTCACATGTATCTACACTGACCTCGCCCCCACTCTGTCACTTTCCTCCCTCCAGGAAGGCAGGAGAAGCAGCTTCCTCTGAATTGCCACCACATGCATTAGAACAGCAGAGTGGCTTCCTGTACTGCCACAGAATCAGTCTTAGGCTATTTATAACCCTAACTAAAAAGAAGTCACCACAACAAACTTCCTAGACTTGAATGTTCATAATCTAATTGATGTAGGATCATGTCTCAGGCAAAGCTGTACCCCAGGAAAACATCTCCCCAAATTCAACATGAATGATTTTCCACAGACGCAAACAATCAACATCTGAGCTGAGAAACTGAAAGCTATTTTAAGTAGTTCAAATAGGGTAATAGTTAAAGAGAAAAATGTTGATGCTAATAGAAGCAGCACTTATGGGATTCCTGTCATTTCAGATTCATGGGTGAGGACAACAGAGTTATGCTGTACCCCGTGGAAGGGTCAGTAACTTGCAAATGTAGTCAAAGTATGTTTCCTAGGAAGAAAGAAGAGCTAAATAGTTTGCAAATAAGAGATCAGCAATAGGTTTATGAATTACTGCTTACAATTACGTACTCTGAACTACTTAACTGAAGAAAAAAAAGATAGTATGCAGTGTAGCAGTAAATTAAGATGCAGGAAAATTGATACGCTCTTCTTCCCAGTATATTATTGCTCTCTAGAGTTCTTTTGTCTGCTGGCTAATAGGCTGCTTTTCTGTTTTTGATACCAATGGAACAGTGCCCTATTGGTATGAACTATAAGGTGGTTCTTTGGGTGGGCATACTGTTCTTCTACATTTTAAATAGGACATACTCACTTTCCCTCATAAACTGAGTTTTACCACTGTTTCTCATCCACTTCTCTGCCTGCATTCTTTAATCACTGCAATTCCTTGGGAAAGAAAGGGAACATATTATTTATAAATCCACCTAATATTGGCCACTGAAAAGCTAAGCCTAGTTTCAGATCCTGAATTCATTTGAAACCTCACACAAGCTTGAAAGAGCTCATTGCAAGTGTCTCACATGATCTCAAAATAAATGTAAGACTATTTTTGTAATGCCTTTAATATTTTTAACACTCAATACTTTCAGTTTCCATGAAGAAGATGCTGTAGTTTTTAACATATTGTTAACAAATCTCAATTTTAAGAGTAGGTAAAAATTGAAACCTACAGTACTTGACAGTGTCTTTAGATGTCACTGAACATGAAGAATTCCCTCTTTAGTGAGTTAGCCCTCTGCAGATGAAAAGGTAGAGAGAGAATCTTTGAGAGGAAATGCAAGTGATTACCCTGCAAGTCTTAGCGGGATAGTCAACTCAAAGCTGATATAACTCATTCAGTTCTTGATGTGCTGGCATACAAAACTCTGAACCTCTGGGTCTGATCAAAATCCTGTAGAAAGAAAAGCACTATCACAAAAGCATACTATGTTGCTCAGTGTATTCAATGCAGTTCCAAAAGCAGAGATAAATGAACTGGTGGTGTGGCAAGCCCTAGTGTGACTTCCCTCCTGTTGAAGGAAAGTGTGACTAAAATAGAAAGAGAGCAACAGACATCTTTTTCCTTCTGTCTCAGCAGCCAGGTCAGGTCAAGGTAGAAAGAGGCGACACACCCCTTCCCCTCCCAGCAGTCAAGAAGATGAGGAGGAAGACTTTTTAGCAGCCAGAAGGGAGGAAGGAGTTCCTTGCCTATCCCAGCAGCAAGGGGAAAACCATGCCAATGTTACATAATACTGTGTCACGATGATTGTCAATATATGACACAACTAATTATTTACTGTGACAGATTAATGACATGTAGATGCCAGTACATCACCAGGATGACACACAAGTTTTTTGTGATTCTCTGCGGCTCTGTTCAATGACCAAGCTACTCTCTATGAACTCTCTAGATGCAAAATGCTACGTACTGGGAAAGACTGAGTTACCTTTGTACTCTCTGTAGCTTGTACATGTACCTTTATGATCAATAGAGCACAGAAAGCTTAAAGGGAAAAAGGAAAATGGACAGAAAAATACTATATAAATGATAGCAAACTAGGTTTATCAAGGTGTGATGGGATGTCCACCCCACACAAGACACAGCAGGTTAAATTCGGTCAATTAACCTCTTATGCTGCACTTGGAGCACAGCCTGGAATCAAAAATGCCTAATGGAAGATGAAGTTCACCTGGAAGGGAGCAAGCTAGGCTTGTATAAAAGGATGAAGCTGAGAACAGAAAGGGTCTGCAGGGGAAGTAGTCTGTAGTTGCTCCCTGGGAGAAGGGAGGTTTGTTCAGGGCTACAGTGTCTGCCATGATGTCAAATAGGGGAAGTAGTCCCCTGGGAGGGTCAGCAAACCAAGGGTAGTGGAACAGAAGATAAAAAAGGGAGCAAGGAAGGAGTCCAGTGAAACAACAACAGAGTCTGGGAGCAAGCAGACTATAGTTGCTGGATATAGGGTCCCTAGGCTGGAGTACATAGTAGTGGGCGACTCCAGGTTTCCTCCCAGCTGCTGGGAAAGTGGCACAGGACCTAGCCTTGGAGTGAAAGACTGTCTGGAACAGCATACAAACAGGTGATCCAGTGGGACTTCATTGTATAGGCCTACCCTTCAGGGGCATCGATCTTCCAAAGAGCTGAATCACAAAGAAGGAGCACTGTGAGTCCTGGAGAGTGAGGGGGAATGCAGTGTGAGCAACCAACAGAAAGGGGGCATCAGACTAGAAAGGAGTTAATCCCCAGACATGGCCACAAGGAGGTGCCCCAACCCCGTTACACAAGGTTAAAGAAAGCCTCTGAGAACAGAAGTTGGAATGACTGTATGGTGTCTTACAGGGAGATAAGCATTACCAGTAGAGGGATTCCACCACAAGTTCTCCCTATCTCAGCTGCTTAGTAGTCACAGAAATTGGCAGAATCTACATGAGATCATGAATTTGCTTTTCCTGCCAGCATCTCAGCACATATGAAAACTAAAAGTCCTCTCTAAAAAGCTATCTTTATAAGTCTTCCCTGAAATGAGAGTATTCCAAACGTCAGGAAAAGGATGAGCTACACAAAGCTGGGCAGCAACCATGCTCCAAATATTAGGAGAAACCAGGGCCACTAAAGCAAAACTCAATCGCAAATTATGAGAGAAAATAAGGAAGTCTTTCTCTCTCTCTCTCATTCTCAAAGTGTTCTCATTTTGGCAACATTTCTGAGATACAGATTCTGCTGAATGCATACTCAAGGCAAAAGCCTGTCTATCTGAAGGGAGTCCCTGCTGACATTCAGCTGCAGCCCATGCAGAGAAACTGACAAAAGGGCTAATGTCAGATGTCCAGCAGGGCCTTGATGAAACAGAACTTGCTGATTCCAAAAACACTACATGCCGACTGTAAGATGGCTCAGGGGCACCAGGATCCTTATTTGTATGGAAATGACAAAGTGATTTTTATAGTGTGTAGCTTAGCTCGGAAGCAAAGCTATGATTCTAACAGGATTTAATTTAAGTGGGAGCCAAACGAATTAACTTGTATATTTAAAAAACCTTACACTGATTTATCTCTGAGACAGCAGAAGAGCAAGGAGGTAAACAAATTCTATAGATAAAGAGCTTAAGATTGTTGGTAGTACATCTGTCTGCTGAACCAGACTCTCATGAATGACTCATCTGGTTTAAGGGGGTGTCATGAAGCAACCACACATCCACAAGAAACTGTAGAAAAAAGCACCCACTGTAAATTTAAATCCTAAAAAAGAACAGACAGGAGTAAACAAATTGATATTCCTGTAGTCCAAAAGAAACCAAGACTGAGATGTAGACATCTGACTCTTAGAATTTAAAGTCTGCAGAACAAATAAATTTTAATTGAGTGCTGTCAGATCCAGTAACTGCTTCCTGAAAATTCTGTTTGGCTACCACTTTTGTACCATAATACACTTTCAGCAGGTCACTGGGCTTCTAAGTTATATATTAATTTGTTCTTCCTGGCAGAAGTCACAAACACTCTAATATGCTAGAGTAGTCAAAGGAAAGTTATTTTTATAACTCTAAGTTAGCCAGTACCAGCTACCATTCCATGTCTGAATTTCTAAAGGTATCTACTCTCACTCTACTAAGAGAAACCTCAACACTAGGACTTTCTGAAAACATAAAATCTAAAATGTGATTCTATTTGATTAATTTCTTGGTAAGCTATTATAGACAGATTTCCCTGAACAGATTAATTTTTTTAACTAAAAACATCAAGAGTTGTGATGAAGTATCTTCTGTGCCAGTGGTGGGTGCATGGAACAGCTTTAAATCTACTGATACAGGTGAAATTTCAAGTATATCTTATGAAATAAGATTGGACTTGTGACTTGAACCTAAACTTCCATTCTGCGCAGAACTGGATGCTTTCAGTTTCAGGGGGGACAAAACAGGGAAACTTTGGTTTCAGGAGGGACAAAACAATTCACTTACGTGATGGATACAAAGGCTTACCAAGGCAACCTGTAAGGAGAAATAAAAAAAATATGCCTTCTATGGAGTGTGAGTGTCTCTCAACTACCAACAGGTATCTCTCCTATACCAAGCAGAGTGGATCTTGGAAAGATGTTTGCAAACTCGTGTTCTTGGTGGCATTACATAATTTAAAAGGTAGTATACACACTTTCACTGGCAACTGGAATAATCTGAGCCATATGATAAAACAGCTCTTCTATCTATGGCCTGAAGTGGGTCCATACCTTCTGTTGCATTACACAGCATAGGATGACAAGTACTCTGTGTTGTGCAAAAATATGAAAAAACCTTTAAAATCGGGCCAAGAAATAAGCCTTTCAAAAAAATCTAAATGCATACATGCTCAGTATAGACTGGTTAGAATTTGGCAGCTAAATTCTCCGAAGATTTTTATCTGTACTGAGCATGCTCCGACCCAGAGATGCAGGAACTAAGCAGGATTTTCCCCACAATTGAGGCTCATGATGGGTGAGGGGTGGGTTACTGTGCTGCCAGGCACAGGAACTGAGGGACAGGGAAAATGTCTCGTGTGTTCTGAACGTTCCTGCTGCTGGTATCCCAATACCATAAAAGAGAAGGATGCGATTGACTGAATTGCACAGGGGTAAGGAGCTGAACTAAGCTAGAGGCATGAAGTAGGGGGTGAACAAGTAAATTATGATAAGGTGTCTGTGAGGGAAGACTAGGAGCTGTGACAAGGAACTGGGGGGGGGAAGAGAGGCAAGAACACGGACAGGGAGCCAGAAGAAGGGGAGGGGAGGCTAAAGATCAGACAAGGTCTGGGGGCAAAGGAAAGGGAGACAAGAACTGACACAGGGATAGGCTGGAAAAGATATAGGCAGACAGGGTCAGGCTCAGGGAGAAATAGGGAAGAAGCATGTATGCCCTTTAGAGCACACTTGCTCCAGAACCTGGAAGTAAATCCAAGTTGCATTCCTCTGCAATCAGCAAATACCTGTGAAAATTATTGGTAAAGTGTTGTGTGTCAACCTCCTCTAGTGGAGGAACCACATAGAGGATGACAACTGACTACTGCTATCAGTCACTCAGTTAGCTCAGAGTGCTGTGATCTGGATCTAAAGGTTCTAACCCTGCTGATGACCCATGTAAGGTTCAGTATGCTTCCACATGATAGAATTCAGGTTATTTCAGTTTGCTTTTTTAAAAACCTCAGAAATCACTCACAAAAACTACATTATAAGAACATTAACAGTTCAAAATCAAGCACACAAAGTTAGTGAGTTACAGAATTAAAGTTGCCTGGGCAACCTTAATTGGGCCCCCTTGTCAATATGCATTATAATACAGTCCTTAATAAGATGATCACATATGATTTTCCATAGGTCCCTTGCCTCTTACAGAGCACATGATGAACTGTGCTCTGGGAATGAATCAGGGTTATGTAGTGAATGAGGCTCTTGACTGTAAGACCTCATTTATTGCGGAAGTTAGATGATGTATAGTGAATATATAAGGGATGGCACGAAAACAAAGAATGGTCTTATGGTAAAGGGAGCTGAATGTTACCCTGGAGAGTTGGATTCTTTCCCTACCTCTGCCAGAGAGTGATGCTTGACAAGTCAATTAAACCAAAACTTTCCACAGGTGGTCACTAATTGTGTGTTCTTCAATTTCTAAGAATGAACACTCGCACAGCTGCATCTGAAGTCACTGGGAACTGGGCTTTGAACATATAATCTGCTATAAAATGCTAAATACTCTGAAAAAAATCAAACCCTAGGCAACTGAAATTATGCACTCAAAATTAGCAAACACTTTTGACCTTAATCTCTGCACCTCTAATTCTCCACATTTAAACTGAAGATTAATACTACCCACTCACCTCAGAGGTTTTGTGAAAACAAAATCATTGTTTGTAAAGCACTCATACTATAGTGATCATCATCACAGAAAACTCCATGAGCAAATGAATAATTCTGTCTGCAAATCAATGAGGATAAATCAACATATTGATACCTGCTTATTAACTGAGTGTTGTCCCTGTTCATTGAATAATGGGGGAGGGGAGAAGAACAGGGCTGTAGGGAAAAAAAAAAAAGAGTATATGATCACAAAATTATATAACAACGCACGTGGACAAGGGAGCGAATTTAGTATATACAGACAACCTCAATTCTGGCATTTCCCAACTTCCGAGCGCTTTACTTTGCAACCAAATACTTTTAATGTAATTTTTTGTATGTGTGTACACACACACACACACACCCCCAAGGCAGGGCTGGTAGCACTATTATTAAGGTTGCCTTAAAATTCTTGTTATAAGACCCTGTTTTTATTTGCTTGTAACTTTGCAAATGTGAAATTGGGCTGCAATTTCACATGCCAGGTGTCTGCCTCCAGCTGAAGTTTTTTGGAAAATTTTAGTCGAAACAGTTCAGTTGAGTGGGAAAAATACATTGTTCTGCCCATGTTAAAAAATTGAGACCTTTTCTTTGACAGCTCTAGTGACCCCATGCTTTGGATCAGGAATCTAAAATTTGGCAGGGGGGTGCCTTTGCATCAAGGATGTGCATTTTTCCATCCCTCTGAAAATTAAACTGTATGAATAGGTTTGGCCAATTTATGCACCTTTAAAAAAACCAGTTACTACATGCTTAGTAGACACTTGGATTTTTAGCAGCTACAGTCTCCAAAGATTCCATCATCACTGAGAGTGCTGCAGTCTCTCATAGCTCCTAGCACTGACCAAGCTGTGCATGTGCCATCCCCACAGGGCCGGCTCCAGGCACCAGCGAAGGAAGCAGGTGCCTGGGGCGGGCAATAGAAAGGGGCGGCACTCCCTGCGTTATTGGGGCAGCATGTCCGGGTCTTTGGCGGAAATTCGGTGGCGAGTCCTCCATTCCCTCTCTTCCTTTTTGGCAGAAGCTCAATCAGGTTTTTCTTTTTCTTTTTTTTTTCTTTGCCGCTTGGGGTGGCAAAAAAGCTGGAGCCGGCCCTGCATCCCCATACAGGAATTGAGCATGCTCCCTCAGGCCCAGGTTCATAAGGCTGAAGCTGGAATTTCCCTGTAATGGCTGCTCTGGGCCAGACTGGGTCCAGGCACTGGAACTGAGAGCAGAAAGCCACTCTCTCCTGTGCTCTCAATGATCCTGTCTGCTGGCACCAAGACAACAAGGAAGAGAAAGCCACCTGATTCGAATGTAGAGGTGACAAAAGCTAGACCAGGAAGAAGAGAAAGGAGTAGATTGGAACAAGGAGTCTGGGACTAGAGGAGGGAGATAAAACTCTGACAGGGACTAACTGGGCAAGAAGACTGGGACTTGGAGCCAGGGTAGTGGGAGGTTTGGAGTGGTTGGATGGAGAAGCTGCAACTGGGAGATGGTGAGGGAAACTGGATGGTAAGAAGGCTGTGAACCCAGTTGGCTGAGGGTGAGAACACTGAGACTGGACAAGGAGCTATAGGAAGGGCAGGGGGCAGACTGGGTCTGCATGGACAAGAAGACTGGGACTAGGAACTGATGGGGGGGGGAGGGAATGGGGACAAGGGAGAAAGATCTGATGAGCTAGATGCTGAGAGAGAACTAGAAGTAGCTGGGCAAAGAGACTGGAACAATGAACCAGGCAGGCGGTGGAGGAGACTAAGATTGAATGAAGAACCCATGGGGAGAGAAAAGGACTGGGAGCCAGCTGGAGGGTGGAGAAGAGAGAGACAGATTGGATGTCAAGCTCAAGGGAGACTGGATCTAATTGAGCAAAGAGAGTGGGACTGGGTGTGGGAGCAGGAAAGACAGAGTTTGGCCTTGGACAGTGAGCTCGAAGTGGGAGACTAGGACTGGCTGGACAAGGAGATTGGGATGAGAAGCCTGAGGACTGGAGACAGTGACTGAGTAGCCAGGAGAATGGGACTGTGAGAAAAAAAGATGGGGTGGGGAAGACACAGAAATGACACAGGGACAGGTTGGAATGGCAGTGCAAATATGGTCAAGTTTGGAGTGAAAGGACAGAGAAATCTGTGCCCACTAGACCACATTCTTCTCCAAAGCATGAAATGGAACCCAAGATTTCTGAGTCTCATCACTCCTATGATGTCAGAAAATATTTATGAAACCCCATGCATCTGTGGGATGCAGTTTTTAATTTCAAAATCACAGAAAAATGGTTTCCCAGAGGACCTGGTCTCATTTAGTGCATGTGATGGACCTGTTCTGGTGGTGGATCGAGATTGTGGAATGAAGAAGGCTGTTGTCTGTGGGATCCTACCTTATTTGTTATAGAAGTTGGAAGGTGTATTAAATGAGGCAGTGGACTACAAAACAAGAAAGGATGGTCTCACGGTTAAGGCAGCTGAAGGCTGTCCTGGAGAACTGGATTTTATCCATTCTTCTGCCACAGAGTTCCAATGGGATATTAGGCAAGTCACTAAAACAAAACTATTTGTAGGTTGTCATTAACTGTGTGTTCTTCATTTTGTGGGTGCCCAACCTGATAAGATGGGATCTAATTTGCAGAAGTGCTGAGCAACCATAGCTGCAACTGAAATCTACAGGAGCTGTGCTTTGAACATATAAAGTTCTATATACTCTGAAAAATCTGGTTCTAGGGCTCTCAAGTTGGGCACCCAAAATGAAAGAAAACTTTTGACCTTAATCGCCGTGCTGCAGTTCCCCCAACTGTAAAATGGGGATACAACTCCTTCACCTCACATAGTGTTGTGATGATAAATTTATTGATATTTGTGAAGTACTCAGACTATAGTGAGGAGCATTGTAGAAAAGCCTGTGAGGAAATTAATAGTTCTATCAGAGCAGGATTTGAATAATGTTCAGAAAATAAGGCACAGAGCCTGTCATAAATATAAAGGGAAGGGTAAACACCTTTAAAATCCCTCCTGGCCAGAGGAAAAACCCTTTCACCTGTAAAGGGTTAAGAAGCTAGGATAACCTTGCTGGCACCTGACCAAAATGAACAATGAGGAGACAAGATACTTTCAAAAGCTGGGGGGAGGGAGAAACAAAGCCTCTCTCTCTCTGTCTATGTGATGCTTTTGCCGGGGACAGAACAGGAACGGAGTCTTAGAACTTAGTAAGTAATCTAGCTAGATATGCGTTAGATTCTGATTTCTTTAAATGACTGAGAAAATAAGCTGTGCTGAATGGGATGTAGATTCCCGTTTTTGTGTCTTTTTGTAACTTAAGGTTTTGCCTAGAGGGATTCTCTATGTTTTGAATCTGATTACCCTGTAAGGTATTTACCATCCTGATTTTATAGAGGTGATTCTTTTTACTTTTTCTTCTATTAAAATTCTTCTTTTAAGAATCTGAATGCTTTTTCATTGTTCTTATGATCCAAGGGTTTGGGTCTGTGTTCACCTATGCAAATTGGTGAGAATTTTTATCAGACCTTCCCCAGGAAAGGGGGTGTAGGTGTGGGAGGATTTTGGGGGGAAAGACGTTTGCAGACAGGCTCTTTCCCAGTTATATACCTGTTAGACATTTGGTGGTGGCAGCGATAAAGTCCAAGGGCAAAAGGTAAAATAGTTTGTACCTTGGGGAAGTTTTAACCTAAGCTGGTAAAAGTAAGTTTAGGAAGTTTTCATGCAGGTCCCCACATCTGTACCCTAGAGTTCAGAGTGGGGAAGGAACCTTGACAGAGCCACATACTAAATAAGGAGAAATTAAAATACTGACTAGCTGCTAATTAACTGAGCACCATCTGTGTGTACTGAATGAGGAAGAGGCCCTTTAAAAAAAAGTATATGATTGCATAATTAAAGACTTTATTCTAATGCATGCTTACAAGTTGTGAGGCAACCTTAATTCTGTCATTCCTACCTTTTGAGTGCTCAAATTTGCAACCCTAATAAGATTCTTTCAATGTAATTTTTCTGTATAACAAATATGTACAAACAGTGTTCCGTGTTGTAGTTCTACATAGGTCTAATCAAGCCTTAATCTTTATCAAAGTACCACCCATTTTTGCTAAAGGGGTTCCCCCCCTCCCCCTTTGAGAACATTAAAGCCTTTGCTCTTGTAAGCGTCCCTGAATCTCAGTACATTCTCCACCTAAGGAGGGACAATCCTCCACAAAGCAAGTAAAATTTTGGATACCACACATTCTTTGAGATACCAAATAAAGCAAGCTAACTTCCTAAACCATTCAGTCCTATTCAAATACACTTTCAGAACTGCAACATCTCAGCAATGTTTAGGAGTTTCTAGCCTAGAACAACAACAAAAACAACTTCCTGGCTCAGATGAAATTATGAATTTAACTTGAGAAAAATTCTTTAATTTTTCTTGAAATTATTTGTTCATGTGGACTTAAGGACAAACGTCTCTAGCTGAGAGAGCTTGTAGTTCACTAGTATGTCTGGGTGAACAGTGATAATCATGCAGAATTGATAGATAAGCGGCTCAAGACAGAAGTTCGAATAAAGCCTGCATATGAAGCTAAGTTTCCACAAGGGAACAAAGGATCCTTTCTTGAATCTGACAATACTTGCCAATCCTGGGAACTTTATAACATCTGAACAGGGTTCTTCATTTAACCCTGAAGTTTATGTCTAAACCACTTCACAATTTCTGCTTAGTTTGCTTGGAGGATGCTCAGCTCGAGGTCTTTGATGATCCTGTCCAATAAAAAAGAATTTGGCTGACCATAACCTTTTCAGGATTAATCTTCCTTTTTATGAACCGATTTTGAAAGAAGGTCCAGATCCTATAAATGTGGGACATAGAAGTGTAAGTATGCCTAGTCTTCAAGAACAGATTGCGTAACCCTTCCTTAGATACCATTTTTCAACAGCCAAATAACCAGTCCAGAGAATCAAATACAGTAATGGTACTTGGGAAAGGATATTTTTCTGAAGTGCACACAGAATTTAATTTGAAGAAAGTTAACTGGGAGAATCAGATTCTTCTGTGCCACAAGAATTAGTATTTTATTCAGATTTTTGGAGTTATATTACTGAAGGACTCAGGGGACTAATGTCCATGGAAGAAGTAAATTAGGAGATACACCATTTCTAGAGATTGCCTGTCCCTGCAACGGTTGCAGAACACTACACTCTTCATAATCTCGCTTGTGGAAAGATTCACTGCTGCACAGCTCTTTTTTTACAAAAGGCATAGGAAAAAAACATCTTTCCACTGCTCTTCTGCACAACATATTTGAATTTATTAAAGGCTTTTTGGTTTGGATAGTGGGCCTGTGCCCCTCCGATGTCTCTACTGAAGCATGCTCATCACCATAGTACCAGATGCAGTCTTGCAGGAATCTGAACCCCTACAGTAAAGTTTTTGAGAGCTCCCAGACTAGTGGCAGAAATCATCGAGCCCTGCTCAGCTACAAGGACTCAACCTTCAGAATCTTGAGGACTGCTCTCTCTCACATTCAAATCTGGTATGGGACTACCTGTGGTTTGACTTCCATTTATGTTTGGAGAATTTCTAGTCTTCACACAAGAAAGAGGCAACAGCTGCTGAAAAACAGTGTTAAACACTATAGTGTCTGCTTCTTTAAAAAAAAAAAAAAAAAAAGGGAGGAAAGTTAATACTTAGTCACTCACTCTCTTTCTGCTCCAGGGAATGACAGCGATCTTGGATCGTTTTCCATGCTGAGACAGCTATGAGATTCCCAGAATAAGATGATAAATGGCCAGTCCTTCTATCTAGCTCCATCTGCTGGCCAGAAGGTTTAGCCTATAATCCCAGATGAGAGATGTGAACACAGGGAAAAAAGAACGGTTACTTACACTACAGTAAACTGTGGTTTCTTTTCAGATGTTGTAGTCAGTTTGGATCCCACTGTAGGTGAGTGTGCACCTCATGTGCACAAGCTTGGATCTTTTGAATAGCAATGTCTACTGGGGCCACCATGCATGTGTCCTGTGTCATCTCATACTCCCATACTAGAGCATAAATGGTGGCATGTCCCCAACCCTCACTCAGATCCCTCACAATCAGAAGCCCTGTTACCTGAGGACTCCAAAAGCAGAGATGTAGGGTAGATCTTAAGATCCACACTGACTATATCTTGAAGATCCATAGTTATTGTAGGGTAAGTAACAGTTCTTTCTTCAAGTATGTGTCAGTGTGAATCCCATTGTAGGTGATTGGTAAGCATGAGATATATCAGCTGCATCAAACAGACGCGAGTACTTGAACCTTGCAACTGATCCAGCAGCCAAGTCCATTGCATAATGCTTGACAAACATGAGCTGGTTGCTCCACAAAGCAGCACTGCAGACTTCAGATATTGGGATGTTGCAATAGAAGGCTGAAGATGTGCCTTGAGCCTTGGTGGAAGGAGCCTTGACAGTCAGCGGGAGTGGAGCATAGGACAGTGTGACACAATGTGTTATCCATTTTGAAAGTTTCTGGGGTGAAAAGGCTTTACTTTTGGAACAGCCAGCTATAGCCACAAATAGACATGGGCACAACCTGAAAACAGTCCTGTTGATACACTATCAAAGAGCTCTGGATATGTCTACGATATTGAGCTTAAGGCAGGTTCCCAACACCATTCCAAACTGCAAGGAATTGTCTATGATTGCACACTACACTCTGAAAGATCTCCTGGATCCCAATGGAGATTGAGAGAGGAGAAATCAAGCTCTCAAAATTTCTACAATCCCAGCCTGGAAATCCCCAAATTCTTGGGACCTACCCCCTAATTCTCCAAGTATGTAGAAGCCACATCGTTAATTTTTCTAATGTGGGTCTGAAAGGTAAGCGGCTTCCAAACCAACCAATTTAATTCAGCAAACTGGCTACACATATAGCACAAATGCCTCAAAGAGCTGCCATTTCAGAACCAAGCTTTTCCTGGATTTCATGAGTGTTCCTTGAGTCACTCACTGGTGGAGTGTTTGATGTGAGGGTGATCAGAAAGTCTTGATTGATCAGGAGCAGACAAGCAACAAACCTATTCCATTACAAAAATAAGGATATTAATAGAATCTTTATTCATATTTTCATTCTGGGGGCCCAGCACAGCCACTATTGCCCTGGGTTATGAAGTCATATCTAATGCAGCCAGGTAGAAGACAGTTGGACTAACCTCCAACATCTGCAGTGGGTGAAGTGGAATGTGCCACTGGCCAGCTGAAAGGCCAGGGAGATGATTTATTCCCTAGCATTCTCATGGGTTGTTTGAGATTGATAATGGAACAAAGTTATTCCTGTCATTTTTGCATTGCTCAACAGAGTAGTCCCCTTCTGGACAAAGTCCAGTGACCAACATCTGCGCAGGTTAGCATTGCTTGTGAAAGCACCGAGAGGAACTCAAGGTGTGAATGACCAATCATAGGCATTTTGTTGTTTGATTGGGGTTGTCCTGATGTCACCTCAGAGTTTTCATGCCAAAAAAAAGGTGTTGAAGTGATTCCTGCATTATCTTAGTTGCCTATGAAAGGCATGTGCAAGGAGGAGACCATTCTTTCAAGTAAAAATATCTCCCTCAGTTAAAATCACCAAGTCCCTGACCATCAGGGGAGATGGCAACATTTTGCTTCAGTAGTGATAACAGGTTCAATCTGGACTGGCGCACACTGAGAAACTTTCTGGCCTTCTGAAATGAGAGGCCAGTGGAGGAAGAAATAAAGAAAAATGGTGGGCCAACAGGCCTCTTATTGTCTGCTTGTTCTTCCATATCTGGGTTGCTGTCCATCTCATCGCTCTATGGCCAGATACTGGAGGAATAAGGTGGAAAGGATGATGAGGGGGATGGTAATGGGCAACAGAACCTGGTTATATAACCTGGATATTAGGGTGTGGTCACCCACAGTGGCAACTAGAAACATTAGCCCAACAGTTAGAGCATCACAACCCACAGCTTTTAGAAGAGACAAGAAACCCCCATCCCTCCATGACAACTTCTCAGGGAGCAGGAGAAGGGATATACAGCTATAGCTTGCTCAGGGCAGTTGTCAGATATTTTCAGTAGGGCGGTCAAGCAATTAAAAAAATTAATCGTGATTAACTGCACTCAAACAAGAATAGAATACCATTTATTTAAATAATTTTGGATATTTTTCTACATTTTCAAATATACTGATTTAAATTACAACACAGAATACAAAGTGTACAGTGCTCACTTTTTATTTTTGATTACAAATATTTGCACTGTAAAAAAAACAAAAAATAGTATTTTTCAATTCACCTAATACAAGTACTGTAGTGCAATCTCTTTATCATGAAAGTTGAACTTACAAATGTAGAATTATGTAAAAAAAACTGTATTCAAAAATAAAGCAATGTAAAACTTTAGAACCTACAAGTCCACTCAGTTCTACTTCTTGTTTAGCCAACCGCTCAAACAAATATGTTTACATTTGCAGGAGATAATGCTGCCTTCTTCTTATTTAAGTATCACCTGAAAGTGAGAACAGGCATTCCCATGGCACTGTTGTAGCCGGAGTTGCAAGATATTTATGTGCCAGATGCACTAAAGATTCATATGTCCCTTCATGCTTTAACCACCATTCCAGAGGACATGCGTCCATGCTAATAACGATCCAAAGCAGTGCGGACCTATGCATATTCATTTCCATCATCTGAGTGAGATATCACCAGCAGAAAGGTTGATTTTCTTTTTTGGTGGTTCAGGTTCTGTAGTTTCCACATCAGTGTGTTGCTCTTTTAAGACTTCTGAAAGCATGCTCTGTACCTCATCCCTGTCAGATTTTAGAAGGCACTTCAGATTCTTAAACCTTGGGTCGAGTGCTGTAGCTATCTTTAGAAATCTCACATTGGTATTGTGACATTGCACTCTATATGATTTTATGAAAATGTGCTAATAGGTGAATATAATGTAACTGGAATATGCTTCATGCAAAAGATCTCTTGTAAGGTATCATTACAAAGCTTATAATCTACTGAGTGTGGTCATCCTATCTGTATAAATGTATCACTCTTGTATCTGAAACTAGAAATATGAAATATAACTTTGAGGTCCTATTGTAGCTATGCAAAGTGTGGGCCATTAATGGTGGTTTGGAATCTTGATGGCTCCCATCAACCAGGACAACTGACTATGGATGGCTCTGTTTGCTTGCAGACCTTCCTGTGAGTCAGGCTGGAAGGAAATGAGGGCTTGAAGTCTTACAGTGACATGTGATCATGTCATCTGAACTGGAATCCATCTTTAATCTGGAACTTTTCCATTTAGAAGGAGGGGTGAGAATCAGAGAGGGACAAAGGATCCCCACCTAACGCAAAAGATATATAAGGGGTGGAACAGAACAAAGGGGGCTGCAATCATGAGAAATCCCCTAGCAACCACCTGACCTGGAACAAGGGCTGTACCAGGGGAAAGGATTGTGCCCAGACTAGGCAGGCGTCCAGTCTGTGATAGAAGCTTACTGAAACATCTGAGGGTGAAGTTTTATCTGTATTCAGTTTTCTTACTGTACTAGGCTTAGACTTGCGTGTTTTATTTTGCTTGGTAATTCACTTTGTTCTGTCTGTTATTACTTGGAACCACTTAAATCCTACTTTTTACATTTAATAAAATCACTTTTTACTTTTAATTAACCCAGAGTATGTATTAATACCTGGGGGCAGGGGGGCAAACAGCTGTGCATATCTCTCTATCAGTGTTATAGAGGGTGAAAAATGTATGAGTTTATCCTGTATAAGCTGTACAAGTATTTGGGGTTTGGACACCATCGGGAGTTGGGCATCTGAGTGTTGGAGACTGGAACACTTCTTAAGCTGTTTTCAGTTAAGCCTGCAGCTGTTGGGGCACATGGTACAGACCTGGGTCTGGGTTTGCAGTTGGCTACTGGGTCTGGCTCAAACCAGGCAGGGCACTGAAGTCCCAGGCTGCCAGGGGAAACAGGCTCAGGGGAGTCTCAGCACATCAGCTGGCAATTCCCAAGGGGTTTTCTGTGATCCAACCCGTCACGGGTACCTTCTGTGTGTTTTGTCAAATCTGCAGTGAAAGAGTTCTTAAAATGAACAACATGTGCTGGGTCATCATCTGAGACTGCTATAACATAAAATATATGACAGAATGCAGGTAAAACAGAACAGAAGACATACAATTCTCCCCTAAGTAGTTCAGTCACAAATTTAATTAACGCATTATTGTTTTAACAAGCGTCATCAGGATGGAAGCACGTCCTCTGGAATGGTGGCCGAAGCATGAAGGGGCATGTGGATGTTTAGCACAACTGGCACATAAATACCTTGCAATACTGGCTATAAAAGTGCCATGTAAATGCCTGTTCTCGCTTTCAGGTGACACTTTAAATAAGAAGCGGGCAGCATTATGTCCTGTAAAAGTAAACAAACTTGTTTGTCTTAGCAAGTGGCTGAACAAGAAGTAGGACTAAGTGGACTTGTACACTCTGAAGTTTTACATTGTTTTGTTTTTGAGTGCAGTTATGTACCAAAAAACCCTACATTTGTAAGTTGCACTTACACAATAGAGAGATTGCACGACAGTACTTCATATTTTTCAATTCATCTCATACATTCACCTCGCCATTTTTACAGTACAGATATTTGTAATAAAAATAATATAAAGTGAGCACTGTCAATTTTGTATACTGTGTTATAATTGAAATCAATATTTTAAAATGTAGAAAAAAATCCAAAAATATTTAATAAATTACAATTAGTATTCGTTTAACAGTGAGATTAAAACTACGATTAATCGTAATTTTTTTTATCGTGATTCTTTTTTTGAGTTAATCGCGAGAGTTAACTGCGATTGACAGCCCTAATTGTAAGCATAGTTTCACAAAACTCAGTATGCACTAGCTGAAAGAATCTGTTTGGCGGGGCAGGAGGGGAAGGCACAGTGTTTTGTTTTTTAAAATATATTTTACTATTTGAGCCTCTGACTCTGATTTGGGCAGCTGGCCTTCTGCTTGCAAGGAGAAAAATTCCTCCTTTGTGTGTGTGCACATACATGTGCATGCCCAAAAGAATCAGCATGTCAGTGGCCTAGTCTTTGATGGATTAATCTGCAGTGCTGCACTTTGCAACGGTATGCAAGGGAAACTGGCTGATTTTATTCATTTCAATTCTAGGAGTTCATCCCTATAATCCTGTATCAGAGTGAGGAATGAAATTGGACTGAAAGTTTGTTCCAAAATACTGTCACTAGCCATCTCCCAGCTCTAAAAGAGTCTGTGCTTATTGTCTCCAAACTCCACACGGGTCCCTTAAGAAAGATACTGGCCCAGGGTACAAGAATGGGCTTCCCAGAAGTTCTACTCCCCTGTAGTGCACAAAATTCAAATGGACCCAGATGGACCTATTTTGCCCCTAAAAGCTCCAGCCTGAGATATCAGTAGAGAACCCTTAGATGGTCTCTTATCAGGGGGAGAGAGCTTGGCTAGAAAGTCCTTTACTACACTCTGGCACTGGCAGTGTCCAATTACCTCTATCTCTGGACCAAGGTTTGGGTGGCATCCTCATTAATCTTTACCTCCTGGAGTAGGTCAGAATGCATTTTAGTTAGACTTTAAGATCTCTGGGGCAGGGACCATCTTTGTTCTGTGTGTATACAGTACCTAGCACACTGGGATCTTGGTCTGCGATTGGGCCTCTTCGGTGCTATTGCAATATAAATACTGAATAATATCTTCCCAAACTGGTCTTGAGGCCTTTGGCTCCATGAATCTTGGATGCAGCCATGAATTGGCTGAGGACTCACTGCGAAGGGAGGTATCTTCTTGCCTTACCACAATTACCCTACATGTCATGGTTGTTTCAGCACAAGAATACTAAATGGACACCGTCTCTCATAATGAGATTTATTTCCTCATAAAATAGACAATGCATGACTGCCCTCCTGGATATATTATTGTCCTTAGCTTTATACGAGGCCACCTTTGACCTTTGATTTTCTCAAAACACTAGTCTCTAGTCTTGTTAACGTCCAGCCTCGTGAGATGACTAGATATTCCATTTGATTTGATTCTTCCCAAGGTCCTATATACAGATGTCTTCGCCCAAAAGGCAATTTGAGTCTTAACATCTGCCACTGAGTAGGTGAAATCTATCTTGTAACTCAGGTCATCAGATAGTGTAGATCTAGAGCAGATAAGATCATTTATAGACCTGCTCCAAATAACTGAATTATACTGATAGTCCTACACCAGAGCTATTATGACCTCGTCTACATTGATTAAAAATTGCACCCATGTAACTATATTGATTTAGTTACACTAATGCAAACCCCTAAAAGAGATAGGCTGTAGTGGGGCATATATAGTGATGAAGCTTAATTTGGTAAATCAAGACTATGTAATATATAAATAGATACAGTACACCTCAATCAGGAACCGATTTGCTGATCAGTCACCAAACAAGTTAGTCAGTCAGGGAAACAGCTTCCAGCTGGACTCGTATGTAAGTGCTAGGAAATTTATGCAGGTAGATGGCTTCCAGCCAGGCTGATTCCTAAACAGCAGAGATTAGGTAAATGGCTAGAGAGGCCACTTTTGTAGTGTACTAAGGCAATATAAATAGCCCATGGAGGACTACATTGTTTTATTTACTGTAATACACTAATGACTGCCAGCCATATGGGCACTAACGTAACTTTGCTGGCACAATTCATCTTATTTGTGGTTATTTGTGCGTCTTAGGGGACCCGAAGATATCTATATAGGACAACTTGTAGCATAGCTTAAAAACTATTGAGGGATCTTTGCATTAGGGCACAGGACATGTTCAAGTCATGTTAGAGAGATCAATGTTAAATATAACCAAAACTTCTGATCTACACAAGGGTGAAAGAGTAGTTCAGTCTACAGTAAAACCTGCCAAGAGCGACCACTCATGGGAGTTAGCAAAAGTGGTTACTTGTAAGAGGTCATCTCTCTTCAACTGTTTGCACATCAGAGTGGCGGTATTCCATAGCCTCTGCAAGTAGTCACTCGTCACAGGTGGTCTCTCTTCAGAGCTAGTCACTAAAGCAGGTTTTACTGTATATTTATTCAGTTCTTGGATTCCGCTTAGCCTTCTAACAAGCGTATCAACTAAGGAGTGTTTCTGATCATAGGGACTCTTCCGTTGGGAACCAGACACAGAGCATCAAACTAGAGAGCAAACTTTTGGTCACTATTGACTGGCTTGGATTTGAATCAGTAATCTCAATATGAAAGGATCTGTATCATTACTAATTAGCAAGTCAACACTGTTTTCTCCCTGCAATTCTACTGGTATTTAAAAGTAAAACACCAGATTAACATAATTTCTTTATTCGCAGATGAGCATCAAATGTCAGAGTTGTCCTAGGATTCAAGTTTAACAACTGTTCCAGAAAAGCAGCAAACTATGGATTTATTTTAACTCCACCTAAAAATACTTAATTGAAAAAAAGTCTTGAAAAATTGAAACTCTATTCAATCAAATTCAGAGCTTCTGATAAAAAAGCACAAACCACTGAAAAAAGCACAGCAGATAAAACGTATCATCAGTTTCCTGCTTCTGAGTGCATTTTACTGTTAAATCCAGTCTCCAAGCCAATTCTTCCCCTAAGATGCCTAGCCAGGCTTAGAAGCCATGCCCTACTGTGCTGAAATCCTGTAATACAGACTAGCGTCCTCCCTCCAGAGCTGGAATAGGAATCTGCATGAGAAGAGATTGAAGGCATAATGTGTACTGCTCTGTGGACACTTTGGGCTTGTCTACACTACCAAGTTTTGTTCACAAAACTTATGTTGACACTCAAAAGTCGACAAAACAAAAATCGCCCAAGAGCATTCACGCTTGCTCCCTCTGTCGACAGATAAAGTTCACCTTGGGGACACTATCATCAACAGGGTAAACAATGCACCGTGGGGATGTATCTCACAGAGCAGTGTTGTGGGAAGGAAGAGCTGATCGCTGCATATCTTGGGATTCTCTCCAAGTTCTTCCACAGCCCCTTCAGCTGCCGAGAGCAGCATCATGAGGAGCTCTGTGAGCTCTCCGTGCTGAGGAGTGGCAAAGCAGCACTGCAGTCTGTCCCCCTCCCACTGCAGCAGCAGTCTGCCTGCTGCTGTGTTTCTAGTGCAGGGCAGAACAGGAGCATTCCAATGATTTGCTCTTTGTTTCCCAAATGGAGCAGCACACACATACTTCCCGGAGCTTTGAAAGGGGAGGGGCGCATGCCTTCAGGGCAGCAAAGATCAAAACACTGAGCAGAGCAATCAGGGCTGGCATTGTGGAATACTGGCGGAAGCCAGTTCTGTGGACAAAACACTCAGCAGCATCTACACTGGCTCTTTGTCAACAATAAAGGGAGGGGAAAAGACAAAAGTCTCTTGTAGGGGTGGAAGTTTTTTGTTGCCAAAACTAGGCATTTTTTGCGACAAAAGTCCCATTGTCGTGTGTATGCTCTTCCTGTTTTGTTGCCAAAAGGCAGTTTTTGGCGACCAAACTTGCCAGTGTAGACAAGCCCTTTGTAAGCAATGTTGTTCTTAGCTGATGGAACAGCATTTAGAGAGCGAAGGAAGGAGTAGATGGTAGAGACAGTGGGAGAGGAACAGAGAGCCTAAATTCCTCCTTACCTGTAAGTGGTTAAGAAGTTCAGGTAACCTGGTTGGCACCTGACCAAAGGAACCAATGGGGACAAAAGATACTTTAAAATCGGGGGGGGGGGGATTGTTTTTGGTTTTTGTTTTCTGTGGCCGTTCGCTCTTGGGACTAAGAGGGATTGGACATCAAAACATGTTCTCCAAATCTTTCTGAACAAGTCTCTCTTATTTCAAACTTGTAAGTAACAGCCAGGCAAGGAGTATTAGTTTATCTTTGTTTTCTCAACTTATGAATTTTCCCTTTGCTAAATGTTGATTACCTTGGGTAATCAGAGGAAAGCAGCTTGGACAAATTAGAGTATTTAGAATAGCAGTGTCCATCGGGGCCACATGCGTGCCCTGTGCCTCCTAATGCTCCAATGCAAGGGCATAAAAGGGCAGGGAAACCCAAACCTTCCCTCACCATTGAAGGCTAGTGGTTGCCAAGGACTGTGAAAAGCAAGGACAGAGAGTGGGCTATGGGATCCACACAAAACAACATTATCTTGAATAACCACAGTTACTATATGTAAGCAACCATTCTTTCTTTCTTTGAGTATGTGTCAGTATGGATCCCACAGTAGGTTCCTGACAATCAGTATCCTCATCAGATGGTGTGACTGAGGAGTTTCAAGATGTGTTAAACAGTGATTGAAACACTCTTCTCCCAAACTTGGCATTTCCCCTACCGCTAAGTCAAGAGCGCAACATTTGACAAATTGCATCACAACATGACATGCTGACATCACTGCAAGGTGGAGCTTCAGAGTGTTAAATACTAGGCCAGCATGCTTCAAGTGCAGCATATAGTCAAGGATCTTCTGTAATGGAACCTCTACTGGGTCCAGATGGTCTTGGACTGATCATATGGAGAAACTTTTCCATTTTGAGGAGTTGGTCTTCCTTGTGTACGGTTTCTGTTCTGCATGAAAACTTCCTGTACCTGTAGGGAGCAGTCTCTCCATCATCCCATGCCATCTAATACAATGATGCCAGGTCTGGGTGCAATATCTGACCATGATTCTGAGATATCATGTCTAGACAGGCTGGAAAATAGATGGGAGGCCAAATGGACACCTGCAATAGGTCTAACAGCCAAAATGCCTTGGGCCATAAGGAGCTATAAGGACCAATGTGGCTTTGTCCCATCTAACCTTGGATATCACTCTGGGAATCCAGGGAATCAGTGAACAATCATATAGGAGGCTGAGCGTACAAAGTAGTAGAAATGCATTTGACAATGAACCTGGGCTCATGACTCTTCTGGAGCAAAGCTTTGAGTATTTCGTGTTGTCCTTGGTGGCAAAAAAGATCTGCTGATTGAATATCAGCTCTGCAAAATACCTCCACAACAGCCATTTGTTATTGGTTACTGCATGTTTGCTCATGAAGTCTGCCAGGCAGTTGCTGACTCCTAGAAGGCACAGAGTCAGTGGGATTATCACATAGGGATGACATTATGTCCATCACTTGAGGGCTTCCTTACAGAGAGGTGATGAACAAACAACTCCTTGCTTATGTACTGAATTAATGATTTATTGTTCATTAATATCTGCATTGTGGATTACTGTAATAACAGGCAGGAATGCCATACAAGCCAGTCTTGTAACTGAAGACCATAAGATGTTTATGTGGCATTTATGTGGTGGCCTGCATCTACAGATGGTTTAGACAGGCTCTCCAACCTGTTCCTGATGTGTCCATAATGTGTGTCCCTGTTAGAGAAGGAACAAAGAATGGAACTCCCTTTCATTTATTGTTGGGGCCCAGACACTAACAGGACTTCAGGTGGGTCTGGGATTGTCTTGTAAACTTGGTGTCTGGACAGACAATACACTGACCTCAGTCAGAGTTTTAGTGGCTGCAGGAGAACTTGAACAAATGGTGTCAAATACCCACATTTTGCCTACTAGTTCCTGGCAAATAAACACTGTTGTAGTCATACTTGACTTTGGGTGGTTTATCATCGATTGAAGAGACAGGAACCCTGTTCTCCAAGAAGTAGGCTTCTGATGACATCATTCATAGTCCCTATGAACTTTATCATCTGTGACAAGGAGAGAGACTTTCTCATAGTTCACAAAGAGGCCTAGCTGGGTGAGCAAAGAAAGGATGTACTCTAAGGCTGTTACAGTCTCCCTACTGGAACCTGCCTCTGGTCAGCTAATTACCTAGGTACTGGAAGATGTGGATTTCTTAAATGTGCTGACACCACCTTTAGGCATTTCATGAAAAATCTCACTGCCATGGAGAGTCCAAATAACAGTACCTTGATAATGGTTGGGCCATAGTGTGCATTTTAGGTACTTCCTGTGGACCAATGGATGGCTATACGGAAGTACACATCCTGCAAGCTGAAAGCCACAAACCAGACTTCGAGCTTGAAGAGATGGAATGACTGAGGCAAGCATTACCATCTTGAATGAGAGATGTTATATGTATTTATTGAGTCTTTTCTAGTCTAGGATCGTACAAAGACTCCCTTTCTCCTTCAGAATAAGGAAATATAATAAGAAAATACCAGGAATTGAAGCCCTTCCTCTACTATATTCTGGAAGTACTTCCTCTATGACATGCAGTAGCTGAGTGGTTAGGGGCTCAACTACAACACTTAAGATCTTGGGTTTGAGTCTCACTCAATCTCATACTGAAAGGCCACCTCCAGTTTAGTTTTGTTAGTCAACTGCAAAATGGGTGAAAAGGTACCCTGAAGAGGAAAGGGGAAGAGAGGTACTTAGGGTGTATGGAGTCAAACTGGATATGCTCTCTAACATCCATCTGTTCAATGATATGACAGGCTACGCCTGCTGAAAGGGGGTGAGGACTTTGGAAGCTTACATGCTCTGGAGCGGATATGCTGTGATGCGCAACAGTTTTGTCAAATTTGCTGGCATGTCACTGGTACACAGTGTCACCAAGAAGGAAGACTACCAGCATCTCCTGATGTATTTGTTTTTTTTCTTAGGAGAATAATTGGGCTGTCTGGCATTATATGACTGGTTCTTCTGTCTCGTTCGGGGCTGTAAGCAATATTGTTTATGATAAGGGGCTGGAATAAAGATCCCTAAGAAGTGCAAGGTAGCCTTTGAGTCCTTCAAGAAATGAAGAGCTTTGTCTGCATTTTTGCTGAACTCATCCCTTCAAAGGGTAAATCCTCTGTAGTGGCTTGCAGTTCCTTGAGAATGTTCAACACCACTAGCCACAGGGCCCTTTACATTGCCACCACTGTAGCCATGGATCTGGCCACAGTGTCTGTAGCATCTATGGCTGCTTAAAGAGTCACTACTGTCGAGTTGGAGCTTTGTCCAAAAGGATGTTACACTGTCCCAAGTCAGGAAATTATATTTGGCCAGAAGGACTTGACAATTTACTCCCTATAGTCAAAGGGAGCCAAAGAAATAGGCATTACTCTTGAACTAGTCAGATTTCTTTAGGTCTTTGTCTTCTTGAGTGCGTTTGTTGGATTTGGATTTTTCTTGCACCGTTGAGATGACTAAGGAGCCCAGGTTGGAATGGACATAAAAACATTCAAACACCTCCTGCAGGATCTGATACCACTTTTCCACCTTTTGTGCTGTGATGTAGATGGTAGTGGGTGTTTTGCCACAGGGCTTTAGCAAGGTAAAATATTCCTTAATTCATCACAAGAGCAATTCTGGTGGAGCCTGATGTCATCAAAATATTCTTCTCACAGTGTCCTCTTTCGGTGCCAGGCTGTCAGTCCTGGTGGTGTTGCCATCTGTTTCAGTGCTGATCAAGTCTGTTTTTAGTAAATTTCACTCTGTGTTTGCACTATGCAAATAATGGCTAATAATTTGGAGAATACGGAAAAAAACCGAGGATGAAATTCCCCATATCAATGGCAACAGTCTGGAGGAGTAAAAAAACTATAAAGACATAGTGAGGAAGCGCTGGATAAAGGAATACACAACTTCTAACAAACAGGAAAGAGACACCGCTCTAGAAGCAAAAAAGGGGAGAAGAAAAGCATATTTTTCAGCAAAATGGAAAATCAGACTCAAAATAGTTTGAAGAAAGCTCACTTTTAGTTTGTATCCAAGGTTTTATATAGACTGAAGTTTGTGACCCTACTGTAACAAGTTAATTGATTGTGGTTTACATTTTTTTTCCTCGAACCAATGTTTGTGAAGTATCTGTATTCGTATTTACATACATGTTAGTTAACTAACTGCCATTTAATGTGAGTTAACTTGAGTTACAGTAGGGCCACGGACTAATCTAGACAATATCAGTGTCTTCCAGGTTGAGGCCTTGTTATTCCACACACCCAGGTATTTGCCTTGCAAAGTTTGACAGGAGGTTCTTTTATTGGAAAAAATATGTAATTCTCATCAATTTCTGGGGAAAAAGCATCCTTGATATATGAGGCGGCACCAGCCTGACCCACCCCCAGAGATTAGACTCCAATCGAAAAAGGACAGAGGGTGGATCTTGGAACACATGTCTGCATCACATCTCAAAGATTCACAGTTACAGTAAATAACCATTTTGTCTTCTTCAAGTAGATGCAGCTTTGTATTGCATTTAGGTGACTCACAAGCAGTACCTACCCCAGGAGGTGGACCTCGGAGCCTACCTAAACAACGACTATAAGACTGCCCTACCAAAATTTGCATCCACCCTGGAAGATCCAGTAATGGCATAATAAATCATAAATATATGTACAGATAACCATGTAGCAGCCCTGCAAATGTCTAATACTGAGACGTCACTGGGGAATGCTAATGACGTTGCTTGCACACTCATAGAATGAGCTCACATCTGCTGAGGAGGCATAGCAGAAGCTATTTTATATGCAGTGTTCATACAGAATGTTATCCCTTTAGAGATCGCCTGTGAAGAAACTGCTTGTCCGTTCATACAATCTTCATATGACACAAACAGGCAAGCCAAAGCATGAACTGATTTAGTGCTGTCCAGATAGAAGGCTTGACACTGCCTGATGTTTAATATATGGTGACGCTGCTCCTCCAGAGATGAATATGGCTTACTAAAGAACCCAGGTAAATATACAGCCTGGTTAAATGAAACTGAAAAACCACTTTAGACAAAAATTTGGGGTCTAGTCATAAAGTCACTTTGTCCTTGGAGCATTGTGCATAAGGAGCCTCTGCCATCAGAGCCTGCAACTCAGACATTCTTCTTGTGGATGTTATTGCTACCAGGAATGTAGTTTTCTGACAAAAACGTGGAAAGGGATAAGATGCCAGGGGCTCAAATGGAGGCCCTATTAAAACCGCTAGAACCGTGTTAGTGTCCCACAGAGGAACTAGCTCTCAGACCAGAGAATGGAGACAAAAAAGCCCTTTTAAGAATCTTGCTACCAATGTACTGGAGAAAACCAATCTTTTCTGAATGGGAGAATGAAATGCTGACATTAAGAGCGCATCTGGCAGCAATGAGCTGAGCGCAAGTCCCAGTGACGGAAGGTGCAGCAAGTACTCCAAGATGTCCTGGATAGAAGCCAGTGTCGGTTGAATTCTGCGCACCAGTGACCACATTGAAATCCGCTTTCATTTCTCTGAATAGACCATTCCAGTAGAGGACTATTAACTGTTAAGCAGGACCTATTGAACAGCTGCTGGACACCACACTTCCTCCTCAGTTAGCCACGAACCAGCCATGCCACGAGATGCAGGGAGCTGAGTGTGGGCTGCAAGGTGCAACCATGATACTGTGTGAGTAGGTTGGGATGGCATTATGAACTGACAGCACAAGAAAGTCAGAGAATCAGTACTGCCTCAGCCATGCTTGAGTAATGAGAATGAGCCTGGCCGATCCACCTCCAGCTTGAGAATGACCTGTGGGATGATTGGAGGAAAAGCATACAGGAGAGCCAATAGCCAGCTGAAATGGAAAACGTTGGACAAGGAGCCTGGACTGAGGTCCCCTCAAGAGCAGAACAGATGACATTTCCTGTTTTCCCTTGTGGCAAACAGGTCGATCATCAGAATGCCCCAAGCTGTGAAGATGACCCAGAGGACTAGTCTTCAGAAACAACTCGAGGTTCAGGAAAAAATTGCTGCTGAGATGGTCCGTGAGACGATTCTGGATCACAGGCTAGTGGTCAGCTATCAGAGCGATACTCTCCTTGATACACAACTGCCACAAACTGATTGCCTCTTGGCAGAGCACCCTGAAGTGTGCTCCTCCTTGCCTGTTACATACTATACATCACAATGGTATTGTCAATAAGTATATAAACCATTGAGCCCCAATATGGTCCAGAAAGTGTGACATGCATTGTAGATGGCCCAAGCTCCAGAATTCTAATATGGAGAAAGGACTCCTGCTCCAGCCACATACCTTGAACTTTCAGTGACCCCAGATGTGCATCAGGGAGGTATTGGTAACAACAGTCCTGGTTGGTAAGGACTGGACAAAGGGAATGACCTGACAAACATCCTCTGGAAATGTCCACCACTGCAAGGAGTCTAGGACCAGTGGAGGGAGAGGGACCGATCCATTCAAGGAAGGTGAAGAGTTGGGCAGAAAACTGTCCTGAGCCACATTTGAAGGGGGCGAACCTTGCAGTCTTGCAAACTGGACCACCTGCATGCAAGTGGATGCATTGCTCAAGAGCCTCAAGCAATCAGAGCTGTCGTGGAAGGCTGAGACTGCAGACTGAGGCAAAGGTGACAAGTTGTTGGCAAAAACACTCTCAAACCTGTATTCAGAGTAACAGCCGTGTTAGTCTGTATTCGCAAAAAGAAAAGGAGTACTTGTGGCACCTTAGAGACTAACCAATTTATTTGAGCATGAGCTTCATCCGATGAAGTGAGCTGTAGCTCACGAAAGCTCATGCTCAAATAAATTGGTTAGCCTCTAAGGTGCTTCAAGTACTCCTTTTTTTTTTTCTCAAACCTGTAGAGTCTATTAAGGCCCCAATTAACTCGATTTTATGAGTGGGAACCAGAGTTGACTTTCTAGTGTTTAGGATAAGAAGCAGAAGGACAAGCAAGCACAATGTAATGTCAATATGGGAAACGACTTCCCTCTAGAGCTGTCTCTCAGTAACTAGTCATTCAGGTATGGGAAAAAGTGAATTCATTTCTTCCTGAGGTATGCCATCACTACAACCATGCACTGTTTAAAACCTAGAGGCCAAAGGGAAGCACTGTATACAGAGAGTAGTGCTTTGCTACGATGAACCGAAGGAATTTTCTGTGGCTCGGCAAAATCACCACATGAAAATTAAGTGTCCAGAAGGTCCACAGCAGCAAATCAGTCGTTCTGTGATAATGCAAGAAGAGTAGTTGCTCGAGTGACCATTTGGAACCTCATGTTCTGACTGAATGCACCCCTGTATTCAGACACTATACACCACTGTAACAATATTTGTTCAAAATTTGCCTTGTGAGGTATCATCTGAAAACTAATACCTTGCTGGTCAACTATATCATGGTGAAATAAATGTAAAGTTATAAACCTAAGCTGAAATTATGACTGAAAATGTATTTACCAGACAAGACAAGTCTGTTTATCAAAGACAAAGACCAAGATGACGCCTCTAGCCAAGTGTCAAAGTTGATTGACAATCAACAGTCAAGTGGCCATTCTTTGGCAATGAAGGGGGGCAGGAACAGATCAACCGCATTTTAGCAAGCAACAACATGGAACCTCTTTCACCTCAAGACTCTATGTTCTCCATCCTCACAGTGGGAAGGAACTATCCAGGATAACCCTCAGGAAAATGCATTTCAAAGGGTGACAACTATAAAAGCGAAGGGCAAAAACACACCAGCATCTCTCTTTTTCTCTCCCTATCTCTCACGCTCTTTCACCAAGGATGACAAAGGAACGAGCCCTTTAACTGTGTGGGGGGAGGAGGAGGAGGATCCAGTCTTGATATTTTGGTCAGCAGTGTTGCTGGGAGCATGTGGTAAGGATTTTAACAAACTAGACTTGGTTCAAGGTAAGTTTTATCCACAAGAAAGCATTTTATCTTTATTTCTCTTGTAGCATTTCTGACTTTAATACCATTTAATTAACTTAAAATCTCTCTTTGTAGCTAAATTAACATTTTAAAATCAAAACATATCCAGTGTTGTGTTTAAATTGAGCTGTTTGGGTAACTCCAGTTAATGTAGTGCTAGGCAAGAGTTAAAAATTCAGTTAGCAGCTGAGGCAGAAACCCACATAACTAACAAGCAGGCATACCAAAGGCCCAAGGACAATGGCAGCTGTAAAACTTAAATGGTCAGATGTCCCCCCCCGGAAACTTGGCCTCTCAGTAAGAAAAAAAAGTACAAACTCTCCACAGCCCTCCGGATATCTGTGAACACTCAATCCTACTCCCACTCCACCCCTTTGCCTTAAGGGTAGCCATAGATAATTGATGGAATCAGGATGGTTTCTATGCGTATGTTCTGCTCCTGTCATCATCATGTTAAGTGTGTTCTCTCTCTCTCTCAGAAACAACGTTTGTCTCTGTAAGTACAAGATAAATGCAAATGAATTAATAAAAGAAGTATATAATTGGTAACTGTAACACCATATTTTTGAAGCTGTTTATCAGTCTTCCTGGTGCCGTGAATAAACCTCTTCAATATTGTCTGTGCTGCCTGATTCTTGGGGAAAAGAATCTCCTTGCTTCACAGTAGCAAACTGTTGCATACTGGCACCTTACAGAGTCAATAGACCTAATATCTGAACTGCCCAGGAGAGGGCTGGACAGTACAGAACATATGTTTTTGGGGTCATCCTGCAGGTAGTAACCAAGGCTGCTGGAAGCCAGAATGTGGCTAATATGTTGCTGACAGGCTGCTGGGGTTAGAGCTGCTGGACCAGGACTGTTGCTATATACAGACATTCAAGGTGTGACCTTCATGCTGCTTGGCTGTTGGTAAGCTGCCCAAATTGGGAGCTACAACAGCAGAGCGTTGCAAGGCACCCATAATCCCTCACTGGTCTAGATTGCACCCCAGAACATGATATGTATCTGATATATTTGTTAAGGCTGCAAAGGTCAAGAACGAGTCTTTCCTCTCCCTTAGATTTGGGAATGTACCAGAAATAGAAGCCCTGACCCCAGAGTTCTGGCAGAACCTCCTCCACAAAGCCAGTAGAGAGCAGACCTCTTCAAGGAGCAGTATCTCAAGAGAGGGGTTCCTGAACAGGACCGGGAGAAGTGAGGGGAGACATGGTGAACAGACAGTAACTGGATGGCACAGCCTGATCTGATGGTGCTTAGGACCTAGCTGTCAGTGGAGATCCAACTCCAAGCACTGTAAAAGCAAGCCAGCCTGTCCCCAAACAGAGAGGACAGAAAAGGGAGTAATGACTGGAAAAGTGCTCTGGACTAAGGAGTCAAAATGGGCCCTTGGGAAGCACCAAGGGAAGGCATGTCAATTGGTGCAATTGCCTCCTCCTCTGGGACTTATACCCCTTTCTGGGGTAGTCCTGCTGTCAAGTGGGAGGGGAAAGCTGCAGATAATCCTGCTGCTGCTGCCGCCGACATCCACGGTAGCAGGACCTCTGCACTGCCAGCATACACATCCCCAATCACTGTACAGTAGCCCTACAGTCCTTAAAGGAGTGCAGAAGCTCATCTGTCTTGTCTGAAAAACAACTCTGCCATCAAAGGACAAATCCTCTATGCCTGTTGAACATTGGGAGCAATGCCCCAATTCTGCAGCTAGGGGGCCATTCTCATCATGCTCACTGCCAAGGCCATGACTCTGGCTGAAGTAAATGCACCATCCAGCGCAGACTGCAAAGAACTCTTAGCCAAGGAGCAACCTTCGGTAATAAATGCTTGAAACTCCTCCATTGAGGCTTCAGGCAGCTGATCTGCAAACTTAGACATAGCCGTCCAGTTCACGAAGTCATATTTGGAAGCAATGCCTACTGATTAGCAATGTACATCTGTAAGGAAGAGGAGGTATAAAGCTTCCTGTCCATCTGTTTAGAAGTCCTTATCCTTGCAAATGGATTTAAATCTGCCTGCTGGTCTCTATCGTTCACTGCAGTTATGACCAGGGAGTTTGGGACCAGAGTAAAAACCCTCAAATCCCTGCACCAGTATGAAGTAGCATTTCTCTATGCACCTCGCAGTAGGTAGTACTGAAACTAGCATGCTCCAGAGAACCTTAACAGGCTCTAGGAGTGCATTAACAACACATCTCCTATCTCCAACTAGTAAAAGGAATTATCCTGGTTTGACACAAATACTTACAACTTTTCTGTTACATTCCAGTATTCACTGTTAATAAGTTAACAAACATTAGCAGGCTAGGATTTATACTGTACCTTTTATCCTCAAGAATCCCCAAAGTGTTCTAGAAACTATATACAGTAAAACTTTTGCTAAGAGCCACAGTCAATAGCTACCACTTTTAAAATTTCAGTATATCTTTAATTTACTATTCCTCTCCAACACAATTGCTTTTTGCTGCTCTATTCACCAGTCTCTTACGAAATTTTTCAATGTACAAGAGAATATCTTGTCTATTTAGTACAGTGGTCCATCCACCACTGAAAAGGATAAGTATAACACTGCAGCCATCCTGCACCAGTAACACTGCACAACAGATTTTTAGATTTTTTTAAGAAATGGAAATTATATTCTCCAACTGAAATGGGAAATTTTAGGAAGGAGGAATGCAAATTACCTAAGACTATTAACTGTCAGCAAATCCTTAGAGAGGTTTCCCATTTATCCTTCCGGATGAGTGGCACAAGAATCTTGATCCTGACAGATCTCACACAATAAACAACTGATCTAGATACATATGATAAATAGGTAGCAGCTGAGAAATGAGCAGCACTTCAGTCTGATCTTTCCAGTGACATCCTCCCACCCCACTTTCTCTTGCTTATATAGATTATACTCATCATTGCTAATGTTCTACTTGTGAAACTTGTTCAACTCATGTTTTAGTTTCAATCTCTAAGTTATAGTCACTAATATTATTTGTACTGCAGTACTGCCTGGAAGAGAGAATCATTTTTAGCTTATCTTGCTTATTTTCCCTGTTATGTAAATGAATCCACATTTAAGTTTGGGATTTTTTTCCGCTCACCTTTTGAAATATTATGCAGCAATGAGCTTCACAAGTTATATGCTTTCTAATAATTTTATTTGAGTTTTAAAAGAATAGCCTTTTAAGTTCATCAATAGCTCAGTGGTTTGAGCACTGGCCTGCTAAACCCAGGGTTGTGAGTTCAATCCTTGAGGGGGCCATTTAGGGATTTGGGGCAAAAATTGGGAATTGGTCCTGCTTTGAGCAGGGGGTTGGACTAGATGACCTCCTGAGGTCCCTTCCAACCCTAATATTCTAATATTCTATGATAAATTCTCTTTTTATTATAGGAATGATAAACAAAAGTTGCCAAATGCACCTTGTTTAGGCTATTAATTGCTTTATATCTTTTACTTTTCCCTAACATGTTACTCAGTCCTAGGTTCTAAAATATATATTTTTATAGAATCTGCCTCTCTACCCAAAGATCTCTAATGACTGTACCCTTATCTGAGACCCAGTTTTTGGTTTGTGGGGAAGAAGAGTTACTTCTTCCTAACGAATTGCCCAACTTATATTCCTGGGGGAATTCTGTGCCACTGCATGTACACAATTCATGTGCTGTGCATAATTTTTTTTCCCAGCAGAAAATAAACTCTGTCAGAAAGTTGCTGCAGTTATGCCTTTTGCCCACCATGGGCCACTGTGGCCCTAGAACAGAGCAGCAGCTCCTGGGCCCTCCCCCAGCTGTGATAGGGAAGACGCTGCATTCCTGAAAGAAGCATCCTGCCAGTGGGGCCAGGTCAAGAGACAGGGGATATGAGGGGACAGACAACATGGGGCACATGGGGATGCTGGGAGGCGGGGGTCACAGACAAATTCATAAGAGCTACTGGGGGAGGACAGACTGGGACAAGGGCTAAATGGGAGTGGAGGCACAGGGCCATATGGGGACGGGGGAAAGGGGTACAGGGCCACTGGGGAGAGGGATGGCTGAGTGGGGGCACAGAGACACATGGGGATAGGGGAGGGCTGCAGGGACACATGGGGATTGGGGAGTCTGGCTGAGGGGACACAGGGACACATGCAGCTGGGAGGGGGGTGCAGGGCCACATGGGGAAAGGGGGTGGCTGAGTGGGGGTACAGGAGGGAGAGGGTGCAGGGCCACCTGGGAGATGAGGGTGGCTGAGTGGAGGCACAGGGACATATGGGGATGGGGGGAGTGGGTGCAGGGCCACATGGGAGAAGGGGGTGGCTGAGTGGGGGCATGAGGACACATGGGAACAGGAAGGAGGAGGTGCAGGGACACATGGGGATGGGGGGGAGTGGGTGCAAGGACACATGTGGGTACAGGGACACCTGGGGACAGGGGCAGATGTGCCTGACTGAATGGTAAAGGCTAGAGGTCAGCCAGGGTCCGCATGGGGGAGCCTCCCTAACAATCCCTCCCCACCCCCCAAAAAAACCCGTTCCATATTTCTCCCACCCGCACCCAACAACCCACCAGGTTCACTCCCAGGCTCATTCCCTCTCTCAGGTCCTTGTTACCTTGTACTTCCCCAAGGCTTTGCACTGCTTCTGAGGGGGGTGGGAAATACAGTTTTGTATTGTAGTTTAAATGAATTACTCAAAGTTCTGTATTCATATGCTTAGTAACAAATCTATTTGTCAAAAAACATTTCCTGAATCTTTTTCATTGCCTGTGTTGTTCCAGACATACTTGCTGATAGGTATTTTGAAATAAATTAACACAATATAATCACACCAGTTTCAATTATTTTGGTATTTTGACAAATAAATTCTGCACAATTTTAAAATATTTTGTGCAGAATTTTTATTTTTTCGGCACAGAATTCCCCCAAGAGTAGACTTAGTATTCAAAATGAGGATGTATTGCCATTTCATTCTGTGGCTTTTAGACTAGTTTCTATATTATTTTTTCCTTTCGGATGAGGGAAGTAAGATTGATAAAGCTTAGCAGAAGAGTTTTCTGAAATCTAATTTTTAAAAATTCTACAGGGAATATTTTAAACTAACATTTCCCAATGTTTGCAACCCAAATATTAATTTTACTTTCAAGTGATGCTGCAATTAGAAATGACCTAGAAGCACAGAAGTGAAATTCACCACCAGTTCTCATTCTCCATGGTGAAAGAAATGCAGAAACTAAAAGTAATACAGTGAAAATTAATTTGGATTTTTAAAATCCTTTCAGTTTTAATCAAAACAAAGTAAAGAATTTTTTAAAAATACTTACTGATAGTATCTGTAATAAAATGTAATACTGCATTTTGATCACTACCGTTCAATGAGCAGTTGTTTTTATTCAGCTGTCCACACTTACATGTAGATCTTTTGAGAAGTTAAAACTAATTCAGAGCTTGTGAGCATACAGATTCAGTTACTGATAATGCTGTTGCACTGAAACCATGTTATTTTGTCACAAATAAAACTACAGAAGTGTTACTATGATTGTCACCCCCAAAGAAATGCAATGTTATGCAAAGGTTTGTACATAAACATGTTACAAACCAAGGAACAGCAGTTTAATAAACATATTTCAAGCAAGTATCCTCAAGTGAGAGCAAATATTTTCTTTTATTTTTCACAAATACTTATACTTTATGTTTAAGTAACAAAACCAGAGACCTAGATCTCTTAATCTTGCTCATACACTCATGTAGTATTTCCAGCTAGGATTCCAAATCCTCTTCACATCCCATATGCACAGTAATACTGCCCAGAGTTTACTTGTGCTCATAACCACCACCCCAGTTCAGTTTATAAACCAAAGCTTTATCCCACAGAGTGCTCTGTTAGAAAAACCTGCAGTCCCACATAAAGGATTACCCAGCTCTGCCTGAAAATAGCAAGAGCTTTGAATGCCCACGTTACAGAATGTATTGGGATGGCATAGCTTAAATATTAAATCTTCTGAGTCAGTTTCCTTCCTGTTAAGTTATTTTTAAATTTAAACATTTATTAAGCTCTAATTAGGAGAGGAGTTAAGAGCAAAAAGGATCTGCTATATAAAATCTTTGTAAAGTCCCAACAAATCAATAAATATCTGGGGAAGTGCAAAAAAAATTTCTTCTATTGTAAAAAATATCCAGTTTATAAAAGGTTTCTCTCTTTCAAATCACAGCAATGCTGCTGATTTTGCCAGAGATCAATAATGCTACATCATTCAGTGCAGTGGCTCCTGCTTTTGTAATGGACTCTTCTCCCTTCCCCTCAGGCAGATTCATTTCTTTTTCTGTTTATCTTTACTGGAACGTTGGCTGACCTCAACACACTTGAGAGCTGACACCATCTTAGCAAAATGCAAGTTGGACTACACAACAGGGAAAAGGTAGGAGGAAAAATTATCAGTTTACTGGAACACCTATGAGAATGATAAAGCTGGCATGTAAGTGCGAACATGCATGCACACCTGGATGAGGGAGCAAACGAGGAGAGCTGAGATGCACTGGCTAGTTTTCCTTTTTCTACAGGTAACATGTTATGCTTTTCGTAGCATGTCCCAACCCTTTTTCCCCTGACCTGCTTTTCAAAAGAGGTAAGAAATTTTTCAAGTAGCAGCCAGATCAGTATAATAGAGGAGTTGTGGGTAGTTTATTTTAAAACTCACTGGAAATGAGAGCTATTGTACTTTACAATCTCTTTACATTAGCTGTTAAGGAGGAAGGAAAAAGGAAGATTAAAAAAAAAATAGTATGTGAAAGACTAACAACCCTATAATGTACAGTGCACTCCTGCTGATAATAGCTCATCTTAACTGATTAGCCTCTCCAAGTTTGTATGGCAACTTCCAACATATCTCTATATGTGTATATATATTATCTTCTTACTATATGTTCCATTTATGCATCCGATGAAGTGGGCTGTAGCCACGAAAGCTTATTCTCTAATAAATTTGTTAGTCTCTAAGGTGCCACAAGTACTCCTGTTCTTTTTGCAAGAATAAATTGGCTGCAAGGTATCTACACAATCTTACAAACTGAGGATTAACCTTTTCGTGTGTTTAGATCCCACCCTGTACAACATGAATTACTAGACACTTGGCTGGCAGAAGCACGTGCAAAATATAGGCTCATCCTGAGCAGGGTCTGACCCCACCCACCATAAGGGAGAAGACACCCCTGAGGCTCAGCACATTCCCTCTTCTCTTCCTCCCCCACATTCATAGCTTGCTTTAAGTGGGGAAGGAGTTTTGTGCCGGGTTTTCCATGAGGGAGGCTATTACTGGTTCAGTGAGACCCCAACTTCCATACCAGTGTTAGCAATAAACACATACTGCATGAACTAGCCATCTCAAACAAACCACTTCACTCTCCCCATCAACTGCTACTCAGTTCTCTTAACCCTCCCAAAAACTTCCTATCTTGCCATCCACCACCACTCATAGGCACTGTACAAAGCAACTATTAAGGTCAACAATACTATTAGAGCACCCTTATTTTGGAAATAGTATTGCAAAACCAGTGAGCCTCTGATCCTCCTAGCAGAACAGATGTTGCATGAGAGGAATGTTTCTTGGAAGTAGGAATTACAAGCCTTATTTCTCCTGAACCCCTCAACAACTCAAATTCTTGTTTATTTAGCTCACTTAAAGGGAATAGTTGCCAAAAGAAATATTCCAGTTTTCCACCAAAGCAAATGGCAAGATGTCTTCACCAGGAGAGATTAATGTGTTCGCAGGATGTTATTTAGGGTTACTGATTGTGGGATTTCTTAGTCAAGCTGATTTTGAGATTAATTACTTGACTGTGACTGCAGGATTTTTCTGCCCACAGCTGTTTCCCCAATAAGACACTCCATTGTCAAAATTACAGCAACTGTATATTCCCACACCCACATATGCATAGTAACCAACCCTCCTGTTATTACAGGTTATCTTAGGTTCTGTTGTTAAATTTGATTCTGCTCCTGCTCCCATTGAAGTCAGTGGTAAAACTTACAAGGACTTTGATGGTGCAAGATTAGACCACAAACTTGATGCCCACGTGCAATTCAACAACAGGACAAAACCTGTTATTCATAAAATGCTAACGCTATATCAGCAGAATTTAAGAAGACAAATCTACTAAACTGAAAGAGACTTGAGAAGATTACCAACATCTTCGCATATAGGTGTTCTGTAGTATAATGTTACCAAGACCGTCTGGCACTGCAGGTGTCAGCTGAAGACATGGCAAGGAACCTGTCATACTGACATTTCAGTGGTAAGATAGCTAGGACACTGTCTTTACTTTGAAAACACAGAATGAAGATACATTTGATTATCACATATTGGAGAGGCTAACAGTAATCACAAAAACAAGGCAGAACTTATGTATGCTGCAAGACTCCTCCATGACCCATACTAGTCTAATTTATCCCCCCACATCTCATTTCTACTAAGGCACTTCTCATTCCTGAATCTAGCTAGGCTGGAGACACAGTAGGGGAAATATTTTGAACACTTGCCCATGGACAGCTAACACTTCAAATGTGGCTGTTTAGCAAAAAATCTTTCCTTTTAATCTACCTGAGAAAGTAAGACAGCACCCAGAAAATTTAGGACAGCCAAATTTTCTTGTTATTTGGATTGTCTGAACACATTTATCTGTATTCTTTCTGCTGTTTTGCAGTATTATATCAGAGTTTCTGATTTTATTGGTCTTGCTTTTAGTGTGTCAGACTATCAAGGTCTAATGTTATCACTTGTATTAAAGCAAGGACAAATCTAAGTATCACTTTTGCCGCCAGTCAGGCAGTCTGAATTAGATTTCAAGCTATATACATTTATTTCAAATTCAAATGGAAACTGGAATACCTACATAACCTTATGGTTAAATCCATCCATTCTGAAATCCATCTGACCTGATCATACAGAGTCAGCACTCACCTAGTCATCCATTCATATTGCCAGTTGTTGCTACTGAGTGCTCAATATTATGTATACAGATAGGTTTTGTTCCTGATCCTCCTCCAAGTCTGTAGAGAAGGGGCTGATGGAATTAGAAAACACCTACTATTGGGTCATCCATACATCAAGTCTTGGAGTGTGCTTTACTATATGAACATGCATGGGGCTTGTTCTGATTAAGTTTGTTATGGAAAAATCTATATTCTACAACTGCAGTGCAACACAATGAGAACAGTACTTCTTCCAAGAACAATATATTCTGAAAAGCAAGTGGCGTATGGCTAAAAGTTTTGTTAAACATACATTTTCATTGTCACTTGATAGCGTTTAAGTGTAATTTTAGAGGCAACCACTGATCTTCACTTAATGCCTACGTAAATTGATCTAACACAGGGGTGGGCACACTACGGGCCGGAACCGGCCCCTTGGGGCTTTGGAGCTGGCCCACAGGATTGCCTTCCCGGCAATGTGGTGCTGCGGGCCCCACACCGCTGCCGGAAGCAGCCGGCACCACATCCCCGTTGGCCCTGGGCGGGGCCAGGGGGCTCCGTGCGCTGCCCTCACCTGTGAGTTCCACACCTGAAGCTCCCATCGGCCACGGTTTCCCGTTCCTGGCCAATGGGAGCTTCAGGTGTTCAACCCACAGGTGAGGGCAGCATGCGGAGTGCTCTGTTCCCCCCCAACAAGGCCGCAGGAACGTGGCTCTGGCCGCTTCCAGGAGCGGTGCGGGGCCAGGAAGGGAGCCTGCCTTAGCGGCGTGGCTCCGCTGCCACTTCAGAGCCACTCCAGGTAAGTGGCGCCGGGCAAGAGCCCGCACCCGGAACCCCTCCTGCACCCCAACCCCCTGCCCTGAGCCCCCTCGTACACCCTGCATCCCTCCTCCACCCCAACCCCTTGCCCTGAGCCCCTTCCTGCACACTGCACACCCCAATTCCATGCCCCGGCCCTACATTCATGGCCCTGCATGCAATTTCCCCACCCAGATGTGACCCTCGGGCCAAAAAGTTTGCCCACCCCTGATTTAACAGATCACCAGTCTATTCTGTACACTACATAATATCCACATTTTTTTTAACTGCTCTATAACTAGGGTTCTACATGGTGTCAAAGCATTGAAGCCACTTTAACAGTGGTTACTAGACCTTGGTGAATCTTAAATCCAAATACTCAATGGCAGCTTCAAGCATATTGATCTGATTTTTCTGAAGTTCTGACTAGAGGTATTTACACCTTCAAACTGGCTGTTCCTAAGCATAAGTTTTGAAAGCCAGGAATTTTTGTATTGCTCCTAGTCCCAACGTAGCAATTTTCTAGATTCTGCAAAGCCTGAAACAAAACCTTTCCTTGACAACTGATACTTCAGACACAATGGTGATTAAGTCACTAGTGGACTACAATGTGCCCATGTTTGCCTGGCTTGACCTCCTTCATTATGCTCCTAATTCTTGCTACATTTTCCTGTGAGAGTTAATTTGAGAGCTTAGTGATTGTCTGGTTTCACCCACAGAGTTTTTACTGGGGCATTTAGTGCACTGGATGAGATATACCACATGTTGTGATAGACATATGTAGGACCCCTGGATCTTGAAATGTGTGTTGCGGGAGGTGTTGATCATTGTAGCAGTGGAAATATGTCTGCAGGTTTTGCATGTTGTTCTGGCAGGGTCTGGTGCTGCTTTCAGTTGGTGTTTCCTGGTCTATGGGGAGCTTGCTTCTGATGATGAGCTTGGAGAGGTTGGGGGATTGTTTGAAGGCCAAAAGAGGGCGTTCACGAAAAAATTCTTTCAGCATGGGGGGTCCCCATCGAGTATGGGTTGTGGTGGTTTGACGATACCCTGTATGGGTTCCAGTGTGGGTTGGCGGATGACAACTAGGGGTGCTTCATTGGAGTGGGTTTTATTTCTGTATTGAAGCAGATTCTCTCGGGGTATTTAGACAACTTAAGTCACAGTGTAGATGCAGCTAGGTTGATGGAAAATTCTTCTGTTGACCTAGCTACTGCTGCTCAGAGACAGATTACCTACAGCAATGGAAAAGCCCATTCTGTTGCTGTAGGAAGCATATGCACTATAGTGCTACAGAAGCTTAGCTACAGCCTTGGAGCTATACTACTGTAGCACTGTAATGTAGACACGGCCTCAGGTAGGAAGGTAGGGGGAAGGGTGGTGGTTCAATCATCAGCAGATTAGGTTTTAATTAAGTCTAAAATCTTTACACACACTAAACTACTGACACTGCTTTTCCTTCACACAGAACAAATAAAAAAGCAGCATATAAAGTCAAGCTGATAACATGTTCCAGTATTTTATTGCCAAGGGGAGGAGGGACCTGAGCTGCCTTTTCGGAGACTTTCACTTAAGTTTTCTCTAGCGTTTATATAGTTCAATACTCTACCTCTTCATGTTTGCTTGCTCAAATCATCACATTCCTTGATGCTACCAGAAGTAATAACATTGTCCACAGTGAAACCATTTATTTTCCATATAGCTTGACTCAGACAGACAAAAAGCCTCCAACACTGTATTTTAGAAGCAGATCCTGTAGGAGTTCAGTCACTAAGTATTTCAGCAGAAAAATTTCCAGGATTTAGGCAACAAGCCAAAATTTACAGTTAAACACAGAAACAGAACTAAAAAAGGGAGAGAACAGCATTGATAGCTGCTAAATATGATTCACTAATCACTTGCTAGGGAACCATGGGTATGTATACCCTCCAATTAAACACCTGTGGCAGGCCTCTGTCCACTGACTCAGGCTTGAGGGGACAGGCTGTGAGGCTGTAAAATTTCAATGTAGACATTCAGGCTCAGACTGGAGCCTGAGCTCTCAGACCCCGGAAGGGGGGAGGGTGCAAGAGCTTGGGCTCCAGCCCAAGCCATAACGTCTACACCACAATTTTACAGCCCCACGAGCCTGAGTCAGCTGACATAGGCCAGCTGCAGGGATCTAATTGCAGTGTAGACATATCCTCTAAGACCCAACTCAGCACTCTCCTTTCCACCCACCAAACCTGTACACTCTACTGAGTAGTCAGTACTGCATGAAAGTGAGATTCCAGTGCCAACTACCAGAAAGATACGTTACCTTAAAACTATGTTTTGTTACTTTTAAAATTTTTTTTACTAGAAATGTAGAGATCAAAATAAGATTCTTCACTGGGAAAGCTGTAAACGAAATAAGCATGAATACCTGTACACATTTTTTTTAAAAATAAATCAATATTTGCCTTAAACCACCACCTCTTTGGGACAAAACAAGCACATTCCTATAAACCATAGTGGAGTTTATCAAGATGTCAGCATTTGCTGGCTGGGGCTGCAAACACCTGCTACTAGGAAAACAGAGAGAAGGAAACAAATATGAAGAGCAACTTCTGAGAGCAAATAAGCAAGATTTTGTTTAAAAAGAAATGTAGTGCAACTGAAAGGTTCCAACAGTCCTGTAGACTTAAATCTCCTATTTATCCACAGAAAAGGCAAAGAATAAGTCTCAGAAGGTCAAACTTCCCCTTATTGGCCTTGACAAATATGACAAAACTCTGCTCTAGAAGAACCACATCTAAAAGTTAAAGGGTAAGTTTAATTATCAAAAGTTGCAAGTTTGCTATATAGGCACCTGTCCACTAGTAACTATACTGAGACTAGTTACTAAGCAAATTTAAGCTGCTGAACAATCAGTCATCAGATAACTTTCTGCTACTACCCAACCAAGGTGGATTGAATCAGTAAAAAACGGCTACCTAGCTTTTCATAATCGTTGTTCTTCTAAATGTGTTGCACATGTTCATTCCATTCTAGGTGTGTGTGTGCATCCACGTGCACAGCCGGATATTTTGCCAAAGCGGTATCCGTAGGGTTGGCTGTGGCGCCCCTTTGAGTGCCACGCTCAAGCGTCGTTATATCAGGTGCCGCTGGCCCTATGCCCTCCTGGTTCCTTCTTGCAGGCAACTCTGACAGAGGGGCAGGAAGGCAGGTAATGAAATGGATATGAGCAACACCTCTCGAAGAACAACAGTTACGAAAAAGTAGGTAACTTTTTTCTTCGAGTACTTGCTCATGTTGATTCCATTCTAGGTGACTCACAAGCAGTATCCATGGAGGTGGGCTCGGAGTTCACAGTCTTGCAGCACAGCACTGCCAAAGCCAGCATCGTCTTGAGCTTGCTGGATAAGCGCATAATGACACGTAAACGTGTGGACAGATGACCAGGTAGCGCCACTACAGATCTCTTAGACTGGTACCTGTGCCAGGAAGGCCGCTAACGACGCTTGTGCCCTACTCAAGTGCGCCGTCACTATCGCCAGTGGAGGCACCTTTGCCAGCTCATAACAGTAGCAGATGCAGGCCATGATCCAGGACGAAATCCGATGAGCAGACACTGAGTGACCTTTTATCCTGTCTGCCACCGCAACGAACAACCACACTGACTTACAGAATGGCTTTGTTCTATCTATGTAGAAGGCCAGCGCCCTCCTGATGTCCAGGGTGTGTAGCCTGCGCTCCTCATCTAACATCTGAGGCTTTGGAAAGAAGATGGGTAAGTATATGTCCTGGCCAACATGAAACTGGGAAACTACCTCGGGCAGAAACACTGGGTGTGGTCGCAGCTGGACCCTTATCCTGGTAGAAGACTGTATAGGGTGGTTCTGAAGTAAGCGCCCTGATCTCAGACACCCTGCAGGCCGACATTATCACAACCAGGAAAGAAACCTTCCAGAAGAGAAGGAGACAGCAGGAAATCAGAGTCTCGAAGGGAGGTCCCATGAGTCTCAACAGCACGAGATTCAGGTCCCAGGGAGGGATGGGATCCCAGATGTGTGGGTAGAGACCTTTAAAAAACCGGGCCATCATGTCATGAGCTAATTGACCTGCCTTAGAATGGAAGGCGGAAAGCCGAGATAGCAGCCAGGTGGACCTTGATCAATGAAAGGGACAAATCTTGAAGTCTGAGGTGAAGCAGATAATCCAGGATCTCCTGCAGTGAGGCCTGCTCGACCTGGATACGCTGTTCCAAGGCCCATCCTGTGAATCTTTTCCATTTGACCAGATAAGTCACTCGAGTGGAGGGTTTCCTGCAACCCAGCATGACCTGCTGAACACGGGCCGAACCTTCCCGTTCGTCCGGGTTTAGCCATGCAGTAGCCATACTGTCAAGTGCAGTGCTGCTAGGTTCAGGTGCAGAAGGCTGCTGTGGTTCTGGGACAGCAGATCCAGCCAGAGGGGCAGCTGCAGCGAGGCAGCTACTGAAAGGTTCAGCAACATGCCGAACCAGTGCTGGTGAGGCCACACAGGGGCTTTTAGGATAATTTTCGCCCTGTCCTACTTGATCTTTACAACAACCCTGTGAATCAGTGACACTGGCAGGAAGGCATACATCAGAGCTCCCAACCCCAGGATGACAAACACGTCTGATAGGGAGCCCCGTCCATCCCCCAGATTGAACAGAACACATGGCATCTCCTTTTCTGTCTGGACGTGAACAGGTCCATCTGGGGACTCCCCCATCTCTAAGATTATACTGACCGCCTCCGGATGGAGTGACCACTAGTGCTGAGAAGGTCCTGCTGAGGTGATCTGCTCAGACATTCCTGGTTCTGGGCAGGTGTACGGCTACCAGATGAATGGCATGTTGCACACAAAAATCCCAAAGGCGGAGAGCTTCTTGGCAAAGGGCCCATCACCTGGCTCCGCCGAGCCTGTTGATATATTACACTGCGGCGGTATTGTTCATCAGGATCTGCACCACCTTGCCCTTCAGGTGGGGCAAGAAAGCCTGGTAGGCCAGGCAAACCACTCTGAGCTCCCTAACATTGATATGGAGGGCCAGATCTTCCCGCAACCAGCAGCCCTGGGTGCTCAGCTCCCCAGCCCAGGTCTGAAGCCTCGGAGACCAAGGTGAGCGTCAGGGCCGCAACCGCAAAGGGAACTACCTCCAACACTGACCCGGGGTTTAACCACCAATCCAGGGATGACCGGACGTGATCCTGCACCAAGATTACCCAGTTTAGATCATGCGTGTTGGGGATGTAGACTGAGGCCAGCTACGCTTGCAGAGGTCGGAGCCGGGCATGACTGACCACGTATCTGCATGTGGCCCAACAACCGCAGGCAGGTGTGAGCCATTGTGAGCGGGTGGTTCTTCACATGGGAGAGGAGGTCCGACATGGCCTGACAACATACTTCGGGAAGGAAGGCTCTGTCTCGCATGGAGTCGAGAACTGCCCCAATGAACTCTATTTGCTGGACCAGTGTTAATGTGGATTTTCCCTCGTTTATTAACAGGCCCAGGTCGCGGCAGGTGGATCTGCTGTTGATGAGTCAGTCGTTGAGATACAGGAAGACCTGGACCCCTCATGTCTTAGGTAAGCAGCCACTGGCGCCATACATTTTGTGAACACCCTTGGGGCCAATGAGAGGTCAAAGGGCAGCGCCGTGAATTGAAAATGGCGTCCACCCACTATGAAATGGAGGAAATACCTGTGACCCTGGAATATGGAAATATGGAAATAAGCATCCTTCAATTCGATGGCAGCATATTGGTCTTCCAGATCCAGGGAGGGGGATGATGGAGGCCAGGGAAACCACGCGAGACTTCAACTTTCTGAGAGACTTGCTGAGGTGATGCACGTCCAGAATGGGTCTGAGGCCCCCTTTTGCTTTCAGGATTAGGAAGTAGTGAGAATAGAACCTCTTTCCTTTCATGTCCCAAGGAACCTCCCCCATCGTGCCCAGGTGCAAGAGGTTCTCAATGTCTTGAACAAGGAGTTGCTCGTGAGAAGGGTCCCTGAAGATGGATGGTGAAGAGCAGCGGGAAGGAGGGGCGGCCGAAAATTTCAGTGTATAGCCCCAAGATACTATGTCAGCACCCAGCAGTCTGAGGTAACCCGTGACCAGGCCAAATGGGAGGAACGAAGGCGGTCAAGGAAAGAACAAGGTGGATCCGGGGAGTTGACTGGAACGTTGCTCTAGAGCAAACCTTCAAAATGAGCACTTCTGGCTCCCAGGATGCTTTCCCGGGCTGGGCTGCATGGGTGAGTGGGAGGAGGAAGGGCAGTGACAACTAATACTCTTGTCTGTATCCCTTCTCGTTGCAGACCCCTGATAAGGCTGACAAGGGTAGCCTGAGCGTCCTTTAATGCAAGCAGCCTTGAATCCATCTGTTCTGAAAAGAGGCCATTCCCATTGAATGGGAGGTCCTGGATAGAGGTCTGCATGTCTTGGGACAGGCCAGCGATCTGAGGCCAGGAGCTGTACCTCATGACCACTGCTGAAGCGACCACCCACGCTGCTGAGTCAGCTGCATCCCACGCCATTTGGAGAAAGAACCTTGCTGCAGCGGTACCCTCCTCTACCAGGGTGCCGAATTCCTGGGCCAAACCTTGAGGGAGGGACTCCTTTAACTTACAGAGGGTGTCCCATAAGTTAAAACTGTACCTGCCCAAGAGGGCCTGGTGATTCGCCACCAGGAATTGCAGGGTGGCTGTCAAATAAATTTTTCAACCAAAAAGGTCCAGTTTTTTGGCCTCTATTTTTGGGAGCTGAACTCGTGTGCCCCTGCTTATCCTTCTCGTTGGCTGCAGAGATGACCAGGGAGCCTGGAGATGGGTGAGCATAAAGGTACTTGAACCCTTTGGCCGGGACAAAATCCTTCATTTCGGCCCTTTTGGAAGTAGGAGGAATGGACAATGGGGTTTGCCAGAGGGCCTTGGCAATTTTTAGGACCCCGTCATGCACTGGTAGTGCAACACGGGCAGGAGTAGAGGCTGAGAGCACACTGTACAAGATATCCGCCTGCTTGGCCATCTCCTCCACCTCTAGGCCCAAGCTCTCAGCCACCCATTGAAGCAGGGCCTGGTGTTCTTTAAAATTGTCCAGTGGGCTGGCCCTTGGGGGTCCCACACAAGTGCCTCGTCCGGGGATTAGGATGATGATTGTACCACCGGGGAAGGCCCCGGGGCATCATCCCCCGTGGGGCAAGGAGGTTTGCGGGGGGCACTGTCTCCTCTGCCCTAACCTCTGAGGGTCGCATGCACCGAGCCCAGTGCCACCAGTGCCATCAACTGTTGCCCCGACTGGGGCAAAGTGCCCACTGGGAGTCTAACTACACTTAAACAATTGCTTAACACTAACTACTATAAACAACTATTTACAAGGTCCTAAGACTCAAAGTTAGAAGAGACAAAACCACTAGCCCTTGCTATGCAAGGAAAGGCACTCCGACTAACCATCACTGGTGGTAAGAAGGAAGTGAGAGGGCGTAGGGCCTGCTGCACCTGATATAACAACACATGAGCGTGGCACTCAAGGGGCACCACAGCCGACACTAACTTTACTGCTAAGGCAAAAACCTCCGATAACCGTGGAGGTGGGCGTGCGCACACCTAGAATGGAATCAACATGAGCAAACACTCGAAGAAGAATCTAAATATGCAATGTTCCTATTGCTAGTGTTTTGATACATTTAAGGTCTATAAAACAAAACAAAATAAAAACACAAAACAAAAACCCACTGTCGAATCAAACCCAAATTGAGAAAAGACAGTAACTTTAAATGGCTCACTGTATAACACCTGTTATGAACATTATCTCTTGAAGAAACAAAAAAAGGATACCCTAAAATCTAACAGTATACTCCTCTGTTGTATTGATAGTGGTAAGTTTTTAAGGCTGTATCTGCACAATATAAATTTTCTACTCATTTTTCAGCACCAGTGCAGGTGCAGTGGTGCTAGCAATAATATAAGTGCTTGAGTAAACAGTGCTCAAATAGTTCCAGTACCTTGCCACGGACTGTAGCTAGGTACGTTTTGGAAGACAGGTACAAAATTTACGAGTGTTGAGACAGAGTAGGGCTCACCACCAACTCTCAAAGATATATTACATGCTGATTAACGTTTTTAAATGTATTATTCCCATCTGTAAAAATTCCTCCCTCGTAGATGTATTTTGAGGGTAAATTACAGTAGTTAGTGATTTTTCAGTGCTCTGAAATGTAAAGCCCTCTACATGTAGGTGCTAATAAAAATAAGAATTTAGGACACAGACACATTCACTAGAGAAAGTTAGTGACATTTTGGAACAAAACTGTAATGGGATCATCTGAAGGAAATGACAAAGGAAATCAGAGGCTAATGAATTTAGTGTGAAAATAAATGGCTCCTAGAAGCCAAGAGGGATAAAATGCAGTGCATGCACCAAACTTCATTGCAAAAGAACCAGAAAACAGAAGATTTGATAGTCCAAAACCTCATGTGAAACTAAGGTATGGAAACTGAGGTTAAAATATCCAGTCACTAATATATAACAGCTACAATGAAAAAAAAATCAGATTGTAAATTCCAGCAGCTGCAAAGGAATGAGACAGGTGCCAAAGCGAAGCTCATCAAGCCATACCTTTTGAAGTGCTGCTCTGTCAGTGAGCAGTGGTTGGTACAGTCTAGTAATACTGAAGGTGGAAGGAGAGAGGAAAAGAAGAGTATGCAGTTATCAGGACTTGGATATTTGCACAACAAGAGACGGCATAAAGTAACCCTGTTGGCCAAAGTTGGAGTTAAGAGTAACCAGGGCCTCTTAATATTTGTGTCCAGAGAAGAACAGTGAAAACTTGGTTTTTCCAGGTGATAAATATGTATGTTAGAGGCCAGACCTGACAGCACTACAGGATTTCCCACAGACTACAGATTTTCAGATCATGACATGGATGTGTTTGGAGAAGATGCACAGTCTATGGAAAATCTGATTGGCTGCACTTCCCAATGTACCTACCTTTTGGGGAAATGCACCAAACCAGAGCTGAGAGAGCATATTCCATCAGCACATGTAGCAACTAATAACCTCCCCACTAAGCCGCTAGGGAACAGGAGCTTGCAGCCACCTCCACAGCACTTTGTTGTTGTGCCTCCCTCCACACCCCCGTAACTTAGGGGAGGAGTTAAACAGGCTGTTGCTGCTACCACCCACTACTCTGGATCTGTGGGGACAAAAGAATGCCCTACTTCTGCTCCCACATACCCCTCCACCAAATCCAGGACGAGAGCAATTGAAGCTGAAAGGCAAGAAGGTCCAGGAAAGAAGCAGTACCACCACACATCTTGCATAAAAGTATCTGGAGCAAGATCAGTGGGGGTCCTGTGTGGTGAGGGACAGGATTAAATGAGGGGCCTGTGTGTGTGCGCACATGGGGGAGAGATATACAACGAACAGAGGGATCTGCATGTGTATGTGTGTATGGTTTAGAATTACTGTTTGAAGCGATTACTGGTGGTGTTTTAAGGGAGTCAGAACTGATTCATGGTTGGGTTTTTCGGATGGAAGGAGAGCGGTGGGGGAGAAGGAAGGAAGGAAAGGAGAAAGACAGGAGAAATAGAAAAAGAAAAGCTGAAATCTTTCTCCCTAAAATTCACCAAGCTCTCTAGCCATTTTTCTTCCTTTTTTCTCCTCTCCTCTTTTTTCCTCTAATAGGGAAAACGGTAAAACTGCCAGGGAAGGAGGATGGAAGGAGAGAAAGCACCCTCTCTGATGGGAGCCATCAAGTGGGCCTGACAAAGCAGAGACTGACAATTTCTACTGACACCGGGGGGGGGGGGGGGGGAGCAGACTCCAATTTGGATAAATGTGCATTAAAATATATATATTATATACATAAAATTTAATGCACATTTCTCCAAATTGACCCTGAATGTGTACGGATAATAGGTGAACTTATATTCAGGAAAGGGGAATCATGCTTCTCCCCTCAGCTTGATTCACATAAACTGTCACTGTTGGTATCAGAAGGTGATGGCCCCATAAGAAATCTTACAGGAAAAGCAATAATGTAGCCAGATCACCTGTAGTTCTGACCTGGTTCCAAATAAACAATTATTGGACACTTCTATCTCTTCTGCATCATTACTGACAATTTTACCACCTCATCCTCCCATCGCTTTCAGCACAAATGTGAGACTTTCACCAGGGAGGACACTGCTACATCAACCTTGGGCAAATTGAGACAGTATACTTTAGATATGGAAAGAGCACAACTTTCGGATTGGCATAGGAAGTCTTATTCTAAATGGGTTGCTCCCAGAAATACTGTCTAACATCAAATGGACTAATATAGGTTTCTTGAGCAAGGTACGTCTGGGTTATTTTATTATTGGAGATTTCCACACTTCTTTTGGCAGGGGTATGGTGTGTGGCCTCTTCCACTTCAGGAATCTGGCCAAAGTTAGAAATTAGCTTGCCAAACATCAGGTCAAAACAGCTTCAAACAACTTTTCCTGGGTTTCCTCTTCCATGGTTTCCAAAGCAATCTAATTCCTCTTATTCTGAGGAAGAGATATATGTTGTGATTTTTTAATATCCCATGCTTCTTCCTTTTGCAGAGAGAATGAGGACCCTCACATAACAGACACTTTCTGGTACTTATTTCTAATCATTAGGATTTTATTTTATTTTTGGGCCAGGGAACAGAATTCAGGGAGTCTGACCACAAGTTCCTCCCCTGGCTGCTTTCTGTTCTTCTTGCATATCGATTTATATAAGGGAACAAAGGTTTTAGATCTTTTTATCAATGGAAACCCAAGGTAATCAGCTGCTGGGCCAACCAACCAAAGTCAACTGCATCCCCCTTAGTCTGGAGTAACTGGAGAAAGTGCAGGCTGACTTGTTGGTCTGCTTCCTGAGAAGATTATGAGCTTTGGCTAAAGAGGCAGAGGGTCACTCATAAGCTGACACACCACAGTAAGCCCTGGTCTACACTACGAGTTTAGGTCAAATTTAGCAGCATTAGATCGATTTAACCCTGCACCCGTCCACACGACAAAGCCATTTTTTTGACTTAAAGGGCTCTTAAAATCGATTTCTGTACTCCTCCCCCGACGAGGGGATTAGCGCTGAAATCGACCTTGCCAGGTCGAATTTGGAGTAGTGTGGTTGTAATTCGACAGTATTGGCCTCCGGGAGCTATCCCAGAGTGCTCCATTGTGGCCACTCTGGACAGCGCTCTCAACTCAGATGCACTGGCCAGGTAGACAAGAAAAGGCCCGCAAACTTTTGAATCTCATTTCCTGTTTGGCCAGCATGGCAAGCTGCAGGTGAGTGCAGATCTCATCAGCAGAGGTGACCATGATGGAGTCCCAGAATCACAAAAGAGCTCCAGCATCGACCGAACGGAAGGTACTGGATCTGATTGCTGTATGGAATCTTTGCTATCAGAACTCAGTTACAAAAGACGAAATGCCCAAACATTTGAAAAAAATCTCCAAGGGCATGAAGGACAGAGGCTGTAACAGGGACCTGCAGCAGTGCCGCGTGAAACTTAAAGGAGCTCAGGCAAGACTACCAGAAAAAAACAGAGAGGCAAACGGCCGCTCGGGCTCAGAGCCCCAGACATGCCACTTCTATGATGAGCTGTATGCCATTCTAGGGGGTGCAGCCACCACTACCCCACCCAGGTGCTTTGACTCCTTCAAGGGATGCGCATTTTGGGGATGAGGAAGATGAGGAGGAGGAGGAGGTTGAACATAGCTTACAGCAAGCAAGCGGAGAAAAGCCAGTTACCTTTTCCATAACTGGTGTTCTTCAAGATGTGTTGCTCATGTCTACTCCACAATAGGTGTGCATGCTCACCACGTGGACCAGTGCCGGAATTTTTTCCCCTAGCCGTACCCGTAGGGGGAGCGTCTCAGTGACCCCTGGAGTGGCGCCTCCATGGCGCGGTATAAGGGGAGCTGCATGCTCCCCCCAGCCTCAGTTCCTTCTTGCCACCAGTGAAGGTGTGTCGGAACTACTCTGCTCCAGCTTTGCTGTAGCTTGTCCCCAGAACTTTTTGTTCGTTCAGTGTTCGTTAGTACCTGTAGTTAGTTAGCTGTTCGGTTAGTTAGAGTACCCAGGCAAGGGTATGACCCACGCCCTGGGTTTTAAGTCCTACGACACTTGTAGGCGATCTATGCCACGGAGTGACCTGCACAAAGACTGTTTACGCTGTTTGGGAGAAACCCATATCAGCAATCGTTGCAAGATTTGCAAGTCGTTTAAACCTCGGACTGAGAGATTAGGCTCCGGGCTATTCTGATGGAGTCCTTTGACCAGTCAGCACCGCTCCCCGTCCACAGGGCACAAGGCAAAGAAAACGTCTTCTTCACAGCGGCACCGAAGGACTCCAGGGGCAGAGACCACAGTTAGGGAATCCCACTGCAGCAAAGCCAACCACTATGACCTGCACATTTCTCAGAGTCACTACCCTTGATAGCAGCAGCTCAGTGATTGAGTTGGCTATTTGCATCACAGCAGCACCCACAGTAGATTTGCCCAGTCCAAATTCATTCCCAACTGACCGGTAGCTGTCTGACATTGCAAGCTTCCACAGGGCTATCGCTTGTGAACTGTGAGGGCTGCTCTCATCTCGGTATTCTTGTGCTTCAGGACAGGGGAAAACAAGTCAAAGTTCCATGAAATTGCCCTTACGCATGCGAAAGTTTCGCAGCCACTGGGAATCATCCCAGACCTGCAACACTATACGGTCCCACTAGTCTGTGCTTTTTTCCCAGGCCCAGAATCAGCATTCCACAGTATGAACCTGCCCATTACCACCATGATGTCTGAAACTGCCAGGGCCCGTACTTTGAGAGAAGTTTGTTCATGTCCTCATCACTCTCAGCACCACGCTGCCATCGCCTCTTCACCTGCTTTTGCAGGTTCTGGTTCTGCATATACTGCTGGATAACGTGCATGGTGTTTACAACGCTCATAACTGCCGCAGTGATCTGAGCGAGCTTCATGCTTGCCGTGCTATGGCATCTGGAGGAGAGCACAGTGGCAGCAGAAGTGGCAGGTGGATGACTATGCTGACAGCAATATGGCGCCCACACGGAAAAAGGCGCAAAACTATTGTCGGCCATTGCTTTCACGGAGGGAGGGAGCGGGGAGCAAAGGGTAGGCTGCCAGCAGACGGTGCAGTACGACTGCTAGCCATTGTCGTCTCCTGGGTGCTCGCCAGCAGACGGTGCAGTACAACTGCAGCCATCATCGTTTCCAGGCAGACAATCTCCATGAGACAAAACTTTAGAAAGAATGACCTGGAGTCACTCCCATTTATGCCCAGGCGCCCCCGACCGACCTCACCGAGGTCAGCCAAGAGCACCCAGGAGACGACGATGGCAGTTACCAGTTGTACTGCACCATCTGCTGCCACAAGGCAATGAGCTGCTGCTATGTAGCAATGCAGTACCGCATCTGCCAACACCCAGGACACATATGGTGACGGTGAGCTGAGCAGGCTCCATGCTTGCTGTGGTATGGCATCTGCACAGTTAACCCAGGAAATAAGGCCCGAAACAATTGTCTGCTGTTGCTTTCATGGAGAGAGGGGCCTGACGACATGTCAGAACCACCCGCAACAATGTTTTTGCCCCATCAGGCATTGGGATCTCAACCCAGAATTTTAATGGGCGGTGGAGACTGCGGGAACTGTGGGATAGCTACCCACAGTGCAACGCTCTGGAAGTCGACACTAGCCTCAGTGCTGTGGACGCACTCCACCTACTTAATGGTCTTAAGTGGGGACACACACAATTGACTGTATAAAATCGATTTCTAAAAAATCGACTTCTATAAATTCGACCTAATTTTGTAGTGTAGACAAACCCCTAAGATGGGTAGACCTCACTGTAGGTAATGAGCAGTAATTCCAGCTCCTATCCTCTGAGGAAACATCAGTGATTACTGCTCTCTCAAAAGAAGTATCATTTCCAGAAACTAAAGGCTATTTTCAATCAATTTTTCAAAGACCCAACTACTGAAGGTTCATAGGAAACTGCAATATAAAAATAAAGGTGTTTCCCTCATATAAAAAGCATAAAAGTTCCATCATGGTCTGCTTCTCTGCCCAAATAATGCTGTGTTCTGAACAAATTCAGAGCAAAAATCAAATAATTTACTAGTGCCAGGACAAGGAACAGTTACAAAATTCTGAAGTTAAAGTCAAAACACATTAAAAACTACGCTAACAAAGACTGTGTAGTTTGATTAAAAAATGGTTACCTACCTTTTCATAACTGTTGTTCTTCGAGATGCGTTGCTCATGTCTATTCCATTTTAGATGCGTGCGCACCTATGTGCATAGTTGCTGGAGATTTCTGCCTTAGCGGTATCTGTAGGGCCAGCTGCAGTGCCCCATGGAGTGGTGCTCCCATGCGGCGGTATATCAGGCACCGCCGGTCCCGCGCTCCCTCAGTTCCTTCTTGCCAGCAACTCCAACAGCGGGATAGGAGGGCAGGGAATGGAATGTACACGAGCAACACTTCTCTAAGAACAACAGTTATGAAAAGGTAGGTAACCATTTTTTCTTCGAGTGCTTGCTCATGTCAATTCCATTTTAGGTGACTCACAAGCAGTATCCACGGAGGTGGGCTCAGAGTTCACAGTTTAGTGGCTTACAGTACTGCCCTGCCAAAGCCATCATTGTCCCAAGCCTCCTGGGTCAGCGCACAGTGGGACGTAACGGTATGGACAGACAACCAGGTGGCTGCTCTGCAGATGTCCTGAATAGGCACATGGTCCAGAAAGGCTACCGAGGAGGCCCGCGCCCTGGTGGAGTGGGCGGTGACCATCACCGGAGGTGCCACTTTCGCTTGGTCATAGCAGAAGCGAATGCAGCCCATGATCCAAGAAGAAATTATTTGAGTGGATATGGAGCAACCTTTCATCCTGTCGGCCATGGTGAACAATAATTGCTTTGACTTATGAAAAGACCTGGTTCTATCAACCTAGAAGTCCAGAACCCTCCAGACGTCCAAGGCATGAAGACTACGCTCCTCCTCCGATTTATTTGGCTTCAAAAAGAAGACCAGTATGTAAATGTCCTGACTTGAATGATAAGGAGAGACGACCTTGGGAAGAAATGCTGGGTGCTGTCTGAGCAGGACCTTGTCCTTGTAGAAGACCGTGTACGGCAGTTCTGAGGCGAGTGCCCAAATCTCGGATACTCAGCAGGCCGACATCACTGCAACCAGGAACGCAACCTTCCAAGAAAGGAGGAAGAGAGCAGGAAGCTATAGGCTCAAAGGGGCGGGGGGGGGGCGGGAAGGAACCCATGAGCTGCGATAGTACCAGATTCAAGTCCCACGGCGGGACTGGATCCCTGACCTGCGGGTGAGACGCTCTAGTCCCTTAAGGAATCTGGCCATGATATCCTGAGCGAACACCAACCTGCCCTCCCAACAGCAAGTGGAAGGCCGAGATGGCCACTATATGGACCTTGATTGATGAAAAGGACAAGCCCTGTAGCTTGAGATGCAGAAGGTAGTCAAGAATAAGCTGCAGAGAAGCTCATTCAGGACATACACCCTTGTCCGCAATCCAGCAGGTGAACCGCTTCCACTTTGCCAGATAAGACTCCCTGGTGGAGGGCTTCCTACTTCCCAGCAGGACGCACTGGACCTCAGCCAAATACTGCTGTTCCTATGCGTTCCGCCACGCAGCAGGCAGGCCGTCAGATGTACTGCTGCTAGGTTGGGGTGCAGCAGACTGCCGTGGTTCTGGGACAACAGGTCCAATCTGAGACGTAGTCAGAATGGTGTTGCCACTGAGAGGTCCAGCAAGGTGCTGAACCAGTGCTAGCGGACCTGCCGGTGCTATGAGGATCATCCTTGCCCTGTTCTGTTTGATCTTTGTGAGGACCCTGGGTAACAACGGCGAGGAAGGAAGGCATACATCAGGGCCCCCGACCATGGGAGCAGAAAGGCATCCGACAGGGATCCTCTGTCCATGCCCCCAACTAATCAGAAGACATGGCATTTCCTGTTCTGCCTGGACACGAATAGGTCCACCTGGGCAGCTCCCCACCTGTGGAACAGGGAACTGACCACCTCCGAAAGGAGGGACCACTCGTGGCGAGACGAGAACGTGCTGCTGAGGTGATCCGCCAAAGCATTCTGGAAAGTGAGCAGCTACGAGATGGACGTGCTGCTGACAAAAGTCCCAAAGCAGGCATCCCATGCCTGGTTGGTGGGGATCTCATTGGGGACCTAGGTCTTCTGGCCAGTGAGCTGGGGCACAGTGCCAGGGACTGAGGGCCCGGCTAAGGAGACCTGCACCTGCGGTCCGGTGACCTGCACCTGCGGTCCGGTCTATGCTGCTGCACTCCAGTGGATTTGCTCTTCGGTGCCAGGGGCGGAGCCCTCCCAGTCCCTTGGCATGGCACATGCAGAGCTCTACGTGAGTCAAAGGCCTAGAGGCTGGAGGAGATCAAGGACTGCCTGACATGGGTCTAGTCTCTTCCCCTGGTTTCCCTCGGTGCCGCTGCAAAGAAGGCATTTCCTTTGCCTTCTTGTGCCTCATGTGCCGACTGGTCGAAGACGCCAGACATTCGCTGCGCACCAGAGGGCATCCAGACAGGCATGGTCCGAAGCGGCTGGGCTACTCTGCTCTACGTGAGTCAGAGGCCTAGAGAGGATCGAGGACTGCCCGACATGGGTCTAGGCTCTTTAGCCACCAGAACCGCCCCAGGTCCTGAGGGCCTCACTGTGGGCTGGGAGCCCCTGCCACTGCCCAAGGTGCGGGATGGGTCCCTGGCCGGGCTTGGGAGGCCAACCACCATGGCACCCCTTGAAGCCCTAAAGTGGGCACATGGCCTGACATAGGTCCTTTGCACGTAGGCCCTCGGTCCTTCGGTGCCAAAGGGCTCGTCTTCTTCCCTCACTTCCTAGGCTCTGGTGAACAAGAGTGGTGCCGGGTCAAGTCTGGCACTGGTGGCGCACTCCACACCGAAGGAGTCGGCCGTGGAGGACTCCAGCGCAGGATGAAGAGCAGATTCCATTAGGAGAGCCCGCAAGTGGATATCCCACTCCTTCTGGGTATGAGGGCAAAAGTTTTTACAGATCCGATACTTGTCCTTCCTGTGGCTTTCTTCCAAACACTGGAGAAAATTTTCGTGCAGATCCCTGATGGGCATCAGCCTGCTGCATGTCAAACATGACTTGAAGCCAGGTATGCCCTGCCTGGGGCGAAGTCCCAGCCAGGACTCTAACTGCTAACTAATGACTATACTTAACAGCTACTTAACTAACCTGATCAACAAACTATTTACAAAAGGCCCTGTCAAGGTTCCTCCCCCACTCTGAACTCTAGGGTACAGATGTGGGGACCTGCATGAAAAACCTCCTAAGCTTATCTTTACCAGCTTAGGTCAAAACTTCCCCAAGGTACAAAATATTCCACCCGTTGTCCTTGGACTGGCCGCTACCACCACCAAACTAATACTGGTTACTGGGGAAGAGCTGTTTGGACGCGTCTTTCCCCCCAAAATACTTCCCAAAACCTTGCACCCCACTTCCTGGACAAGGTTTGGTAAAAAGCCTCACCAATTTGCCTAGGTGACTACAGACCCAGACCCTTGGATCTTAAGAACAATGAACAATCCTCCCAACACTTGCACCCCACCTTTCCTGGGAAATGTTGGATAAAAAGCCTCACCAATTTGCATAGGTGACCACAGACCCAAACCCTTGGATCTGAGAACAATGAAAAAGCATTCAGTTTTCTTACAAGAAGACTTTTAATAAAAATAGAAGTAAATAGAAATGAAGAAATCCCCCCTGTAAAATCAGGATGGTAGATATCTTACAGGGTAATTAGATTCAAAAACATAGAGAACCCCTCTAGGCAAAACCTTAAGTTACAAAAAAGATACACAGACAGAAATAGTTATTCTATTCAGCACAATGCTTTTCTCAGCCATTTAAAGAAATCATAATCTAACACATACCTAGCTAGATTACTTACTAAAAGTTCTAAGACTCCATTCCTGGTCTATCCCCGGCCAAGACGACTACAGACAGACACAGACCCTTTGTTTCTCTCCCTCCTCCCAGCTTTTGAAAGTATCTTGTCTCCTCATTGGTCATTTTGGTTAGGTGCCAGCGAGGTTACCTTTAGCTTCTTAACCCTTTACAGGTGAGAGGATTTTTCCCCTGGCCAGGAGGGATTTCAAAGGGGTTTACCCTTCCCTTTATATTTATGACAGGCCCTAAGTCCGCTGTGGACAAGAATAAAACTGCTCGCCTTGCTATTCAAGAAAAGGAGCTCCAACTAATCACCACAGGCAACAAGAAGGTACTGAGGAGGTGCAGGGTCAGCAGCCCCTGCTATACCACCACATGGGAGCACCACTCCAGGGGGCACCACAGCTGGCCCTACGGATATCGCTAAAGCAGAAATACCCAGCAATTGCGCACGTGGGTGCACACACACACCTAAAATGGAATCAACATGAGCAAGCAATCAAAGAATAATTTAAATATCCCCAGAAACTGTAACTCTTGCTATCTCTTTCCTCCTAATCACCTCTCCATCCCCATTATTTTGCTTGTTTCCCCCCAGTAGTTTAATTTTCTCTCTCAACAAGTGAGACATTCAGTTCAAATTTCCCAGGTCATCTAGGACTTTGAACTTCAAACTGCATTAGAACATCCAGACCCTTGAAAATCTGAAATGTGTGACTGGTAAGGGTATCCCTTTCTTCCCCATTAGAACAAGGAAGTATCCCTAAAAGCTTTGAGGCCTTGCCTCCATTATGGTTGAGGAGCACATCCCCAATATATAATCTCAATGATTTCTTGGAAACACCAGTGCAGTTCAAGTTAACAAGACACTACTGCTATCTAAGCATAAATGCCTTGAAATCATTGGTGGAACCAACATAATGTTTATAATGCTTAGATCTGGTTGGCTAACATTTCCATTATAAAAACCTCATTTTCAGCTGCTCATAGAACATTTTGGAACTTTAACCTTTCAAGGGGAAATTTTAACATGTTGTCATAGCATCAGATTCCCAGGCCAGACAGCACTATTGTGACCTAGTCTGACCTCCTGTATAACACAGGCCATAGAACTTCCCCAAAATAATTCCTACAGCATATATTTTAGAAAAACATCCAATATTGATTTAGAAATTGCCACTGATACAGAATACACCATGATCCTTGGTAAATTGTTCCAGTGGTTAATTACTCTCACTTAAAAATTTACACATTATTTCCAGTCTGAATTTGTCTAGCTTCAACTTCCAGCCATTGGCTTGTGTTATACCTTTCTCTGAGAGATTGAAGAGGCAGTTATTAAATATTTATTCCCCGTGTAGGTACTCATCAACTGTGATCAAGTCACCCCTTAACCTTTTCTTTGTTATACTAAATTGATTGAGCTCTTTGAGTCTATCATTACATGTTTTCTAACCTTTATGTCATTCTGGTGGCTCTTCTCTGAACCCCTCCAGTTTATCAATATCCATCTTGAACTGTAGACACCAGAACTGGACACAGTATTCCAGCCAAATACAGAGATAAAATAAAAAATCTCTCTACTCCTACACAAGATTCTTCTGTTTATGCATCCAAGTATCACATAGTCCTTTTGACCACAGCATTGCACTGGGAGCTCATGTTCTGCTGATTATCCATCGGGATCCCCAAATCTTTTTCAAAGGCACTGCTTCCCATCCGGTAAGTCTGGCCTACATTATTTGTTCCTAGATGTACACTTTTACCTGTATTAAAATGCAAACTCTTTGCTTGTGCTCAGCTTACCAAGCAAGCCAGATCACTCTCTATTAGTGACTTGTCCTCTTCATTAGTTTCCACTCCCCTAATTTGAGAGTCATCTGCAAACTTTATCAATGATGTTCTTAATATTTGCTTCCAGGTCATTGATAACAATGTTAAATAGCATAGGGCCAAGAACCTAACACTGTGGGACCCCACTAGCAACACAGCCACTTACTGATAATTTCCAATTCAAAATTAAATTTGGAGACCTACCAATTAGTCAGCTTTTAATCCATTTAATATATGCCAAATTAATTTTATATTGTTCTAGTTTTTTTAATCAAAATGTTGTGCAGCATCAAGACAAACACCTTAAAGAAGTCTAACTATATTTTATGCACACTATTAACCTTCATCAACCAACTTGTAATTGCATCAAGAAACGATATCAAGTTAGTTTGACAGAATCTATTTTCCGTAAACCCATGTTGAATACCATTGAAACAAGCAGGAGGACAGGATCTATTTTCCGTAAACCATGAGGAAACAGGCTGTATTCAGTTCAGGGTTTGGATGGTACATGATAAAATAAGGCACACAACCACACACTGAATGATAATAAAAAAATACTGAAAAGCTACCCATTCAGTGAGCACCATCTATCTTGCACACTTAATGAGGCTCCAGTCCTGTGGGAAAACATAGGACATTATAATGTCCTGAAAAACTGCATCACAATACATTTGCACACAGAGGTTGAATTAAAATTGCATTGGAAACCTTAAATTTAGTGTTTGCTAACTTCTGAATGCTTGACTTTGCAAGCTTTATCTTCATTCAATAGTTTTTTTAATGTAAATGTATTGATAGGGCAGTTACAGCATACAGACTTCATATCAAGACACTTTCTTCAGGAAGTGCACATTTATCTATCTTCCCCTTAAGCCCTACCCCCTTCCACACATACAACTTTTCTTTAAAAAAACAGGAATATAAACACAGGTGAACACCATTAATTCAATGATAAGACTGTACACACAGTTAAAATAAAAATGAAAAGCCTGGTATAAAAACCTAGAATTCCTGATTTCTATTTTATATGCAACTTTTAACACTGTATGAAGAAAAATACTGGCAAAACATTTTCCATTTATATAACATTTTCCTTACAGACAATCCTTTCCAATATGTTCCTCTTTAAAGCGGACATTTTCTGGGCTTGATCTCTGTCAGAAGGTGATTTATTTTTAAGGTAGAGCAAAATTCCTTTGACTATTTCTGAAGTACAGAAGAGTGAAAACATGAATTTTCCAATTATAAAAGATCCTAACCATAGTAATTGTTTGCACACAAAAAAAACAACAGCCAAAACTGTTTTAATTTTTTAACTTGGCATGTTAACCTGAGGACTAGGGGCCTCCTTGGATGAGGGAAAGAAGATTAAAAATAAGTGAGTGAAAAATAATTTCTGAATATTGCCAGTGCATACCTGTTAAGATTTTAGCAGTCCTTAGTAAATCCTGCCCCCTTTACAATGCCACTACAGACTTGCTCTGCCTGGCATGACTGGAAGTCTTGTCTCAGGGTAGGATACGATGCTTTTAGGCTACAACAATTTAAATGAGAAAAAGTAAGTGATTCACTGAAACAGTACAATTCTCCCCAAAAAGGAAAACCTTACCATCAAGACCGGAGAATCACAACACCTTAAATATAGTTATGTACTATGCTAATTTAGGGTCTCTCCACAATTTGTACTGTTTTCTACTCCTCAATTCCAACTGTCTAGCTATATCGTACCTATCCTTTAGGAAAAAAAAAGTTAATTTCCTATGCTTCAAGGAAGTCAAAAGTCAAAATTGTAATCCAGGACAGACTTCCAGAGTCAGAGATACTGACCACTGGACTTGCACCATCGAGACTGGAAAGGGAGAACTGAGAAATAAATGCTGCAGCGTCTCTCTTCAGGAAAGAATAATGAAAATACATATATGCAGTGTAGTTGTAGCTGTGTCGGTCCCAGAATATTAGAAACATAAGATGGGTGACATAGTATGTTTTATTGGACCAACTGCTGTTTGTGAGAGACACAACTTTCGGGCCACACAGAGCTCTTCCTTTCTCAGGCCTGAAGAAGAGCTCTGTGTGGCTCAGAAGCTTGTCTCTCTCACCAACAAAAGTTGATCCAATAAAACATATTAACTCACACACCTTTATCTCTAATGACAATATATGAACGCTGTATGTCAAAAGAACCCCTCTTTAGGGAGTAAAGTCAGCTATATGCTTCATGAAAATATAAGTGCTTTATATGCCATTTATGAAATATTCATTGGCTCAGTGGAAATGAAATCCACAGACTGAAGGCAACAATATGAGAGAATCCAACAGGACCTCGTCCTTCCTGTGAAGAAGTTATATAGGAGCCCATACAGAATGTAATTGTTAATGACATGCCACTAGAAACAGATAGTGCCCCTCTATTCACCCATGGCTTTTGGACCTAAAAACTGAACTGACTGCACTGCCCAAGGACCAAGTAGTAAATATGGCAACCATGAAACCTGAAAACACTCTGGGAATACATTGAAGGAGAAGAAAGACAGTGCCCTTTACATACAAGCAGAGATTAAACCCTCTACAGAACTCTTAAGACCACACTCCAACCAACCAGGCCCACTAAGTCCTTCAATAGTACTTGTATAGAGCTCTGAGCAAAATATGTCCACCTGCCCTAATACTAGAAGGCTATATTTTGGCCCAATGTTTAGAGAAAGGGACAAAAAGATTCCTTTAGTTCTACTGATTGCCATAATTACTTTGAATTAACCACTTAATCTGGATAAATCACTTAATCTCTGATCCAGTTTACTCACCTGTAAATAATGATGTACAAAGACGTTATCTAAAGATAATAGCATGACATGTACCTCACAGGATGTTGATGTTTAATTCATCTATATCTGTAAAGCTCTTTTAGAGATTCAGATGTAAGATGTTTTACAAATGCAAAGTATAGCATTTGATTTCAGGTCAGCCCCCCCAAAAGACAAACTGGCATAGTGAGGGGCTGGGCTTTGCTTCTAACAAATTAATACATTTATTTTGGCAAATGAACTCACAAAAACACAACATTTCCTACTGCAAACCATGGCAAATTCCCCTTAATGGCAATGAACTCTAATCCTCAGTTGTCAATTTCTATATCTATACTGGATGATCCATTTATATGCAGGGTCTGCCACATCTGTCCACCTCACTACTTAAAAGAAAGGAAATGTTCCAGTAAGCACAGACATTTTATTTACTGTTTCCAGATGCAAAGAGGTCAATCACCAGCACACCAAGCTGATTTACAATGAATGCGGATATTTTTGGGTGCAGGATCCCTTTGCTTAGTCCATTTTCTGCCACGTAAGTCTCGGTGTTCCATCTTCCCCCTCAGTAGACAATGCACTTTGCAACAGGAAACTTTGCTCTGCTAAGAATAGGAGAAATTTTCTGGAATATAGCGGATAGTCTTCTTCCTAGCTGACTTATGAAAACCCCACACACTGACAGTTGTGACTAGAGTAAGTGTTATCCATGGAAAGACCAGTACTCCTAAACCTCAGTGACTCACTGGTGTGGTCTTTCTGTTATCCATGCCCAAAACCAAACTGGAAGGATCCCTTAAAAATAAAAAAGGCTGATTCTGTGCGTTTCCAGATTGAGAGAGTAGAGAATATATAATTGTACCTAAATCTCTGCCAACAGATTTAGGGTATGTCTACACTTACCTCCGGAGCCATCGATCCAGCAGGGGTCGATTTATTGCATCAAGTGAAGACATGATAAATCGACCACCAAGCACTCTCCCGTCGACTCCGGTACTCCACCGGAGCGAGAAGCATAGGCGGAGTCGACGGGGGAGTGGCAGCAGTCGACCTACCACAGTGAACACACCGCAGTAAGTAGCTCTAAGTACGGCAACTTCAGCTATGCTATTTTCGTAGTTGAAGTTGAATAACTTAGACTGATTTAGCTCGCGACCCCCCCGCAGTAGACCAGGCCTTAGACTGGGTGAAATGTAGAGAAGATAACCAGAATTACTGGTTAAATCTCATGTGGCTGTATATGTGCCACAGGATCCCTGGGGTACAACCTGGAACTGGGGCACCTTTATGCCCTTTTAACTCTTCGGCCTGGGCTGTCTCTCACAATGCTTTGCTAGTGACAAGCAGCAAACCCCTCCAGGTGCTGTTATCACTCAGTACATTAGCATGTGGAGTCCCAGCTAGATTGATTTGTGCATGGCCCAGGAAGCATTCATGCACACAGAGAAAAGCCCCAGCAAATCTCCCAAGCCCCCAGAATATACCATCTTCCTCTGGTCAGAAGCCTGACCAGTGTATGTTCATTGCCCAGTCCAGCCCTCCTTCAATCTGGAGAGGACATATACTAGCCTTTGTAAACTGAGTTAAGATTTCCTAAGTGCTTCAACCAAAACACACAGTTTTAAGTAAAACAGATTTATGAACCACAAAGAGAGAGATTTTAAGTGATAAGTGGTAGGCACAAAAGGTCAGAGACAGTTATCAAAGAAAATAAAAGGTAAGCACATAGTCTAAATCTTAAACCTTATTAGACTAGACAGTATTTGGATCAAGCAGTTTTTTCCCCACCCACTAGGTATTACAGTTCTTAAAATACAGACTTCCCCTTTAAGCCTGGGACCAGTCTCCTCAGTTCAAGTCTTTGTCTTCCCAGCATTCTTGTTGCTTCCAGCATAGGTGGGGGAGGAGAAAGACAAAAGCATGATGCCACAGTCCCCTATTTTATGTCCTCAGTCCATGTGCCTGGAAAGAAACTAGCCCAGACATGTCCTGGAGAGCTTTGCTGAGCCACAGGGTTGAGCAATCCCCCACTATGTGGTGCTTCTCTTACAGAATTGTAAATCCCTTGTTTACAACTCCCCTCCTAATTAATGGTAACTTAACACTCTCCTGAAAGTGGATCACCACTCTTGTTGTCACTGGGGAACTAGACACTCTCAAACTTACAACATATTTCAGTAACAACTATACAGCAAAATCTCATAACTTCATACACACTAATGATATACATATTTGGATAAAATAATGGGTTTCAGCAGATCATGACTTTTTATATGATATATTTCATAAAAATCATGCCATGTAAGATATCAATTATATGACGGGTGAATATAGGGGTTCCAGGGTGTGCTTTGAGGTACAGAGTTCCACAGTATTAGATCAGCATTCCCCAGTAGGCTACAAAAAGAACGGGATTTTTGTTTCCATGATGCCACTTGTTTTCCTTTATGTCCATCTTCGTCTTGTTATCGTTCTTCTGTGATGAGATTTTGTACCTAAATGGTACTCATTATCAGCCCAGGCCTACGTATATTTCTCCTCAATCCAAAAGATACACCAAGAACTATACCAATGTGTTTTCCAGCGCTCTCTTTCTGTACAGAATTCTGATCAGAAAATTTGTCCAGGTAGAGAAAAAAGTGAATTTCCTTCTTCCTTAAAAGCCAGTATTAATACTACCAAGTCCCTGGAAAAGCATGTCAGATAAAATGGTAATGACAGAAATTAGGAAAAGAAAAAAGCTGCCAATCATATATAAAAGACAAGAATTGTCTGTGGGATGGGTAACATTTTAATGTTTTGTGGATAAACCTCTTTTAGGAACCTATTCAGATGTTTTAGAAGGCGGTTGCTCTGTTTGTCCTGAATTCTGAGACTAGAAATAGGACGGAGAGTGGGTTGTATTATTCTAATCTGAAGTTGATGGATGATTTCATTCATGTCCTGGCACTTCCATGGGTTGCTGAAATTGGAAATGGAATAAATCTCTTCCTGCACTTCTTGCACACCTCCTTCAGGAGACCTTCTCTGGACGAAGTTCAGTTACCTCATTTGATATTATAGGCAACTCTTTTGCTTCCAACTTGGTGCCAACTGGGGGTCTAATTCCAGACAGGGCTGGTTGAGAGTCCTGTAGACAACTCTGAAGCAATAGAGATCCACTACTGACCTCCCCGTAGCAACCTGCACTTGTGCTAGCTACCACTTGCAAAGAGGTGTCTCTCTGGTTGTATTTCAAGGACTGTTTCAACTTGTCGTATTGTCAGGAGGAAATATTGATAACCCAGTAACATGCCTAGACCATCGACCGCAACTGGAATACCAGTTGTTATGCTTATTGCTGAAAGCAGCTAGAAAGGTCTTTCTGAAACCATAGCACAACTAACAGTTCATGAGGGGAGGGGGAAGTGAGTGACGATGAGGAGTGCACATGACCCTGTGCCCTCCTGACTTGAGCTTTTTCCTAAGCATGCGGTTTTGCAAGATAGAAAGTCTGGCAATAGTTAACTATTGCTATGTGAAATACTGCTGGTTAACTGACAAAAAGCTACACACTACAGGCTGGAAAACACCATACTTAATTTAGCTTCTGCTCAGCCATTTGTTTGTTTTTTATGAACAAGCTATGTAATACTAACAATAGGGTATAAAAAGAGGGTGAAATATGAGTCTGATGGACACTTGAACACCTCTCAAGTTCCCCTGCTGACAGAAGGCTGGCCACTGGAGGTCAACGTGAAACTTTTGTAGCTCACTGGGAGGCCTAGGAAGGACAATAAGGGAGAGGGCATGATCTAGATTTTTCTGCCACCTCCTGCTGAGATCTGCCACTAAGCAGCCAGTTGCGCAGGTAAAGGCAGACAAGGATGCCCCCTATTTTCAGGTGTGTCATCACCAAAGCGAGGCACTTTGTAAAGAACTTCAGTGCAGGTGACAGTCCAAATGGCAGTAACTTGCACTGACAATGACGGGGTCAGGACATGATCTGAGATACTTCCTGTCATAAATATAAAGGGAAGGGTAAACCCCTTTGAAATCCCTCCTGGCCAGGGGAAAAATCCTCTCACCTGTAAAGGGTTAAGAAGCTAAAGGTAACCTCACTGGCACCTGACCAAAATGACCAATGAGGAGACAAGATACTTTCAAAAGCTGGGAGGAGGGAGAGAAACAAAGGGTCTGTGTCTGTCTGTATGCTGCTCTTGCCAGGGACAGAACAGGAATGGAGTCTTAGAACTTTTAGTAAGTAATCTAGCTAGGTATGTGTTAGATTATGATTTCTTTAAATGGCTGAGAAAAGCATTGTGCTGAATAGAATAACTATTTCTGTCTGTGTATCTTTTTTGTAACTTAAGGTTTTGCCTAGAGGGGTTCTCTATGTTTTTGAATCTAATTACCCTGTAAGATATCTACCATCCTGATTTTACAGGGGGGATTTCTTTATTTCTATTTACTTCTATTTTTTATTAAAAGTCTTCTTGTAAAAAACTGAATGCTTTTTCATTGTTCTCAGATCCAAGGGTTTGGGTCTGTGGTCACCTATGCAAATTGGTGAGGCTTTTTATCCAACATTTCCCAGGAAAGGGGGGGTGCAAGTGTTGGGAGGATTGTTCATTGTTCTTAAGATCCAAGGGTCTGCGTCTGTAGTCACCTAGGCAAATTGGTGAGGCTTTTTACCAAACCTTGTCCAGGAAGTGGGGTGCAAGGTTTTGGGAAGTATTTTGGGGGGAAAGACGCGTCCAAACAGCTCTTCCCCAGTAACCAGTATTAGTTTGGTGGTGGTAGCGGCCAGTCCAAGGACAATGGGGGGAATATTTTGTACCTTGGGGAAGTTTTGACCTAAGCTGGTAAAGATAAGCTTAGGAGGTTTTTTCATGCAGGTCCCCACATCTGTACCCTAGAGTTCAGAGTGGGGGAGGAACCTTGACACTTCCCTTGGTCCAGATGTACGACTACGAAAAGGAGAGCCATGAACAACTCTTAAGCCTAAAAGGAATAGAATGATGGAGGTAAGCACGAACCATCCTGAAGCTCAGGCAGCGTATGTGTTTGTTCAGTCTCTTCAGGTCTAGGATTAAATGAAGACCCCTTTTCTTCTTTGGGATAAAGATATATTGGGAATAGAAGCCTCTTCCCCTATACTCACCCTCTATAGCTTCTAGCTAAAGTAACAAGGCTACTTCTCTTAGTGACAGATTCTTGAGATAAGGGTCCCTGAGAGGGATAAGGAAGAGGCTTAGGTAGGGGGTAAGATGTGGATAGAGTAGCCCTGGCCCATGTCGTCCAGTCGCCATTTGTCAGCTGTAAGATTGTAGTACAAATGTAGTGGAAGGGAGGCAAGGTAACTTCCAAAAGCGGTAGGCTCTATAACAGCTCTGGTGTGGCAACCATAATAGCTCGTTGGGTAGAGACAGAGTTTGTTGTTTTCCCTCCATTGTCAACTCTGGTTGATTCTAGGGATGAATGTCTAACTCTGATGTGGGAGTTCTTAACAATGCCACTGGTGAACAAGAGCTCCTTCACTTTCTTGAAGCAGAGTACGGGGTTCTGCTCTGGGACACGATTGTCATCTTTGATGGAAGGTGTATTCCTGGTTTTCTTTTTGTAACTTAAAAGTTTGGCCCAGAGGGAAATCCTCTGTGTTTTTTAATCTGATTGCCCTGATTTTATCTTCCATTCTAATTTTATCTTCCATTCTAATTTTACAAAAAGAAAAGTAGTACTTGTGGCACCTTAGAGACTAACAAATTTATTCGCGCATAAGCTTTTGTGAGCTACAGCTCACTTCATCGGATGTAGCTCACAAAAGCTTATGCTCAAATAAATTTGTTAGTCTCTAAGGTGCCACAAGTACTCCTTTTCTTTTTGCGACTACAGACTAACACGGCTGCTGCTCTGAAACCTCTAATTTTACAGAGGTGCTTCTTTTACCTTTTTTCTTTATAATAAAGTTCTGTTTCTTTTAGAATCTGATTGGGTTTTTTTTTTTAAGTGTCCTAAAAAAACCCAAGGCTGGTCTGTGCTCATCTCATTTATTCTCAAGCCTCCCCAGGAAAGGGGGTGTGGAGGCTTGGGGGGATATTAGAGGGGAGTAGGAACTCCAAGTGGTCCTTTCTCTGAGTTTTTCTAAATCACTTGGTGGTGGCAGTGTTACCTAATCCAAGGTACAAGGGAAAATTTGTGCCTTGGGGAGTTTTTAACATAAGCTGGTAGAAATAAGCTTAGGGGGCCTCTCATGCGGATCCCCACATCTGTACCCTAGAGTTCAGAGTGGGGAGGGAACCCTGACACCCATTGATAAAGGATATCAGCAAGCATTGAATCAAGGCACACACATGGAACCAATCACTGAAACAAATCACTCCAGAACAGAACACAAAAATCACCACTCTCCTCTCAGGCCAAACCCTGAGAGAAACCCTGCTGTTTGCTACTCCGGTGTTTGCTAGTGACTTGCTTTTAAACCTAGCCAAACTGCACTGATCTCCTTTGTAAAATGTTTGGAGATCCACAGACGATGCTATATAAGAGGTTGGTGGTGTTATATTTGCAATACTGTCCATCTCTGTGACCACTGGGTGTCAGATAATAGCTACTTTTTATTTACTTTTGTTATTCTGATGTTATCTGAGAATTTTCACGCCCAAAGCGGGGGGGGAGGGGGCGCAGGGAGGCTGAGGTGATGCCTGCCTGGATTTGGCTGTCTATGGAAGGCCTGTATAGGGTGGAGACCATTCTTCCAGGTAAATATCTCCCATTAGAACTATTTGTCAGAAATTTGAAATAAAGTTTGGATTTTTTCCTCAAAAAAGCTCTGCAGTGGGAAGGTCTCTGGCTGGGCTGCCTGTCATTGTGGAGGCAGGAAAACTAGAGGGAATTTCAAGGGGAGGACTGTTCCCCTGCTGCCGGGGACTGATCGGTCTGATTCTGCCCCCAGCCATAAGCAACATGAGGCACCCATTGTAACAGATTTGTGGACCCTAGGACAAGGAAGATCTCTTTATTTGAGTTTGTGTTGTTCTCGTAAAACAAATTTTAATGGGGACCTGAACTTGCCTTTTATAGCATAGATGAGTGTTTTAAGTGTAAACCTTCTTAATAGAAAACATTTCTATGTAAAATCTGAAATACCACTGAATTAGGAAACTAAAGTAGCAAGTAAAATACATCTACTTTAGCAATGTAAAACTATAAAATGGGAAGTAAATAATTAGTAACATGTAAATAAAAATATTTAAATAAAGAAATCAACTTAAATTTTAAATTTTTTTTGGTATTTTAAAACAATTTTTATTGACCTTGGTTCATGAGATACCCAGGAACAGTTTGAGATCATCAGTCTGTCTCAGATTTACTCTTCATTACATTTTTTTAAAAAAATGTGCAGTTTTAATTTTGGGCTCAGACGCTCTTTTGAAATTGGACAAGTAAGTCTCATGGTATTTTAATTCCATAACTGCATCAGCATAACTTGTCAGGTTTCTCATGCAATGCTTATTTTAGTACACTTAAGATGTGCTCTGTGCAAACATTTGAATGCCCAAAATTCAAAAATTCCTTTTGATGATCACTTGTGCTATTGTTGATGCAGTTTTAAATGTTCATTGGAAGGGAACCCCACACAAAAAGGCTTGAATATGAGTGAGGCGAATTAATTCCAAAATTCAAACAAATAAGAAAAGCTTTCACAATATTTGCCTGGCTATGGGTAATAAAGCCAGATTTCTTCCCCAACAGACATTTCTTTCATTTACATTAAAATACACTACCACTTCACAAAAGTCTAAACTGTAAAGACTCCTTTCAGTGTTGTGCTCTTCAATATATCAGTATGTGTCAGTTGCTCCCAGACAGCTCAAAAAAAGGTTTCATCAATGTGGGCTGGTTTACACTAGAAAATTAGTTCGACAGCACTATCAGTGGAAGAATTCTTCCATCCACCTAGCTACTACCTCTGCAGGAAGTGGATTACCTATGACAATGGGAGAACCCTTCCCATGGGCATAGGTAGTGTCTACACTCACGGGCTCCAGCGGCACAGCTGTAGTGCTATAGCTGTGCCACTGTAGTAGTTTAAGAGTAGACAAGTCCTGTGTATTTCGCATGACTACCACAAGAGGCTAGAATACTCTGATTCTCTTCTGTCCCTTCTTCCTCCATCTATGCTATTTATCAGTATTTTGGGGAAGCAGTATTGATTTCACAGAACCCAGTGCAAAATGGCCCCAAACCACAACAGGACCTCTAAGCACTACTTCAACAAACAATTATGTTGTAGTAGATCAGGGACCTGCAACTCCTAGCTCTCCGATTCTGTTCTTAGCTCTGTCAAGGACTTACTTTGAAATCATAACCAGGTCACATTTATACATCTGAGTTTATATATAATCTATCTGTACCACTGTTACCTGCCTCACAGGGGTGTCTGTGAGGCTGAGTTAATTGTAAAGCACAGTAGGATCCTCTAAGGCACTAATGCAAGTGTTAAGTATTAATATTTTTAAATGGCCTAGAAGGCAGTATGGTAGGTAGGTCCATTACTGTATTCCTCTCACTACAAAAGGTGACTCAAAGCACTCAATAGGAACAAGTGAGTCTCCAACCACCCTACAAAAATATAGCCAGGAAGAGGTCACAATCTAAGGTAGCTTTGAACTTTTACAGAAAATCACAGCACAGATTGCAAAAAATATCTAGCAGGCACTCTGTCAGAAGAAAGTATTGGTGATGCTACTGTCATTTTTCAATTTTTCTGCTACTTACAGAAGACAAAGGCTGAGGACAACTAGAGAATTATCCTTGCAGCACAAAGGATGTGATGCCAAACTAACCTTTCACACCCAACTGCGGACAAACCACTGCATCCTGATTTCAACTCTTGAGTTTCCATCACTGTGGATCACTGCCTGCCACAAATATTTCCTTAAGCTAACTAAAACTGGTAAATATAGGAAATAAAAGAAAAGAATGCTTATGTTGGAAATTTTATGACAGGAGAAAACTAGAAACACTGTCAAGTTCTTCCATCCCTCCTGCTGGCTGAGTCAACAGTAGTACGTCACAAGATTTCTTTCTTCAAATATTTGTTTAGCTGCTGATACTGGCATCTTTGGTAATTTATTCCATATATTAAGTACTCTCACAGTTAAGAGCTATCAACTAAATTATTTTGCTACCTAACCCTTCCTTTACTTTAGAAATACATTTCTACAGTTAGCATTAATACGAGAATTTTTCTCTTTTTTCTAATCCCTCCAGAATTGCATAAACCTTAATCAGGCCTTTTCTGTCCTATTCCCCTGCAAATAAAGTTCCATCTCATTTCCTTACTCATTTTGATTAAGATTCTAGGGACTGCGTAGCATTTCATCTGGCTTTTCAGCTGTACCTTCTTCATTTCAACGAAACTTTTAGTAATATCCAAATATGGCCTCATATTATTATTACTGCAAATGTGAGCTCATGTATCCCTAACATTGCCACAAAAGTCTTTCAATTTATAACAATGGGACTCAAATACTTACATGTATCAGTGATGTTTCTTCATACTTTTGCCACTGACACTCAGTTAGCCATTACCTGTCATCCCATCTGCAATCACCTCTCCCTTTTCTATTTTATTCATGATTGTGGAAATGACCTACTGCATAGTCCACCCCAATACAAATACACAATCCCCTGGACGTATTCACTATTAAACTAGTACAGCACTTCATCTTAGCCAAAAGTCTTATGCTGAGCCTCTGTGTACTGTGTTTAGTAAGCCACAATAGGAATTAGGTCTGCTCCAATCTCTAGGGTAGCACAATCTTGAAGACTCCAAGATTTAGGTTTCAGAGGAACAGCCGTGTTAGTCTGTATTCGCAAAAAGAAAAGGAGTACTTGTGGCACCTTAGAGACTAACCAATTTATTTGAGCATGAGCTTTCGTGAGCCACAGCTCACTTCATCAGATGTTTACCGTGGAAACTGCAGCAGACTTTATATACACACAGAAATCATGAAACAATACCTCCTCCCACCCCACTGTCCTGCTGGTAATAGCTTATCTAAAGTGATCAACAGGTGGGCCATTTCCAGCACAAATCCAGGTTTTCTCACCCTCCACCCCCCCACACAAATTCACTCTCCTGCTGGTGCTAGCCCATCCAAAGTGACAACTCTTTACATAATCAAGTCGGGCTATTTCCTGCATAGATCAAGGTTTTCTCACATCCCCCCCACCCCCATACACACACAAACTCACTCTCCTGCTGGTAATAGCTCATCTAAACTGACCACTCTCCAGGTTTAAATCCAAGTTAAACCAGAACATCTGGGGGGGGGGGGTAGGAAAAAACAAGAGGAAACAGGCTACCTTGCATAATGACTTAGCCACTCCCAGTCTCTATTTAAGCCTAAATTAATAGTATCCAATTTGCAAATGAATTCCAATTCAGCAGTTTCTCGCTGGAGTCTGGATTTGAAGTTTTTTTGTTTTAAGAGAGCGACCTTCATGTCTGTGATTGCGTGACCAGAGAGATTGAAGTGTTCTCCGACTGGTTTATGAATGTTATAATTCTTGACATCTGATTTGTGTCCATTTATTCTTTTACGTAGAGACTGTCCAGTTTGACCAATGTACATGGCAGAGGGGCATTGCTGGCACATGATGGCATATATCACATTGGTGGATGTGCAGGTGAACGAGCCTCTGATAGTGTGGCTGATGTTATTAGGCCCTGTGATGGTGTCCCCTGAATAGATATGTGGGCACAATTGGCAACGGGCTTTGTTGCAAGGATAAGTTCCTGGGTTAGTGGTTCTGTTGTGTGGTATGTGGTTGTTGGTGAGTATTTGCTTCAGGTTGCGGGGCTGTCTGTAGGCAAGGACTGGCCTGTCTCCCAAGACTTGTGAGAGTGTAGGGTCATCCTTTAGGATAGGTTGTAGATCCTTAATAATGCGTTGGAGGGGTTTTAGTTGGGGGCTGAAGGTGACCGCTAGTGGCGTTCTGTTATTTTCTTTGTTAGGCCTGTCCTGTAGTAGGTAACTTCTGGGAACTCTTCTGGCTCTATCAATCTGTTTCTTTACTTCTGCAGGTGGGTATTGTAGTTGTAAGAAAGCTTGACAGAGATCTTGTAGGTGTTTGTCTCTGTCTGAGGGGTTGGAGCAAATGCGGTTGTATCGCAGAGCTTGGCTGTAGACGATGGATCGTGTGGTGTGGTCAGGGTGAAAGCTGGAGGCATGCAGGTAGGAATAGCGGTCAGTAGGTTTCCGGTATAGGGTGGTGTTTATGTGGCCATTGTTTATTAGCACTGTAGTGTCCAGGAAGTGGATCTCTTGTGTGGACTGGACCAGGCTGAGGTTGGTGGTGGGATGGAAATTGTTGAAATCATGGTGGAATTCCTCAAGGGCTTCTTTTCCATGGGTCCAGATGATGAAGATGTCATCAATATAGCGCAAGTAGAGTAGGGGCTTTAGGGGACGAGAGCTGAGGAAGCGTTGTTCTAAATCAGCCATAAAAATGTTGGCATACTGTGGGGCCATGCGGGTACCCATAGCAGTGCCGCTGATCTGAAGGTATACATTGTCCCCAAATGTGAAATAGTTATGGGTAAGGACAAAGTCACAAAGTTCAGCCACCAGGTTAGCCGTGACATTATCGGGGATAGTGTTCTTGACGGCCTGTAGTCCATCTTTGTGTGGAATGTTGGTGTAGAGGGCTTCTACATCCATAGTAGCCAGGATGGTGTTATCAGGAAGATCACCGATGGATTGAAGTTTCCTCAGGAAGTCAGTGGTGTCTCGAAGGTAGCTGGGAGTGCTGGTAGCGTAGGGCCTGAGGAGGGAGTCTACATAGCCAGACAATCCTGCTGTCAGGGTGCCAATGCCTGAGATGATGGGGCGCCCAGGATTTCCAGGTTTATGGATCTTGGGTAGTAGATAGAATATCCCAGGTCGGATTTCCAGGGGTGTGTCTGTGCGGATTTGATCTTGTGCTTTTTCAGGAAGTTTCTTGAGCAAATGCTGTAGTTGCTTTTGGTAACTCTCAGTGGGATCATAGGGTAATGGCTTGTAGAAACTCATGTTGGAGAGCTGCCGAGCAGCCTCTTGTTCATATTCCGACCTATTCATGATGACAACAGCACCTCCTTTGTCAGCCTTTTTGATTATGATGTCAGAGTTGTTTCTGAGGCTGTGGATGGCATTGCGTTCCGCATGGCTGAGGTTATGGGGCAAGTGATGCTGCTTTTCCACAATTTCAGCCCGTGCACGACGGCGGAAGCACTCTATGTAGAAGTCCAGTCTGCTGTTTCGACCTTCAGGAGGAGTCCATCTAGAATCCCTCTTTCTGTAGTGTTGGCAGGGAGACCTCTGTGGATTAGTATGTTGTTCAGAGGTATTTTGGAAATATTCCTTGAGACGGAGACGTCGAAAATAGGAAATAGAAATAGAAAATAGAAAATAAAGAGTTGTCACTTTGGATGGGCTAGCACCAGCAGGAGAGTGAATTTGTGTGGGGGGATGGAGGGTGAGAAAACCTGGATTTGTGCTGGAAATGGCCCACCTGTTGATCACTTTAGATAAGCTATTACCAGCAGGACAGTGGGGTGGGAGGAGGTATTGTTTCATGATTTCTGTGTGTATATAAAGTCTGCTGCAGTTTCCACGGTAAACATCTGATGAAGTGAGCTGTGGCTCACGAAAGCTCATGCTCAAATAAATTGGTTAGTCTCTAAGGTGCCACAAGTACTCCTTTTCTTTCCAAGATTTAGAACACCCAAACTTCAGTGAGAGCTAAAACATCCATTAAAACGGAGGATAACAGAACAGCAAGGGTCAGTATGGAGGTTGGATTGAATACCCACTTGAATAGTTTGACCTCCACCACTCTCTGCCTAATGACTTTCACAAATTGAAGGGAAAACATGAGCTTGCTTACTAGTATAAACTGAGTAGCAGCCTGCAAAACTGGGACAGTTGCCTAAAGTAGGGGACTATTGACAAACACCACCATGATTTCTTCTCATCTATTTAAGATTACTAGAAAAATATGGTGGTTTTGCCATCCTTCCCCATGCAACCTTTGCCCATTTAGGATGACTTGCAGTTACAGTATCTTCAGGAGGGGCCATGTATAGAATTTTCATGTTTACTCAGTCAGATGCAACACACAGAGGAAACAACATATGTATTTCCACCGACTCCATCCTGCTATGTTTAATATTACACACTTTAAAAGAACATTCAGGTTGTAAAATCAAGCACTCAGAAGTTAGGAAATTCCAGAACTGAAGTGATCTGTGCAACCTTAATTTATCTCCTCTGAGCACATGCATTATGATACAGTCTTTAATATGACCACATACATACTATTTTTTCCACAGGACCCCGCCTCATTCCATGTACAGGATAGACAGTGCTCAATGAATAGGCAGATTTTCATTATTTCATTTTATGTCATTTTTTAATGTGTAGCCCCCAGGCCTTATTTACCATACACCATCCAAACCCTAAAGAAAAAAACAGCATACTTTGATGGTAAAGTAGAAAAAGGATATTTCCTGGAGTCTTTTAAAAGGTGTTTTGTCTCATGCAGGCATTCAAAACCAGATTTAAATCCAAAACCAGACTTTTAAGAATCTTAGGTGAGTAGTTAGCACAGTCACCGTAAGGAACCTGACGTCCTGATGTGATGAAATCCTCCTACGTAATCTCGAGGATGCTGAAAGAAAATTGCTGCTGCTATCTACACCCTGAGTATACCAGTCAGCAGACCAAGAGATAAATCAAGGTTGAGGCATTTTGCAGGAAGCCTAGAAGTGTCTGGGTAATGGGGAAGTACTTCCTTCATTGCACCAATGCGAGAATCTTTCACAAACTTGGGTGGAAATTCTTCCTGCAAACCAGCATGGAACTGATCACCCTATTTTAAAAATGCGTCCCCTTCACACATTCCCTCTCCAAAGCGAGGCTGTCCAATCTAGACCTTTCTTGATTCTTTATTATCCTGGACATGAGGGGCACAGGAGGTAACATATACAGGATGGAGTTTGGCCAAATTAGGAAGGGAGCATTAGTAGCCACTGTCTTTGTTCTCTTTTCCTCGAGAAAAACTTGGGGACTTTGTTGTTTGGTATAATGTGAGTAAACGCAGCAATGGCATTCCCAAGGAAACTCCCAGCTGATGGAAGACCTCTGGTTGAAGGAGCCATTCTCTGTGGTCTAGCTTGCTCATGCTTAACAAGCTAGTTCTGATGTTTTCTCATTTATGCTGAATGTGCACTATGAATTCTTTATTCACCTCATTTTTTTCAGTAGAGAGGCAGACCTGATCCCTATCTACTTGTTGACATAAGATATTGCATTTTCCATCATAATCAGCACTGTGCTACTGGGGAGAAAGTCCACCAGTAAGCACAGGACACATAGATGATCACTCAGTTCCACCTAATTAATACTGTGATATTTTCTGTCCCCAACCACATTCCCTGAATTGACCTGCTCTTAACACGGGCGCCCCAGCATTATATGGTGTCAATGATGGTGGACACACACAGGATCCTTTATGGCTTGCCCTCCTACGAAATTTTCTTTACCAGTGAAAAAAGTGCATCAGCATTCAAACCAGGGTTGACTTATACAATAAATAGGACAGAGGTTTGTAGGGGTCTCAATGCTTGGACCACTGCAAAATACCTATGCAAGATACCACTGTCCCTAGGGCATTCATAAGGGCTGACAGCAACATCCTGTGGGAGCCAACAATTTATTGGACTACTTTCCTCAATTAGAGTTTAAGAACCACAGCCAATGGCATTCCTGACATCTTCTCTTATGAGGAGGCAGAGCACAATGAATCTTGGAAAAGTGATTAGCACTTTTTCTTGAATCCTGTTTTTCTCTAGTTTTCTTAAGATAGGAAACTTGGCAGACCATTGTTCCATTCTCTTCAACATACACCGGTTTGACCTTGGAAGAGGTGCAAAGCAAAGAAAGGGACCAAAGCTATAGTTTCCCCCACCATGCCTCCCTTTACATGGATGTAGAGTCAGGTCAAAATATGAGGGGCTGGATGACTGAAGAAGTGGTCCAGAGTAGTGGCAGCGGAAGCTGAATGAACATTCTTCTCTGTTGAAATAGAGAGCCATCTTCGCACTTCTGTCAGTGTAGCTTAGGGACAGAGGCTGCTGCCAGGGGATCTTCATGCCCAAGTCAAGATGCAAAGAAGTCAGTATGTCACGTAAAAACTGATTGGGACTTGACAGACCAAGCAAGCATACCATACATTCGTAGCTCAAAGTAACTCAGGGCACCAGCCAATTGGTGTAGGACCAACTGGGGTAGAGTACAAAGAACACTTTGTTTTGGAAAATGATCTCTTTGATTTCACTGTTTTGTATCACTGGATACTGCTGGAACATGGTAGGGCCCCAATAACTGCAAGTTCCCTTCAGAAACTTAACCAAATTAAACTGATTTGTCCACAAAAGGAAAAGAATTTTACACTTATAATTTCAGGCTCCAAATGCTGGAAAAGAGTTTAAAATGATCGGTTCTCAAACATCTGCCATGTTCCTGGGTCTAAAGGAAGAATTATGTGGAAGGGAATTCCAAGGGTAGCCCCTTACACTGTCACAAAGTGACTAATTATTTTAAAGACAGATGCCACAGAAAAGACTAGGGGACATCAGGATGGAAAAAGCCAAGGTAGATATCAATGAACAGAAAGCTAACTAGAGGGAGGAGGAAGAACTATAATACCAATCCAACAGTATGTACCAATGGCAATCAGACTAAATATTAACGAACTATAATAATAAATTAACCAAAAAGCCATTTGGTGCAGCCAGTTAGTCTGTTAATCAGAACAAGGATGCCACTAACAGCTCAGCTAAACACAGCAGTAGGGACTAGTAACAAAAAACCTTTAGAGGCTATCAACGAAAGACTAGGTTTTAAAAGGCACTGAGGGATACTCATACTTCAAGATGATAAGAAATGGAGGTTATTTCAAATGGTAGGGGTGCAACTAAAGACTAGTCTTAAGAGAAACATCCAAAGAACATTGCAGAAAAATATTGCAATAATTCACGAATTAATCTATAAAAAAAAAGATTGAAGTAAGGTATGAAAACTCATAGCCAAGAATAGAGAAGCTGATGAAAATGTAAAGACTTTTTAGACTGCTCTTTACATTCTCGAAGTGTTTGCCTCAATAAGGTGAAAGCCCCTTCAGAAACATTCTCATGGTTAAGCTCTCACATAGACATCCAGGGCCTCTAACAACTGAATGACAATATATCAAAGTAAAAAGACTCTTTCCAGCAGCCAAACATTCCTTCAGGAGAAACATTCTGTAATTCTGAACATGTACAAGTCACTGTGGAAACAAAAATTTCAGTGCAGGATGTTTTTGAAACTGCAGAACCTGATACCTTATTATTCCACCCCAGGATAGAGATCAGAGATGCCCTTAATGACAGCAGGCTCAAAGTGGGAGCATAAATCTTACATAGCCCACTACTGCCCAGTTGCATTGAAAAGGTATTTTTGAGAAGTTGTTTTCAACTCTTGTAATCAGAATACTCTAGCTCCCTCAAACAGAGAAGAGTCATCCCATGCCAAAAACAAGTTTCTGCTATGAGCTCCAAAAATTCCTCCCTCAACATTCAAGGCTTTTTTAACCTTGGAGAAAACCATTTTGGCTTCCAGCAAAGAGAAAAGTTGCTACCTAATTTTAAATGCTTTAGCAACTCTGGCATACAACCTACCATAAGAATTCATGGAAGAGTAACTACAGGTGGTATGGTCATCTGGTCCAAATGTCTACCAACAAGCCTGTGAGAATCATCTTCGACTCTGACCCAATGAAAGCAAGATGTAAAAGACCCCCCCCCCCCGGATGATCTAAAACATAATGGTTGGACAACATCAGACCCCTGGCTCAGGACAGAACATAATAGAGGTGCATAATATGTACAGAGGCCTCTTGATTGTCCAAGCAACAGCATGAGAACTAACCAAGATCTGCAGCATTCTTCCAAGGTAAATTCTATATTCAATACATAAAAGCCAGCAATGATTGTGACCTGCAATGAATGTGTCATGTGTTTTCTTGCCAGAAGTCAGAAGGGACTTCTTCTGTATGAATTGCAAGCTGGTGGCTGCGTTGAAAGAAAAGATTTGTGGCCAAGTATAGACATTACAGATCATTAGAGAGGCTGAATAGCTGGACTACCAGATTTGGGGTGCATCATTACCCTAGATTCAAGAAAGAAAGGGACTGATGACTAAGGAATAAAAATGTGGAAAGGGAGCTTGGCAGTTTGTAATAAGTTCTTCTTTTGTAAGAACTTATAGGATGCACATTTTATACTGTAAGGTAATTAATCGCTGGAACATACCAAGGCTTGTGTTAGATTCTCAATCACTGGAAATCTTTAAGTCAAGATTGGATGTTTTTCTAAAAAATATGGTCTAGTTAAACTAGAGCTATTTGACTTGAAGCAAGAACTAATGATTCAAAGTCGTATAGCTTTCTTTACACAGGTGGTCGTACAAGATCACAGTGGTCTTTTTTTAACCTTAAAATCTATGAACTTCAGTTATTGCCCACCTACTGATAGGCACACAACAGCACAAACAGAGTTTCTGCAGCTGTTACTCTCCTGCAGTGGGCTCAGGGTTCATACAATACGTGAATGAAACTATATTCTCCTATGAAAGAAAAAACAGAAGACACCTTAAAGTAAATAGCAAACTGGCAGGCTATTTCTCTTTACGGAAGTAAAGATTTAGCTCTCATTTTTGTCTTCTGCCTACCTAGAGTTCACTATAGAAATCGTAGCTTTCTTCCAGACGAAAAATGGCTTTTCAATCCCACTAACTCACAAAAGCAGCAGGTATGTTACATCCATATATGGGAAAAGGTAGACACTGAACAACTGAATGAACATGCCTGATATGTAACAAAGCAGACAAATTCCCCTACAGAACCTCTTTTCCCTGCACATGGCTACCAAAATCTCTCTCTGGAAGAAATTATACCACAGAAGATAAGCAACAGTGAAGAAGGGATGGATCAGGCAGCCAATGTCTTTTACACACATCAGAATACCTCTTAACATGGGACTTGTGCCTGGCTGTTCTTTCAAGCTTTCAGTCAGGAGATAAAGGCTTTATTTTGATGAAATAGTGTATGTTCCACAAGCTTAAATAACAGTATTCTAGAAATATTTTCATGTTTAAACATTTGTACTGGGACTATTTTTCTAACCCTTAACCTGTAATGTTAAATGCCCCAGTTACCATGAGTACAAATGAACAGATCTCAAAGAAAAAATTACTAAACTTCAAACCTCTGAAAATGTCCTAGTAACTCTTCTATGAATAAATATGCCATTATTTTAAGAATGGATTGCTTGGGTCCTTCAAGAGCTAGAAGCAAACACAACCCATCAGAAATCTGGGAAGCTCCCATTTCCAAATAATATAAAGCTCCCATTTCTATCCTTGCAGTGTTCTAAGATATTAAACCTTAAATCTGTCATTAATCCAGGATTGAACAGGGACCATCCCTGGGTCTCAGGACATTGAGAGACTGCAGCATGGAGAAGATTCCACATCTGATGGGATGGGAAGGGAAGGAAGGAAGGAAATGTTTTGTCAGGTTGAGGGATTTTTTTGTATTATTATGGTGTGAAAGTTTGGAAGGTCCCAACAGAGAGGTACTGATGTATTAGTGGGCAGAGTGCTGGCTAAGTGGTCAAAAGGTAAATTATATTTACCATGTACTGTATCACATGCATATCAACACTATTGCAAAAACACACACACACACAACTTGAACAAACCATGCCTGCCAGCAGTCAGGAGGCTGAAGAGACAAAAAGCTCAGATTTTAAACATTTGATCGTTCAAGAAAATATAGCAATTCTACTCTTTTGGTAACCAATACAAATATTTAATTGAAGTTAAGAAGCATTGCCTGACCCTTCAAAAACCATCTGTTGATCACATGTGCACTTCAATATCTTGGTTGCGCTGACAGACAGTGCATCCAGCCTGAAAGCTAAAGTTTGAAGCTGATTTGAAGCTTCAGAGAAGCATGTGGGTAGCACAGAAAGAGCAAAAAAAAAAAAAAAAAAAAAAGCCACCTATCCATATTTACATGCCTTTTCCAAATTTGGTGCTTAAGGAAAAACAACATTTTAAATAAAACTTATTTTTTCACTGCAAGCATATTATCTGCTTAATGTCTCCATTTGATTGATCCCTAATGTTCCAGGAGAGGCAGCATGCTATCCAACCTACTCACTATTAAACTTTTCTATAAATGTTGTCTAGATTCAGCAATGGTCTAAGACCACCTAACCACATATACATTTCATAAAGATCAACATGATCATGCTTCCTTACAGCATGATCAGATTCCTTACAGATTCAGCATTGCTATTAACCAAAACTATGTCAGAGAAAAAAGGACAAGAGTACTTGTGGCACCTTAGACACTAACAAATTTATTAGAGCATAAGCTTTCATGGGCTACAGCCCACTTCATCAGATGCATAGATGCATCGGAGAAAAAAGGAAATCTTAAATTAGAAGATCAATTCTGTTTGACAAAATTCTAAAGGCCATAGAATTATAGCTTTTTTTATTTTTTTAAACATCTTCTAAAACTAAGGTAATTTAACCATCCCTTATGTTCAAGAAAGATGAGGTGTCAATAAAGGATATCAACATTGTAATAAAATCTATCCAGGGACTATATGGTATGCATATGAAAATAAAAAGATATACTCATAGTGGGAAGGGCAAGGAGACCTCAAGATGACAGTAAAAAGATGGCATAAGTCAGCCAGTCTTGGCTCCACAAGCAGAGCTGGATTTAGAATCCTTAACTAGATTCTGTACAAAATTTAAGCCCTACACCTACCTACACAGAATCTGAGAGCTTCATTAAAAAGGGTCTCTTGAAATACAAGTGTTGGCATCGAACAAACCAACTCCTGCAAGCTTACTGGAAGATAATGTAAACGGGAACAAATTAAACAAATGTTATTAATGCAATGGACAGATCCCAGCTGCACAGATCACAGAAAAATCCCTGGTCCAGAGCCTAAAGAGAGAAATCTGTTTAATTACAGATTAATCCTATTAAACTAATCTTCCTGATAAAGGGTGAAATGACCAACTCCAGAAGGCTATAGAGAGTATAATGAATGCAGAGTTTAATTAGGGCATACTGCTAGCTGACTATAATTATTAATTAACATTCCCAGTTTCTACATCTCATTGCATGTTTCACTTGGCTTTTAAATTGCACCCTTCCTTTTTTGGACCAAAGTTATACAATCCCAGCATTGTGACAATAATTACAGTGGGCGCCTAAAGAAGAGTCCTGGCAATATCCTTAAGTGTTTAATTAGGGTCCCGGTGAGGGGAAGGAGGGGAGAAATTATGTAGAAAAATTAGTGTTCTCTAATCTCTACACATGTTCTTTATAGCATAATCTGACTGTTCCATTCCAAAGAATTTGAGTTACTGAACAAGCCAGCCATAGGCTATATGTTGCCTTCAAGATTTTCATAATGACTGGAAGTTCAGAAACATCAAGTCTTGAAATAACTCACTTTAAACCATGCTGACCTAGAAATAGAAAGAATGCATCTTAGACACGTGCCAGTCACTTTATTTTTTGTGGCACTCTCCCCCATACCCAAAGCTAAAACAAGGATTGGCTAAAGGACTGTGTATGCCAGTAGAGCTTCAAGAGACTCTAATCACATCTGAAGTAGAGCAAATATTTTCTTTAAAAGATGTGAGATGGATGAAAACTCAATAGGGAAATATCCTGATTGGTGTGAAAAAACAAACCAGATTAGGGGTAAACTCTGGGACTGCACACAGGACTGATTACTATGTGAAAAAAAAGGTTTTTCTTAAAGGAGAAGACGGATGGTTCCCCAACTCAACTGGCTAAAGCAATAGCTAGAAGGTATAAAGAACAGCAATCAAAAGGGATGGAGGTTATTTTCTCAAAAGGAGGAACAAAGACTTCAGAATTAACATGAGATTCCAAGGAGATACCGCTAGTCTCGCTGGTGTGGGTTTAGATGGGAAGCTATACTGAATTTTTTTAACTAGAGAGCTCACTATAAAGTCCTCAACCGTAATAACTTGTTGTGATAATTAGGCCTACCAATTAACCTTAATTGTAAGCTCAACAGTAAAAAGTGAGTGAAAGTTCATAGTGCCACAATAACCTATAATAAACCTGCTGATGGGAAAAGTTGCAAAAGGGAGACAGGAAGACTGAATTAGGACAAATCAACAGGCATACAGATATAATTCTGGGACTGTATTAAGATCATGCCTGGTAAACAAGAACAGTGTCAAACTGAAAACCAATTAACCAAAATTATCATGTCAGAAATGAGGCCTAATTGGTGGACAAAATAATGAGGGGAACCCTTTTGGGGGTCTTTAAAAAAAAAAAAAAAAAGGACCGTGGGAGTAAAATCAGCTACTGAAGTGACCTTCACAGTCATGGCTGCCATCTTCACCCTGGTCTGGGAAACCATTCCTTCGTCATCCTGAGAAGTGTCCGCACCCGACTGGGCCAGAGAAAGGGAACCAAATGACATTATCACTTCCACAAATTCTGGCTGAATCCTGAACACCATCTGGGATGTGAGATTGTCTCCCCCCACCCTATATATCCTTTTCCTTCCCTACCTTATTTCTTTACTTTGCTATCTCTCTTCTTTTTCATTCCGTCTAACAAGAGTCCAGCTTAGTCAGCCAGGACTGTATATTTTACGACACTACTGTAAACCTATGACCAGAAAGAGGCAGCTAAAAGCCATTGCCTAAACAGCTTGACTCCCTCACCAACAAAAGTTAGCCCAATAAAAGATATTACTTACCCACCTTGTCTATCTAAGGGTATGTCTATACTACCCGCCGGATCGGCGGGCAGCAATTGATCGGTGAGCAGCCAGTCTAGACGCGATAAATCGACCCCCGAGCGCTCTCCTGTCGACTCCTGTACTCCACCACCGGGAGAGGCACAGGCAGAGTCGACGGGGGAGCGGCAGCAGTCGACTCACAGCAGTGAAGACACCGCAGTGAGTAGGTTTAAGTATGTCAACTTCAGCTACGTTAGTCACGTAGCTGAAGTTGCGTAACTTAGATCAATTATTCCCTGCAGCGTAGACCAGGCCTTAGAGACTGTCAAGCAAATTTCCTTCTAAAAACTCTTTCCAGCTAAAGGAAAAGGGAACAGGAGATACTGTTAAAATGAAATCCTTATTTAACACTTTACATTTCAAACTGCTTTTCCTTTTCTGTGTCTTTAATAAAAGTTCAAAAGTATTTTGAATTATATGTGTACCATAGTACTAACCAGGCTGAGGCCTCTGTATACCAAACCCCAAACCATGTTTAAAACTGTTTAATGCTAGACAGTGAATTGCTTTTGTTAACACCTCTGGCCCAGTAGAACAAACCCCAATACCCCCTAAATGAAAAGTTGATCTTTATGGGTGCCAGAAGATAAATCTAGATTCCTAAAATTCTCTACCGCTGATTCACTTTATAGCTAGACAAGTCATTACAAATGAGTAAAACTGCAGCACAGAAAGTTTAAGGTCCAGTCTGCCCTACTAAATCAGAGGTTAACAGTTGTTAAATGGCTGCAGCCCAAATGGTTTGATTTAGTTTGTGTAAATATGGACAGATTGCATTATCACGCTAAAACAAAACAAAAACAAAAAAATCACATATTTGTCATAAAACACCAATGGCAGAAGGAATCAAATAGGCACAAACTACCGATAAGAAGCCAGCTTAAAGCTAAAAGTTGAGTGCTAACTTCTTGGAGGTAAATGATGTATCTAATCTTGTCAGGCACTCCAACCTAGTCTATACTACAAGTTGTACTCCGTTGCTGACAACAGGTGCAGCTGAACAAGTGCTGAATAAAGTATAACAGCAAGCATAGCCAAGGACAAACTATTCAGAACCATTTCAGAAATCCCCAGACCTGCAATTTTTAGCCAGTTTCTAAAATGATACCAAATACACTTTGGCTTCACTTAGACAATATTCAGCAGAAGTTGAACAGTACCCTCTGTTAGGAACTGATACTTTTTTTAACACACATAAACACATAAAATGCTTCAGATATTACAGCAATAAGCACTACAGAAATATCAATAAAGATCAATTAAGAATAACCTGATATTTAAAGGGAAATAAATTAACTGGTTAATATCAATCCACACCCAAATACTACATGACACCCAACAGCACAACAGGTGACCCATGCTCAGAGGGCTTGGTATTCTGCTAGCGTAGAATTTTGTTCAACAAGTAGCATTATGGTTTGAAAATACTTATTTTTTTTTAAACTTCTTCCATTACCTGGGGAAAGCCCCCAACCCATTCTACCTAACTAACTTAGAGGTGGAATCCAATGTAGAGTCCAAGAGTAAAACAGAAACAACCCACTGATTCAGTCCTACACACACACACACACACACACACACACACAAAGTTCAACAATGACCTTGCATAACTTACCTGGTTTTCTTCCTGTACCACTCTATACTGCTCCTTCCAAATGGTGATTTTTGAAGCTTCATCTTTTCTTAAGGCTCTCTCCTTCTTTAGCTCAGGACTCCAGAAGGTCTTGATGCTGTTCATGGAGGAGCTCAGCTTGCTTTCTTTCACCTCCACATCCTTGCGTAACAAATCATTTTCTCGTAGCACCTCTTTGAGCTGTGTCTGCAGATCCATTATAGTGTTATCCCTGGCCTGGCGCAGTGAGTGAGGCACAGTGGATGCCATGCTCACTGGAGGGAGGTGGTGGTCTCCAAATGCAATAGTATCACTGGCAACCCCACTACTGGCAATATTGGGGCTGCTACCCATAGCAGTCATCCTAACACCATAAGGCAGCCGCCCCCCGGATCGGCCAAGAGTCATGGTGCTTTTAGGGGTGTCGGCACCCACATTCTCATGGTCACTTAGATACATAGGGCCAGATGTGGCATAGGCAGCATTTAAGGATTGAATATTTTCCATGGAAAGTGTTTTCCCACTCCCACCCCCAGCATTGCTTCCAGAGCTCCCACCTGTGCTGTTGGTTCGACGATGACCCAAGCGCGGTGATCTTGGCAACCTTGGTGAACGCCCAGGACTCTGACTGCTTGGTTCAACTTTACCAACTGACCGAGCACTTCCATACATGATTGAACTGGTGGCGCAAGGTGACTATATAGGTGTCAAGCAGGAATGAGAGAGAGATACTGTGAGGTTTTTCTATGGTTGCAAGTCAGCTTAAGGCCAATCACAATTTATAATAGATCCAGTTGTCCATTTCTGAAGTCACGTACTCATGGTGTTCGAGATTGTATCTGTATCAATTAAAAACAAAAAACACACATTCAATACCCAATATCTCAAAATATATATATATCTCCACTTTGACCCACACAAGTGGAAAGTGTCCTCTATTAGTTACTTCCCAATTGCTCCATAATACTTCCAACTAGTTACAGCTGTCAAAAATGTAATTTTTCAAAACCTCAATAATCAAACTTAAAGTGAGTTTTATGGTTATAGGTTCTTTCTCTATGCTGTCATCACTGTAAAATGACAAACCCAAAAGAGATGCCTCCATCATTTTTCAGACCGTTTATTTTGCTATGGGCATGGTCTAACCTCCAAAAGAACAATCTTTTTCCCCTTTCAAATTGCTCCCCTCCCTCCCTAAACTGTAGCTTCTGTCAGGAAACTCAATTTCATAAACAAACTTGAACCCACTCAACAAATATGAATCTTTCTCAGGCAAGTGCCTCAGCTTCTGCAACTTGAGATTTCATTTAAAAATAAAGTCTCTAGACCCCATGGCTGTAAAAATGATCCTCCAAATATGAACCTAGTGTAAACTAATGCAGTGCTGTTTTTTTAAATTCACTTGCAGACAGTTCCAGGGCCTCGGTCACTCCTCAGAGAGAGTCTTATCAGTCTACACTGCCGCCATTCAGAACTCTGTGGTCAGCAGGGACACTGACAAGAGTCAAGTCATTGCTGCCAGTGAAGCTCTAAGCAGCAATAGATGCACACACTAGAACTATTATGCTGTGAGGACTCCCTCCACAAACAACAAGGCATGATAAGGAAAGCAGATCCCCCACCATCATCCTTGGAGCAACTCAGGGAAAGGGGAGAATAAAGCCAACAGTGTTCCGTCTTTCTTTTCAGCAGATATGAGGAGACTGCAGAAAATGTAGGGAAAGCAGACCAAGTTTATTACACATCAACTAGCCAGAGGCTGATAAAGATGGAGCACCTGAGAAGGGCTCAAGGACAGCACCTTCCTCCTTCCAAGCAGATCACGTGCGGGCAAGCTAATTCGTGAGGTCCCTTCCAGTCCTACCATTCTATGACTCTCACCTGGACACTGCCCTGCCCCTTCCCTTCCCCTTCCACCCTATTTTTGGCCAGTATGTTTGGTCCTCTGGCTACAATGTGTCTGACTAAATTTCCAAGTCCCATCAGTGAAGATATGTTTTGTGATGAGGTGATATTTCTGGTTGAGCAGATGGAAGAGACTGATGGGATAAGTTAAGAGAGAGAATATGGTACTAAAGGAGATGCTTGGATAAATAGAAAGAGAAAAAATTATAGGTGAGTTACAAAACTTAATATGGGAAAAGATAACAAGGTAAAGGTAAAGAGAAGAAAAAGAGGGAACATACACTGAAAACAATGCAAAGAAAATAAACTACGAACTGTTAAGGGAAAGAAGAAAAAAGTGGACTAAAGGCAGAAAAAGGAACAACAAAAAACAAGAGGCAGTGAATCACATTTTAAAAATAGAAAGTTAAATTACAATTTACAAACAGTATACTGCTGTTTCCTTTATATTTCAGAAGGGACAATAGCACAGGAAATTTTTACCTTGCTCTATGGACTGTTTTTCAAGTCCTGTTCACTAACTACTGCTAGCAAAATTGTGAATAGGTGTGAAAGTATTTGTTCACTTGAACCCTTTCTTGAACAAGTGATCACAATGTATCTGAACAGTTGGCTGATGCACTAAGTTGGCATTGCTCAAGCTTACTTTAAAAGAACATAAGAACGGCCATACTGGGTCAGACTAAAGGTCCATCAAGCCCAGTATCCTGTCCTCTAACCGTGGCCAATGGCAGGTGCCCCAAAGGGAATGAACAGACAGGTTATCATAAAGTGATCCACGCCCTGTCACGCAATCCCAGCTTCTGGCAAACAGAGACTAGGGACACCGTTCCTGCCCATCCTGGCTAAAAGCTCAGGCACAGAAAAAAAGTGAACGCAGTTTATAACACAGTAAGCTATTTGGGTGCCAAAACCAAAACATGGTAGCCCATGGATTTTTTTTTTTTTTTGAAGTCAGGAATTAGAGATGGAAAAGCCTTCTTAGTTCACTTATTCCCATGTGAATCAGAGGAGGATTCTTCCCTTTCACAGTAAAGTCTACAGTGTCATAAAATTAGGCTGGTCAATTGTCAAGAGACTATGCTCTAGATCTTGAAATAAAACAGCAAAGTAGCCAATTTGTTTGCACAAGAACTTGACAAAAAATCAGTTTGATTAAGTCATCTTCAGTGTCTGGACTACTAGTTTATTCATTCCTGCTCTGCCACATTGGATAAGGGCATGCAAATCAGATTATACTATTTCCAAAACAGTATAAGAAGCACATTCATTGAGGGCTTGTCCACATGAGGCCTCAGGAAAATTAATCCAAACTAACTAAAGGTGTGAATTTAAAGCAGATTAATCAAACCACACTAAATATGTGTGGACCCGCTCATTCAGAACTGAAATGGCCTTAATATGGTTTATCTGAGCTATACCTAATTAAGGCCACTTAAGAGTATGCCCACATAGCACACTAAACCCAGGCTCTGACTCAGATTTAAAATTTAAAAACCCTTCCATCGACACAGAAACCAGTCTAACTCAGGTCCGCAGACCCTGCTAGGGAGGTGGGTCAGAGCCCAAGTCCTGCTGTGACATGGGACAAAGCCCAGCAGTTTGCAATGTGGATGCAGATCAAATTCAGGTCACCAGATTCAGGTTTGGAGATTCCACCAACACTATCCAACAGTTCTCTAGAGCTGTTTTCCTCAGCCCTTCCATCACAAACCTTCCCACTCACTTCAGAAGAAACCACCTGGTTCAAATGTAGCTGCTCAGCATTTAACCCTTCATTTACACACCCACACCCACCACTCATTTGGAAACGGTTAACCCTTGTGTGTACTACCTATGGCCAACTCTAAGAAAAAGTCCTGCATCAAGCATATTGCTAGCTGGCCAGAACACAGATGGATTCTGGTTAACCTCTGGCACAAAACGAGAAAGATATTCATTTTCATTAAGAGTACAAGAAATGATCAGATCTACAAAGCTATATTTGAGCAGCTGGTGGTTTTGGGAATTGATCAGACCGCAGAAAAATGCAGAAAGCAAATCAAGTGGCTGAAGTCAAATTACTGAAAAGTCAAAGATTCTAACAGCACCTCTGAAATACCCATCTTCCTGTCCCTTTCACAAAGAATTTGATGGGGTACTGGGAATTGTAACAAGCAGTGGGAGCACAGTGATGCCTGACAATCTGCTGAGCAAGAATGGCACCCTTATGATCCCCTAGGCACAGACAATGCCACAGGACAACCAGCCATCAGATGCAGGGCAAGAGGTGACACTGGTGTTGAGGCCAATAACTGAATAGCTATGCAGCTGGAGCAGCTACAGCAAATCCTGGGTCTGTAGTAGAAGGCGCTGTTTGAGGACAGCCCTGCGCAGGGGCCCACTACAGAACAGGCACCAGGAACAAACGCTAGAACAAGAGCCCGGTAAGTTTCTGCCACTCTGTTGTTTCTTATTGATATATGGATGGGATAGATTTCCAGCGTATGACCCTATTAAGTTATTAATGCAAATCAGGGTGCTGGTGTGCTTCTGTTCAGGGTGGAAGCCACACCATTCCTCTAGCATTCCCCCCACTTTTCCTCCCCACACCACGTGGGATTCAGGATGGACACAACAAAAGAGGAAAAAAGTTAAACAAGGAGTTACTAAATATTTTACTTGTTACTCTCTGATTGTTAGAAGTATGGGTTGGGCTCTACAACTAACAGCAGTCTAATAATACAGCACACCTCATAAATCAGCCACTCCCATATTCACCCAGAATGCCTATAAACTGAGTCCCAAAACAACTTGGCTGTTATGAGTTCAAACAAAACCCGTGTGAGAGTCCAAATTAGAGAAGAGGATGGCTGGCCGGCTGTATTAGGAGTCCCCATGGCTGGCAGTCAGTCAGGTTTGTGCACAGATGCAAGATGCTAGTGAGGAGGCTGTACTGCATCTCCATGCTAAATCAGCATCTTACTGATTTTACCATGAATTTTCAACCATTGCTGGCTGGTGACACAAGCATACTTCTAAAGTAGTAGGAAGTCCAGATGCTCAGGTACTTTCCAGGGCAGGGAAAACTTTCAGGGCCACCTCTGCAACTCATGAGCCCCCTCCATTCCAAGATGTGTTGGTCACTCAATAGATGCCTAAATATCTCCTTAGCATAGATGGCTGTCCTCCTCTGGCCTGGAACAGAAGTTCACATTTCTAGTCTGGGATCACAAGAATATCAATGTTGTCCTGCCTGAAAGTACTGAAAAAACAGAGCTAGTGACTGGACCCCTCATAAGACCCATCATCCCCCAGAAAAGAGAAAAGGAATGTTGTGACAGAGTGCTGACAGCCAGCAGCTGACCGAGCACTCTGGTCCTTTAGACACTAACTAGCTCCCCCAGAAAAGCCATGTTCGGGAACAGGCGACCTAATTACCTAATCAGAGCTAAGGGGCTAATTATCCCATCAACTGAGAAGATACTTAAAAAGCATCTAAAGGAGGAGAGGGGGCTAGCAGAGCCCTGGGGAAGCCAGGTCTCTGGCTGATGAGATCACTTCCTCTCCCTGGAGAGGAGGGCTGAGGTCGAAGGACACTGTAAGCAGAAGTGCTGCACACGGATTGTGAGGATACCTTTGTAGTGGCAACATAAAAACTCACAGAGGTGTTGACAATCAAGAAGCATCCATGACTATCTGGTAAAGACCCCATGCCGGGAGAAGAACTTGCCAAGTTACAGATGTTGAAATCATAACACAGGGAACTTAGGGGAGCGAGGAGCTGATGGGGGCTGCAGGTCCACCCTGGTTCCAAGCCCCCACCAGCTAGCTGCAACGGGCTGCTCTTCCTGTAAGCAGTGGACCAAGCAGGCAGCTGCCAAACAACATTATAAGGGAGCATTGCGCAACTTTAAAGGCGATGTTCTCTAATTGATCATCAATGTAACAACGTTAACCAGGATGACTTTAAGTGAGGAGTTACTGTATTTGCCCCCAGGATCACTGTGGACATTAATAATGGGGAGGTTGTTCCAATTATCTTAGAAGATGCAAATTAACCTCTCCTTCCCTGGTTAATGAAACCATTCTCAGGCCACTTAGACAGAAAGAATTTTTTTCTACCAACTCAGCAAACACACAGTAGTAGGGGAGTGTGCATTTGGTTGTTTGAAAGGAAAGTGGTGCTGTTAGTAGAATAGATTGGAAACAGGGGGAAAAAAAACAAAACACATTCCAACTAATATAGCAACGTTACCTTTTAATTGAACCAATAATAAAATAATTTTGAATATGAAAATATATTTTAAAACAAATATATTAATTAACAACTGTAAACAAACCTTTAAAACAGTGAAGCTAAAACTGAAAGTGCAACTGTGCAGTAAAGGGCAGAACAAAGCACAGAACTCAGTGCACAATCAACATGTGGAACTCCTTGCCTGAGGAGGTTGCGAAGGCTAGAACTATAACTATATAACTAAAACAGAACTGGATAAATTCATGGAGGTTAAGTCCATTAACGGCTATTAGCCAGGATGGGTAAGGAATGGTGTCCCTAGCCTCCGTTTGTCAGAGGGTGGAGATGGATGGCAGGAGAGAGATCACTAAATCGTTACCTGTTAGGTTCACTCCCTCTGGGGCACCTGGTATTGGCCACTGTCGGTAGACAGGATATTGGGCTGGATGGACCTTTCGTCTGACCCAGTATGGCCATTCTTATGTTCTAAAATTATAGGGGGAAGGAAAGTTGAAGTAACCTGGAAAACCAGTTAAAGTGACAGGCAAGTATATGCCTTGCCAACGCCTCTTCTTGTTCATGGTACTTCTGGGGGTTGTTAACTAGGTATAGCCAATTACCAGTTACGGTTTGATATTTTAAATATCTGAAAACCAACTGCCAAACTTAGTCAGCTTACTAGCCAAAAACAAGGAATTACAGCATGAAATGGAGACACACATACCACGCTTTCTGGGAAGCGATCTCGCAGCACTAACCTTACATGGAAGGTCTGCTTCAAAAATAGGCATCTAGGATTACCTATATGTACAGCACAGTTGCTTACAAGTTTGAGAGCACGGTATACATCACCCACCAGTCTGTACTTGTTTTTCCTGTACCTCCCTTACCTTTGTTTTGGATACCACATTCCAGGGGTTATTGGGGTGTGGAGGCACCTACCTGTACCAAGACATACTATTCATACATTTTGTTTCTGACTAGTTCTGTATTTGCCTGTGCCAAGAGAAAAGTTCAGCTATTGCAGTATTATGGGATATACCTTAGCATGAATGACCAGCATTCTGGGAAAAGAAATACAATTCACAGTTGTAGTTAATGTCAGTCCTGAATACATATTAATGTGGTGTGCCATACACCATAAATATATCCTGGCTAACAGGTTGGATGATTCAGCTCAAAGTTATCAGAGGTGCTAGAGAGCTCAAAAGAGCTGCACGTCCAGCTGCAATTGTTGTCTGTTCACTCTGCGAAGGGAATGGCCGCTGGGAGCATGGCTGCTATGGAATAGCAGGGAGGAGCTACTTGTATTCCTGGTCAACATGGGCAGCAGTGATCATGAGATGATTGAGTTCAGAATCCTCACAAAAGGAAGAAAGGAGAGTAGCAAAATATGGACCCTGGACTTCAGAAAACCAGATAGACTACCTTAGGGAACTGATGGGTAGGATCCCCCTGGAGGCTAATATGAGGGGGAAAGACGACTTATTGAGGGCGCAGGGACAAGCCATCCCAATGTGCAGAAAGAATAGCAAATATGGCAGGCGACCAGCTTGGCTTAACAGTGAAATCTTCAGTGTGCTTAAACACAAAAAGGAAGCTTACAAGAAGTGGAAACTTGGACAGATGAGCAATATTCATATACTCCTCCCTGGTCAAGTATGCAGGAGTGTAATCAGGAAGGCCAAAACGCAACTGGAGTTGCGGCTAACAAGGTATGTGAAGGGTAACAAGAATGGTTTCTACAGGTATGTTACCAAAAAGAAAAAGGGAAAGTGTGGGACCCTTAATGAAAGGGGGAGGCATCCTAGTGACAGGTGATGTGGAAAAAGCTGAAGTACTCAATGCTTTTTTTGCCTCAGCCTTCACAGACAAGGTCAACTCCCACACCTCTGTCCTGGGCAACACAGTATGGGGAGGAGGTGAGCAGCCCTCAGTGGTGAAAGAACAGGTTAAGGACCATTTAGAAAAGCTGGACATGCACAAGTCCATGGGTACAGATCTAATGCATCCGAGGGTGCTGAAGGAATTGGCTGATGTGACTGCAGAGGCATTGGCCATTATCTTTGAAAACTCACTGCAACCAGGGGAGGTCCTGGACAATTGGAAAAAGGCAAATACAGTGCCCATCTTTTAAAAAGGGAAGGAGGAGAACCTGGGGAACTACAGACAGGTCAGCCTCACCTCAATCACTGGAAAAATTATGGAGCAGGTCCTCAAGGAAACCATTTGAAGCACTTAGAGGAGAGGAAGGTGATCAGGAACAGTCAACATGGATTCACCAAATCATGCCTGACCAACCCGATTGCCTTCTACGAGGAGATAACTGGCTCTGTGGATATGGGGAAAGCAGTGGACGTGATATATCTTGATGTTAGCAAAGGTTTTGATATGGTCTCCCACAGTATTCTTGCCAGCAAGTTAAAAAAGTATGGATTCGATGAATGGACTATAAAGTGGATAGAAAGCTGGCTAGATTGTCTGGCTCAACGGCTCGATGTCTAGTTGGCAGCCGGTATCAAGCCAGAGTGCCCCAGGGGTTGGTCCTGGGGCAGTTTTCTTCAACATCTTTATTAATGATCTGGATTATGGGATGAATTGCACCCTCAGCAAGTTTGCAGATGACACTAAGCTGGGAGGAGAGGTAGATACGCTGGAGGGTAGGGATAGGGTTCAGAGTGATCTAGACAAATTGGAGGATTGGGCCAAAAGAAATTTAATGAGGTTCAACAAGGACAAGTGCAGAGTCCTGCACTTAGGACGGAAGAATCCCATGCACCACTACAGGCTGGGGACCAACTGGCTAAGTGGTAGTTCTGCAGAAAAGAACCTGGGGATTACATTGGATGAGAAGCTTGATACGAGTCAGCAGTGTGCCCTTGTTGCCAAGAAGGCTAATGACATATTAGGCTACATTAGTAGGAACACTGCCATCAGATCAAGGGAAGTGATTATTCCCCTCTATTTGACACTGGTGAGGCCACATCTGGAGTATTGTGGACAAATTGGAGAGTCCAGCAGAGGTCAACGAAAATGATCAGGGGGCTGGAGCACATGACTTATGAGGAGAGGTTGAGGAAACTGGGCTTATTTAGTCTGCAGAAGAGTGAGGGGGGATTTGATAGCAGCCTTCAACTACCTGAAGGGGGGTTCCAAAGAGGATGGAGCTAGGCTGTTCTCAGTGGTGGCGGATGACAGAACAAGGAGCAATGGTCTCAGATTGCAGTGGGGGAGGTCTAGGTCGGATATTAGGAAACACTATTTCACTAGGAGGGGTGGTAAAGCACTGGAATGAGTTACCTAGGGAGGTGGTGGAATCTCCATCCTTAGAGGTTTTTAAGGCCCGGCTTGACAAAGCCCTGGCTGGGAGGATTTAGTTGGTGTTGGTCCTGCTTTGAGTAGGGGGTTGGACTAGATGACCGCCTGAGGTCTCTTCCAAACCTAATCTTCTATAATTTTTAGTATTGTGTATTGTCCAGGGGCTGAAGAACATGGCTGAATCCTGGTTTACAGGACAGCTGTGTCTGCTACCCCAACAGCAATATGCTTTTAAGTACAGCATTTTGGCTTAGTATTGAACCTATGAGTTCAATACTGTATCTCCCTCTTTTTTCCACTCTCTTTGGCCATGGTAATACATTCCCTGGCAACTACCACACTATCCTGGGCCACTATCACAATCTCTTGGGAGATCGACCTCTCTGGCCACCAATATTGAGATGGTAAGGATAGTGCTCGGTGCACTGACGTGTTTGTGCAATATATGCTGTTTGGGTTTGCCATTATGGCTTGGAGGCTGGGGATGGGAATTATGTATCTTGTCTGGCTTTGCAGTTGTGTTGTGCCTTGGAGGTGCTTACATGGTATTGGATGGGTATGGGCTAGGGCAAGCAGGGGGCAGCATTTCTGGATGCGAACTGGGTAATTAACCCCTTTAGGCTGTCCTGACTCTCAAGGACATTACACTGAGACCAGTGACTAGGAGGCAAAGAATGGCCTTATTCAAAAAGAAAAAGGGTAGGTCAGCATGATATGCTGTGAAGTTTATTCACTAAGATGCCGCCGCCCCCCCCCCCCCCGAAATGCTGCAGGAGTAAAAAGGAGTTGCGAGCTTTACCAGGGGGAAGTCACCATTTGGCTATCCCCCATAACATCCTGACAAATATTGAGCAATTTCTTAGTCTTAGATTCTGCTTTATCTCCCCTGCAGAAAGTACAGAGAAAAATAAATAGGATTCTGCATTGATAGTCAATTCTTCCCCCATAAGAATGCTTGTTACAGGGCATTTGTACCTCAGCGGGGAGCAGTAATTTTTGTATCTTTACAGGCATGTAATATCCATGCGTACCACACGTAAACTGAGAATACTAACCAAAATTTTCCTGTAACCATCTCAGTGAATTTTGCCCACATTGAATCTGCTGCAGAAGGCGAGTGCGATGGAGGTTGCAGCTGCACCATGCTGCCAGACACCATTTTGAGATGACAAACAGGAATTGTTCGGGGAGGCTTTGTGGGGAGGGTGGGAGCAAAGGGGAGGAAGAGCATTTGAGAAGGAAAATAAGTAGATGGGCATTTGCCCTCCACGGTATTCAAAATAGTCAGTAGTCAATACTTTAGCATATGACAAAGGGAAATTACCAGGTGGAGCAGCTGCCAACTTGGAAACACTTGTAGGGGAGCCAAGCAGACAGTGTGAGCAAAGAAGGGAGGCAGGACTGGAGACTCAAAGGATTTTAGCTCACATCCACCTAATATAGCTGAGGCCATGAGACACCCATAACAGAATCTAGCATGGCAGCACAATAATAATAAATTGTAAAGATTTACACACTTACACACCATAGTTCCTGCCAGATGATCTGCCTCTTGGGTCCTGGTCTCGATTTCTGGCTAGGATTCAGGCTCATTGCTGCAGGACAGGAATCGGGTTGGCTTTCTACCTGGGACCTCAGTCCCCAGGAGACTGACAGTTAGGGGACAGCTCCTCACTGGCCTCCTTGTGCTTATTCCCTTGTAGTCTTGCTAGTCATCCGTGGTGGGGGGGCGAAGGAGGAGGTGAGGAAGGAGGAGAAGAGAAAAGGCAGCAGGTTCCAAAACTCTTGTGTTGGGTGGTTACGTAGTTACGTAAAATCGTGTCCAGTTCCTCCAGAACTGGACAGGCTATATATGCCCAGCTGGATATTTTTCTGCCATCGCTAATTTTAATATACGTCTTTCTGAGCTGCTTGCTCTTTATCCAGCACTGTTCGCCACCCCAGTCATCTGCTTTGCAATGTCCACAAACAAATCTTTATTTTTGTTCTGTTCTCAAGAGCTTCCAGTATTGATGCTTCATCTCAGATAGCGATGAGAACCATTGTCTCAGCACACCTCCATTCAGCTGTGCAAAGCATGCTATGGGGCTTCTATTGTGGTATCACAGCAATGCTGACACAGTGGAATCCAGGAGTAAATGGGCAAAATCTGGCCCTATGACAGCTTTTAGATGGTGGAGGGCACTGTGACAAATGTGGCCATTTCCTGAAGTATCCTTGAAAAACCTTACTGAACTAAGTTTATTTACATATTTGAGTCCATTGTATTAAATGCCAAGGTTATATTTATTGTGGGTCAGGATAACCAAAGGACTATATTGAACAATGATTCAAAGAATGATTTTTTTGGGACAATGTATGCAAAGTGAAATTCCTGGGAAATATCTAGGGGGAGGTGACTCCAAATGCCTTCCACCAGATATTTAGCAGTCCAAACTTTTGAATCTATGCCCTGAAGAGAGCACCATTTTCTGCTGATCACCTGTTCCCAAAGGCTGGAGATCAAAGTCCCAAGCTGTATTAAAAAAAAACAGGGTATGGGCTGAGCTGTGCAGTCTGGGCATTTGTTCTATGCTATGGCTGTTATGAACTTGTAACCACAGTAAACCCCATTATAGGGTCCAAAGGACTGGCTCCTGCCCATGTCCCTGCTAGAGCTGAGGGGGTGAGCTCCGGCAAGCTTATTAGCATGTATGTAGGTTCTTTTATTGTTTTTAATATATTTTCTCTTTAATGTTTTCTCCTAAAGAATAAATGTGCTTGCTTATAAAGAGCTATGTGGGTAACTTAATTGTGGCCAGTTATGTTTATAGCCTCTGAAGAGAAAGCAAAGCACACACACACTGGCCTGTTTAAGTAGTCTGGCTAGCTGGGAATAAGTGTGCGCAGGGAACTGTGCAGCCTGGAAAAAAAACATTTAGAAGGGAGAGAGACATGGATCTCCACCCAAGAGAGGTAACAGTTGAGGAGCCAGAAGCCTAGAAGTACATGTCCTTGCTGGACCAGAGGGGAAACAGAGGTACTTTTGCCCTCAACTATGACAGGGACATCCTGGCAACTTAATATCAAAGCACAGGAGAGCACGCAGATAAAGAGAAAGGTCAGTAACTGTCATTCGCACCGTAGTGTGCGATAGTTGCTGGACACATGCCAAAATAGTGTACAACAGCATTGTGTCCACACAAACACACAGAACTAATACAATTTGCAGCAAACTTAGTTCACTTTGCAGAAGGACTCCAGAGTTTGCAATAAATGTGAAGTTAATATGTCTGCTGCAGTTTCCACGGTATGCATCCGATGAAGTGAGCTGTAGCTCACGAAAGCTCATGCTCAAATAAATTGGTTAGTCTCTAAGGTGCCACAAGTACTCCTTTTCTTTTTGTGACAGATTGTGTCGCGTGTACACAACTGTTTTCAAACCAGGTAAATTTAACTTAACCCAGTTTAAACCCCTTAAATTCAGAAGGACAGTGTCCACACAGGAATTTAATGTGGTTTAACTAATCCACTTTAAATTCACACCTTTAGTTCATTTAGATTCTCTTTCCCAAACTTTTGTATAGACAAGCGCTAAGTCTAAATAAAAGGGACTGAAAGTGTATTGTCCTATGCATTTCAGTTTATTAGAACACTTTCCTAAAAACATATGCCCTCTCTAAAAACTAAAAACTTTTGCTGTGTTGATTGTAACTCAATCACTCCAGAAGGCACACTTTGAGAAACTGCCTCCTCTTTGTCTTAGCCAGCATCTTGTCAAACTATTAATAGCTTCTTTAGAAAATGAAAATAACTCACGTCCCTGACAGAAAAGTAACAGAAGATAGCTGATGCCACACAATCTGCTCTACCATAGTGATGTGATATCTACCATACAGATGTATACTTTCACCTCTCATTCTCACTGAAGGTGTAAGAGCTAATTCAGTGTTGCTTAGTGGGTAGGGAAATTCCCCTTTACCAATCATGGGAATTGAATTACCTGACCCATGGAAAGCAATACCATCTTAGTCAATTCAGAACTAGGTGCCTGGTAGAAATGTAACTGAAGTCACTGGAACGATTCTGAAAGTGGCCTACATACTGGAATTAAAAACAAAGGGGGGAGGGAGTGTCAGGAAATAAAACAGGGAAAGGATTTTCCCAAAAAATATTTTAAAAATTCCATTTAAGTGAAAACTTCCAGACATTTTATAGATAGCAATGTTCACTACATAGTGACTGAGTGCCATAGAAAAAGACAAAATTCACAATTTACAGATGTCCCAACCAAAATGAATAGGAGACTAAAACTGCTATTATCTTGTGGCACCTTAGAGACTAACCAATTTATTTAAGCATAAGCTTTCGTGAGCTACAGCTCACTTCGTCGGATGCATACTGTGGAAAGTTAAGACGACCTTATTATGGGAAAGTTTAGAAAACCTTATTATATACACACAAAGCATGCTTTGTGTGTATATAATAAGGTCTTCTAAACTTTCCACAGTATGCATCCGATGAAGTGAGCTGTAGCTCACGAAAGCTTATGCTCAAATAAATTGGTTAGTCTCTAAGGTGCCACAAGTACTCCTTTTTTTTTTTGCGAATACAGACTAACACAGCTGTTACTCTGAAACCTGCTATTATCTTGTGCACAGCACACAAGTACAGAATTAACAGTATCTGTCTTATTTCTATATTCTAGAATCTTGGGGGTTAATTCAATTGAGAAGGGAGGAAGGATCACTGCTCCTTGTTAAAATGAACTAATGAATAATAAATTTGGGAAAGGGACAAAAAGGGAGTTTGTCTTGAGAAATGTTTCCAAATCAACCTTTGCTGAAAATACTATATAAACAAGGGGTTACATCAGTGGTATTTGTACTTATTTATCACATTCAAAACAAATATATTAGTTATCCCTGTGGCCCTGACAACAGGAGAGAATGAAAGGCATGAAGAAAATTAAGAAGGAAAGAAGACACAAAAATAGCAATCATCCACACTAAGATTGATCCATCTTTACCAGACATGCAATTCTTTGGCACCAATTCCCACATCTCTTTTATAAATTATGTTTTTATTTTAATTTGAATGTTATTTCTTTTTTTCAAATTCACTTATCTGAAACATCAGCCAACCAACAAAAACCACTGTGAGGAGGAGGGATCTGACTTGTGACTGTATTTCTTTCATTTCCCCCAGAGAAATCTCTCAAGAAATATTTGGTTAGAGGATCTCCAGATGACCATGATTTGCCATAAAATTGCTTCATTAACATGAAGGGACAACAAATTCTGACCCTAACAGTCTGAGGAAGAGTACAATTGTGTTATCACTTGTGATAGAAGTGTTTGTTTTGTAACCCCAAATGACAGTCACCCTAGGCAGTCTCCCAATTTGACAGATTAATTAAAGAAGAATAAAAGGTAAGATGTTCCACACACACACACTGAAATAACTGGAGTATATGATAATCTGATTTATCTCCTCTTTCTGGATCCAGCTCTGCTTTCCATTTGCCAATTCGTCACTTGTCTTTGTTAGCAGATAGCAGAAACAAAGCAGCTACACCTTGTTGCTGTACACTTCCTCAAACTAGTTACTGTATCCGTGAATATTTATACTAAGAAAAAATGGGGAGAGAGGCCTATAGCCTTCATTTATCAGCACACGGGAAAGCATAGCTTAAAGCAAGACAGCAATGAGAAGAAAATGGCATTGTTCTAAAATCAGAATATACTCCCACCACCCACAATCCTCTGAATATGAAAGTCAGAGCCCCGTTCTGCCTCAAAGCTCAGTTCAGGTCTCTACCCTTGCGTTAGATACATATTCCCTATCATGAAATCTATTAGAATTAACAATAAAATATGGTGTAATCAGGAATAACCTGATACATACTATTTTCACTTTAAAGATTGGTGTTTCTACTAATAACGGACATCATTCTTTAGACCTTTTACTATTCTTAAACACTATATAATCAAATATACTATAAAAACAAAAGCTACACTCAGCTCAGGTTTTTTTTTTAAAAAACCTTTTTAGTTTAAATCTTTTCTAGTCCAAAAGACATTCAGCTCAGAACAAAACAAGGCTCACTATAATTCTGTTTTTACACACATTGTGGCTGGAACTTTTTTTGGTAACTGGAGCTTGGACCACACCATACCTCCACCTTATTTAATGAATGTATAATCTTTTCCCTGTGCCCAACAAATAAGGCAAGTTTTCATCATTATGTAAATTCAGTTGTTAAAATACATTAATACCAGGCTAAGACAAGGAGACTGAGTACTGCTTTCCTACCTTGCTGAAACTGTTGTGTGCTCAGTGTCCTTTCCAGGCTTGGACAAAAGCACTAGCTTGGTGATTTTATTACTGTCAGCTTATTCTCAAATACAATCAGGTGAATGTATTCAAATTAGAGTTGTCATTTAAATTCTCCTTCCAGAGGCATCTGTCTTCTTACTCACTAGTTAAGAATCAGACTGTTGTGGGTGGAGAAGTCAAGCCCCTAACACAGTTTTAGCACCAACCAACATGAAATACGGGATATATAAAATTAACATGTACAAGACAACAAATCAAAGACAGCAGATGCAATAACAAAAAAACCCAAATAAACAATGAAAGTCAAACAGGGATGAAAACAAACCGTGATATTATCTCCGATTAAAATAATTCTCACTCTTCTAATCACCAAAATGGATTGGTAAACTTTAGAGCAGGATTTTATCAGGACAACGATTAGAAGTTTGCAGCAACATGTAGCTCGTTCTCATAGTGCACACACAGTAACAGAAATATTTCCTCAGCAATTATGATACAGTTTCTCTCTCTCTCTGGGTGGAAGTAGACCCTTAACTCTTCACTACAACAGTAGAATCATAACTGTAACCATGTTGCCAATGACAGGTTTCAGAGTAACAGCCGTGTTAGTCTGTATTCGCAAAAAGAAAAGGAGTACTTGTGGCACCTTAGAGACTAACCAATTTATTTGAGCATAAGCTTTCGTGAGCTACAGCTCACTTGGATGTGAGCTGTAGCTCACGAAAGCTTTTGCTCAAATAAATTGGTTAGTCTCTAAGGTGCCACAAGTACTCCTTTTCATGTTGCCAATGGCGGTAAACAAGCCTAAGCTCTTACTATTGCTTCCTCCATTGCTAACCACCAGTAAATATACACAGGTAGGTATTTATAACTCTGATTTTTACTAGTGTAGACAAGGCATTTGTTCAGAGCAACATATGTGCCACCTCCTGAATTTGCACTGTGACAAGCCAACTACAGTACCAGGAAACAGTCTTAGCCATAGATACATGAGATACTTGCAAGAAGAGCAATAATATTGTTTTCTAGCATTGATAATATGTTAGCAATATTATTTGTTAAGCTCTTTATAGCCTCTCATCACTGGTCAGCAGTATGCTGAATCCTGCTTCCAGCAAAATGATTAGAGGTTTCCCTGAAACACATTCTGTTTACGTTTAGCAAAAACTAAATCTCCTTCACTCCAGAAGAGTCAGCAAGGTCTCAATCTCACCATCGGACAAGGTTTTGCTGTCTCAGTGTCTTCACTGTAGAAATTATTGTGATCTGGATAGCTGCATGTGTCTATACTAAAGTGAACATATGCTGTCCAGCAAAACAAGTTAAATACTTTAAATCTACCCATAGCTTCCAGGTAACGGCTACGTAAGAGCTCTGGAATAGCTCACATATAGGGAAAGAATCTCTAGGGGTTAGATTGACAGAGTGATGCCCTCAATATGTGAAGAAAGTACAGGGTGGGATGCCTCACCCCACACAGTAAGTGGAGAAGGGATGATTTAATTTACTGGTTACAATGGTATGATTAAGGAAGCTCATCCACACAGGGAGATAATCCAGTACTGGATTGCTTACAGGAATGACTCCTACTTAAAGTCCAGAAGGGACCATCGTGATCATCTAGTCTGACCTCCTGCACATCACAACCCTCAGAACCTCACTCACCCACTCCTGTAATAGGCCCATAACTGCTAGCTGAGTTACTGAAATCCTCAAATCATGCTTTTAAGACTTCAAGTTAGAGTCTCCACCATTTACTCTAGTTCAAACCAGCAAGTGACCCATGCCCCATGCTGCAGAGGAAGGCAACAATAACAAAAAAAAATCCAACACCCCAGGATCTCTGCCAATCTGACCTGGGGAAAATTCCTTCCCAACCCCAAGTATGGTAATCAGTTAGACCCTAAACTAGTTGGTGAGACCCACTAGCCAGACACTTGGGAAAGAATTCACTGTAGTAACTCAGAGCCCTCCCCATCTTACGTCCCATCTCCAGCCGCTGGAGATATTTGCCACTAGCAGTTGCAGACAGGCCACAAGCCAGTGTAAACAATCTCAACATACCATCCCCTCCATACACTTATCAAGCTCAGTCTTGAAACCAGTTAGGTTTTTTGCCCCCACTTCTCCCCTTGGGTTGCTGTTCCAGAACTTCACTCCTCTGATGGTTAGAGACCTGCGTCTAATTTCAAGCCTAAACTTACTGATGGCCAGTTTATTATATCCATTTATTCTTTTGCCGACACTGTTCTTTAACTTAAATAACTTTTCCTCCTTTCTGGTTTTTATCCCTCTGACATATTTATAGAGAGCAGTCATATCTCCCCTTAGCCTTTGTTTGGTTAGGCTAAACAAGGCAAGCTCCTTAAGTCTCCTCTCCTAAGGTAGGTTTTCCATTCCTCTGATCATCCTAGTAGCCTTCCTCTGCACCTATTCCAGTTTGAATTCATCCTTCTTAAACATGGGAGACCAGAACTGCACAGTATTCAAGATGAGGTCTCATCAGTGCCTTGTATAATGGTAATAACACTCCCTTTTTCTACTGGAAATATCTCACCTAATGCATCCTAGGATTACATTAGTCTTTCTCATGGCCGCATCACATTCGCAGGACGACTATGAGCTCCAATCTATCAATACACCCAGGTCTTTCTCCTCATCCACCAATTCCAACTCATATGCCCCCATCTTATAGCAAAAATTCTTGTTGGTAGTCCCTAAATGCATGACCTTTGCACTATTAAATTTCATCCCATTTCTATTACTCCAGTTTTCAAAGTCATCCAGATTTTCTTGTATGATATTCCCATCCTCCAGATTGGCAATACCTCCCAATTTTTTGTCATCTGCCAATTTTATTAGCACATTCCCACTTTGTGCACAAAGTTCATTAATGAAAATGTTAAAACAAGATTGGTTCCAAGACCGATCCCTGAGGAAATCCACTAGTAACTTCTATGCAGACTGACAGGTCACCTCTCAGTATAATATGCTGTAGTCTCCCCTTCAACCAGTTCTTTATCCACCTTTCAATTCTTGTATTAATCCCCATCTTCCCCAATTTAACTAATAACTTCCCATGTGGAACTGTATCAAATGCCTTATTGAAATCCAGGTTGATTAATCTATTGCCTTTCCTTTTTCTAGAAAATCAGTTATCTTCTCAAAGAAAGAGATAATGTTGGTTTGGCAAGATGTACCTTTTGTAAAACCATGTTGCATTTTATTCCAATTTCTGTTTACCTCTATGTCCTTAAGTATTTTCTTTCAAAATTTGTTCTAAGACCGTGGTCCCCAAACTTTTGAGGGTCATCCCTCTCTTACAACTGTCTGTGCCCCCTCGGGGCCAGGGAGGGAGGTCACAGCTCAGGGGTGGGGGGGGTCGCAGATGGGTAAGGGGGCCGAGGCTGGTGCCAGAGCTGGAGGTGGGTCTGGGGCCGGAGCCGCGACTAAGGGCCAAAGCTGGGGGCAGGAGCAGAGCCGCAGCCAGGCTGCAATGGGGGTCAGCAACCAGACCCAGCTCCACTCCCAACCCACTCCCACCGTTGGCCCTGGGCCGGGAATGGAGCTGCAGCCAGGAGCTCAGGCTAGGGGTGGGACCGGAGCAGAGCAGGAAGCAGGGAGGGTCCAGGTGGCACTCCCTCCCTACCTCCCGTGGGCACTGGCCTGGCCCCACTGCGCCCCCCCAAACATTCCTCCACAGCCCCCTAGGGGGACGCACTGCAGTTTGGGGACCTCTATTCCAAGATCTTACATACAACTGAGGTTAAACTAACGAGCCTGTAGTTTCCCAGATAATTCCCGCCCCCCCCCCTTAAAAATAGGTACTATCTTAGCAATTCTCCAGTAATAAGTTATGACTCCTGAGTTTACAGATTCATTAAAATCCTTGCTCTTGGGTTTGCAATTTCATGCGCCTGGTCCTCTGATATTCTTGAATGGAAATTATCCGGGCCCCCTGATTTGGTCCCAAGCAGTTTGCATTTGCCTTCCACCTCAGACATGGTAATTTCTATCTCCATATCCTCATTCCAATTAGCCACACTGATACTACTTCTAAATTCCTCATTACCCTTATTAAAATCTGAGGCAAACTATTAGTTGTGGTGTTGGGCTAACAACTGCGTGCCAGATGAGGCCAGTTGAGGGGTAGCCCATGATTAAATTCACAAGTTAGTAAACATTTAGCCAGTCATGCCACTAACCAGTTATTGATGAAATAAGGGCCTAATAAACGTTTATAACATGGCCAGAGAAACAGTACTAGTTCTCATCTAAAAAAGATTTTAAAGCATTCCTGGATAACACTTCTCCTGTAATATAAACAGGGCCTCTTATTAACGTCTATATTCTGCCTTGGTTCCAGTTAAATTTGTTTTAATAAACTTTGGCCAGCCAACATGGAAAAGATCCAACCATATTAAATAGCATTCAGGGTGGATTTGATTTAAATCACTAGTCAGGAAGACTCGATTTAATCATGGTTTTCTACATAAAAGTGCATTCTTGTTGGTTGTTATAACCTTAATACACATTCTTCACAACTCAGAGATAGATGTAGGTTTCATTTTTAGAAGGTACACACTATACATTTTTAAACACTGATTTATTTTGAAAACTTTTCAGATTAGATTTACATCTATATCAGAAAATGAACGATTGTTTGGTTATTTTATTTATCAAAGGTAACTGAAGCAGATATTTATGAAGTCATTGGGAAGTGAACGATCTCCAATTCAACAGGTTAATCATTAATATTTAGAGGACTTTCTTGCTAAGCTGTATTAGGAGGAGAACATCACCAGACAGACTTTTAAATTGTTTTATTTAACTAAAACAGCAAGGTTAAGTATTCTGCATGTTTTCTTCAACAGAAAACATATAATATTTTAACAAAACAAGGATATGTCCCTCACTTCTCACATTTATCTCCAGACTTCTTCTCCTTGTCCAGATCTATTCTGCACCCAACGAACATTGAACTTTTTGAAACTTTGCACTTTTAGAGAGAGGTAAGAGATTGACTGTGTGTACACAAATTTGCAGAGGGACAACAGAGTTGAGGTCTGTTATTTCTCACCTCTACATATTTATTTAAAAACATTTTTGCTGTTAACAAGTATGTTACTTCTGGAGACACAAATCCACAGTTTGAGAACTGCAAAACTAAGCATCTTTGATGGTATTGTAAGGTTTCCATAAAGAGAGAAACAAATGATCATAGAATATCAGGGTTGAAAGGGACCTCAGGAGGTCATCTAGTCCAACTCCCTGCACAAAGCAAGACCAATCCCCAGTTTCTGCCCCAGAACCCTAAATGGCCCCCTCAAGGATTGAACTCTCAACCCTGAGTTTAGCAGGGCAATGCTCAAACCACTGAGCTCATCTTCTAGACTGAGCACTGAGTCCCATTGGGTAGAGAGAAAGATTAACCTAAATAATCTATACAGAAGCCCCTGGAACCCCATAAGATTGGGTCCCTAATCCATGAGCTATTGGAACTCATTTACATATCTTTTCTTAAACATTCCATGAATATATTGTCTCATACTATAGAATTAGAATTTATAATCCCTATTCCATGATGAGATATCTTTGAGCTATAATGTATCTATCTTTAAGATATGCTTTTTGAGGAAAAAACTTTTTTTCAAAAAATCTGATTTAAATAAAATCTGATTTTTTTTTTTATTCATTGATTTTTATCCACTCTGGTAGCATTCAAGAACTATGCTCTATCCCAAGATTTTGGGCTGTGCCATTACTATCAGTGTGCTGAGTTTCAAATAGCTCCCTCACTACAAGTGATCATAGATTAGCCACCAATGGCCATGTTCACTGCAGTATATTTATATTTATTTATAATGTTCACTATTATACTACTGCCCTAGCCATATTAGTATAGTCAAGGTGCTAGTTTGTTTGGTTTTTTAAACCACAGTCTCATCTAACTCTAGTCAGTACTGAGCTAAATGACAAAGCGATAATACCATTATGGGGTGTCAAATTCATTCTTTGGAGCTGGCCAGGGCACAAGTGTACAACTATGCATTTCCATTATTCAACCACAGACGTCGAAGGGAGGCCTGCAAAATAATCAAGGACAGAATATGACAAACATATTCTTACCTTTACCAGCATTGGTACGTCTCCTTCTTCTCTTATTTCACCATCCTCCTTACTTTGTTTCTCTACCACTTTGTCTTTTGTGGGTCTCTCCGCTTTCTTTTTCTATCTCTACACACGCTATCTTAAAGCCACTGCCAAATTTTCCCTAACACCATCAGCTTTACTCCCACACCATTCCCCATTGGCTATGATTAAATGATCCATGATAAAATTTGCTGATGACAACATGTAGTTTCATAATTAGGCTTTAGATTTAATACCCTAGTTAGAGTGATATGGGGAGCAGGCAAATTCACATTTTCCCAGAGCTATTGTTTCAAGATGTCTGCAGACCCAGGAACATAGCACTCTATCAGTTTACACTCACTTTTCATTTAGAAGGTTAATTTACAGCCACCACAGATTAAAAACTCATTAGTTTGTAATGACACTTTAGATTCTGCAGCATTTGGATAAAAATACCTCAAGCCAAACAACATATCTGACATTCATACCATATATAACATGACATTCAGTAACACATTTAAAAGTAACCATTCTTCAACAAAAAAACTTCAAACACAGACATCAAAGAGAAACTGCAGAGCTACAATTAATTTGCAAATTTAACACCATCAATTTGGGTTTGAATAGGGACTGGGATTGGCTGGCTCACTATAAAAGCAATTTTCCCTCTCTTGGTATTGACACCTCCACATCAATTATTGGGATTGGATCACATCTACCCTGACTGAATTGACCTTCAACACTGCTAATCCACTTGTAAGGTAACTCCATTCTCTTCATGTACCAATATATATTTATGCCTGTACCTGAAATTTTCACTCCATGCATCCAAAGTAGGTTTTTTACCCACAAAAGCCTACACCCAAATAAATCTGTTAGTCGTTAGAGGTTCCAAGGGACTCCTTGTTGTTTTTGTGGATACAGACTAAAAGGGCTATCCCTCTGATATATAATAGATATTATTGCCCCATTTAAGAATAATTTTTTTTTTACAGTAAATGCAGATCCAAATACTGGGGTTGGATAACTGGAATACAAAATTCGGAGGGGGGGGGCTACTGTGATGGTCACAAAAATCAAAGAGTCAAGATATATTTATTACACCCACAAGCCCTGAGCAATGTCACCAGAGAAGACACAGACCCCCCTTGTGTCTCCGTCGGGAGGAAATAGAGGCAGGTTGCTACGATGCGATCCCTGCCGTTTCCTTTCTCCGGGCTGTCCCGCAGGGGGAAGAGGTGCCCGAGGGCAGAAGAAACACAACGCCCTAGCCAGACACGGGTGCGAGGAGCTACAGGGGGTGCGAGGCGCCGGCAGGACTGCCCCAGGCCCCGCGCCTCCCCCGGCACCAAGGAAGAGAAGGGGCCAGGCAGAGCCCGCTCCCTGCCAGCCACCCCCGGCCCCACCCGAGCGCCCCCGGCTCTCCTAGCCTGCAGACAGGCCGCCCGAGCGCGCGGGGCTGGAAAGGGAGGGGTCTCGGCCACTGCCGGGGCGAGACCCACCTGAGCTGGCGGCGGATCCTACAGTACCAGGCCGCCCCTCAGCTTCAGCCTCGCATCCCCGGCCGCATCCTACCCCTCAGCCGCAGCCGGCGGCTCCCGGTCCCCGCAGGCCCCGGCCCAGGCTCCCCTCGGGTCGCGGGGGCCCCTCTCTCACCTGCTGCCCGCCCGGGGGGCTCCGGCTGCCGCCTGTCAGCCACGGAGGGGGAGCGAGGGGGCCGCGACACCAGCCAGACTGAAACTCGGCTCCTCCCCGCCCGCTTCTCCCTCACGCTCGGCTCCCTCCCGCGGCCCCGGCTCGAGACACTCGGTCCCGCCTCCGGCGCGAGCCTGCGAACCCCGCCCTCCTGCCGCCGCCGCCGCCGCGCGACACGCCGAGCTCCCGCCCCCTACGCTGTGCGCCGAAGCTCTGCCCCTGCGCGGGCCTCGCCCGCTGGAGCGCTGCCGGCGCCGCGCGAGCTGGGGAGACGAGGAAGCTGCTGCGCCCTGGGGCCGCTGCTGCTGGACCCTTAGCGCGCGCGCGCCGAAGTGGCTGCAAAAACGCCGTCACGAGCTCAGCGTCGCCCCTGGCGCCTCTGGTGTGGGCGGGAAGTTTGTCTTTTTCTGCTTGCCGTCACTACGTTGTCCATAAGGTAGAGGCGCTGCTGCAGGAAGGAGCGGAGTCCCGCCCCCCCCCACCCACCCCCGCACAGGTATTGGGGGGGACCAGCCGCGCGGGAGGTCGTGTCGTGCCCGCCCTTCAGGTGGCCTCCCGGTGGGTGCACAAGCGCCGTTCCCGCCCCCACTCCCTCCCCCCCCCCCCGGTGACTGGCTGGTAGACCCTCTGGGGCAGCGCCCTGCCGCATCGCGCCGGGGGGATGCGGACGCCGCCGCCCCCACTCCAAAGCCGGCTCTCGGCTGAGCACGCGGGGCCTCGTTGGTGAAAGGGCGCTAGTGTCGCATCGGGCACGGCAACGACTTTCCGCGCGCTCCGGGGCGGGGGGCGGCCACGAGACACCTCCCCGCCCGCACGGGATGGGAGAGGCGGGGGAGCAGAGGCTCGGGAGGAGTCGGAGGGGAAGGGCGGGGGCGTGGTGATGGGGGGGCGGTGTCTCTGCCCACAGGGTTAAGCGCCGCCGTCGTCCCCCGACGAGCTGTCAACATGAGACGCCTTCGCCTGAGGTCGTTCAGATCAACGTGATCGTCGACTGGGAGAGCAGAAGGAGCGGGGGCGTCTCCCAAGGCCAGTCCCCTCGTGACCCCGACGTGGGGTGTTGCGGTAGCTGGTGTAGATATAGGATCCTCCTGCTCCTTTTTTACAAGGCGGATGAAATGACTGACACTATGGGCATTTAAATTACTATCCCTGAACATCTGAGCGGTATAGAGCAATTCACACCTTTCAGAGATACTGTTTCAGGCTCTATGGGCTGATCTAGACCTCTGCATTGGTTGGTGTTTTTGTGATCATAGGTTTCAGAGTAACAGCTGTGTTAGTCTGTATTCGCAAAAAGAAAAGGAGTACTTGTGGCACCTTAGAGACTAACCAATTTATTTGAGCATAAGCTTTCGTGGGCTACAGCTCGCTTCATCGGATGCATTCAGTGGAAAATACAGTGGGGAGATTTATATACATAGAGAACATGAAACAATGGGTGTTACCATACACACTGTAACAAGAGAGTGATCACTTAAGGTGAGCTATTACCAGCGGGAGGGGGGTAGGGGGGGAGGAAGGGGAGAACCTTTTGTAGTGATAATCAAGGTGGGCCATTTCCAGCAGTTGACAAGAACGTCTGAGGAACTATGGAGGGGGGGAATAACCATGGGGAAATAGTTTACTTTGTGTAATGACTCCTCCACTCCCAGTCTCTATTCAAGCCTAAGTTAATTATATCCAGTTTGCAAATTAATTCCAATTCAGCAGTCTCTCGTTGGAATCTGTTTTTGAAGTTTTTTTTGTTGAAGAATTGGCACTTTTAGGTCTGTAATCGAGTGACCAAAGAGATTGAAGTGTTCTCCGACTGGTTTGTGAATGTTATAATTCTTGACGTCTGATTTGTGTCCATTTATTCTTTTACATAGAGACTGTCCAGTTTGACCAATGTACATGGCAGAGGGGCATTGCTGGCACATGATGGCATATATCACATTGGCAGATGTGCAGGTGAACAAGCCTCTGGTAGTGTGTCTGATGTGATTAGGCCCTATGATGGTGTGCCCTGAATAGATATGTGGACACAGTTGGCAACGGGCTTTATTGGAAGGATAGGTTCCTGGGTTAGTGGTTCTGTTGTGTGGTGTGTGGTTGCTGGTGAGTATTTGCTTCAGGTTGGGGGGCTGTCTGTAAGCAAGGACTGGCCTGTGTCCCGAGATCTGTGAGAGTGATGGGTCGTCCTTCAGGATAGGTTGTAGATCCTCGATGATGCGTTGGAGAGGTTTTATTTGGGGGCTGAAGGTGACAGCTAGTGGCGTTCTGTTATTTTCTTTGTTGGGCCTGTCCTGTAGTAGGTGACTTCTGGGTACTCTTCTGGCTCTGTCAATCTGTTTCTTCACTTCAGCTGGTGGGTATTGTAGTTGTAAGAATGCTTGATAGAGATCTTGTAGGTGTTTGTCTCTGTCTGAGGGGTTGGAGCAAATGCGGTTGTATCGTGGAGCTTGGCTGTAGACGATGGATCATGTGGTGTGGTCTGGATGAAAGCTGGAGGCATGTAGGTAGGAATAGCGGTCAGTAGGTTTCCGGTATACGGTGGTGTTTGTGACCATCGCTTATTAGCACCATAGTGTCCAGGAAGTGGATCTCTTGTGTGGACTGGTCCAGGCTGAGGTTGATGGTGGGATGGAAATTGTTGAAATCCTGGTGGAATTCCTCAAGGGCTTCTTTTCCATGGATCCAGATGATGTAGATGTTATCACTGTAGCGCAAGTAGAGTAGGGGCATTAGGGGACAAGAGCTGAGGAAGCGATAAAATACCAACCTTCCACACAAACTTCCTCGTGGCTGGACTTTACAAAAACTAGACAAGCCATTTACAACACACACTTGGCTTCTCTACAAAAGAAAAAGGACACTAAACTCTCTATTACATGCCACAAGGGCCACAACAGTGGTTCCCTTAACCCACCCAGCAATATTGTTAATCTATCCAACTATACTCTTAGCCCAGCAGAAGAATCTGTCCTATCTCGGGGCCTCTCCTGCTGCCCCTCCACCTCCATGAACATGATACAGTTCTGTGGTGACCTAGAATCCTATTTTCAACATGTCCGACTCAAAGAATATTTCCAACACACCTCTGAACAACGTACTAACCCACAGAGACCTTCCTACCAAGACTACAAAAAGAAGGATTCTGGGTGGACTCCTCCTGAAGGTCGAAACAACAGAGTTCTACATAGAGTGCTTCCACCAATGTGCACGGGCTGAAATTGTGGAAAAGCAGCATCACTTGCCCCATAACCTCAGCCGTGCAGAACATAATGCCATCCACAGCCTCAGAAACAACTCTGACATCATAATCAAAAAGGCTGACCAAGGAGGTGCTGTCGTCATCATGAATAGGTCAGAATATGAACAAGAGGCTGCTAGGCAGCTCTCCAACACCACTTTCTACAAGTCATTACCCTCTGATTCCACTGAGGGTTACCAAAAGGAACTACACCATTTGCTCAAGAAACTCCCTGAAAAAGCACAAGAACAAATCCGCACAGACACACCCCTGGAACCCCGACCTGGGGTATTCTATCCGCTACCCACCTTAAGCGATCACCCTCTTGTTACAGTGTGTATGGTAACACCCATTGTTTCATGTTCTCTATGTATATAAATCTCCCCACTGTATTATCCACTGAATGCATCCGATGAAGTGAGCTGTAGCTCACAAAAGCTTATGCTCAAATAAATTGGTTAGTCTCTAAGGTGCCACAAGTACTCCTTTTCTTTTTGCGACTACAGACTAACACGGCTGCTACTCTGCAACCTGTCAATTGGTATAACTGCATCGCTCAGGGGTATGAAAAAGCCATACTCCTGAGTGCTGTAGTTGTACTGACCTAACACGTATTCTTCCCCCCCTCCCCCCCGTGTAGACAGCGCTTTTCCCACCAACATAACTACCGCCTCTTAAGGAGGTGGATTAATTAAGCTGATGGAAGAGCTTTCTTCCGGCGACTTACAGTGTCTCTGTTAAAGTGCTATAGCAGTGGCAGTTGCGCCAAAGCAGTGTTTTAAGTGTAGACTTACCCTGAGACAGCATGCCTCTTCTCCTCTTGTAGAAAATAGGAAAAGCAGTGCATGAATGGCAGCCTGCAACATGTGCTTCCATACATGTCAGCAGGAACCCAGGGAGAAAAGTAATCTGAAGGAAATGGGTACTCTGTCTTGTACAGGACTAAAGTATTTTAACAGCCTCAAGTTTAAAGACTACATTTGTTAACTTAAATAATTTTCAGAAAAGAAAGACAACAACAAGCTAGAGTGGAACAGAAGCACATTTAAGTCTCAAAAGAGTGAGATGCGTAGTCACTACTGAACTATTACCCCAGTTTCATTTAGGGTTTACTGTCCTGCTGCTTGAAATTTTATCTTTGTACCTGATATAACAACTACATTTTTAAGTCCCTGTGGCTTGAATGACCTCATATTACTTTTAATATTATGAAAGCAGGGATGTCAGATACACTTCTGGATTAATTTCTATTCTGGTATTTAAATTCTACCAAACTAAATTGCCACGACACTTACACATGAATATTGTATTCTTCACTGCCAGTCCCAAACAATCATCCAGTGTTGCTATGTTCTGTTACACAGCTATGTTTTTCACTCTAGAGGTGACTGAATTGGTTTGTGTAAAACTGGTATCTCAGTCTGCGTTTATAAAGCACTTTGGTATTCTTCTGAAAGAAAGGAGGTATGTAAATTAAAGTTATTCTGAGATTTTTCATGAGATGTTTAAACACCGAGTGCGTGCGCAATAACGGTCTGCTCTCCAGGACAAGTCATTTTCTTCTACATCATTTTACAAATGTGAAACTTAAACTGTGATGATGTGACCAAATTGAAAGGTTACTTGTGTCAGGTAAACCATGTAATAAAAAAAAATCCCCTATAAAGTTTACATACACGATCTAAATTCCACTGCAATTTCAGTTCAATACTGTCATTCCCAGTTTGTCCTAAACGGTTATGCAGTATTTTTGTGCCCTGTTAAAAACACGTGCAATGTTCCACTTCAGAGATTGCTCTATCCACCACTGAAATGCAGCTATCTCTGTATAGTTTATATATTGGTTTATCTGTAAAATGCTGTGGGAAGGAAATACTGTAGAAGGAAATACCCTATATAATTGTAGATTATCTAAAAATAAGAAAAGTGGGTTAAATAGGAATTTTAGAACAGAATGCACTGAATTGTCTCCAGTACCAGCCAACTAAGTACCTCTTTGAGCTCACATATTTGACTAGCTTGCTCTGGGTGGGATCTATGGAATGATTGTTATTGAAAGAATGTAAGAGATTTTCACTCAGCAAACCATAGCCTTACTCTGAAGGAAACTTTTTATCGCATACTGAAGAAAGTATGGGTAGCATGCTGGGGAGGAAGAAAATAGAGTATTGTGAAATACAAATTGCATGAAAATTTGTTTTAGGCCATGTGTATATATAGTGAATGTATGGCCCTTGGACTATCACTTCCCACAACAGCTGTGTTCAGTTGGAACAGTGAAATTGATAACCATTACAGGGAAACTTGTGAACCGCAGAGAGAACTTTCTCAACAGCTGGATTAAAAACTGTGGAACTCATTACCACAAGAGATAAGAATAACCATGTTCACCTCACCACTTTCAGAACTCTTTTCAAAATTAGTTTCTTTGATTTGGCCTTCTCAAAACAATTACTTTATTTTTAAAAACAACAACTTACAAGCAGATTACTCTGACACATTGAATAAAGAAGGGGAATTTTATTTTTAAAAAGCTTATGGGGTGTTAAGGTACTACAGTAATAGGCACTATAGAAGAACCTAGATGGGCTACTTGGTTGTGGAATTTCATGCCGGCTCAGGTCAGGATAAAAAACTGCCTGGGACCATTACAGGGCAAATTTGAAGAGAATTACTTGTAAATAATAGAAATTATATTCTCAAAAGGAGACAACTGGTAGATCCTAGATGTCCAGATATCAGGTCGAGGAATACAATAAACAGGCATAGGCATGTAGGTTAGATTCACATGGTTGATGTGACCGCTGGAAAAAGCAGCTTTCTGAACGCTACTCAAGTGAGTTAGGCAACGTACCTGCCCCCACACAGTGTCATACATTAGAGACCTTTGTGTACTGCAATGATTGCTGTCAGTGTCTAATTCTCAAAATGTTTCAGCTGACTAAGATACTTTGGAAAAAATCCTATTGAGGCCTGTAATTGCGTTGGGAGTGGAAGCCTTGTTTCACCCATCTAATAAATTTGATTTTCAGATGGGATATTAATAGATAGTGGTGCTAAAACAATTTGTATAGTGGGGGTGCTGAGAGCCATTGAACCAAACTCTAAACCCTGAACCAAACTCTAAACCCTGTATATGATGGAAACCACTTCAAGCCAGGGGGTACTGCAGCACCCCCAGGAGTCTCTAATAGATCCCATTTTCATAAAACTTCCCTCTCTTTGAAAAATGTTAGAGAGCAGGTATTTCAAAAGTATAGACTTGTTACTCTCAAATGCTTCTGAGCTAACTGTGCTAAAATGTGGAACTTCATCTGTATTGCACTCCATTGGGTTCAGAAAACACTCTGCTGCAGTAGTGAAACTGGTTTTCCAAACCAGATTACTGTGTCCACAGGAATTGGGATGTGGCTCACAGAGAGGAAGCGAGCTGTCTATGAGAACAGAGTTAGAGACTAAACCAGGGGTAGGCAATCTATTGCACGCGAGCTGATTTTCAGTGGCACTCACACTGCCTGGGTCCTGCCCACTGGTCTGGGGGCTCTGCATTTTAATTTAATTTTAAATGAAGCTTCTTAAACATTTTAAAAACCTTATTTACTTTACGTACAACAATAGTTTAGTTATATATTATAGACTTATAGAAAGAGACCTTCTAAAAACATTAAAATGTATTAGTGGCATGCAAAACCTTAAATTAGAGTGAAAAAATGAAGACTCGGCACACCACTTCTGAAAAAGGATGCCAACCCGTGGACTAAACCAACACCATCTTTCACACTTATAAGATTTTGGCACCTGCTTCTAAGATAGTGTCAGAATTACATTTGGATACAAACCAGATTATATATGTGCACTGGTAGCATAGTCAGGATTTTTGGCTGCTGGAATTTGGATCAGTTTGTTAACTGTCGGTGATTGAATAATTTAACCTTTTTGAATGGGACTTTGAGTTTCCTCTCATTCTACGAGAGATCTGACTCCCATAACCTACTCAGAACTTGTTTTTATGGTGTATCTTTCCTTGCAATTCAGACTACCTATACTGGTATATGTCATATAGAAGGTCAAAGGACATAATACTGCTTTCAATTTAAAAAAATCATTTTGCTAAAAAGTGTCTTCACTCACTATTCGTGGAAACTCTGGGCAAACTAGCGAGAGGTTTAAGTTGTTTACACATGCTACATTCACCTCAACAGTAAAAACATGCCTATCTAGGGGCTTTGCAACTATAGTATATCCTTTTGTTTGCCTAGATCATGAACATGAAATACCTGTTACTGTTCAAACTTTTACTCCTGCTGCTGCTGACCAGCATGATTTGTTAAATGCTCTCCTGCTGTTGTAACAAGGTATTCTGCTTAAATAAAAGAAAAGCCTTTTAACGTCATAGGAGTTTGATATCATGATGATGACCTTTTAGGTATACAGTATATGTAATCTCCCCTTCCGACCAAATAGATCTCAAAATGACTTTTCGAAAACCATATATTATAAATAGAAAAATCTCTTCATCTATTACAGAAATGTGTTCTGCTCTGGATTGAAATATGGCAGTTAAAATTGTATATCAAAACTATACATTGGTTTTGGACGGCAAGTGAAGAATAACTGTATCCAACCAAAACAGCAAGTGGAATTTAAGATAGACCCAGTATAATTACCCAATTTGGTATTTGCTCAAGAACCCACAGCTAATGCCCCTTCTCTGAATATAGTCTGTCTTAATTCTCACTCTTAGGTTTTAGCGCCTTGCTGTGAGTCCAACAGAACTCCCTCAGCATCTGAAGAATGTTGGACCCTCACATGGCAGAAGCAGAGCACAGAGTGAGCCAGGCTCCTAATGGCTGTTAAACACAATGAGCTTTTTTAAACATTTCAGATAGTTCCTTTTTAACCATGAATGACTGAGGAGCTCCCTGTAATGTCTATTATTTGTATGTTGTACTATTTAGGAGCCTCAGTGATAGATAAGGGCCCCACTGTGTTTGGTACTGTACAAACACAGAATAATGAAGAGATGGTCCCTGCCCCCAGGAGCTTACATATGTATCTCTCCAGTTCTTCCATGCTATCGTTTTGCAGGGTGGATAAAAGTCAATGATTTTTGAAAATCAGTTTTTTAATTTAAATCATTTTTTTTATAAAATGCTTTTTAATGCTATCTAAAGATCATTTTAATTAAAATACATTATAGCTCAAAGATATCATGGAATAGGGATTATAAATTCTAATTCTATAGTATGAGACAATATATTCATAGAATCATAGAATATAAGGGTTGGAAGGGACCCCAGAAGGTCATCTAGTCCAACCCCCTGCTCGAAGCAGGACCAATTCCCAGTTAAATCATCCCAGCCAGGGCTTTGTCAAGCCTGACCTTAAAAACCTCTAAGGAAGGAGATTCTACCACCTCCCTAGGTAACGCATTCCAGTGTTTCACCACCCTCTTAGTGAAAAAGTTTTTCCTAATATCCAATCTAAACCTCCCCCACTGCAGCTTGAGACCATTACTCCTCGTTCTGTCATCTGATACCATTGAGAACAGTCTAGAGCCATCCTCTTTGGAACCCCCTTTCAGGTAGTTGAAAGCAGCTATCAAATCCCCCCTCATTCTTCTCTTCTGCAGGCTAAACAATCCCAGCTCCCTCAGCCTCTCCTCATAACTCATGTGTTCCAGACCCCTAATCATTTTTGTTGCCCTTCGCTGGACTCTCTCCAATTTATCCACATCCTTCTTGAAGTGTGGGGCCCAAAACTGGACACAGTACTCCAGATGAGGCCTCACCAATGTCGAATAGAGGGGAACGATCACGTCCCTCGATCTGCTCGCTATGCCCCTACTTATACATCCCAAAATGCCATTGGCCTTCTTGGCAACAAGGGCACACTGCTGACTCATATCCAGCTTCTCGTCCACTGTCACCCCTAGGTCCTTTTCCTTTTCTTAAACTATTCATGGAATGTTTAAGAAAAGTTTTGCAAATGAGTTCCAATAGTTCATGGTTTAGGGACCCAATCTTAAGGAGTTCCACGGGCTTCTGTATAGATTATTTAGGTTAATCTTTATCTACCCAGTGGGACTCAGTGCTCAGTCTAGAAGATATCATCAGAAATGCTTAGTTTGCAGTTCTCAAACTGTGGGTTTGGGTCTCCAGAGATAACATGCTTGTTAACAGCAAAAATTGGTTTTAAATAAATAATATGTAGAGGTGAGAAATAACAGACCTCAACTTGTTGTCCCTCTGCAAATTTGTGTACACTGAGTCAATCCCTTACCTCTTTCTAAAAGTGCAAAGTTTCAAAAAGTTCAATGAATAGAAGATTGTTGGGGGCGGAATAGATTTGGACAAGGAGAAGAAGTCTGGAGAGAAATGTGAGAAGGGAGGGACAGGCAGTAGAAACAAAAGTGAAACTGTTTGAGCAGCATATTCCAGAAGTCTTGGGGTCTTTCTGAGTGTAGCCTTCATTGATTTGAGATCTACCATACCATTCTCTCACTAGAAGGGAAAACCTATAACAATCTCAGGCTGTAAAAGAGACCCAGTTTGGGAATATTGTAATGAAGTTCCTCTACCTGTGGGTAAGACAGGTATGCGTGCAAAATCAAATCCACCCTGTCCTTTTGTATCTGTTTTCTGTCTCAGCCAAAAGCCTGCACATCCAACAGCATAGAATACCATGCTGGCTATTTGTTCAGTGCTAACACAGTAGGAAGAGTGTAGTACTTAGGCGTTCGAAAGGTTTCACAGCCCTGAATCATTTATGAAATATGATTACATCACAGCGTGGAGCAGTATGGCAGCAGGCAAAATTGATAAAGCCAGGAATCCTTATGAAGACTGAAACTCAGGCCTCTGGGTCAGTTGCAGCTTAGGGTGATAAAAAGAAGAGACAAAATTCCAAAGTATTATATGATTATTGGCAGTAATTAAGGGAGAAGGTTTAAAGGAGATTGGCAAAATGGGGAATAATCTTTTTAAATACCTTCACCTGAGTTAATAAACTGCATTCAGGTATATCAAAAAGGTTTTATTTCTTACCATTTTGTATTTCTCATTTTGGGCAGTGAAACAAGATTTTTGTCTCTCTTTGTTTTCTGGTCTCAGATTCATATGCAATAGCATGATGCTGTTGAGATTGGATTTCCAGTACTTCGGTCAGAATGGATTGATTTCAGTCAAAATGATTTAAATCGGTGATTTTAATTGTTATTTAAGTGAGCAAGAGGAAACCTTGATATAAACAGTTTTAATCATGCTTGCATTTGAACTTTAGTTATTTTCCTAGAGAAATGTTGGTAGCCATTAAAATGTTAATTTAAACTAAATATAATCTTTACACTAAATTTGGTGCTTCCTTTTGCTAACCTGCAGGATACAGTATATTTCTACACTTATTTAAGCAGTTATACAGCTTTATATATATATTTATGAAGATTCTTAAATTTTACCTTTATTTTGGAAAATAGTGAATGATTTATTTATTTAGTAGATGATTAATTTTTTGTGTCCATTTATATTTGGGTGGAAATTCAATGAAATGCACAAAAATTGCATTTTATTTTATGTATTTATTTAATTAAATAAAACAGCCTGAAATGTGCTAGAAACATAAGGAAAAAAATTTATCAAAACATCTTTTGCATTTAAAACTAACAGATTTATTGAGCAAAGGAAGTTTTATCAGTACTCAGTGAAATGTACTGATTATTTCTAGTCACTGTAGTTACATCTACACTTATAGTGGTGGGTAGAGTACAGACACTTTATGATCAGCTACCACAGGAATAATTAGTAGTGTAGATGAGGAGGGATGGCTTGAGCAAGTAGATTAGCATGCGCTATGCTCCTGAACCCCCAAGGTATATACCCTATATAGGTTCTCTACAGACCTAAGTAGTGCTTCTGACCTCTACACTTATTTTTAGCAGTGTAGTATCCCCCCACAGTGAAAGGCTCCAGGAGCAGGGAATGGCTGAGACTGCAGTGAAAGGCTCTAGCAGTTCCCTCCTGCAAGAGCCTTTCCCCACTGCAGCATGTAGCTACACACAACTGACAAGTGTGGATGCAGCTTGCCTTTCACTGCAGCATGTAGCTACATGTGTAGTGCCTGTATCCTATGTGCTGCTGTAACTGTAGATATGGCCTATGGCTCTTCAAGATTTTTAGAACTAGTAGATCTCATCCTCTCGCACTTAATTTATATTCATAAATTTGAAGAGGAAAACAGGCTTTCCTGCCTTTTCAAGTTTCAGTTGGTTTCTTAATTTAGAATTGAACTAGTAGAATAAATTGAAAAGAAGATACTCTGTCAAGATCTGCACAAGAGGATACTGCTGTCAAAAGCTGGTTTAGCACCGCAACAAACTTATGTTCCAGGTGCTTAACCAGTGATTTCCACCAATTCAGTTGTCTAACTTTCTTTAAAAATTTTGCACCAAATATGTACTTTTTTTTGTATTTAATTTAAATTACTGTAATATAATAAGTTTAGGCCATAACATAGGTTGTCAAATTTAATTTTAACCAGGTTTACTTTTAAAACATAAAAATGACTTTTAAAAATGATTTATTTTTATCTATCCTGACTGCAGGGGGCTGTTGAAGTAAAATAACTATTTCAATGAATTTTTTAAAATCATTAGGTTTTGTACAAGGATAAAATAAGCTTAATATTTTCAGTCTAATGTAAACAAAAGGGAGTTACTCTTAATAGCGGATTAAGTGCTGAATATTACTGATGTGATGGCTAGTCAAGATAGAAGCTGATAAAATATAGAATATTCAAATAGTCTTACAAAGAAAGGTGATTGTAAATGGGACTTCTTAGGGTAGCCACACCTGTTCCAACAAGTGAAGAGACCTCCTAAAGAAAGAACTGCTGCTACTAAGAATAGCTGATGATGTATTCAAGGTAGCCCATGTGTAATAATCCTGTTTATGAGTGAAGACCAAGGGAACTACATATATGAAGTGCAAACTGGTTTCTATTCTGCTGGAATAGAAAGAGTCACTTCACCCACCACAAAAAAATGTGGCTATCTCTTGGTTGAAATGTGTCAAGAGCTTGAAAAGCAGTTGAAGTCAATGAGTAAGGCAAAAGAATTGGAAACAAAGACTTTGGGCTTGTCTATGTGGTGCAGCAATGCACACTATGGGGATGTGATTTCTAAAGCGGACTAGTAGTGTGCACTAAGGGACTTTTAGTGTGCACCAGCAGAGCCCACCCAGACCAATTAGTGCGCAACACATTCTGCTTTAGAAATCACATTCCTGTAGTGCTGATTGCTGCTCTGTGTAGACATGCCCTCAGAGTGCTTTTTTTGTGGCTTAGCTTAATCCTCTCTAAAGTAGACTAAGGCCCTGGTATAAGCCAAAAAATTAGGTCGAAGGAAGCCGCCTTAAGTCGACCTGTTAATGTATGTGTCTACACTACCGGGTCCTTTATGCTGACCTAAATTGCCTCTAATGTCGACTTCTGTAGTCCACCTTTGCAAGAGGTGTAGCCCTTAATTCAATTTTCATGGGTCAGCTGTGAGATAGTTCAGATATAGTGTCGTGTAATTCAACTTAATTGGCCTCCAGGTGGTGTTCCACAAAGCTCATCTGTGACCACTCTGGAGATCATTTTCAATTCTGCTGCACTGCAGCCAGGTACACAGGAAACAGCCCTTCCCCTGCTAAAACCCTGGGAATTTTTGATTTTCCATTTCCTGTTTGATCAGCATTGGGAGCATGCCAGCTTCAGTACAGCTGATCATAGAGACTACACGCCCCAAACGTGCTTCTGCTTGTTCTGCACAGGAGGTGGTGGATCTCATTGCTGTGTGGGGAGAAGAGTCTGTGCAAGCAGAGCTCCGATCCATCAGAAGAAAAGCTAACATCTGTGCAAAGATCGCTCGTGGAATGGGGGGGGACACGCAGCAGTTCTGTGTGAAAATAAAATAACTTCGCTAGGCGTACCAGAAGGCAAAGGAGGCGAACAGTTGCTCTGGTGCTGAGCCCCACACATGCCAGTTCTTCAATGAGCTGCATGTGATTCTCTCAGCACCCCCACAAGCAACGTGGACACCTGTCAAGGTTCCTCCCCCACTCTGAACGCTAGGGTACAGATGTGGGGACCTGCATGAAAACCTCCTAAGCTTATCTTTACCAGCTTAGGTCAAAACTTCCCCAAGGTACAAAATATTCCACCCTTTGTGCTTGGATTGGCCGCTACCACCACCAAACAAATACTGGTTACTGGGGAAGAGCTGTTTGGAAACGTCTTTCCCCCCAAATACTTCCCAAAACCTTGCACCCCACTTCCTGGACAAGGTTTGGTAAAAAGCCTCACCAATTTGCCTAGGTGACTACAGACCCAGACCCTTGGATCTTAAGAACAATGAACAATCCTCCCAACACTTGCACCCCCCCCCCCTTTCCTGGGAAATGTTGCATAAAGAGCCTCACCAATTTGCATAGGTGACCACAGACCCAAACCCTTGGATCTGAGAACAATGAAAAAGCATTCAGTTTTCTTACAAGAAGACTTTTAATAGAAATAGGAGTAAATAAAAGTAAAGAAATCCCCTCTGTAAAATCAGGATGGTAGATGCCTTACAGGGTAATTAGATTCAAAACATAGAGAACCCCTCTAGGCAAAACCTTAAGTTACAAAAAAGATACACAGACAGAAATAGTTATTCTATTCAGCACAATTCTTTTCTCAGCCATTTAAAGAAATCATAATCTAACACATACCTAGCTAGATTACTTACTAAAAGTTCTAAGACTCCATTCCTGGTCTATCCCCGGCAAAAACAGCATATAGACAGACCCTTTGTTTCTCTCCCTCCTCCCAGCTTTTGAAAGTATCTTGTCTCCTCATTGGTCATTTTGGTCAGGTGCCAGCGAGGTTACCTTTGGCTTCTTAACCCTTTACAGGTGAGAGGAGTTTTCCTCTGGCCAGGAGGGATTTTAAAGGGGTTTACCCTTCCCTTTATATTTATGACAACACCTCACAGGTGTAAGAGTCTAGGGACAACAAGGAGGATTATATGGTGGAGGAGGAAAATGGGAGACAGGCGAGCGATGGATCCATTCTCCCCGAGAGCCAGGAAATATTTTTAACCCTAAAGCCCTGTGGGTTGCAGGACATCACTGTGGCTGACCATGATGCCAGGGAAGGCACCTCTGGTGAGTATACAATCAAAGTCCAGTTAAACTTTAGCAGGCCCACACATTTGATGCTATTGCATGTTTACTGTGAAGAAAAAGCGAGGTGGTGATGCTCTCTGCTTACAAGAGGCCGCTCCAGCTATGCAAAGGGTGGCCCCCAGAAAAGACTGTTTATGTGGACTGGGATAGCCCAGGAATCCTCCGTGGATATCTTTAGGAAACTTTCATGGAGGTACTCTGCGATCCTTTGCAGAAGGTTTCTGGGCAGGGCAGTCTTATTTCTTCCACCATGGTAGGGCACTTTCCCACGCAACTTCTGAATTAATTCTGCTGGCATCGTTGCAGTACACAGCATAGCAGCATAAGGACCGGGTCTTGCAGCATCTCCTTCCTTTCCACCTCTTTTACCCTCAAGAGACTGATCTCACAGAAGGTGCCCATTCACAGACCTTTGATGATCTGGAATGTGGTGTTGTATTACACAGCTGAAAATGTTTCTCCCATTCCAACTTTACAACCCCTTTTCCCCAAGGTTACCTTTTTTTTCTGTTCTCCCTCTTTACTTATGTTTGTTAAATAAAGTAAATGGATTCGAGAAATAAATGTTCTTTATTGAGTAGAAGCAGTGGGCTTGGGCAGGGGGTTGGCTTTACAGGGACAGTGATACAAGCCAGGTGAAGGTTTGGGAAAGCACAATGTAGACAAGCAGCTCACATTACTGTGACTCATTATTGAAACAGCTTTTCAAAGCCTCGCAGCACCCCTTGCTGGGCTCTTCTTATTGCCTTGGTGTCTGGCGGCTCAAAAATGGGTGCCATGCCATCTGTCTCAAGTGCCCATCCCTGCAGAAAATTTTCCCCCTCTTTTTCCCCATAGATATTATGGAGCACACAGCAGACAGCTATAACCATGGGGATGTTGTCTTCACTAAGGTCCAACTTTGTTAGTAAACTTCTCCAGCGCCCTTTTAAATGACCAAAGGCACATTCAACCGCCATTCTGCATTTGCTGAGCCTATAGTTCAACCGTTCCTTACTACTGTCCAGATGGCCAGTGCATGGCTTCATAAGCCATGGGAGCAAGGGCTAGGCTGGGCTCCCCAGGATAACTATAGGCTTCTCAACATCTTCAGTGTACGTTTTGTGGTCTGGAAAGAAAATCCCAGATTGCAGCTTTTTGAACAGACCCAAGTTCCTAAAGATGCACTCGTCATGAACCTTCCCCGACCATCCTACGCTGACATTGGTGAAACAGCACTTGTGATCCACCAGCGCTTGCAACACTTTGAAAAGTATCCCTTTTGGTTTATGTACTCCTTGGCAAGGTGGTCTAGTGCCAAGATGGTGATATGTGTGCCATCTATCACCCCATCGCAATTAAGGAACCCCATTGCAGCAAAACCATCCACTATGTCCTGCACATTTCCCAGACTCACTACCCTTCATAGCAGAAGTCGATTAATGGCCCTGTACGCTTGGAGCACAGTAGCTTCCATGGTTAATTTACCTACTCCAAACTGATTCCCCACTAACCAGTAACTGTCCGGCGTTGCATGCATCCAAATCGCAATCCCCACTAACTCTCCACTGTCAGAGCAGCTCTCATTTTTGTGTTGCTGAACTGCAGGTAAGGGGAAAGCTCTGCACAAAGTTCCTGGAAGGTGGCCTTCTGCATTCGAAAGTTCTGCAGCCTCTATTCGTCATCCCATACCTGCAAAACAATGCAGTCCCACCAGTCAGTGCTTGTTTCATGGGACCAGAAATGGCGCTCAATAGAGTGCAGCTGGTCTGTGACTGCCAGCAGCAACTGTGAATTGTTTCTTTCAATGGCTTGCAACAGGGCTGATAGCAGAACATAGCTATGTTCTGCACGGCGGACCCTACTTCAGCTCTGGAAATTCTGCAGGAGAAGGCGCAAGGTGTTTGAGTTGCTCACACCGAGCAGGCTCCATGTTTCTGGGGTTATGGCATATGCGTGGCAATTTTAAGGCACGAAAACCACTGGGTTGTTTGCCATTGATATGAGGGAGGGAGCCCAGTGCATCATGGGATGCTGACGCAATGTTCCCATTCTCTCCTGCGACAATGTTTTGGTCCCATGAAGCATTGCACAAACTTCCCAAAACACACTGCAGCAAGTTGCACTTTGGGATAGCTAACCACAATGCACTGCTTTGTGCATTGATGCAGGCACTGCTAGTGAGGATGCACTCCATTGAGACAATGAGCATGGTGTGGCCATGCACAATCAACTTAATTAATTTGGTTGAATTAGATAAAGTCAACTTAATTTTGTAGTGTAGACAGGCCCTAAGATAAACCAGACAAAGGGGTTCTCAGTGCAATTGCAGTGTCCACATGGAGAGTTAGTGCAGAATAAATATTGTGTTTTAAATTCACACCATAACTTCCATGTGGAAAAAGCCCTGAGGGGAACAATGAATGGGGGAGATAAAACAGGTTGAGGGTATGGATGGGGGAAAAAGTAGCAAAGGCCCATCTCTACCAGAAGTTAACAAAGTTATAACACTGTAGATTATGTTTAAGAAAAGTGGTTATGTTGCTGGGATCTGTTAGATTTGCTTTTGGGAAGCAAAAAATGAATTAATCACAAAATGAATTTCTGTTGTAACTGCGGTTGCTCATTAGAATTCAAAGTAAAATATTGATATAATATCTCATGCATCCTGTATGAAGGGATTTTTTACTGCATGCTTATAGTGGGATGGACTACGTACTAAGTCTCTTCTAGACTACAATCCTAAAAGTCTTCAGTGAGACTATTGTATCTGTTGCTTTCTATTCAGGTGTTTTTTGGGTTTTGTTTTTGCCAATGACGATGATTCAGTGTGTTTGATTTGTTTTCTTTCCTTTGTCTTTAGGAATGTCTGAAAGTCAGGGGACAAACAATGGAAGCCACACCAGCAAGATTGGTTCCAACAGTGGCAGCTCTGCTGTGTGCTTTGGGCAGGTCAGTCTCTCTTCATCTAGAACAGAGCTGGAAGTCTTCCTCTTGCACTTCAGGAAATATCACAAATCACTTAATTGTTTTTAATGCATAACATACCTGTCGTCATAACCATGATAATCTTCATCCTCATTACATTTTCCCCTGCTGGTGGCAGAGCTGTCTCTCCAACACTACTAGCTTTTATCTGAATTACTTGGAGAAAGGGCCTTGAATTATTTTTTAAAGGACAGGACGAATGTTTTTCTTTCTCTGATGAACTGGACTGTGTCGTGGAGTAGGTATACCCCATTATGGGGCACTGGGTTGTGGGGAGATCAAAGCAGAGATTTTAGCAGCCCAAGTAGCTTGGCCTCCCATGTCACCACAGCTGCTCTGGCCCCTAGGATAATGTAGCCCAATGGCCAGAGTCCCCAAGGCTGTCCTTTTGTTCAGGGCTGCTCGACCTCATGGCCCGAGTCTTTCTAGCAGCCCTGTAGCTCAGAGCAACATGGCCCAATGGCTAAGGTCAGTGGGGCAGGCATTCTGCTGCACGGTTCGCCCCTCTGGGCATCAGCTGCCCCACTGGTAGGGCAGCCAGCGTAGGGGGACCCAGGCCCACCCTGCTCCACTGGGTCCCAACCCAGGACTAGGAAACAGTGCTTCCACAATCAGTCTTGGTCACCCAGTACCTTAGTCCTGATCCCTGGGTTGCTTCCTACGCTTACTTCCAAGTCTGGTAGTCTTGTGGCCTCTGTTGTCTCTCCTCTGTCGGCAGCGGTGGTCAGCTGGGGGTCTGCTGGAGCCTTAACCCAACTGGCTTCCAGATCTTGGTTGTGTGGCTGTAATATTTGGTTCATTGGTCACTGAAAAGTGGCTGCGGCTCCATGCTGCCCAAACGGCATCATGATAAATTGGTATAAGCCAAACAGGGTAGGGAAGGCAGCCTTCTCACAGGAGGCCAGTGTCAGGGGTATTCGCCAGTACCCCTTAGTTAGATGTGATGTTGAGATGAACTAAGCACTACCCAGCCACACGAGGAGTTCATCTACCTGAAGCTTTGGGTAGGTGTCGGTCCAGGAAATAGCATTAACTTTCCTGAAATCGATACAAAATCTGATGGCACTAACAAGCTTTGGGACCAGTACTATTGGGTTCCGCCACTCTCTCTGAGATTCCTCTACTACCCTTAGGGACAGCTTAGTTTGCAGTTCTTTTTGGATGGCTCTCGCCATCCTCTTAAGGAGTGGTCGGTGGTTATTTCGTGCCTTCTGACCTAGGATGGTGATAATACGGCGACTCCTCAGGCTAGTCTGTCCCGGGAAGGTCACTCAGTCACCTTGTGTCAGGGTTTGTCATAGTTGCTGGTGGCCTGGGTTGGCAGCAGAGGTTCTTACATTGGCCTTTTGTGGTCCCCACTTGGCTGGATGACCCCAGTTTCCTGGGCTCCCTGCTCTACAGGCTTGCTGCTCTGACCCTCAGCGATCATGAGGTCTTCCAATAAGAAGACAAGTTCAGCAAGGGTTGCCGGACAGTGCCATTGCACCCATTCCTTCCCCCAGCGGGTAGGATCTGGGTAAACTGCTCCAGTGCCACCATCTCCACCACTTGGATTCTGGTCCATTTCTCTGATTCCAGTTACCACCAGCGGTAGTCCCAGAGTTGCTGGGCTGTGGCCTGGCCCTGGGCAGGGACTATTTGCAGTAGAGTCGTTGGCAGTACATCTCAGGACTGACACCAGCCTGGTCCAGGGTGGCTGCCTTCACTTTGTTGTATCGCAGTGCCTGATGAGGGTGTAAGTTCTGGTAAGCGATTTGGGCTGGGCCAGTTAAGTACAGTGCCAGGAGGGTAGCCCACTGTACTGGTGGCCACTGTGGCTGGCGACCTGTTTGAATGTCACAAAGGTCTCAGGGTCGTCACTGGGCCCCATCTTAGTCACATGCACTGTGTGCAGCATGGCCCAGTGGTCAGAGTCAATGCAGCCCGCCCTTCAGTGCGGCCCAGTGGCCAGAGTCCACAAGGCTGTCCTGTTGTTCAGGGCAGTTTGGCCTAATAGCCTGGGTCTATCTAGCAGGCCTGTAGCTCAGGGCAGTATGGCCCAATGGCTACAGTCAGCAGTGCAGTTCATCCCAGCGGGGCAGCTGGGGTAGGGGAACCCAGGCCCATCCATCGCAACTGGTCCCTTTTATACTACTCCCTTTTATACTCTGGTTCATCTGAAGCATGCCCAGCAGGGGCATGGAGGTGTGGCTTCCTCAGCCCACAGCGTGTGGTTAACCCTTTCTGAACCAATGCAGGGTAGGTACGCCCCATCACAGACTGAATTTATCTTAATAGTGGATGACATGCCCCAGGCTTGCTTATAAAAACATGCATTCTCCTCTATTGGTGGAGAGAAGGTAGCTGTTTTCATTCAGCCATTGGAAGAAACCAATAGACAGAGTTTGTCTTTGGCCTTGCATGGTGAATTCTCCTATGCATGTCATTATTTCTTCAGTTAGCTAATGAATATGATGTCTGTATATATATGTACACAATGCTCTCTTTCCCTTTTGCCTGACGTTGTATATTTCTGTGTAACTGCCAGAAAAAGAAATGGACAGTTATTCCTAAAAAAAGTTAAATGGAACAATACATTGAAATATAAATGTTAAAACCTCATGATTGTATATTAGAATTTTTTTGTTTAAATTTCATGCTGTTTGCTTGAATTATATTGCCTGGCAGGATGGGGATTAGCACAGCTCTGAGGGTCCCTTAAAATTTCACTCTGAGTTCTGTTTTGCAGATGAATAGAGCAGCAAGATTGAGGATTAGTCAAGATTCCCTTTGGAGAAGACCAGCTCCCTTCCTTAGTTAGGTGGAAGTGTGGTGCTGTTGAGTAGAGAGAGACATCTACACTACTCTTCAGACTGGAGCTGGAATTTTCCTCACACACACCTATATCCGTGCAGAACAGGAACACTCACTCCACATTCCTGAACACATACTTAATGCTATCTGTATCTTTTGCAGAGTGTGTATAGATGATAACTAACATTTCTTCCAGTGCAATAAGTAGTGACACCTAGTTGATCTTCTGACTAATATGAGTGGTGCTGATAGAGATTCCCGCTATGCTTCATGCCCCTGCAGCCTGGACTGGACTTTGCACATGTTACAACTGCTGTAGGATTTCATAGGGATGGGAGCAAGGGTACTCTTTCAAACTGGTGTGCTTGGCTGAGTTCTATCACTTTGTAATTGGGATGTTTGCTGCTTGGGAGAATTGGAAAACAGTTGTATAGAATTTAACACAGATCATTGATCCATCTATTCTAGTTCCTTGTAAGAGCAAGCAATATCACCCCAGCATAATACACCTACCCCATGGAGCAAGGTAAATTCCTTCCTGAGCCCTTTGACTATCCTTTACATCCTGAAGCATGAGAGTTGAATACTCATCTTTTCCTGGAAGACTGCAATAAAGAAAAATAGGATGAGACAGGTGCAGGGGAGCTAATAGAGTGAAGAAACTAAAGCTGTCTGACTCTGTTTCTATTAAAGTACCGGTATACGGCAGCTGAATACCTGGCCATCCAGAATGCCCTGCGTCAGAGGCTGGGTCCGGAGTACATCAGCAGCCGGCAGGCTGGTGGAGGACAGAAGGTACAAACAAGTGTGTATGCAGAAACTTTGTGGGTAGGCAGTGGAAGACAGAGAATTCTTCACTATAAGAAACTGTCCCTAGCTCAGCCACTGATTTCTTGACACCTTTGGCAAGTCACTTAACTTCCTCCTTCAGTTTCTTCATCTTTTAAATGGAAATAATATTTACCTACTTCATAGGATGTTGGGCAGTAATAATTAATTGTTCAGTACTTTGAACATGTAAATCACTATATAAATGCTATGTATTGTGAGTAAATTATTTGGGTTTTTTTTCCCCTTTCTCTTGTGTTCGCTAAATCTACCTCTCTCAGTTGTGCCATCTTCTTCTGGAGATTGGGCTTGGCAGGGAAAAGTTCTTTTTTTCATTGTTTGCACACAGGCAGTCAAATGTTTCTTGAAATGAACAGTGTTTCTTAGTGCAGTACAGCTATGACTGTAAAGGACCTTTTAAAATTCACTCTTCCTCTTTTCAGGTTTGTTATATTGAGGGTCACAGGGTCATCAGTCTGGCCAATGAGATGTTTGGCTACAATGGCTGGGCTCATTCGGTCACTCAGCAGAATGTTGGTGAGTATCTTTTTCCAGGCTTTGAGAATTTATGTTCCTGTTGCTTCATACTGAGGGTCTGTAGTGGCAGAATGTGGTCCCTGTTTGAGAAACCATCTTTCCTGTAAACTGTTCAGCTGAAACAACAGGAAACATGCCTTTAAAATGACAGTCCCTGTAAAAGATGCAGATGAAATTTTGGAGCCTACAGGCTCCTTGACAGTTAGGAGAAAGCAAAATGGAATAATGGTGAAACACCTGTGTTTCAGTATCTGTCCTGCATGTAAAGAAAACTCTGTTTATGTTCAGTAGCTCAGCTTTATGTAATGGCACTTCTGAGTTACTGAAAATGAGTTTATTCAGCTAAGTGGGGATGACTGAGCCAAACCATTCCATCTGGACTCTTCCACCTGCTTAATGCTAGCAGCTCTAGTTTTTCCTATGTGTGTGCAGAATTAATTTTGTTATGTGCACCAGTATGGAGGTGATGTGTGACACACAACAAAATCCATGTGGCGGGGCCAAGGGGTTCGGAGTGGAGGGGGGCAGCGGCTCAGGGCTGGGGCAGAAGGTTGGAGTGCGGGGGCGTGAGAACTGGGAGTGCAGGCTCTGGGGTGGGGCCAAGGATGAGGGGCTTGGGGCGGTGGGGGATGAGGGCTCCGGCTGTGGGTGTGGGTTCTGGGGTGCCCTGGGGCTACAGCACGGAGAGAGGACTCTCCCCAGCTCTCTCTCTCTCCCCGCAGCAGCACCTGGGATGGAAGGGAGAGGCACCTCTCCCCACTGCAGCAGCTCTGGGGCTGGGGGAGAGGCATCTCTCCCTGCCGCAGCCCTGAGCACTTGCGCAGCGCTTAATAGGCGGCTGCTCAGCTTAGGGGGAACTTAGGCCCTGAGCCAACTGTCATGGCCACACGCAACTGCTACCTGCAACAAACATCTCAACTTATGCATCCCCCACTTCACCTATGGAACTTCCTGCAAAATACCTCCTTGTGACCAGCATCCAGGTCCTGAGACACTCTTTGGGTAGTTGCTCATGTGTGTCCCCATATTTGGGATACCTGTACCCAGGTGCACAAACTCAGAAAGTTTTGGCTAATAGTGCCTATTTGAGCCATGCACACACTGCTTGATGCTGTGCATTGAGCAGATGGCAGAAAGAAGACCAATCCTAACTGCCCTGAGTTCTTTCTGAACACTGCAGGAGCAGCAAGTTGAAACACTGTGGTATCCCCAGTGCTTTCTTCAGTCTATTCTCCTTTGAGCTTGTTAGGGTAGCCTTAGCTTTCAGTTAAGTTTGCACTCTTAATTGTTAGGAGGAACTATTGCAGGTTTGTTTGGGGTCAGACTCCATTGGCCCTGACCCCTATGTTCTTAAGGTCTGGTACATGTTACATGGTTCAGGCCTAGTGGTCTCTCTTCATTTACCATTCATGTTGTGGCTGTTGCCAGTAAAAAGACTAGTTGTAGTCTCTCTGCATTGTGCGGTGTGACAATGGTGACCATGAGCATTGCTTTTAAATGCCTCAATAAAGGACAAAATCCATATTGATGCTTGGTCTGCATCATTTTCACCCCTCACACTAGAAAGAAGAAGGAGAGCCACCTCAAAGTTCATCTGTTGGAGAAGACACTTGAGGTTCATACAACAGAGTGCAGTACTGAAAGATCAGCACATTCACTTTGAAAGTCTAAGTCTGGTGCAGGGATTACAGTGAGAAGCTCCTAACCTGCACCAACATTTCAGCCTGGTGATTGGAAGGTTGGTGCTCGCTTCCTCAGTAATGAATTCTGATAAGAAAGCCGGAGAGTTTTGACTTGGTGTTGCAAAGATCTGAGAAGCACATTGATAGAAAAGTGTTGGTCTAGAGGATCTTCAACATTTAAGGGACTGGCATCCTGCTGGCGCTAGATGTTTCTCATGACATTGAAATAGAGTGGGATCCTTTCATGTCACTCCATACTTTGATACACAGTGTCACTTGTTGATACTGAACCATAACAGACCCCAAGGGAAAGAATAGTTACTCAATAGTCCCTACAGTAACTGTGGTTTTTCGAGACGTGCTGGCCACATAGATTCCACCCTTGACACATGAGATTAGATTATTTTGTGCCAGTGGTGTCCATTGAGGCCATGTTTACATTTTAGGGGCCCTCATTGCTCCCACCAAAGGGCAAAAAGGGTGGAGTGAGCCCAACTGCCCTTCAGTTTCTTCTTCAGTACAGAATCCTTTAGGTGTGAGAATGAAGTAGCAGGGAGGCAGTGTGGGTTGTGTAATCTGTATGGACAACACATCTTGAAAAACCACTGTTACTGTAGCTCAAGGAACCATGTGTTGTTTGTCAATTGTCTGCATGGATTCCACTCAGAGTGACTAACAAGAATGTTTCTGTTTCCTTGGAGGCGGTATTAGGAGTCCTACATGAATAGTCACTCCAGGATAGTCCTACAAAGACTGGCATCTGACCTGCCAACATATACTAGGGAATAGTGACTAATATGTGGATCGAGCTCCATCTAGCTGCATTACATGTTTCAGATATGGGAGCCTTCCTCAAACAGGCAACAAAGTCCAAGTGGAATGAGCTCTGATATGACTGAGTGGATCTTTCCTACCCTTACTCATAACAGGTTCTTAAGTACTCGGAAATCCATTCAGATAATGTCTGTATGAATAAAGATTGCCACTTAACCCTGTCAGAAAATGCCAAAAATACCCTGGGTGTGTTCCTGAATGATCTTGTTCTGCCTAGGTAGAATGACAGTGCTCTTTACACTGGGTGTGTGAATATTCTCCTCACTCAGGATAGAGTGACGTTTAGGAAGGAAAACCAAGAAATGGATGGACTGGTTTATGTGGAACTCCGAGGGGACTTCGGATGAGATCTAAGAGTAACTGGTACACTATACGCAGGGGGCCCTGAATCTCTCCTATCTGATGTAATGGCCACAAGAAACGCACTACTCATTGACATGTGGTAAAGAGAGCAGGTTGCTGAGGACTCAAAAGGGGAATCGTGTACGTTGCTAGTACTACATTAAGGTCTCAGGAACAAGGGAGCTTCCCAACTGGGTGAAAAACATGCATGAGTCACTACAGGACTGGAAACTACAGTGTGGCCCTGGATAGAATGGGGATGTTGAGATAGTCATAAAAATGGTAGAAATGCAGGGTTGGAAGGGATGTCAAGAAGTCTTCTAGTCCATCTCCCCACTCTGAGGCAGGATCAAATATACCTAGACCATCCCTGACAGGCTTTTGCCTGTTCTTAAAACCTTCTAATCTCAGGGATTCCACAACCACCCTGGGTAAACTATCCTTATAGTTAGAAAGTTTTTTCCTAATATCTAACCTAAATCTCCCTTGCTGCTAGCTAAGCCAATTATTTCTTGTCCTACCCTTGGTGACTATGAACAACAATCACCATCCTCTTTGTAACACACTTATGTATTTAAAGACTGTCTCCACTCAGTCTTCTCTTCTCTTGGCTAAACAAGCCCGCTCCTTTCAACTTGTCTTTTCAACCTGGTCTCTAAACCAGTGGTTTTCAAACAGTGGGTTGTGGTGGCTGTAGTCAGCACTGCCGACCGGGCTGCTAGAATTGCCATCAAAAGTGCTGCCCAGCTAAAACAGGCTAGTCCCTACCTCAGTGGTGGGCCACCAGACTGTTTGTTTACATTTGTACGGCCGCCCACAGCTCCCAGTGGCCGCAGTTCGCCGTTCCTGGCCAGTGGAAGCTGTGGGAAGCAGCGCGGGTCTGGCCACTGCTTCCCGCCTGCCTCTGCACCCCGGCTGCGCCGCTGAGTGGGAGCTGCCAGAGGTAAGCCCGTGCCTCAACTCCACACCCCAATCCCCTGCCCTAACGCTGAGCCCCCCCCCAAACCTGCACCGCCAGCCCAGAGCCTGCACCCCCTGTCCCAGCCCTGGGCCCCCCCCGAACCTGGAGTCCTCTCCTGTACCCCAAACCCCTCATTCCCAGCCCAGAGCCCTGACACCCTCTCGCACCCCAACCACCTTCCCAGAGCCCCCTCACACACCCTAAATCCTTCATTCCTGGCCCCACCCTATGCCCCAGCCCTGAGCCCCTCCCAAACCCCCCCTCATCCCCCAGCTCCGTTGGGTTGTGGACATCAACAATTTTCTTCAACTGGGTCTCCAGAAAAAAAGTTTGAAAACCACTGCTCTAAACCTTTTATCAGGTTTGTTGCTCTCCTCTGGACTCTCTCCAATCTGTCCGCAACTTTTTTTGAAAGCGTGAAACCCAAAAGTGTGGCCACAGTTCTCCAGCTGTGGCCTCACCAATGTCAGGTAGAGCGGAACAATTACCTCTTGTATTTTACCTACAACATTTCTGTTAATACATCCTACAATAACATTTGCCTTTTTCCACAACAGCATCATGTTTGAGTCAGATTCAATTTGTGATCCATTATAGCCCCCAGATCCTTTTCTGCAATACTACTGCCTAACCACTTATTCCCCCGTTTGTACTTGTGCATTTGCTTTTTTTCCTTTCTAAGTGCAGAGCTCTGCACTTATCTTTATTGAATTTCCTCTTGTTGATTTCAGACCAATTCTCCAATTTGTCAAGGTCTTTTTGAATTCTGATCCTGTCCTTCAATGTGCTCGCAACCCCTTTGTGACGGGGTGCGACTCACCACTGCGGCGCCTCCAGCTGGCTGTCCAGGGAATTAGCGCTGTGCCCTCTTCTGGTGATGTCTCGCCTGCTGTCACCTCTGTTCCTGGACCCACATTGCTCCCAGGACTGTGGTGTCCTCTTCAATGACATTGCCCTCTGGTTGTGCCACACTCTGTCTCCCCCCCCCCCCCCCCCCTTCCGGGGGAACCTGCAGTCTACTGTCCTGCTGGTGGCAAATTGGGGTCCATGATCCAGCCGCTTCTTTCTGTGGCAAACTGCAGTTCATGGTCTAATTGCAGTCCACTGTCTAGCCCCTTCCTTCAGTGGCTCCAGCACTCTCCTTGCCCTTGTGTCAGGACCTCAGTCTGCAGATCCTGCAGCCTGCCAGGAGCTGTCTTTAGTTTCCTGGGTCTCTGCCTGCAGCACTGCTCTGCCCAGGGTGCTTGCTGCCCTCCGCCTGCAAGGCAGCCAGTCCTCCACCCTTCTCAAGCTCCAGGGAGTGACTGAAACTGCTCTGTTCTGCTGCCCTTCTTATATGGGCCAGCCTGGCCCTGATTAGCTGCTCCCATAAGCCCTTCTGTGATCAGCTGCCTCCCTAGGGCTGCTTTTAACCCCTTTTCTGCCAGTGTGGGGCAGATGCCCCATCAGACCCTCCCAGCTTGGTGTCATTTGCAAATTTTATAAATATATTCTCTACTCTATCATCCAAGTAATTAATTATAATATTGAATAGTACCTGACATAAGACCTATTCAGGATCCCTCTTGATGAATCCTCCCGTTTTGACAGCAAACCCTTGATAACTATTCTTTTAATACGTTTTTTCACCTGGTTGTGCACTCACGTTCTCTAGACCATATTTCCCCAGTTTTGTTAGAAGAATGTCATGTGTGACTGTGTCAAAAGTCTTATTAAAGTCCAGATATATCCTATTTACTGCTTTCTACCTATCCACTATGGTGGTTACCCTTTCAAAGAAGGAAAATTACATTGATTTGGAATGATTTGTTCATGACAAGTCCATGTTGACTATTACTTAGTATTCTCTAGGTCAGTGGTATTCAATTACATTGTCGGGGGTGGGCAGCCAAAGCAATGTCCAAACCTTCCCAGGCCAAAGGGCTCCTCGGGTGTTTACTCTCCAGTGAAATCATGTTAATTCTTTTCATAGCTGGCAGGGATTGGCAATGTGTGGCAGCCATGCCAAAGACCGCATGTTGGCTGAATGGCACACAGACTGCTAGTGCAATCAGGGACATGTTCTGAGATGCACTGCTGTTTGTTTTCCTTCTGTTTTGGTCATGCCTTGTATAGGTAAAGTCTATTTATTCGAATTTCAGTTAACTGAAAATCCTGATTATCTGAATGAACAATGTCTGCCATGCTCATTTGGGGAATCAGGATTTTCAGTCCCAAGGATGGAGAAAGGGAGTGGGTGTAGCTGCAGGAGACAGGGGCCTTCTTAGTACTGCTTGAGTGGGGGGAATAGGGAGAAAGAGGAGGGCAGTGGAGGAGACCTGGGAGAGCAGGGAGTGACTCCCCCAGACCACAAGAGCCCAGCCCATCCTGTCCCTGCACTGCCTGGCCCGTGCTAAAGCCATCATGATCATGCACCCAGGGTGCTGCCTTCATTTCCTCAGGACACTTGGTGTCATGGAAACACATACATCAACCCCAGTGTCTAAGAGATGAGGAAGGAAGGTACATCAGAGAGCCTGGCCTCACATCCCTTCAAGCAGAATGTGCAATACTTGGTATGGTGGTTTGTTGCAAACAGGTCTACTTTTGGGAATCCCAGTTTGCAAAAGATGCTCTGTAGGACTGAGTCTGAGAGAGGCCACTCATTATTGTTGAAAGAGTTCCTGCTTAGCTGGTCTGCCAGTGTGTTTTGAAAGCCAGAAAGGTGCAGAGCTACTGGTGTGACCTGGTGTATAATGCACCACTCTCATAAACTTATGGCTTCCTTGACAGAGTGGAGATGGTCTTGCTCTCCCTTGCCTGATACAGTGCATTGCTTTGCTATAATGTCAGCACTTGAATTATTGATTCCTGAAAAAGAGGCAGGAAATCCTTGCATGCCAGGCAGATTGCTGTGGGCTCTAGGATGTTATGTGGAAGCAGGCTTCCTGAGGGATCATAGTCCCTGAATTTGCATGTGATCCAGATGAGCCCCCATTCAAGAACAAAAGCATCTTTCACTGGAATCTTTGTAGATAGATGTATGGAGAAGGTTACTCCATTGCATACCTGAAGATGATCTTTCCTCCATTTTAACAAAGAGAGGACTTCGCGGGAGAGTAATCATCATGTCCATGCAATGTCTGTTGGGTAGATGTATTCATTTGAATCACTCTTACATGGAGTGAAGGTAGAGTTTGTCATGTCATGTGACATAAGTGAGCTCATGTGACCTAGAAGCCTGAGATGTGTCCTCATTGCTGGTGTTGGATGAATTTGACACTGATTGACAAAGATTTGTTAACCTTTGGAATCTGTCCTGAGGACGATAGACTCCAGATCACTGAGAGCCTAACTGCTCCTGTGAACTCTATGCTTTGTGTCCGAATAGATTTCTCTCTCTTGACTTTGAGACCTAGCAAAGCTAAGAACTTTTGGATTGCTTAAACGGAGCTGATTGCCTGTTGTCAGGTATTTCTTAATTTAGCCAATCATTGAGATAAGGCTATACCAGGATTTCTTGTCTCCTTAGTTTAAGTGCACAACTGATAGACAATTTGGTGAAAACCCTCTGCCATAGAAAGACTCAAGCACGTGACTTTTTACTGGTCTTTTTAGCGGGGCCCTTACCCTTCTTTTTACCCTGGCCCTTCCCGCCAGCTGGTGGGGCTTCCCCAGAGTCGGAAGGAGCGACGGATGTGGCAGCAGCGAAGGTCACCCCAGTGTCCACCGCTGCCAGTGCCCCAGCGGGGGCGGTAGCAGGTGGTTCAGCTGCGGTGGCAGAGGTAGAGGCTCAGGGTGGCAGGCGGGGGAGGGGCGGCGGGGCCCTACCCGCCTTGTTCCCCGCCATAATGAGCAAGGGGGGAGGGGGAAAAACCAGAGAGAGGAGGGGAAAGGGGAAGCAGGTCGACCACTCCTCCCCGCTAGGCTGCAGGCAGGGGAGGAGGGTGTCAAAAGGAGCAGGCTGGATGGGGGAGCAATCAAGGGCTCGGGGTCAGTAGCGGGATGTTCCTAACAGGAATTTGAGGTATTTCCTGTGAGCTGAATGTATTGAGATATGGAAAATAGGTATCTTGCAAATCAAGAGCCGTGAACCAATTTATACCAACTAATGAACATAACTAACACTAAACTAAATTTCAGAGTAGCAGCCGTGTTAGTCTGTATTCGCAAAAAGAAAAGGAGTACTTGTGGCACCTTAGAAACTAACAAATTTATTTGACCATAAGCTTTCGTGAGCTACAGCTCACTTCATCGGATGCATTCAGTGGAAAACTAAATTGTAATAATCTAAGGTGAATCAAACAGTATGCAGGTGAAGTGGACACTGCCAAATGTCCCATCTTGCAGCTACAGCCAGTAAGATGGAATAGAGACTGTAGGGCCTGTTTTTCCCATTTATGCCCTTGGGTGAGCAGAGGGATCACAGGCATCAGGTATGCGTGCAGCCCCAATGACACTGCTGGCTGAAATAATTTAATCTCATGTGCGTGGGACACACATGCACCAAGAGTGGCATCAGTGTGAACAATCACTCAACCTCTCTGCTATTGGATATTTAAGGATTGCGCTCTGAGTATCTTGTTGCCCAGAGTAGTCTGGCCCATCCTTTTCTAGAGGTGATCAGGTTCCTTCTGGTAGGAAGGAACCAAGTGGTGATTAGAGACACAGTCCCTTTCATACACTTGGGCTCAAGCAGTCAGTGAGTGAGCATTTGCTCATCTCCAACAGAAACTGCTACCCAGAAACTTCCAAGCTCATGTATAGCTTAAGAATCTGGGTGTGTACCATCATTCTTCTCAAACTACAGTTACTGATAGTTAATGTCTCTAGTCCCATTTTACAGATGGAGAGGTTGAGGCACAAAAGCTTAAGTCACTTGCCTGCTGTCACACTGAAAACACACCATAGAGGATAGAGAGTCAGAACTCCTGGTTTAACCTGTTGTGGGTTGTAATATAAATGGTGGGTCAGGCAAGGCGGCTGATCTGAAAGACTCAAAGACACTGGAAGTTTATCCTAATACAGGAGATGGATTAGTTCAGCTGGGACTGTTATCATTACTGCATGCTTAATTCATTCCTACAAGATAAGCCATTGCATATACAAGTCACCAGTTATACATTTATCAAATGATTTGTTTGTGTAACTCCTGTAATAGTGCACTCAGATTATCAAATCAGGACATGCTTTTATTAAGGTCAGTCTGTTAAAACTGTCCTTTTTTTCTGGGAGGGAAAAGTTTAATTTGTAAATCTATACTCCGTATGAAAGACGGGCACACCAAAATGAAGCTTCAAACACATGGATCTGGAGCCCCTTTTCTTAAAGAGAGATGCTGTGGAGTGACCAGCCAATCAGAATAGAGAAACTTGGTATTTCTCCAGTGGTATTGATTTTTCTAGTTGCCTGAGAAGGGTTTTAAAACTTTTCCCCCCAACCTCACACCAGGTACTTTTGCAAAGAAGTTCTAGGTGGTTCACACTGAGGGCATATCCATACTATGGGCACTATAGCAGCACAGGTGTGGCACTGCAACTATGCCTCTATAGGGCCGTCGCACAGATGCTTCCTACATCATTTGAAGGGGTTTTTGAAGAGTTCTTCTGCCGACATAGCCATGTGTACGCAGGGGGTGTAACTGTGGTGCACAGGGCACGGTAGGTAGGTTGATCTAAATTTTATGTGTAGACCAGGGCTTAGTTTTTAAGCTTCCTAGGAAGATGAGCATGAGACAGAAATTTCACCCTGTGATATACTGTTTGGGTCTCCATTATAACTCCATCTCCTTCCTGCTCTTCCCAGATTTTGTTGATCTCAACAATGGCAAATTCTATGTGGGAGTTTGTGCATTTGTGAAAGTCCAACTCAAGGTAAATGGATATATTTTTGTTTGCTCCATCTGTTGATGAACTGCTCGTTGCTTAAGAACCATGAATGACACTACTACTGTGTGTGTGGAGCGGACTGCAACACACCGTGTTACTGTGTCCAACCAGACAGTTCTGTGGGCCCCTGGAAAGCTGATCTTACTACGGAATAAATACCAATCCACTCAATACACACAATCCACATAAGAGAGATGTAGTCTTATAATCAGGTGCATGAAGGCAAAAGTCCCTGCATTTTTTTTAACTCACCCCACAGGATGGATCGTACCATGAAGATGTGGGTTACGGAGTGAGTGAGGGCCTGAAGTCTAAGGCATTGTCCCTAGAAAAGGCAAGGAAAGAAGCAGTGACGGATGGACTGAAGAGGGCACTCAAGTAAGTGGAGAACCAGTATGTTGCCCTTCTACTTGCACATTTCCACAAGTGGTGTGAGAATAAAACGTTAAATTCTCAGTCATGGCAAGCTCTCTTGTCCCTCAGGTGCTTTGGAAATGCTCTTGGGAACTGCATTCTGGACAAAGACTACCTGCGATCAGTGAATAAACTTCCTCGTCAGGTGCGATATGGGGGGCTTTGGAGAAGGAGAAAGCAGAGTAATTTAGTTTGCCAGGAACACTTAGTAGGTCATTGGTTCCATCCCCCTGTATCGAGAGGGATGGAAACCATAATATTTAAACCATACTTGCTAGCCGTGTGTGTGAATGTGTCTAGCCATGAATGTGTTCAGTGACAATGATTCCACAGCCTCCGATTGCTGCTAGGCCGGTTGTCTGAACTGTTCTTTGTAAAAGATTTTCCCAGTAGTTCATCAAAATAACGCCATTCTGAAGCTTAAGCCCATTGCTGTTTCTCTCTCTCCAGTCTTGTTTACTCTGTTCTAGTCAGGTTGTCATACTATTCCCCTCACAATGGTACCTGAGCACCAGACCATTCTGTATCATTACCAGTAGTGGGTCCAGCAACACCCTTGTTGATAATAGTTTAAATACTACTGTAGACAGGGATGAACTATTTCCAGTCCCATATCAACCAAATTACTCAAACCACTGTACTGTGTGCTATGTACAGCAGAGCTTCTTTTACACTAGAAATTTTTCGTATGGTATCCCACAGCTACTGCCCTCAGTCCACCTTCACATTTGTAGGCAACAGTGGGAACTCTAGTCTAAACAAAGCTTACATAGCTGTCGAAAGCTTCAGCTCTCCCCAACGGCTTGTAAAATACCAGTGCAGAAATCTTCAGCATACAGAGAACTGAAACTTTAGGGACTAAGAAAAATAAACAATGTTACACTGCACTGGTCTACTGGACTGATTATATTATTCATTTTTATATTTACTATAATAAAACCACTCCAGTTTTTGATATACTTGAAGCTACCATAGAATTTCCAGTCTAATGAGAAGGGTTTGCCACGGACTTTAGTTCCAGTTTACTAGAGAGTCTTATATACAGAAGTAGAGCCCTGGGCATGCTTACCTTAGGGAAGGATCCAGGAGGAGTAGTCATTGGTACCTGTTGGAGGGTGCCATATTGGAATCAGGTGGATGGGCTAGGAGGTGCTGTTTTATAATCTCACTCAGTACCACATGGTGGCTGAAACACAGTATTGCAGCTTCCTGTGGAGTTAATATGGAAACTGCAAACTCCCAAATTTGTGTGGGCAGGAGGGATCTCTGCTGTCTTTTGATTATCTTAAGGTTGGCTGGTTTTGATAGGCCAGAGACAGCTAGAGTAACATCTTTGTAATGTTTAAAACCAAAAATACATGATGGAAGAGTTGGAGGGGGAAGTGATTGGTTGAAACCAATGGGCCATGGCCCTACAAATCTGACCTCCAGTCCTTAAGCAAAGTATTTGAGGCTAGAGTTCTACTAAACTTTGTGCTTCATTACGAGAGGAGGCCCTTGCACTCCTTACATGAACTCCCCTTTAACTATTGTCTTTCGTCTTTCTCCCAGATTCTGGTCATGCCCAGATCTCAATCAATCTTTTCTCAGACTGATATTTTCCAGACCTCTTATAGTTTGTTGCTGTCTTCAGGGTACTCTCTGGTTTGTGTCTTGGGTGGTACCCAAAGCTAGACTTAAGCTTTTTAACTTAACCAAGGCTAAACACTGAAGAATAATATCTTACTTTTTTACATGGAATATGGCATTTCCCTTTTTAGTGGCACATCCACTGTAACCCTTAATGCCTTCTCAGCATCCCCACCCATCTGTTATTTCTTCACTACTGTTATTATGTAAGAATTTCTAGGGTATCCATCACCATAGGTGGATCAGTTAACTTTCTGTAATGAATATTAATTATTAGAATGAGATTCACATGTGAAATCTGTTTATTGCTGGAACAGTTTTCATTAGAATAAGTCGTTTTGTGGCTTTTCTGTTAAAGAAGGCTATTTGCCATGGTTAATAGTGGTTCAGAGATAAGTATGGTAATTGCTCAAAGCTAGTGTCAGTAGCACATTGCCATCTTCTCTTAGATTTCTGCACTTAGAAGTCCAGGCTGTGTGGTACAGTGTCTCTCGCTGTTGCTCTGTCTAGCCTCCCTCCCCAAATGTGTGCTCAGTTAAAGGGTGGGGATGTATATTTCTACTCCTGGGTTGGAGAGTGAAGACCATTCTCTGGCCAGATCTAATACATGCCTGTACACACATTTATGTAAAGTGAACATTATTGTAATAGTGTTTACTACCTTGCCTGCCTCCATACCGTGGGGGTTGTCCAGATTCAACTACTTTTATATTTTAAAATTCTGTTGTGTTTGTATGGAGGCAGTGCTAGCTAACAAACACTGTGCTGACACTGCTAGTGATGGTGCTCCGCAAACAGCCACATTAACTCCCTTCAGAACCCAAACAGTGCTTGGAAAATGGGAAAGGACAAAACCTCCCCAGAACCTAGGTTAAGAGCAGCTAGAGAGGGAGAGACAAACCATGAAATAAGAAAAGGAGTACTTGTGGCACCTTAAAGACTAACAAATTTATTTGAGCATAAGCTTTCGTGAGCTACGGCTCACTTCATTGAATGCATCCGATGAAGTGAGCTGTAGCTCACGAAAGCTTATGCTCAAATAAATTTGTTAGTCTGTATCTGCAAAAAGAAAAGGAGTACTTGTGGCACCTTAGAGATTAACATGGCTGCTACTCTGAAACCATGAAATGTTATTATAAGATGCTTTGAGTCTCTGTAACTTTTGAGTTGATGGGGGACGGGGAATTGGTCAATGGATTGTGATTCATTCTTATACTAGCTGCCTCCTGAGTTGGATTTGGCCAAAGCAAAAAGGCAAGACTTTGAGCCTGCAATAGAGAAGGCTAGATACAGTAGCTGTCTGCAGAAGCAGAGTGCATGGCAACCCCAGCACTGTGAGAGCATGTCCCCATGCAAACCTGGCCAGGAGGCGGCTTCCTTAAGCACAGCTGAGCAGGAGCAGCAAAACAGCTCCAGGTGAGTGGTAACTGGAGAATATTTTTTTAGTTTAATTATTTTTATTTATATTGTACTATAAATGAGCATCCAGCCCACATTCTGGTCACTCCTGGGACTTAAAATGTACAAACTCCCCCAATCACTCCCAAAATTCCATATCGCTGTAGCTGCAGGAGCATGAATGAGTCATGTTCAGTGGAGCTCCCTGAGTCAGTGATCTTGCGGCCAGTTCTCTCCTTAATTTAGACAATACCAACTCTATATTTGATCCATAGCTATTATACCATACATTTCTCCAGTGACTGTCAGTAGGCTTTTAGGGGGCATTCAGTCCTAAGGGAGTGCTGCATTACAAAGTGCATAGTACGGTCTCTATGCCAGAGAGTACGAGTCCAGCAGCAGGCAGGAGGAGAACCCAGAGGTTCCAAGGGGGTTAGATTTCTACTTCTGGCTGCACATAACCAGACAATGTGTCTAATAATCATCTACCTATGCAATATTTTCATTGGACTGAGCTCCTCAAATTGCAGAGTCTTCTACAAGGTGTGATAAATACTGTCTCATACCAACTTCAAATCAGTCTCTGGAGTATGGGATAGTTTTGTGTAAATGATTCAGGCAGGAGAGCTGGGTTCTAGCCAGAGACTTCCTGTATGAACTTGGACAGGGCCTAGCTGTGCCTTAGTTTATCCATCTAAGCAATGGTAATACTTAAGCCTCACAAGCACCTCTGAAGTTGTAAATAGTTAATGCTTGTAAAGCGTGTTGGGATGGGGAGGGCCCTTCTTGGAAGGTGTGATAGAAGTGCTAACTACTATTGTATTTTCCCTGGCATGCTATTGCTTTAAGCATCCCTCTTCCTAATGTGTAACTGCAGCTGGAGCGCCATCCAACTGTGTGTTTATTTCTTGGGACAGACATAGCATCACCTTAGTCTGTGGGAGTGATGCCACTTACCAGCGGAAGTTACGGCAGAAGCAGCTTCAGCAGCAGTTCCGGGAGCAAATGGAGAAAAAACAGCTGACAGTAGCCAATCCAGTCAGCAAACAGAGTAAGAGACACCACTGTGAATCTGCAAGTCCAACAAACTAGGCTGTGTCTACATTACAGCAGCACAGGTGTACGACTGCAGCCCCGCCGCTGTAAGGTCTCCTATGAACCTGCTCTATGCCAATGGGAGAGAGATATTCCCTGGGCATAATTAAACCACCCCCAACAAGCAAAAGTAGCTATGATGCTCTCCGCCTAACATAGCACTGTCCACCCAGGCACTTCTGTTGGTCTAACTTATATCTGGCAGGGGTGTGGTTTTTTTCATCACCTGCCCAATAAAGGTGCTAGTGTAGACATAACACCCCCCCACCAGTGAGTTAGGCTATGTGCAGGGCATGAGCATGATTGACAGGGTTAACCCCTCATTGGCTACCTAATTTTACCAGCTCTTGTCTGAGTGAAGAAAGCTATAAAAAAGGAAAGCTGAAGTTTTTAATACTTGTTCCCTATAGGGCAGGGATGTGGGCTCAAACTGGACGTGACCAAACTTGACCCATAGCCTCTTAGAAAACATTAGGCAGTGCTGCTGTAGGAAAGACTGAGCTAACCAAACCTCTGCTCATGGTGCAAGAAATTTCAGGATGTTTCCCGTGTCCCTAGTAAGCCTTACCAAACACCATCTCCTACCTTACCTCCATACCCACATTTCCAGCAAAGGGTAAGGAGTGGCTATAGGACAGCTAGTATCCGATATCAGGTGTTGGTGGCCTTTCTGGTCTTACCTAAGAACAGGAGTACTTGTGGCACCTTAAAGACTAACATTTATTTGAGCATAAGCTTTCATAAGCTACAGTTCACTTCATCAGCTGCATTCCAATGAAGTGAGCTCACGAAAGCTTATGCTCTAATAAATTGGTTAGTCTCTAAGGTGCCCCAAGTCCTCCTTTTCTTTTTGCGGATACAGACTAACACGGCTGCTACTCTGAAACCTGATCTTACCTGACTCTTCCCCCCTCCCCTCACCCCCAGAGAATTAGGTGGTGTCCTTTTGCATTTCTAGCACTAATACCTTCCCTTTGTTACCTGTGCCCAGTAGCATCTCATCCCTCACTGGTGAAACACAGCACTCCAGCACAACAGGAACCAACTGCAGAAGAGGAGTTCTTTGCAGGTCAGCAAAGAATGGCAGCTAAATGCTGGCAAATTGTTAGTTCACAGGGTGGAGGCAGGAGTTAATGAAGGGATTGGGAAAGGGTGTGGGCACCATCTTTACTTCAGCAATAGGAAGTGGCAACAAGAACCCTTAGAGGGGGAAGTAGTTGCAGTTTGGAGGGAAGGAGGGAGAGAAAGACATGGGCAGAGGTGTGAACTGATTCATGGCCACACACTTTCATCACTAGGAGGGTTTAACAGCCCCTACAATTAGAGGATCACTAGAGGGAACCTGCCTCTAGGAACCTTTTCTTGTAGCCATTAGGGTTCACACACATTCCAGTCTTGGTGCATATACATGTGAGATCAGATGCTTTTCAGTAAGAAATGTCTGTTGGGGCTGCACCTGTATTCTTTAACCTTACACCTGAAAGTATAAAGTAGAGAGAAAGCCCAGCTGCATCTCCTTCCATCTTACTGCCTGTAGCTGCAAGACAGAACCCTTGAAGTGTCTGCTTCTCTTGGGCAGTGTGATTTTTCATTTTGAGTTAGATCAACAGGCAAAAGGAAAACAGCAAGCTCCTTTCTAGTTTAACCCCTCTGGGGTCATCAAGTGAGGAAAAGGGGGGCTGGTACAAGAGCTGGGCTGCCACACTATTCTCTTCCCTCTTTGTTGTGTTTGTCTTTGCATTGTTCCAGATGACCCTGAGCTTTGGGACATCCCCCTGGAGACCACTGCTCTCAGTGATACAGAGAGCCACCGAAAAGCAGTTGTAGCAGCCCAGGCTCCTGCAACACCTCTTGGACACTATCACATGACGACTCGCAGCAAGACCCCTCAAACAATGAACCATAAGAAACCACAAATGAGAGCTGCACCATGGCAGGTGTCCCCTAGGCACAGGCCGTACAGCCCCTCTTCCAACCAAGGTGCACCAGGTATGTACTGTAAAAGGAGTGTAAGTGGCGACAGTGAAGAGTAGGCAGGAGGAAGCTACAGAAGAAAGTAGAAGTGATCATGCATTGTGCTGAGTAGCAGCATGTGAAACTAGCAGGGCACCTAATGAAGTTTGAACATTTTGAGCACATTCCAGCAAAATGACTAAGTAACTGTCCTGGCATGGAACTCAGTTGTGTGGCTGTCCTTCCACACAGACTGCTTTACACTTTCAAATCCCAGCTAGCACTTCCTTTTTCACTCTTATAATTTTTAGGAGGGTGGGTAAGGGAGGGAGAGATTTGTTTGTTTTTACCAGAACCTGAACATAAGACTTAAGCTCCTTGAGGGCTAGAATGGAAGACAGAAAGGCACAAAGGATGGCCAAGTCCATTTTCTGGGGAGATCTAAGAGAGAGAAAATGCACTGACAAAAACATGGGTAAGTTTTGGAGGCAGAGAAAAGCACAATAATTTGCCTACGAAGGACCTGTTGTCTTATTCAGCAGAGTGCAGCCCATACAGGAGGAGCCAAGGCATGAAGAAAAGGAAACTGGAACCCTCCTGACAGACAGGACAGCACCTGAATTATGTTAGTTTCCTCATGATAATTTGACCATAACCATCTTTTCAGAAGCACATCTCAAGAACCTGTTTAAACACAAAGGAAAATCTAGTTAATTAGATCCATGGCTTTCGTGCAATGCTGATCATAGACCATCTTCTGTCATAACTCTTTACTTATTTTAGCCCCTTTTAATGTGCTTGATGTCCCCTCTTGTGGTTAGAAAGTTTGATGCATCATTTCTTCATGAGTCACGCACTTTGGGAGCTTGCCCAGTGCCAAGGCTTATTTTAACTCCTTTGGAATGACATGAGATGTAACTCTACTCTCTACTGATAACTGAAGGATGCCCTACTACTTTGCATTTCATCATAGAGGGAGTAGTTTCCTTTAATGTGGCTAGCGTTGAGTAAGATCAGATCCTGGAAAGAATTATTTGAACAGAGACTTGTACACAGAGTATGTGGCTGGATGTGTTATAAAGGACTAAGGTTGACTAGTTCTTTTTAGGTACTTGTTTTTATATTAAACTTTTTCTTACAGAAAATGTGAATAAACGTGCAAAATCAGAGCATTAGTTGAATAATCTCATTTGTAACTGCAAGGGGACAGTAGTATGTATGTTTGGAAGATAAAACAGTCATTTGGGCCGGGGACATATTCCTGTTACAGTAACATCTCATGGTTTAATGCAACTCAGTTAAAACTTACTCTTGTCTTGAGGAAAAAGAAAGCAAGTCTGTACCATAACCTTACAAGTGAGAAACTGAAAACCCAGTCACTAACCACAAAGTGTCAAATCCCATTTTAAAATTCTAAGATCTACACTGATCAGAGAATCTAAAGTAGCTACTGTATTTAGACAGCAGTAATGTCAGTGGAATGAGTTTACACCTCTAAGAGGGGGGCAGCAGGGACAACAAACAGCTATAAAGCAAGGTGGTTATTACCCTCTTGTACCTTCATTCTCACTGGAAGTTCAGCTGTGGTTAATTCTGGGCCTTAGCACTTGACCAATAAGAGGTAAATGAAAAAGAGCAACCTAATGAGTAAGGAGGAAGTACAGGTTAAAACCAAAAATCAGTCTAGCTTAGTTCAAAGGGAAGATTACTCTCCTAAAGTGACAGTGTGAAAATGATCAGATGCTTCAATTCCAGTTGAAGGATGGGAAAGGAATATCACTAGCCTAAATGGGATGAAGTTAAAGTTCCAAGCAAGAAGCAGCTCTTCTGTCCATTTAATTCCATCAGTCTCATAGTAACATTGGTGTCACATGTGAAACAGTAACTTGTCCAGCAACAATACAAGTACAGGAACAATGCTATAATGAGCCAGTGGGAGTGGAGGTTAAGCACACCATAAATGACATGAGGTAGAAAAATGCATATGTGACTAATTTGGACTGATTTAGTGAGTGTTCTGTGCTCCTCTGCCCTGCAGCTGCTCCCATTACACATTTCTCCTTTCAACATCTACACATACTCATGGTTTTCTCCCACACATATACTTCCTACCTCTCAAAAGCAGTAAGTTTCCAGCAGGAAACTAGTTGTAGGAGTGAGTACAGGTAAATGTCCTCAGTAGCCTACACTTTACTGGCAGAAGCTCTCTCACATCCAACACATCTTCCTAGAAAATTCAGCTAATTCTGGAGCTTTTGTAGTTAGCAGTATGTCTACAGAGAATTCATAAAACCCTCCAAGTACAGCTGAAGTTGACCAGTCTTATTTAGCAGTTCACTACTGCAGCCTTTCTGGGATCACCACAGTTCTGGGAGGAGAATGCCTATCAATAACGAAAAAATCTCAGTATTTGACAATAGTGAGTTCATACACCCACACTGTTGAAATAAGACAGCACTTTTGTTAGAAAGGGAACTTGCAGAGGGTACATGTAGGCAGCGCAAGATTAGCCAAGGAATATTGTGGTCATAGCAGTTCAACAGAGTAAGGACCAGGCTCCTGCAACTGTGGTCTGACCCTGGGCACAATACAGGGGCAGTGTTGTGATGCAGATATGGAGGGAAGTGTCCCATCTCACTGAACTACCTGTACACCTTGCTCCTCACAGGACTTTCAGCACGTATTCACAAGACTTCCACTTACTTGATTTGAGTTCTTACACGACCACAGTTTGAGGTGGTATGAATCAAAACAGAAGCAGTTTTAAAAAGAAATACACTAATGGTTAAAAACGAATATTTAGAAAGCCAAAGCTTTCCAGAACCAAAGTCGCTCCACAAGACAAATCTTGATTAACCACGCCTCTTCTGGATCAAGTCACTGAAATGCCCACCTAACTCAGGGCCTCAAGGACGACTGCAGTGAGACTGCGAATGAGTCAGCATATTGTCAGCTTAGCTCCCACAATGGCTCCTTGAACAAGAAAAAAAAGCATATGCCTTTTGGCAGTAGCCAGAAGTTTTTGGTATAGAATCATTCCGGGCTCTGTTCCAGTAAGTTTCCTCTCTCCCCATTGCTGAAAGCACATCCTGTTTCTAGGGAGAAGGATGGGGAGGGGCACAGCAGAGAAAGAAGAGCAAAAACAACTGCCGAAAGGAGATTTTTCAGATTCATAGACTTTAAGGTCAAAAGGGACCATCATGATCATTTAGTCTGACCACTTGCACATTGCAAGCCACACAACCTCACCTACCCACTTCTATAACAGACCTCTAACCAAGTTACTGAAGTCCACAAATCCTGGTTTTAAAGACTTCCAAGTTACAGAGAATCCACCCTTTGCACTAGTTTGAATCTGCAAGTGACCCATGCCCCATGCTGCAGAGGAAGGCAAAAAGCCCCCCAGGATCTCTGCCAGTCTGACCCGGGGAAAATTCCTTCCTGACTAAATTTGGTGGATCAGTTAGACCCTGAGCATGTGGGAAAAACCTCTTTTCAGCAGATATAGACTCCTCTTTGGTATAGAAATACCAAGAGGCAACATAAAACCTTTAGATATTAGCTAGTATCCAATTTACAGAAAACTGGGAAAGTTGCCAGTTCTCAAAAGTTATGAATGAGTATAACCTAAGAAAACCACACCAGGAGAGAGATTCTCATTGCTGCAGGTCAAAAAAATGAATTAGCCTTTGCCCCCTCAAAGTTTACTCAGATTTTGTGGAAACTATTTTCTGTGTCTACTTATTGTTCCATACTACTTGGAGAATCTTTGGTCAGTTAAAGGGCAGATAGTATTACTGATCACTGCTTTTGAGAGGTTTAGTCTCAGAGTGGGTTTTAGTACTTTCCTGTGGCAAACTGCCCTAATGGCGAGGTAACAGGAGCCCATCTACAGCTAAATAAATACTCCAGGTGACAGGAGAAAGGAGAAGTGGGAACCAGCTGAAAATGAAAACCCACAGTTCAACAAAAGCAGGTTTGGTTTATTTGAATGATTTCATTAAATATTCTACAAAGGTAACAAACTGCAGCACAAAGCGCAATCGTACAAGAAGCGCAATGCCTGGATTTAGTGCAAAACATACAATTAACTACGGCCACAGAAGCCTAACGTTTGAATTCATTTTATTTGTGTGTATTTTTGTTTTTTACAGTGTACATTGTTAAATAATGTAAAGAAAACATTTGTAATTCAGAAACAGATTTGTGGAAAAAAGGTACTCAAAGTGTAATATTAACACAAAATAATTTAACAGTTCAGTAGCATTAGTTTATTCCTCTAGACTTCAGTTATTTCATCCACAGGAGGGAAATCAATGGTAAATAAAACCACTTCTTGCATAACATTAAGTGAAAAACCGACCTCAAACTATTAAATCAAAATAATTAAATAACGATGTGCTGCATTCAGCCGATCAGTTCTTCTGCCACGAAGTGTTGCCCGACTCCTGTTACTGCTTCAGCCGTACAATTACTCCATTACACAGAGCATTGTTTTCCCTACCCATACTTGGTGTATTCAGGAGCCTCCTCTCCAGTCATTTTAACCAGAAAGCAGAGGCTTTCTGATTCATTTTACCAGCAGACATTCTCTTCCAACCACACATACACAACGGTGAGATCTTTTCTCTCATTCTGTGGTTCTATAGCGCCTGTGTTATTTGCCAAGAATTTTTTTAAAAAAAAAAATCTACTGAGAAACTGTTAGAACCCAGCCACCTTGCCACTAGTCTCCAACCTCAGACTCTTCATTTCCACCCTATATATGCCAGTGGTAACCTGGCTGACAAAGCTGCTGTAAACATCAAAACCAGGTGAAGGGAAAGAAACACATCTTGTGCATTTGTTTTTAGAGACAGGAGCAAAACATCCACAGAAAGTATAAATTCCCTAGTAAGACCCCCCAACAAGGGAGCAGTGCTCACAGAAAATTCATGTGAGTAAGATTTCCTTGGTGCAGACACTTCCAGGACACCACTGAGCTACTCCCAAATACCAGGAAGCAGTACTTTGACCCTTCACAGCTTGTTGCAGCACTACAGAGTAATACTGGTTGATTGCAGTATTATTACATTGAACAGGGAACCAGTATTTTTCAGTATGAAAAAGGGAAAATGAGTTGAGAAGTAGAAGGTACAATACAGCTACTAAAAGATGGCACAGTTAGTTATGGTCCTGGTACCAGTTTAAATTCTTTAGAGTGAACAAAATCGTAAGTCCTCTGCATGCTTAAAACAGGGAATTCCTTGATGCCGGCTGTTTCGAGTGCATCCATTGCCGGCAATGGACATCGCACCAGGAAAGTCTACTCCTAGCACGAATGGATAAAAAAAGGGTAAGAAAAGCAATCCCAGCAGATAACTCCATCCCCCTAAGGGTAATGGCTCCACCTCCATACACACCCTCACCTAGCCACTTTCCATGTCACAGCTTAATAGTCAAAACACCATTAAAGTTGAACTTTTCCAAAATATGCACTTTCTTCCCATCCTCTGTTCTGATCCAGCCTTCTTAAGGCTCTAGGAAGTATCTGTTAGTTTCACTTGAGCTTCCTCTTCCCCCTCCATCACTTCTGCCTATCACCCCTTGTTACACTAGCATTGTGCCATCAACTGCTTACTCTGTCAACATGGACAGGTTTCCCCACCACCCAAAGCTCTGTTCCAACCTCAGCCTCAATGGCTCTCCCTCCTTCCAACACCTATCCTATCCAAGTTACAGTGTGACTATATATATACACAATTTAACATAATATATATAGTCATACTGTAACTGATTTTATATATAGTTAACCCTTTGGTATCTCAGTCACTAGGTACAGAATAGTCCATTCTTCCCTTAACTTGCTCTGACCAGCTGGGACCTGCTGAGGAAGTGATGCTAACTGCAGAAGCAATAAAAGTCCAAGGCACTAAAATATCCAGCAAGCATACTGGGAGAACAGACAAGTATTCAAGTACATTAATTTATACAATTTTACATTCACATTTATCTAATACAATGAAAATACAAAGGAAAAAGTTAAAGTGTCTCCAATAAGTATAGGATATAGCTAGCTTTTTTTCCATTTTTTCTTTTTAACTTTTTTTAACCCTCTATTTTCCACTCATTTTTAAACTACTGTTGTCCAACAACATTTATATATCACAGTGTTTCCACATCAAAACTGATGGTAAGTACATGTCCGCAGGGAACTTTTTAAAATTTATTTTTAAACAATTTAAATTGCTCTAATGCTGCAGTCAAAGCTGTTAATATCTTTTACTTAAAGCAGTAATGACCTATCTCTCAAGCATGGGCTGCACTGCAAGTCCATTTATGTGCCTTACCACTCAGGAGGTAAGGATGATTGTTTGGGGAGAAGAGGGAGATTTGGATAGCTTCTCTCCTGACCTTGATTCTTCAGAGAAGATGAGAAGTGTGTTAAAACCTCATGCTAAGACTAAACTCTCCCATCTCAGCACATGTGGATTCAGACTCAAACCGAAGTACTTTTACAGTTAGAGCACATTGATCCAGTGACTTCTATCTTCATTGCTCATCTTATACAAGAGCAGGAGTGTTCATGCCCATCACCCTCCTCCCCCTTCAGAAATGGGGAAACTCTCCTTACCGAGAGCTGACAGCAATGGTTGGAAAAGGGAAGCTCATTCCCATTCTGGCAGAAATAGCCAGTTCAGTGCAGCACTAGTAGTTGATACAGGGCCCTAATTCCCTCCCCATCTCCTGTCCCAAGTTCTACACAGCAGAGTCTGGGTCTGGCTAAGTGGTCCGCAGGTTGGAGCCTGGGGGGTTGCTGATGGATTTCTGCAAGTTGCTGATGTTGAAGCTTTGCAAAGAGGCAGCTCCTACAGGCTGGAATTGACCAAGGGGTTGTTGTGCTGGACTACCTGTCCCACTCCAGGGAGCTGCAAAGGGCGCTGTTGGGTAACCATACTGCTGTGGAGGGCACATAGCCTTTGTGAAGTGACCTAGAGAGGTAGCTGATGCTGCAGAGATAGGTGTAGCACCCAGGGAGGACGACATAGAAATACATAGCTGGCCTGGTGCTGAGAACTTTCTTGCCATTCCAGGGCCCTGAAAGAAAACCCAGCCCCAAAGAGAAGTTACTTAAGTGTGGCTGAAGCAGTTCCCCTCCATCCACAGCCCCTTCCATGTAACTGAGTTAAATGGGTGCTTCTCAAAAGATACCATGATCTTCCTCGCTCTAGAGCCTGACAGAACAGGTGGTAGGAGCCTTCCACATGTAAGCTATGGCTCATTCCCTCCTAGAGCCCTAGTTTGGCCTGGCTACATGGAAACTCTTCTTTATATGTGTTTTGACACTGAGACAACGAGTTATGTTAGCAGTGACAGCTCTCCATCCATGCATGTTCAAGAGGGAAATAAAGGGGAGAAATCTCTTACCTCATAGTTGCTATGCCCCTTGCCACCTCTCCTTCCTGAGAGGTTCATAGCATCACGGGCCCAGTTGTCTACCAACTTGTGCAGGTCATCTGTGAAAGTCCCCTTCCGGCTGGAAGTTATGGCAGGAGGCTGAGATTGGGGTGCCTGGCTGTTCACTGTACCCCCAACTGTGGTAGTGCTGCTGGTCCCTAAAAGTACAAAGACAACAGCAGAATCAAGAGCCAGGTTACAGCTAGTTTTCTACGAAGTTTAGGAACCATGACAATGGTGGAACAGTACGGAGCAAGAGTTAAAAAGCCATGCACATGAATTCTACATTTCGATTCTTGGACATGTTGAAGGGGGAATTTACAAGGCCTCATTTAGCTAGTCTCTCAGATTAGAAAGGTATTTTGTAGATGTGTGTGTTTTCCAAGAAGTGCTGCAAGCAGCAGCTGTGTAGGAATTGAGCGGCTGCTGCCCACACCAGGCTCCTCTTTTGGCAATGAGGGAGGAGGGAAGACTGGGTTTCATATTAAGCGGCAGTACTCGTGATGAACAAATGCTTCCTTCCCCTGGCACCACATTTTTTAAAAAACGAGTAAGTAGCAGCTACTGTTTGCGCCCAGTTCATTTCCAACTCTGCCCATATGATACAGAACGCCGAGTAAGCAGCAGTACAGGTTGGCTGCTCTGTAACCCAATGAGCTCCACTCCACAGGATGCCGAATGTACCAGAAACCCAGATTACGTGAAGAGAACATCTGGATGAAAGGCAGAGGTCTGGGTGTAAGCCCGTCCCATGCCAAGAAGCTTCCCCAGGGTGGGGATTCTAAACACTAGCTAAATATAACTCTCAAAAACACTTAAAAAAACCCTAAGAATAATGTAACTTTGAATATATTTACAGGATGAAGAGAAAGGAGAAACTCTGGACACTGTGGAGGATTCCAGCTCCAGCCCTGTAGCAGTAAAAATGAACCAGAGCGGCAGGCAGGCAGTCTGCCAGTCTCTTATACACAGGGTGCAGATCATGAAGAGAGCTGAGGCACAGGTGCAACTCAATGGACACTACTCGCAAGAACTCTCCAGTCTCAGGCGCATGGTGTGCATGTCTACCCCAGTGGAATGCACATAGGGTCCAGCACTCAAAGAAGAACCGTTCTTCCTCAAAATACAGGGAAGATGCTCACCAGTGCTGTATCTGCATACCTTGGACACCTGCCTCTCAACCAGGGTTAAGAGGCTTGCACAACAATTATCGCTGGCTTGCTACTAAGGTTACAACAGGGACAGCATCTGGGATAACCCAGGTGTGCTGAACGGGTATGTCTGACAAAAATCATCAAAAACCTCATGAGCGAAATCACCATCTCACTACTCAACAAAGCTAGAAGCCAAAACCACCAACTGAAACAAATGAAGTGGCTCTCTGTTACTCACTTCCCTAGACATCTCTCTTCAGGACCCTCATACCTGGAAAGAACATCAACCTCTCCAAATCTCGGCTGGAATGGCTCTTGTTACGATATTGAAAAAGACAGACAACATACTTATTACCTGTAGCAACTGAGCAATGTGCTACTGGAGTGAGTAATGCTATCCCCTCTCCCAGCACTGCCTAGAAAACATGAAACCCTCTCCCCACCTATAGTACCTAATAATAGGGGTGTAATCATTAGGAGCAAGGAGCCCCATGCAGCAATACAGATGAAGGGGAAGAGAACAGAGGGCCTCTCACAAACATATGTGGTGGGAGTTCAAAAGGAACAGAGTAAGAGGACCATACCGGGTAGTGTGCTAAGGAAAATGTGATCGAACAATGAGAATTTCAAGCATGTGTAATATGAAAGAGACCTGGAACAATTATCTGACAAGGCAGCAAAGCAAGTGAAAGGGTGAAGTTGGAACCCATATAAACAGGCAAGAGTGACAAAGCAAAAGGTACTGAAGAGGAGGTACCAAAACAGACAGCAAGATCACCACATTCCATAGTCAAGAGTTCATGCAGGAACAGCACCTCTCAACCCCTTCCTGATGGCCAGTCATCTGCACCCTCCTGCTCAATACATTTATATATTGTATACCCAGTTACATTTTGGTCTGGAATTACAGCTCATACCCTGATGTATCCATGATAATCCACAGACACAGGTTTAGGAGAGAGAGGCACATTTAGTCAAGAGATACCGGAGTGCGTATTCCTCTGTAAATGTGCAATGGGATTTACAAACATTTTGAAATGCTTCCTTTGAGTAGTTTCTGTTGTCTACGAAGTGATTTTGTTAATTTAGGAGCACCTGTCTCAGCCTCACAGCAGGGACAGAGTAGGATTAACCTGTGCTGTAAAACATGAACTAATAAATAATAATACAGGGCTCATTTCTTATCAACAGCATCTTATTAAACATTCTCAGGGATTTTAAATTTCAGAAGTTGGTTATTCTGCTCTAATCCAAATCTAGAGCCATCCAGAAGAGTCTGAAAGGGGAGTGCTTAGATTCATGGCATTCAATGGAAACAACCTTCTCCAGTCCTGCTCAGCCACAGCAAACGTCCCAGTTTCTTGTCTGGTGACATAATGAAGGATTTGAAATGAAAACAGACTTCTCCTCTCAGCCTATTACTCCATCATGCTTTCATTCTCTGCCCCCTTTTATTTCCTCCCTTGGAAACCAGCGTGAGCACCCACCCTCAAAGATAATCTTAGATAATACCAGCACACTTAGATTAGGCATATCTAAACTATTCCTGTTTTGGGGGCACATGTTGAAGCCATTTAATGGCTTATCCTTACCCTTTAAGATCTTGAAGGAGTCTCTGCAATGGAATCAGGAGACAAGACTAGGCAAACCCCTTCAGCATAGTCATTACAAGCAAATCCTGCTGCACAAAGGGGTAATTTTAGCACCTCAGCAGCGCTGTGTGCAACTGATCCTACTTCACAGTTCACTATCATTACCAATCAGCAAGGAGTTCCACAGCTAAGCTGAGGGCCTGCAAGCCTCTACAGTACTGAGCAGCAGTTAATTTCCCACTAGTCTGCAAAAATGAATAGGCAGCCAGAATCTATTAACATGTTAGCAAAGGAACACATGTTAGAGGGGATAACCGAGACAGAGACAGATGCTGTGCTGGAGACAGATTCACAGAGGTTAGGCTTCACTGATCAGAGGGAAACCTCATCAACAGGGACCAGAAATAACAGAAATAAGATAATTACTACAGAGCTGGTTGCAAGGACAGACTTTTTTCACCATCTTCCCTGAAGCACAAAGAAAGAGTAATTTGTTAAAATAAGAGAAACAGTGAGAAGTGTTTAATATCAGCAAACAGCACACAAAGCCCAATGAGAAAGAGGAGACTGTACAGCTGGACACTGCCACTGGCTGCAGTTACATTGAGAGCCCAGTGGGATGTTCTATGGAAATACCCAGACCACAAAACAGTGTTTCACCATTTGTACTCACACAAAAAGAGACTAATATGTTTGTTCTCCAATAGTTCTCTGAAATCTAGTGGTATCTTAAGAATGTTAGGGATGTGCTGATGTTTAGAGCTGGTACATCTCAATCACTGGCTGTTTACCACAAGAGCAACAGCCAAAAAAAAAAAAAAAATCTCCCACCTCTATCTGGAAAGGTGAAGTGTCCCTCATGGCTTTCATCGGTCTGAGAATTTGTGGGGTACTCAGAGGATCCAAGCGTGGATCATGTACTCTCACCATCTGTTACTACATCCCCCTTGCATCTTTTCTAAAATGTTAGTGCAACAGTTACAGATACCCCTACTAGGCCTGTACCAATCAGCTCCTCCAGCTGCATAGTTAAAAGCATGTTATTGATCAATGCACTGTTTCCTCTTCATTGCCGTTTCTAACTAGGTGTCTTTCCCCCACCCTCCATAAGTGGCTGAGGCAGCATATCAGATTCCAGGAAGCAAGCAACCTGTAAACAAACTGAGCATTCAAGCCAAGCTGCGCTATCGGAAGCATTACCCACTTTTACAGGACAGCTACAATAAACCTTTCAGAAAGTCCATCCACCAATGTCAAATTTCAGAAGAGAAAACAATCCATCCCACCACAGCATGGTACTTGCTTCTCAGGAGAGGCTTTATAGTTTGCCTCAAGAGGACTGACAGCTGGACTGAGGTTGTGACAAGCTAGCGGTACACTAACACGTAAAAAAGCAGTAACGATGAGTACATCCAGCTCACAATGCCAATCTCAGAGGCTGAGAGTGAAAGAGTGACACCCCTACTGTTCTTTACATTACCCTCCCAAAAAAGGCATAGGGAAGACTAAAATATATGCTTTCCCAGATTTTCTAAGAATTTAACTTCTTCCAGGAAAAGAAACTATAAAACTTGCAAATCCAAATGGACATTCTTTACACATCCCTTCAATACCTTAATCAACCTGCTCAAAGCTTTTAAAGCTGTGTGGTTTGGAGGCTAAGCAGCAGGGAGAGGAGAAAAGTTACACAAGCAATTATGCACTAATGGTGCATTTAGTCCCAATATTGGGAATTTGTTTATGGCAGGGTTTAAAGTATTGCTGAAAAACTCAACAATTAAGAACTCTTCTCACCCTCCTCTCAATATAAAGAGGATAATTTAGTCAGTTCCATTGCAGCTGTCTCTGTAGAAGGCTTGCTCTGTAACTGTTGCTTTGTTCATTGGAGTTCATCCACAAAGATCCCTAGCCCAGCTGAGCTGCTGCTTGCTGTAGGAGGACAAATGTGAAAGTCTGTGGAAGTTGTGTGAAATGGGGCAAATGAAGACCATTTCATAGGGCTTCCAGCTCTCACGTACCAGTGATGTGGGGGGTGGGGGGGGAAGGAGGAGAAGAGAAGGAGTGTCACAGCATTCAAAGGTCCTGTCTACACTGGAAGCATAGTGGTATTTTGTATCACTCCCAGGAAAAAAGCATAGTTTTTGAAGCCTTAGCCCATGCATTTAAACACTTCAAATAACCACATCAGAAGTTTGAGGCTCATAGGTCAAAAACCCATCCTATTATCTCCCTGCCCCCTCCACTTTTAAACTTGAACTAGTTTGCTAGGACAACTGGAATGGCCTTAAATAAGAAGGATGTGGAGTATTTTTTGTGGGGTGGGAAGAAAGAGGTGTTTTGAGGAGTTTCATCTCACCACAACCCTCTACCTATGGCATGTTTAATCGGCTCCAGTCCTCAATATGAAGAGTCCTTTCTGAACACAGCTCCCTTGGCTACTAATATGGAATGTGATCATTTGGCCTTAGTGTTCCTTTCACACATGACTAATACCTTTAAACAGTGCCAGTTTTAGTCACTAGTTACTCAGTGATTATGAGAAAGGAAATTCTGATTACCTCAGCATTTACCCAGAGCACTTCTGGGAACAGCATGCAGAGATTTACCCACCCTACAGGGAGATGTGTTGTAGAAGGAAGCCATACAAATTTAACATTTTCATTAAGGCAGCTACTTTGTCCTATTAGGAAAGACAGCACACACCATATACCCCCATTGCTATAATTTGGAATGGGCAGCCATCTCTCACTGCCACCTTGTCAGTGCTACTGAGGAGAAGCAGACTTTCTCCCCAGAAGTCTTTCAGGTGTCAACAAGTACTGTCTGTAACAATCGTAAGTCAAACCATAAGGAAAAGCCCATATATTCATATACCTTGTGATTCCCTCCCCATATTCTCTGCTAATTCCTTGAAGATCACTATTTCCCACAGACAAGTTTTCCTAAAAGTTTATCTAAGTTATTTGGCCCTTGTTAAGGGCTATATTAAACAGGACACTTAACATGAGAACCCAAACTTCTAAGGTGTATTAAGAGCAGTTAAGCAGAGCCATGAAGTGGAGGGAATACAAAGAGGCAGAAGAGAATGGGCTGCATGAGACATCAGATCCAAGCAGCAGAAAAAAAAAAACAAAGACGAAGGAGTAAAGGTGTTACACACAAAGAGCCAAGCAGGGCGTACTCAGAAATCGGGTCCTCCTGCCACCAGGCTTGAACGTCACCTGCTCAGATGCACAGTTAAACTTCGCACAGCCTGTGATAAAACAAGAGGGAAGAACAGAGAAAGGAGAGGAGAAGAGACAGAACACAACTACAAGATGTTAGCAACTTGAGGTTGGATGGGTGAAATGCAGTAACACAGCACACAAGAACAAGCCTCAAGACATGGAGTAGGGGATATGTACACAGTACAAGGAACAAGGACTCTTCCTCCACTCTTAGGTCAAATTTGTTTGTTTTTTTACTAAAACAGTGCTACCTTCCAATACCTAATCCATTAGGAATAAGGCTGCACTCCACAGGTGAGTCTAAATCCTGGCAAAGGCATTCTCTCAATTACATAAGACACTGCACAACTTCAGGACACAGGAAGTTACAGATTAGTAGCCCCAATATTTCCGAAACAGGTTAGTGGAGAAGGGGAAGAGAATCCTCAGAATGAAAAGTTTCTGAAGGAGCGGCTTTCCATCTTCCATTCTTTTGCTTGTTGATCTTTTTTTTCTATCAATGTCTACATTTTACTCCAAACTGTAATTCAGACAAAACACACCAGCAGCTTCTTGACACTGCTGCATTCAACTAGTCTCATGGGAACATTTACAAATATAAGATATTTGTAAAATAGCTTATAGGGAAAAATCGAACAATTGTGAATCACAGAAATGAATAAAGGAATACACAAATAGACCAACAATCCCTAATGAGTGGAAGAAAGGAGGCCCCCTAATACCAAGCAGAGCCTTCCAGAGACTAGTTAAAGCTCTAATAGCTTAGCAGAAGGATAAAAGCCCAGTCTGAGGGCTACAAGGAAAAGAGTGCTATTAACTACCCCCTTCCACTGTGTGCTCATATTTTACATCCCTATCCCCAGAATTTTTTGGCCAATATAACTGCAGAGTTAGCTGCATTTTCTGAAGGGTTTTTTTCACCCTCTTCAGGTTTTTCTAACCTTTCAGTGCTGCCATTAGAGCAGAAGGGGCAGTATGTTACCCCTTTATTACCTCACCTCTAATTTTCCCAACCTGAAAACTTAGAAATCTAACTGCAAATAGTGTGCTAGGCCTCACAAAGAGACAGACTAACACCCTGATCAGTCTCTAAGCACAGGCCATACCCTGAAGTCAATCCACTGTATTTTGAGGCTGAGAACTCCCTGGTATAAGACTTAGCATTAATTCCATAGAAGTTCTTACCTTGGCCTGGTGCAGAAAGGCTTGGTACCGAAATAGCACCATCACTGGTAAAGGCAGAGTAGAGATTCTCACTAGAAGGAGATGGTTTAAGGGGCTGTAACAGATGGTTTTGTCCAGTCTCTGGGACGTTTCCAGGAGGATGAAGGGTCTGCTGGGGGGGCAAGACTGAAGGGGCACTCTGAGAAGACAGGTTACCTATAAAAAGAAATAAGAATCAGGACACAGGACAATATAGATATTCAGCTTCCCCACTTCACCTCAGAGGCTTTTCTACTGTTCCCATTGGACAGAAGGAAGTGTGTCTAGAGCTGATGAATGCTTGGGAGTTTTAGCAGGAAAAATCTGCAGTGAGTAAATAAGAACTAAAATCCATCACTGGGAGGAACTTGTAGGAGTGATAAGGGAGAAATGCTGAGACTGTACGATCAGCAGGAAAACCCAAGGAAAGGGCCTTTATCCTTTTACAAGGATTCTTATATCTAGATTATCATGCCTTACCAAGGCTACAGAGGTGACTTTGCCATTGCTGAAAAAGGAGCCAGAAGTGGAATTTGGAATAACTGGTTTTTAGAAAGGCCTCTAATTACAGCCCTGTTCTGCCTCACTATGTGTCAAGATAGCTCATCCATTGCACGTAAGAGCAGAATTAAGCAGTGCAGGTGACGGAGCATGAGGAGAAAAGGTATCATTACTTTGACAGATGCCAGTCTATTACTGAGAATCTTGTTTTGAAAGCAAAAAGACTGCTTTACAGTAGTTTTAGCTTGTCATAAATATAAAGGGAAGGGTAACAACCTTTATGTATGCAGTAACATCAAATCCCTCCTGGCCAGAGGTACAGAATCACTTATGTGTAAGGGGTTCATCAGTTCAATTAACCTAGTTGGCACCTGACCAGAAGGACCAATGGGGGAAAGAAGGTACTTTCAAATCTGCGGGGGAGGTTTTGTTTGTGCTTTTTGTTTTGTTCCCTCTCCGGACAAAGAGAGACCCAGCTCCTAAAAAGATCCTGAACTGATACATCTAAAATTACAGAAATTGTAAGTAATAGCAAGGAAATGTGTTAGATTATCTTTTGTTTTAGTGTGTGAATTTTCCCTATATTAAGAGGAAGTTTTATTCCTGTGTTTTGTAACTGGGAAGCAGTGTCCAGAGGGGAGTCCTCTGTGTTTTCAATCTTTTTATTTACCCTGTAAAGTTATCTTCCATCCTGATTTTGCAGGAGTGATTCTTTTCCTTTTTTTTTTTTATAAAATTCTTCTTTAAGAACCTGATTGATTTTAAGTGTCCTAAAAACTAGGGATTTGGTATGTGCTCACTTTGTTAATCTCTTGACTGATATATTATTCTCAAGCCTCCCCAGGAAAGGGGATGAAGGGGTTTGGGGGGATATTTTGCAGGAGGTAGGGCTCCAAGTGGCCCCTCCCTGAATGTTTGTTTAAATCACTTGGTGGTGGCAGCAATACCGTCCAAGGACAAGGAAAGGAATTTGTGCCTTGGGGAAGTTTTTTACCTAAGCTGGTGGAACATAAGCTTAGAGGGTCTTTCATGCAGGTCCCTACATATGTACCCTAGAGTTCAGAGTGGGCAGGGAACTCTGACATAGCTCATTCATTGGTATGGAGATTCATCTTCTGTTCTGTGAGCCCTTTACATCAGAATACACCGCTCACATAACACTCCCCAGAGAAGATATGACAGCAGGGATTTTTGCATCTCATTCTTAGAATAGTGAAATATTTAAACAAGTCTTTGGGAGTGTCATCTATAAATCTGATCTTTTAAAAAAAATAGTTTGGTGTTATCATGTGAGAAGCTGACAGCACTGGAGATTGAAAAATCCTACTTATCCACAAAAGAGATATAGACAGTGCAAGCTTTCCCAAAATACCCTGCCAATGCACTACAACCTTGACCTGGAGGCACCTCTTCTGTCAGTAAAATGGACAATGGATACTGAACTTCCATTCAATCCTTAGTCTTCGTACTGAGATACTAACAGGCAGGCCAAGTAATGCTAAAATTGCTCGGTGCACCACGAACCCATTTCACAAAGATCACTGATGCAGTTTGTGGAAAGAAAATTCACTTGCTGAAGATACATGCCCTGCCGTGTCCTGTGGACTCTGCAGCCAGAACATAACAGCCACTTCAACAAATATTTCCATTCACAACGCTGGCCTTCCCATATTGATGTGCTCAATGGCATTCAAGGGGTTTTAAGAGGGATTTTCGCATGTGCTGGGGAAGGAACTTTGATTTTCATGGACCTATTTCTCTGACTACTGTTAGTTAGGAAAACTGTTGTGTGTTTTAATAAGAATGGCTTCCCTCATAATCCATCTTTTTCCTCATTTAATCCTGTAATTACATGAAATGCTTAATTTGTGACACTGCAGTCACTTCCACAGCAGACTGATGTCAAAAATGAGATTATAACATCGAGACGAGATGCTGTGCTGTTAAGCACCTATTAAAAGAAAATAAAAGACATCTGCAACAGCAGTCAAAGGAACAGAAATACCACCAAGTACAGTTGTCTACTGCAACTTTAGCTCCACTGTGAAAGTCCATCTTTAAATGTGACGAGAACAAGCAGGAATTAAACAGGAGGGATCAAGAGGTCCTCCTAAAAATAAGTTTGCCTGGCTGTTTCCCTATGCTTTAGAATTCATCCTTTGACACTGGAATCCCCAGCTCTTGCCAGCAGAAGCACTATGACTGGTCTCTACAGAATGCATACCTATAAAAATCAATTAAGAGTGCAACTACGGTTTTGAAAATGCTCTTCCAAGAAAGACAATGTATTTGAATTCTAATCTTAAAATTAGGGCTGTCGATTAATCGCAGTTAACTCACATGATTAACGCTAAAAAATTAATTGTGATTAATCACAGTTTAAATTGCACTGTTAAACAATAGAATACCAATTGAAATGTATTAAATATTTTTGGATTTTTTTCTAAATTTTCAAATATATTGATTTCAATTACAACAGAATACAAAGCGTACAGTGCTCACTTTATATTATTTTTATTACAAATATTTGCATTGTAAAAATGGCGAAGAAATAGTATTTTTCAATTCACCTCATGCAAGTACTGTAGTGCAATCTCTATCGTGTAAGTGCAACTTACAAATGTAGATTTTTTTACATAACTGCACTCAAACACAAAACAATGTGTAAAACTTTAGAGCCTGAAAGTTCACTCAGTCCTACTTCTTGTTCAGACAATCACTAAGACAAACAAGTTTACATTTGCGGGAGATAATGCTGCCAGCTTCTTATTTACGTCACCTGAAAGTGAGAACAGGCGTTCGCATGACACTTTTGTAGCCAACATTGCAAGGTATTTACATGCAAGTTATGCTGAACATTCATATGCTCCTTCATGCTTTGGCCACCATTCCATCCTGATGATACTCGTTAAAAAAATAATGCATTAATTAAATTTGTGACTGAACTCCTTGGGGAGAGAATCGAATGTCTCCTACTCTGTTTTACAAACATTCTGCCATATATTTCATGTTATAGCAGTCTCGGGTGATGACCTTGGGTGCAAATTTGACAAAGCACAAAGAAGGTACCAATGTGAGATTTCTAAAGATAGCTACAGCACTGGACCCAAGGTTTTAGAATCTGAAGTGCCTTCCAAAACCTGAGAGGGAATAGGTGTAGAGCATGCTTTCAGAAGTCTTAAAAGAGCAACACTCTGATGCAGAAACTACAGAACCAGAACAACCAAAAAAGAAAATCAACCTTACTGCTGGTGGCATCTGACTCAGATGATGAAAACGAACATGCATCAGTCTTCACTGCTCTGGATGGTTATTAAGCAGAACCTGTTATCAGCATGGACGCATATCCTAGGGAACAGTGGTTGAAGCATGAAGGGACATGAATCGTTAGTGCATCTGGCACATAAATATCTTGCAATGCCAGCTACGTAAGTGCCATGCAAATGCCTATTCTCACTTTCAGGTGATATTGAAAACAAGAAGCAGGCAGCATTATCTCCTGCAAATGTAAACAAACTTGTTTATCTGAGTGGTTGGCTAAACAAGAAGTAGGACTGAGTGGACTTGTAGGCTCTAACTTTTATATTGTTTTATTTTTGAATGTAGTTATTTTTTGGACAATTCTACTCTTGTAAGTGTAATTTTCATGATAAAGAGATTGCACTATAGTACTTGTATTGGGTGAACTGAAAATACTATTTCTTTTGGATTTTTTACAGTGCAAATATTTGTAACCATAAATATAAAGTGAGCACTGTAAAAAGTGAGCACGTTGTATTCTGTGTTGTAATTGAAATCAACATTTGAAAATGTAGAAAATATCCAAAACTATTTAAATAAATGGTATTCTATTATTGTTTAACAGTGCGATTAATCAAGATTAATTTTTTTAATCACTTGACAACCCTACGAAAAAAAACAAAGTGGCCAGTGAGACTACAAAACACCATTAGTAAGGGTTATAAGAACAAGGCCATTCTTCAAGACCAGACTGAGAGGAACTTAGAAGACTCATATGCTGTGCAAAAACAGTGAGATGTACAAACCCAGATGAGACTCTCAGTGAGTCAGATTCCTCAGAGACAGGCAAGAGATCACCTCAACCAACCACCCCATCAATCTGTGGGTTGAGGGTGTCCCATGATCTATTGTAAAAAGAGTTAAGGCAGAATCAAAAGGTACTAATAAACCATCTGCCCTGCGTGTCACATTGGTACCGAAACCTGAGGGTGCCTTACCTAGCAGCTGAGGGCTCTTATTACCCTGGGAGCTGCTGCGACTGGATTTGCTGCCTTTTCCTTTAGTAGGTCTCCTCCTCCTCCCTGAGAGAGGAGCAGCTGGGGGGATGATTACTGCAGGGGGAACCTTTCCCAGTTTGGTGTACAGCAATTCAATCTCTTGCTTCTGACGACTCTGCAGCTCCTGGATCTCTTTATAGTGCCTAAAGAGTTAAGAGCATGAATAAGAACTTAACAGTCCTGTCCCACCCCATTGAACTGCTTTCTTTCTGAGGGTGGAAAATCTTGGCCACAATTAACAAGCTGGATGCCCATGACACACACACAAAAATCACTTGCTCCATTCCCCTTATAAAAATTGTAACATTGGCTAGAATTCTGACGTACAGTTTGCCTGTTATAGCATAGCAATGATAAAGCCAGGAAGGGGAGCAAGGGTAGATCATCAATAAGGTCTGGAGCTTCAGCATAAACACTGTAGGGCTGGCAAGATTCACACTCACTTTCCCAGACATGAGGGCTTTGAAATTTCCACTAGGCTTGGTATGGTCTCAGCGTCTTCTGATGTTTTATATGTACAAGATCCAAAACTGCCAGCTATCCTTAAAAATACACACACACGCGCATGCACGCACAAGTCTAGCCTACCTTAGAAAATAACACAAGAACTCAGGCAGCTCAGTTTTCTCTGACATCTTTACCCCTATCCCTGTGGGCTCAGGATAACATTTTCAAGTGCCCTTAGGTAGTTTAGGAACCTAAGTTCCATTTTCAAAGGAGACTTTGGAACCAGACTGTGTCAACTTGTGATACACAAGAGGTATCAGTTAAAACTGAGCATAAAAAGTATGGGTGTGTATAGAAAAATACAGTTACTTTCTCGTAACAGTTCTTCGAAATATGTTGCTCATGTCCATTCCAATTAGGTGCGTGCATGCTGTGTGCAGTCATTGGAAAGTTTTTCCCCTAGCAGCACCCATCGGGTCGGCTGTGGAGCCCCCTGGAGTGACGCCTTTATGGTGCTTGATATACCACTCTGCCGACCAGGCACCTCTTCAGTTCCTTCTTGCCGGTTATTCCGACAGAGGGGAAGGCGGGTGGGTTTGGAATGGATATGAGCAACATCTCAAAGAACAGTTACAAGAAGATGAGTAACCATTTTTTCTTCAAGTGATTGTTCATACCGATTTCAATTAGGTGACTCCGAAGCCCTACCTAGGCAGTGGGATCAGAGTTATGGAATTGCTGACTGGAGCACCACTCTGCTGAAAGCTGCATCATCTCTGGCATGCCGGATGATGGCGTAATGAGAGGTGATTGTATGTACTAAGGACCAAGTTGCTGCCCTGCAGATTTCTTGTATCAGGACCTAGGCCAGGAACACCACTGATGAAGCCTGAGCCCTTGTGGAGTGTACTGTAAGAGCCAAGGCTGGTATTTTTGCCAGCTCATAGCACATACGGATGCATGACGTGATCCAGGAAGATATTCTTTGAGATGAGACCAGAGTCCTTTCATCCAGTCTGCCACCGCTATGAACAACTGGTTTGACTTCCTGTGCTCAATGTAGAAGGCTCGTGCTCACCGAACATCCAGGGAGTGCAGTCTCTGCTCATGGCTACTGGCATGAGGCTTAGGATAAAAAGCAGGCAGGAAAATGTCCTGACTGGTGTGGAAGTGTGACACAACCTTAGGAAGAAAGGACGGGTAAGGTCTGAGTTGCATCTTATACCTGTGGAAAACCACATAAAGTGGGTCTGCGGTAAAGGCCTTTAACTCAGACACCCTCCTTGCTGATGTAATGGCGACCAAAAAGGCTACCTTCCACAACAGATAGAGAAGGAAACAAGTTGCCGGCGGTTCAAATGGGGGCCCCCCGATTAGCCTGGAGAGGAAGGTCCCACACAGGGACAGGCTGTCTGATCTGGGGATGTTGCCATTCCAGACCCTTGAGGAATCGACCAACCATTTTCCACCTGGGTGGAAAGCCAAGATAGCAGCAAAGTGTACCTTTATGGAGGACACTGCCAAGCCTTGCTGTTTCAGGTGCAGAAGGTACTCTAAGCTAAGAGGCATAGGTGCCTGAAGAGGGGGTGTACTATGCTAGTCACACCAACAAGTAATGACAGGTTTCAGAGTAACAGCCGTGTTCGTCTGTATTCGCAAAAAGAAAAGGAGTACTTGTGGCACCTTAGAGACTAACCAATTTATTTGAGCATGAGCTTTCGTGAGCTACAGCTCACTTCATCGGATGCATACCGTGGAAACTGCAGCAGACATTATATACACACAGAGATCATGAAACAATACCTCCTCCTACTCCACTGTCCTGCTGGTAATAGCTTATCTAAAGTGATCATCAAGTTGGGCCATTTCCAGCACAAATCCAGGTTCTCACCCTCCGCCCCCCCCCCCCCACAAACTCACTCTCCTGCTGGTAATAGCCCATCCAAAGTGACAACTCTCCCTACAATGTGCATGATAATCAAGGTGGGCCATTTCCAGCACAAATCCAGGCTCTCTCACCCCCCCACCCCCATACATACACAAACTCACTCTCCTGCTGGTAATAGCTCATCCAAAGTGACCACTCTCCCTACAATGTGCATGGTAATCAAGGTGGGCCATAGCCTGGATTTCTGCTGGACTTCTCCTGAGGAAACTTCAATCCATCGGTGATCTTCCTGATGACACCATCCTGGCCACTATGGATGCAGAAGCCCTCTACACCAACATTCCACACAAAGATGGACTACAAGCCGTCAAGAACACTATCCCCGATAATGTCACGGCTAACCTGGTGGCTGAACTTTGACTTTGTCCTTACCCATAACTATTTTACATTTGGGGACAATGTATACCTTCAGATCAGCGGCACTGCTATGGGTACCCGCATGGCCCCACAGTATGCCAACATTTTTATGGCTGATTTAGAACAACGCTTCCTCAGCTCTCGTCCCCTAAAGCCCCTACTCTACTTGCGCTATATTGATGACATCTTCATCATCTGGACCCATGGAAAAGAAGCCCTTGAGGAATTCCACCATGATTTCAACAACTTCCATCCCACCATCAACCTCAGCCTGGTCCAGTCCACACAAGAGATCCACTTCCTGGACACTACAGTGCTAATAAACAATGGTCACATAAGCACCACCCTATACCGGAAACCTACTGACTGCTATTCCTACCTACATGCCTCCAGCTTTCACCCTGACCACACCACACGATCCATCGTCTACAGCCAAGCTCTGCGATACAACCGCATTTGCTCCAACCCCTCAGACAGAGGCAAACACCTACAAGATCTCTGTCAAGCTTTCTTACAACTACAATACCCACCTGCGGAAGTGAAGAAACAGATTGACAGAGCCAGAAGAGTTCCCAGAAGTCACCTACTACAGGACAGGCCTAACAAAGAAAATAACAGAACGCCACTAGCCGTCACCTTCAGCCCCCAACTAAAACCCCTCAACGCATTATTAAGGATCTACAACCTATCCTAAAGGATGACCCAACACTCTCACAAATCTTGGGAGACAGGCCAGTCCTTGCCTACAGACAGCCCCGCAACCTGAAGCAAATACTCACCAACAACCACATACCACACAACAGAACCACTAACCCAGGAACTTATCCTTGCAACAAAGCCCGTTGCCAACTGTGCCCACATGTCTATTCAGGGGACACCATCACAGGGCCTAATAACATCAGCCACACTATCAGAGGCTCGTTCACCTGCACATCCACCAATGTGATATATGCCATCATGTGCCAGCAATGCCCCTCTGCCATTTACATTGGTCAAACTGGACAGTCTCTATGTAAAAGAATAAATGGACACAAATCAGATGTCAAGAATTATAACATTCATAAACCAGTCGGAGAACACTTCAATCTCTCTGGTCACGCAATCACATACATGAAGGTCGCTATCTTAAAACAAAAAAACTTCAAATCCAGACTCCAGCGAGAAACTGCTGAATTGGAATTCATTTGCAAATTGGATACTATTAATTTAGACTTAAATAGAGACTGGGAGTGGCTAAGTCATTATGCAAGGTAGCCTATTTCCCCTTGTTTTTTCCTACCCCCCCCCTCCCCCGACGTTCTGGTTAAACTTGGATTTAAACTTGGAGAGTGGTCAGTTTGGATGAGCTATTGCCAGCAGGAGAGTGAGTTTGTGTGCGTGTGTGTCCGTCCCCGGGGAAAAAAAAGAAAAAAAAGGGGGGGGGGGTGAGAAAGCCTGGATTTGTGCTGGACATGGCCCACCTTGATTACCATGCACATTGTAGGGAGAGTGGTCACTTTGGATGAGCTATTACCAGCAGGATAGTGAGTTTGTGTGTGTGGTTTTTGGAGGGGGATGAGGGGGTGAGAAAACCTGGATTTGTGCTGGAAATGGCCCAACTTGATGATCACTTTAGATAAGCTATTACCAGCAGGACAGTGGAGTGGGAGGAGGTATTGTTTCATGATCTCTGTGTGTATATGTCTGCTGCAGTTTCCACGGTATGCATCCGATGAAGTGAGCTGTAGCTCACGAAAGCTCATGCTCAAATAAATTGGTTAGTCTCTAAGGTGCCACAAGTACTCCTTTTCTTTTTACCAAGAAGTAAATCTTTTCCACTTTGCTAGATATGTGGCTGTAGTAGAGGGCTTCCTGCTGCCGAGTAGGACCTCCCTTAGCTATTCTGAGCACAGAAGCACCATGGGGTTCGTCCATGAAGCTTCCAAGCCATGAGGTGGAGGGACTGCAGGTTGGGGTGATGAAGAGGACTGTGGACCTGAATGATGGGTCGGGTAGGAGAGGTAACGGATCAGGGCATCCCCTGAGTTCCAGGAGCGTGGTGTACCAATGTTGTCGAGGCCACGTTGGTGTCACCAGAATTATCTCTGCCCCGTCCCTGCAGACCTTAAGTAGGACCTTGTACAGATGAGGGAATGGGGGAAAAGGCATAGAGCAGGCAGCCTCCCCAGGGTAGCAGGAACGTGTCAGTGATTGAGCCTGGGCTGTGTTCTGCTCCTTCCACAAACATCGGGCACTTTCTGTTGCTCCAGGTGGCAAACAGATCGACCTGATGATACCCCCACCTTTGGAAGATGGAGAGTATGACATCCGGGCGGATGGACCACTCGTGATTGCAGAGGGACCTGCTGAGGTGGTCCGCCAGTACGTTCTGAACTCCTAGTAGATAGGATGCTTCCAGGTGAATGGAGTGAGCTATGCAAAACTCCCACAGCCAGAGGGCTTCCCAACATAGGAAGTAACGTAATGTAATTGTTGATGTAAAACATAGCAGTGGTGTTGTCAGTCAGAACTGCTACGCACTGACCTTGTAGTCGGGCCTGAAAGGTCTGGCATGCTAGTCGCACTGTCCTCAGCTCCTTGATGTTGTTACGGATGTAGAGCTAGTCCTGCAACCGAAGGCCCTGCTATTGGAGGTCTCCCAAATGCACACCCCATCCCAGAGCTTACGCATCCATTACTAGGGACAAGGAGGGCTGTTGAAGGGGACTCCTTCGCACACCATCTGAGGGTCGAGCCACCACTGAAGGGACTCTGGCACCTGCCCCAGCACTGTAACCACTGAGTTCAGGCTGTTGCGTCCCAGGCAATAGGCTGAAGGCAGCCATGCCTGTAGAGGTCTGAGCCTCAGTCTGGCGTGCCGGGTCACATAAGTGCAGGCTGCCATGTGGCCGAGGAGACTCAAGCATCCCTTTGCTGTAGCGGTTGGGTATTGCCTGAGGCCTTGAATGAGGTTCCTCATGGCTTGGAATCAGGATTCTGGCAAAAGTGCTCTTGCCTGAACCAAGTCTAACACCACCCCAATGAATTCTATTCTTCGGGTCAGTGACAAGGTTGACTTGTTCAAGTTGAGGAGGAGACCCAGTCTCTCGAATGTGGATCTGACCAATCGGACGTGAGAGTCCACCTGCCCCCTGGTGCGGCCCCAAAGCAGCCAGTCATCAAGGTAGGGAGATACCTGCACCTACCTCCAATGAAGGAAAGCAGCCACGACTGACATGCACTTAGTGAACACTCTGGGGGCTACTGAGAGGCCGAATGGAAGGACCGTAAATTGACAATGTTTGTGTTCAACCACGAATCGTAGGAATCATCTGTGTGCAGGCCAAATAGCTATATGGAAGTACGCGTCTTTCATGTCAAGGGCGGCGTACCAGTCTCCCGGATCCAGAGAAGGGATAATTGTGCCCAGGAAGAACATGTGGAACTTCAACTTTACCACGAACTTGTTGAGTCCTCACTGACCTACAATGGGTCTGAGACCCCCCTTGGCTTCGGGGATTAGGAAGTATCGGGAATAGAATCCTTTGCCCCATAGCTCCTGAGGAACCTCCTCCACCGCTCCCATGATGAGGAGTACCCACATCTCCTGGATAAGGAGTTGCTCAAGAGAATGGTCCCTGAAGGGAGGGTAGGAGCAGAATTGGAGGGAAGATCCCACTTCTACTGTACGGAGAACCCTGAAGTCATTTGGGCCCAAGCATGGTAGAAGTGGGACAGATGATTCAAGAAAGACTGGGAAGGATCCGGAATTGTGGCTGGTGCGCTGTCCTCAGGCACACCTTTAAAAGGCCTGCTTTGAACCAGATGATGGTTTAGTCAGGCCCTGCCCCTGCCCGGATGCGGGGTGGGAAGGCTTGTGTCTGCCATTCCTGTCCCCTCTTCTATAAAAGTCCTGCCTCAGCCAAGGAGCATAGGAGAGCTGCTGCTAAGGCTTGAAATCTTTACATTGGGTTGCCGGGTGTACATACCCAAGGATTTCATGGTAGCCCTGGAGTACTTCAGGCTATGCAGCCTAGAGTCAGTCTGCTCTGAAAACAGACCTGCCCCATCAAAAGGCAGGTCCTACATGGTCTGTTGAGCCTCGGGCAGAAGGCCCGAGGCCAGCAGCTATGAGCTACACCTCATGGCAATACCAGAGAACTAGGTGCGTGCCGTTGAGTGTGCAGCGTCCAGTGAGGCCTGTGAAGAGGTCCATGCCACCGCCTTGCCCTCCTCCACTATTGCTCCAAACTCCTCTCTGGACTCTGTTGGCACCAGCTCCTGGAACTCGTTGTTCAAGTTTAAGGAATTGAAGCTGTATCTACTCAGAATTGCCTGCTGGTTGGCAATCCTGAGTTGCAACCCCCACACAGAATACACTTTGCGCCCAAATAAATCTAGGCGCTTGGCATCCTTGGTCTTAGGCCCTGGGTCTTGTTGTCCCTGCCTCTCCTTATAATTTACTGCAGCCACAACCAATGACTAAGGCTGTGGGTTTGTGAAGAGGTATTCTTACCCCTTAGATGGGACAAAATACTTCCTCTTCACACCCTTCGCAGTGGGAGGGATGGAGGCCAAGGCCTGCCAAATTGTCTTAGCATTGGTCTGTATAGTCTTAAGGAGAGGTCGAGCCACCCTTGACAGGCCTTCTGGGGCCAGGATGTTGACCATCGGGTCCTCAGTCTCCACCACCTCCTCGGCCTGCATATTTCACGCCACCCTGTGAAGGAAGTACTGGTGAGTACGACTGTCTATGGGGGGGGCGGTCCAGAGATGGAGGTGCCTGCAACTGCCTCATCCAGGGAGGATGACGAGGAGGCTAATGGAGGAACAGGGTCCTCCTGACCCTCTTGGTCTCCAGGGGCCTCGTGTCCTGCCTCTGTCAGGGCCAACCACACCTGGATCAGGCTTAGGAACCGGGGTTGGTTCCAGGGGAGGTGGTGCCGAGGAGGTACCCGTCGCACTCCTAGGGGTGGGGTGACTGGCGGATGCCTCCAGCACCCACGGTTCAAAGGCCACCAAATAGGAACCCTTGGACTGGGCACTTTGGGCCTGGTGGTATACACACAGGGTCCAAAATTTCCACTGCACTGGGCTCTGCCACTGCACAGGCCATGGCCCTGCCCTCACCTCAGGCTTTCCACAGCTTGACTGGTGCAGCCCCGCTCTAAGTATCTAGACCCCGTCTCTGAGTCCAAAGATGGGGACCAGGACTGCGATGGCCAGGAGCAGTGCCTGGGATAACCAGTGCCAGGAGCGGGACCTTCTGTGCAGCGGGGATCAGTATCGCTATCAGGAGCACTGGCATGTCCTGGAGCCATGCCGAGGGATTCCACCAGCGGTGCTGAGGGACGAAGCATCGCCGGTTTGCCTCAAGACAGTACCACACATTGTGGTACCAGAGGCTTGGCTCGAAGGACTGGGGACCACGGTGCTATCATGGCGATGAGGTCCCTCACGGCCTCAAAGGTGTCTGGGGAGGATGGCAATTCCACCTCCTCAATTACCTAGCTCGGAGAGTCCAACAGCACCAGACTCGATGGTCCCCCTTGCGGAACCAAAATTGACGGTGCTGGCTCCAAAGTCTACGGCCCTGGGTGCTCCACTCTGGGACATATCCCATTGGCCGGCTCCGAAGGGGTGGGTCTCTGAGTCTGAGATCCTCTCCTCCCCTGCTTCTGGTGCCACTTCTGCATCAGGGAATGGGACCGGTGCCAGCTCAATCCCACAGGTTTCGGCACCGGTGAGTAGCCATGCCACAGATCTCTCCCAGAGTCTTTCCACAGTGCCGCTTCTACCACTGCCACTGGGGCGCTGTGCACCCATGAGTTTGGTGCCGGGAGTTGCCGTGCCGATGTAGGTTGCAGTTTAAGTGCCGCCTCCATAAGGAGCTGCTTGAGGCAAAAATCTCACTCCTTTTTTTGTTCTGGAGTGAAACCCTGTACAAATCCTGCACTTGTCCGCTTTGTGTGGTTCCCCCATACACTTTAAGCAAGCGTCGTGGGGGTTGCCCGTTAGCATGGTCTTGTTGCAGGACTTGCAGGGTTTGAACCCTTGGGACTTAGGCATACCCTGAGTCCCAACGGAGAACGTGGTGGGGGTGCAGGGGAAGACCCCCCACTACCAACCGCTATCTGCTGTAACAACCAAAAACACTAAAACTAAACTGAACAAGGATAGGAATAACTGAACTAACTAAACTGAAAGCTAGGGAAAGAGGAGAGCTTGCTAAGCAAGTCACTGCAGTTCCAACGACCATCACCGGCGGTAAAAAGGAACTGAGGCGGCACTGGGTCGCGCAGGGTCCTCTATTGAGCTCCATGAAGGTGCCACTCCAGGGGGCTCCACAGCCGACCCAACAGGCACTGCTAGGGTAAAAGCTTTCCAATGACTGTGCACATGGTGCACACACACTCTTTAGGAGCAATCCCTTGAAGAACCACCATCACATTCATCTAATCAGTAAACTAATTTTACCCTATGTGAAAAAACTCTGGCAATTACTACAGAAAAATATATTTAATAGAGTCTCATTCTAAAAATCAGTCCTTTTTCCTCCTTCCTTTATGAGAGCTCTGACCTGCCGTACAGAGGAGAGATTCACAATAAGCAACTGTTACAGTTCACGCATCAAACAACATTCTCAAAGAAGAAATCTTACTTTTCCCGCAACCGGCGTAGCTCTGATTTCAAGTCTTCATCTTCAATATCTGACTCGTCGCTGCTCATGTAGGAAGAATTCAATGAGTTGCTAAAGCTTTGGATGGGGAGGCTGATTTTTGAACCCAGTGGTTGACGAGAGTCTGGGCTACCTGAGCCATCATCCAGTTCCTTTGCCACTCCACTCAGGAAGGCGGCCTCCAGATCAGATGATGGCCCATTCATAAGTGGAGACTCCCTGGACTCCACCAATTCTGGCACTTCTTTCTCTGGAGACATGGATGGAGGAAAAACTTGTTCTGAATCCACAGAAAGAGGAAGAGTCATTGGGGGTTCTTTCTCCACACAAGTGACCTCATCTTGTGTCCTGGACACAGAAAAGCGACCCACTTGGTCCGTTGTTGTTGTCACTTGAAAGCGCCCAACCTTAGTTGGCTGCCCAGCCTCTGACGGCAATTGTATGGCAGGAAATGTCTGTGAAACAACACCATCTGTCACATCTAAGGAGGTACCAGTGGTAGCTTCTGTTGTCCCACTGGAAGTCTGCTTCACAAGCGTACTCTCTGGACTGCTGCCAGACAAAGATAAATCAGAGGAGGTTGTCTCAAAATGCACAGGCTTAGTTTCTTCAGGTTTACCATCACCCTCTCTCAGTCCATTATCCACTGCCACAGACACCTAGAAGTGATTGAAACACTAAGTGAGCACAGCAATATAAAACAGGCTCTAGCTGACCTCTATGGTCAGAAACATGTCAAACAGGAAAATTAACCAGCTGCCTTGAGCACAGCAAAGCAAGCTGCCGTCTCCATTTCCTGGCCACATATCCACTCATCCCATAGTTTGAGGTAAAGGCAGGCTAAATACACTTCTACCCCGATGTAACGCTGTCCTTGGGAGCCAAAAAAATCTTACTGCCTTATAGGTGAAACCGCGTTATATTGAACTTGTTTTGCCCCACTGGAGCGCACTGCCCTGCCCCACCAGAGCACTGCTTTACCGCATTATATCCGAATTCGTGTTATATCGGATTGCGTTATATCAGGGTAGAGATGTATCCTCTGTTCTTGAGCTAAGCCATCTCGACTTGTTTCATACACATCCACATCTGTTCTTCCAAGAACTACATCTTTCAGTAAGATTCCTTCACAACCAGATTTAGAGAATGATACAACAGAGTGCACCAATGTCACATTAGCCATCATGTAGCTAACATTAAAGATCTGAACTACTAACAGCAAAGTCAACACATTGTTAAAACTTATTTCAAGGCTTCAGTTGTCACAGAATGCCATGGTCACAAACCAGAAATCGCTGCAATAAAGTGTGATGTTAACCCTGACTGGGAGTAGAGTTCATGAATAGAAAGCTGAACTCATATCAAACTCAATATTGGCACTTCCTCCCAGTAAAATGGTGTGCCAGGAGCTGGTACCAATCAAGGCGGCCCAGATTTTTCAAGGTATTTAGGCACTGCTTCACTCAGAATTGCAATGCCCAACTGATTCAGGAACCTAAATCTCATTTTCAAAAGTGGTTTAGGCACTTAGAAGCCTAAATCCAATTGACAGCCAATGGGTTTTAGGCACCTATGTGCCTAAACCATTTTTGAAAATGAGATTTAGGCTCCAAAATCAGCTGGGCATTACAATGCTGAGTGCAGCAATTCTAAATACCTTGATAAATCTGGGTCCTACTGCTTTGCCATAACAAAAAGTGAGATTCCTGGATCAATGCCCTGGTCACAGAGTAAATCTACAAAGTAACATTTTCCTACCTGAAATCGTCCCATCTTCAAAACTCCAGCTCCTGCAGTGGTAGTTGTTTCACTGCTCTCTGCATCCTGTGATGCTGAAATTGAGAAAAAGGAGGGTGGCAGGGAAGAGAACAGCTCCAGTCACACTTCTCCCTGGCAGGCTCCCACCCATATCCTCAGTCTCCCCTCCCAGAAAGCAGTGGTCCCCGCCCCCAAAGCTCCCAGTTGTTGCTCCTGCCTGTCCCTGTGGGATGCAGCTTGCAAGCTCCAGCAGCTGCCATGGAGGGAGGGGGGCCACCTGAATCATGTGACCAAGCAGAGCTGGCAAACCCAGGAACTGCAGCCTGCCTGCACAATATAAGCTGGGGAGCCAGTCTCGGCCAGGTCCGGCAGCCCCCTGCTCTAACGCACCAATACTGCAGGGCGGGGGGGGGGGGGGGGGGGATGAAATTTTGTACAAATTCTGCATTGCACAGTGGCACAGAATTCATCCAGGAGTAACTTCACTTAGCTCCCAAGCAGTATTCCCTGAAGGAGCTGGATGCTTTAGAACCTAGTCTAAGACTTTTTGCAGAACTGCAGACCCAAAGGCAGTGTCTCCCCTAGGAGGTGTGTACTAAGGCATAATGTCTTGAGATGGTACAGACCAAAGATCATGTGGCAGCTTTGCATATTTCCTCAATGAGAACCTCTCTCAGAGCGAGGGAAGCAAACTGAAACCTAGTGGAATGGGCTATAACCCTAGAAGAAGACCGAACATTATCCCCCCCTCCTATGAGGCTGCTACAACCAGAAATCCACTTAGAGACTCTTTGGGTAGAAAGAGGTGCTTCATCTGACACTGCCCTACATACCTTTGGTATGGGGCATGAAGATAATTGGGTGCATGTGTGGACCTGACACTGCTACCAAAAGGCTCCTATCAAAGGCACATGCGCACCTGAAGTGCGGCACCCATAGGAACATTATGTAGTACACCGGGCCATGCTACAATTTCAAGACAAATTGGTTTTCACTATAGTTATCCCACTCATCTTATTATGGCACTTAATTATACTTCCAGGTTACATGTATTATATTTAACTGGCATGTCACTCAGGGAAGTTATGTAGCTTACTAGTGAATGATATAGACTGCTGTTTAAATGGGACAATAGTGGCAAACTCAGTTAAGGCCAGCTCCTTTAGGCATTTTTTATCTACTGCCAAATGTTGATTACCCAAGCATTAAACCAGTATAAAATTTAGAATGAGTATATTAATACAGAAATGAACAAATAAGATTAAAAGAAAAAAATCAAATGCTGAGAATCATTTTTAGTCAGTATAAGATTCTCATTGTAGATTTTCAGGGCCAGATTCTTGGACTCCCTGCCCCCGCACTCCAGCTGCACTGCACTGTTGGACTTGTGGAACTAGCTACCTAGAGGTCCCTCTAGTGAGGGAGAAATTCTTGGGTGGCCATAATGGCTCTACACAACTACTCTCAGCCTGTGATGCAGGGGGCTGTGGCTGAGGAAGGAGGACATGCACTGAGTACCTCTGCACTCCAGCAATACGTGCAGCTGGGATGCAACTGGGTCACCATGAGTGTGTGCTAAGTTCTAACAAAGGCTGGCCTGGTTCTGGTCTGGGGGCATACAACCACTGCCCATCACACTAGTTGTGCAACTGTGGATCTGGCATTCAAAATTTTAAAAATTGTTGTGTCATCCTTATTTGGCAGAAGGTCCAACATGGCGTTCCAATTAAAATGATTCTACTAAACTTCAGCAGGGTGGGAAACTTATTCTCAGGTAGGGAAGCAATTTTCCAGGGGAATCTATTGCAGGAAGCCCAACATGTGATTTTGTTTTCCTACTGTAATAAATCTTGAAGGTCTGCCATAAAACACTGGCTGCAGAAGGGAAATCTCTCAGAATATTGTTAGCTCTCCTAACTGGTTTTGAAATACTCTAAACAGTACAGCAGCACTCTCCTCTCATAAAAAGGTAAGAAAAGTTTGCTTAACTAAACTGGGCAGGAGAACATGTTAGAAATATATGTTCCCAGGCCCCCACAAAACCTCTTGGTCTACAAGTGAATACATTATCAAGCTAGTGTAAGCCAGCGTGTGAGCTGGCTAGCTACGGCATCTTTTTTCCTTTTTTTTTTTTGGCAGAAATGTGTGCGCTTTATACCTGAAACATTCTGGAACCTTTACAGAACTGTACAATCACTAATTGTTTAGCAGCTGGATATACATTTAGGATTGGAAAGTCCACGGTCTGCTTCTCAACTTCTCTAAATGAAACCAGAAAGCAAATCTTTTTCCCGCACACTGCTCATATGAAGATTTCCACTTCTTTGCACAGTGTAAAGAAGGGAAATACCTAAAGATCTGTTGATAAGGCACAGAAGGATCAAAACTAGCAATATCGTCTTCTCACTCTTGCTGACTATATACACCTCTACCCTGATATAAGGTGACCTGATATAACATGAATTTGGATATAACGTGGTAAAGCAGCACTCTGGGGGGCAGGACTGCACGCTCCAGCAGATCAGCGTGTCAGGCTCCGACACATTGCTCTGAGTGGCATGTTAAGGGTGCCGGGCCAGGGTGTTGGATAAGGGGCAGAGGGTCTCGGGGGACAGTCAGGGGACAGGGAGCGGCGGTGGGTTGGATGGTTCGGAAGTTCTGGGGGTGGGGTGGTCCGGGGATGGGGGCATTGGATAGGGCGTGGGAATCCCGGGAGGCCTGTCAGGGGGCAGGGGTGTGGATAGGGGTTGGGGCAGTCAGGGGACAGAGAGTGGGGGGATTGGATGGGTCGGGGGTTCTGAGGTGGTCAGTCAGGGGCAGGAAGTGACTATTAATAATGGAAATGCTTGAGGCCAAAAGCAAGTTCGATATAACGCGGTTTCACCTATAACACGGTAAGATTTTTTGGCTCTCGAGGACCACATTATATCAGGGTAGAGGTGTAATATAGGAGACAGGAGGCATTCACTCCACAAATCTGGATATTGTTCCTTAGCAGTAAGTTTAGCGGAGAGTCCTTGTAAATCTTGATTTAGCTTATTTTTGGAGAGTTTTAAAAATTAAATAAGTTAGCATATCCCTTGTACCTCTTGACCTGCAGTAAGATAGTTTTAGTCTAGTTCATCAAAAGCCAGTGACTTTCCAGTTCCTCTACTAAAGCCTGCAGTTTTAGGACAGCCATTTAACATCAAATCCTCTTGTTCAGCAAGTCAATTCACATTCCTCAGAAGACTGAGGTGGCAAGTGTCAGTATAAATACCTTCTCTCAGGGGCTGTGCCGGTGCAGACACCACTCCAGTAACCATTGTAGAAGCCACTGCTGGCACAGGCTATAAAAACCAAAGAAAATCCTTTAGCTGTTATATTGATCCTTACCACAAAGCCTACCTAAAGCATCCTGCAATATTAAATATTTTTCCATCTTACTTAAGGATAAAGGAATGACCCTGGGCAAAAGTAACAAGTAATCTCAGTGAATCTTGCATTACCAACTGTAAGGATATATGTTTGTGTTTTCAAATTTTATCTTCAATGGTTCAGCAGAGCTCCTCCTCCTTTAGATAACTTGAGGGAGTTTTAGTACTGTCTACATGGGGAAGTCTGTATGAAATAGCTAAGGGTCCAAGTTTAAAGGGCAAAAGCTATTTAAATTAAAGCTACTTGCATTCTGAATGAGACAGTCCACACAGAGGTTTAATGCGATTTAACTAATTTGCTTTAAATTCATACCTTTAAATTCAGATTAATTTTCCTGGCTGTACCCATGTAGACAACCCCTTGGTGTGGAATAAGTATGTCCACACAGGGAGTTAGTGCAGAATACCTACTTCACACTAGGTATTCCAGTTCCCCCCTCCCCATGTAGACAAGTTTTTATTTACTGTAACAGGAGCCTACATTCATCAGAATATAGTACCTCTTTCCAAATGACTAGGGTGCATGCCAAGGTTCACCACTCCCATTTGCTAAACAGCACTGATTAAGATCCTTAACAAGTTTTAATTTCATATTAGATCTTAAAATTTGCAACCACCCCTTACTGCACAGCTCCTTAAGGACCATATCACTTGGTAGCCAGCCATGAGGGAATACAAAATCCAGCACAAGCTGCACCTTTTGCCCCAAGTACATCAGAATACTTTCTTGTAGACTCAGAAGACAGTCACAGGTCATTCTTTATTCTGATCTCCTATATTGTTCCAACCTCAGAAAATCTGTTTCTTAATGAAGGTTTGTTTTAGCAGGATACCTCTAGCAACAGGCCAGAAAATCTATTAAAAAGCCTACAAGAGTTATTAGTTTTTAAGTCATACAAGTATGTTTCCCTGCACAGCACTCACCAGCTTTTGAGGCATCAAAGCATTTTTATTTTCAAAGACCAGAGAGAGTTTGACACACTGCTTCTGAGGGCAATGATCCAAGAGCATAAACTTAAGGAAGCACTCTTATCCAGAGGCTTTAAACGCCAACACCACAAACTTACACAGGCAGGAGCAGATGTCACTGGGACAGTCTCTGGACTGAGGGTTCTTCTCAACTGAGCATCCAGATCTTCTAGAGGCTGCTGGGACTGAATCAACAAGAAAAAAATAAGCAGCTGTCCCTTGGCACCAGCTATGCACATGGCAAAATTTAACATCGAAAGCTACTTAATATTAAGGTTGCAAAATTGTATAGCAAAAAATAGAGTTTCAATATCTCCATTACCTCTGCTTCCTTCATCATATACAGGTAATAAATTAAGCTACACATTTAAACCAAAAAATAGAAAGGAAAAGTTAAGTGGTAGCTCTGTTTTTCTGAAGATAGTGTGTTTGGATTCTCATTCTTGAGAACGGACTGAATGTTTAAGAGCCCCCGAACTCTCATGTTTTTTGTTTCCAAGGGCAGTGGTTCACGGCATGGGCCATCCCAAACGTTCCTCAATACACACGTCACCAAACCAGGTTAATTTGTCTTCTTCTGAAGATACCATGTGGGCAGGAGTAAAAGTAGCTCAAGGGTTATCCCTAAATAAAAGGGTAACAGTTACACTGCAAATGGAGACAAGAGCTATACCAAAGCCAACTATGTACATGGACAGGGTGCTGCTTCAAAAAAAATGGTGAGGTATCTCCAGAAGTAGCAGGTTTAACATTTCAACAGCCTGAGGTGGTGTCTTAAAAAGAGACTTCTAAAGAGGACATCCAAAATAAAAGAATTCAAAAGGCAAGAAAGTTCGGACTCTAGTTCAGAAACAGGTTATGCAAGACAATCAAGAATCTCTCCCCTCAGAGACTAGGATCCAAGCAATAGATTTTTGTAAACATATGAATGGAGGACCACATATCTGAGTGAGAAACATTCCTGAGGCAGACATCAGAGACTGCCCTGTCTTGGACTAAATAAACCAGCCAGATCATAAGCAATGAGAAATGCAATGCATCAGTAATAGACACTAATCTTTTGAGCAATGGCATTATCCACCCTCCCATTCCTGAGAAAGCTCATAAAGAAGCTAACAAAAAAAATTACAAGTTCATCTAACAAACTAATATTCTATGCCTGGCACTATCAGGATTCAGCCCATGAGGCAGAACTGAAACTAATTTAGTGGCACTGATGATCTTCTCCTGTCAGTGGAGGGAAGACCGATGTCCATTCTCTTTTGGACCGCATTGCAGGGTTCAACGCTGTTGACCATGAAATAATGCTGTCTCTGATCAGAGAGGTGGCAAAGGTACAGACTACAGTGCGAAAATAGTTTGAGACCTTCCTGGAAAGTAGGGATGGAAAACTGCATCTCCACCACTAGACCTCTGATTTGTAGAGTTCCACAAAGATCAATCTACATGCAACCACTAGGTGAACTAGTCAGACAACAGGGACTCTACTGCCACAGCACGACAAGTGATCACACCATTACCACCAAGAAGGCCTACTGCTTGGACAATATCAGCTACTGGATGAAGAACAAAAGGGGTGTTACTGATGGCCAGAGAAGAAGATTTTGAGGAGTTTGTGGCCATGGTACAATCTCCTTCAACTAAAGATTCACATCCACAATTATTCAATTCAGTCCATAGTCTAGGAATACTCCAATTCCTTGCTAACACTGAGTTCTCCCATCGCAACAGACTTGGGTAACATTTTCTACCATCTCCAGCTGGCTGGGAGACTCCACCCCATCCCAGCCCTCAGTTATTTATGCCTTCAAAACCTCTTGGCTAGATTACAACAATGCAATATATCCAGGCATGAAACCTTCGTGCATTTAGGGAACTCCAACTAGTACAAAACCTTGCAGCACATTGCGTCAGTAACACAAGTTGCCATGAGTACATCACACGTGCCCCTCCACTCTCTACACTGGCTTTCCACAGAATTTCAAATCAAGTTCAAGGTAGTCGTCCTTATCTTCAAAGCGCTCCATGTCCTTATCGTCAGAACGCTGCAGGATACCTAAAAAGACCGCAGTTCACACCTTGGCTTCTCCGGCACAGTGGAGCTCAGGAAGAGTAAAGTTTGTCTGTGAGGGAAATAGAACCTTTTCTGGAGGTTGGCCAGACTGTGGAATAGATTCCCCCAGGAATTACGGACCATCACAAACCTCACAATCTTCTCCAAGTGCAAGGCGCATATACAGGAACAGGTATAGTTATTTAATAAATAAAAAATCCTACCAGAACTAGACACTCCACTGCATGCATTTCTCCCTCTAGGGACAAGATGAGAGAAAAATCAAACATCGAACATGATAGATGTGTAGTCACATAGCTTAATGCACTACTGGAAAGTGCTCAGATACTAGGGTAATGAGCATGGTATAAAAGCCTACATAGAAAATTGGATGGAGAATGCATTGCTTGCTAAGTATCTTATGGGGCCATCAGAATACCAGCAACTTCTTGCTCAGTCCAGAAGAGACATCCACCTTCTTTTGTCTCACACTGGAAGAAGATTTGATCGGAAAGTCCCTGAATTACCAGTAGTTTGTGGATATCTGCCATATCACAAAGAGAGAGAGATGGTGCGTGCAGTAATATCTTTTACTGGACCAACCTCTGTTAGTGAAAGAGACAAGCTTTCTAACCACACAGAGCTCCTCTTCTTCTGAAGCACTGAGGAGCACTTGTTCATGAAAAAACAAAATTCCCTGGATATGGAGTCCTGCGTGGATTCCTCAATCTGCATCCATACTCACTACTACTTACACATGCTTTCCTAAATGAAGGTACCATCCCCCGCCTACCACCAAGCCAGAGAAGTCATTCTTCTGCAAAATGCAGTACATGTCCCCTATATTGCTTGCTTCCATTAGTATTTTGGTATCCACTCAAGTTCTCTCTATCAGGCTATTATGAATGCACTGTTACCATGGTCCAAGTTGTCAGGTGCTGGTTATTGCTTATCCTTTCTGATGAACTGGTGGTGTCCTGGATTCTTCCTGACATGGGGCAGGAAGGCTTTGAGTTGAACTGTATTTAGCAGGACTCCTATATGCTCCATTTGTTTGTTAGGGACAAGCTGTGACTTTGGATAGTTTATCATGAGCCCTAGTGATCCCAGTGATGATACAGATGATGATGATGATACAGATTGATCTTTTGACAGCTTCTAGATCATCCTGTTAGATGAAAGGAATATGTGCACTCCCAGCCTGGGCAATAAGTCATGACTACCTTTAACCATAGTCCTTTGGGGAAACAAAAGGAGCCAATACCAAAAAGTCTTCATAAAAAAAATTGTATGCATGACATCGAAGTGCTGCAAGCCCATGTACACAACAAAGTATGTAAATGCCTAAACAAAGACTAGAATAGGTCATGGATCTTCTGGTGTCTCTGGCGACCTATCAGTGCTCCCTAGTTAGAGGGGGCCAAAAGGCCTTGACTCCTGAAAATAAAATGTCAACATCACAATAAAAGGAAGGAATGTAGACTTTAATGGGAGTCAGGAAGGGACACTAAGAGAATTCCAAAACAATGCGTCATTGGATGAGCTGAAGAGCCAGAACAGTGTCTGAATAACCACAGCTCATGAAGGGAGCTCTTTTGCTTACCACAATTCGAGAAGGAACTGACTGGAAGGTTACAAAGACAATGGTTAAAGCCCTGGGCAATGTATGACCACTAGTAAGGGAGCAGCTCATACCCCACCATACTACTACTACTCTTTGAAAACAAACAATTTTAGAACTTGGGTAATTCTCCTTTTCATGCATTTGGAAGCATAAAACCTGCCCACATGGTATCTTGCAAGAACAAATATAACCTCCAGTATGTCAACCCAGCTTTCAGAAACAGTGCAACAGCTAAGATGACACCACAGTGTCAAGGGATTTAATATTAAGTTTGCGCTATGTAGTATAAACTTTTTTCTTATTTACGATTATGACTTTATGCTTGATATGCACATTTAAATGGTTTCAGTTAGGAACTGGCATTTATATCACATTTATTTAACTAGCATGACACACAGAAAAGTAAATTCCCTTTGTTGGGTACATGCTCCTCTCTAATACATGGCTTGAAAGGGAACAAGATGAGTTAGAAGGGCCCATTTTGTGTTACTTTCCTCAGAAGAAGCCTGAGACCTACAGCCCGAGACCTACAGCCCTTGAGCATGTCAGGCGGAAAAGGGAGAACACACTGTGATGCCAATGGGCAAAGCTTCCATCAGGGTCCAATAAAAGTCTTAGTTGGTATCTCTGAGAATATGCAGAGGTAAATTTTCATTTAATTTTTATTCCCTGCTCATCCAGCCACTGGCAATAGCCCACAAGACATTTTGGCTATAACTTTTAAAGTACTTCTAACCTAATTTTTTTTTAAACAATGTCTTTAAAAATGCAGTATTGTTTCATGGCATAACTCTAATTTGGCTGAAGGGATTTGGCTTAAATATTCCAAAACTAGGCCACCTTTGGCACAAACCACAAATTGAAAATTTAAGTTAAAAAAGTGAGTACTTAAGAAAATTGTGTGTACAGAACATTAAGTTTATAACTGAAATTGTTTTGCAGCTTTAAAGCAGGTATTACCAGATGCCTGCTTTAACACATAATACCTTCTTCTTTATAAATCTAAATCTGAGAACTGGGGATTACATTTACAGGCAAGTACACTGGACGAAAAGTCCAGTTTGTGTTTATTCTGTAAGTAACCTTTTGACACTAAACATGCGGTTTCTAAAACACACTAAGAACAGGATACAGACTGTTTATAAGTCTCCATCTTCACTGCTTTTATTTTTAGCTTTTCTTTCATCATATATTGTATGTTTCTTCTTTAATGATGTGCTTAAATTTTCTCCATACTACCTCATTGCACAGCAATTTAAGATATCTAGAAATCTTTCTATTTCATTGCAGGTCTTGACTGCTTTTTTCCCCTATATTCTCTTGAGTTCTGTAACCCCGTCTATGAATTTCCTTCTATTTTACAGAAGGAAGTGGCAGCTGTCAGTCAGAAAGGTGTGTCTTGGTCTTTAAGGCAATAAGTAACAACCTCAAAAGTTCACAGAAAAGGGAAAACATCCACCAGTCTCCCTGGAAGTTTTCAGCTATCTGTACACCAGAAGGTGGCCAAATGCATATCCCAACAGTTTGCTTAAACTATAATCTTTAATCAGCATTAGAAGATTTATAGAACTGCACCAACTCTGATAGACTAGAAAAAGGAGACTATTAAAAACCCATTGATTTCTCATAGCCAGCAGTCTTGGGTTTTCAACAGCTAGTTGGGTATTGCAATATTTGTTGCTCTCTGCAGAGCTAGAACTTTGCTACCAGATACTCTTTTTATTCTAATCATAGGACAGGTGGGTGTAATACTTCTGAAGTTAAGTTTCATGACTCTTCATTTACACACAACTAATTCATCAAGCGCATTTTATTAGGAAAGAGGAATCACTGGGAAAATTAATTTACTAGTTTTGCTTTATCTCGCTGTCCTCCTCAGGGCTGGCCACTCCCACTGTGTTTTCTGCCAACACTGGGATTTGATGAAAGAAGTTTCTGTACTTAGTTTATGAAATGAACATTTGAAATAGCTACATCTTATGGAATACACCACCTTCAGTCTCACCCCTTGAGCTCTGCAGGTGGTGTAACTAGCACTCAAAGACCCAGTGATTATTGTTGCCTTGCAAATCCTCTGTTATGAAGACATATTTGGCACATAACCAACTTTGAAACACAGCTACTGTGCAACACTGAACATACTTGTCTGTAAAACAAGGGCTTTTATGAAGCTCTCCCTCAAGCTCAAAACAGAAGTAAAAGCATAAGCTTGAGTCATTGCACCCAGAGTTCAAACATTAAGGTCCAGTAATCCAAAGGGTAAGTTTGCTGCCTTTCCAGTGTACGAGTGACTCTGGTCACTGCTACACAGAAGGGGTTACTCAGTCAAAAGAGAAAGTGAAGAAGCCAAGACCATGCAATGGAGAGTTTAATTGTAACATGCTCTTTGAAAGAGAAAGGAGAAGTAGCAGACAGAATCTGCCAAGTCATGTAGCACCTGAGTTAGTGAAGGTCCTGGAAAGGGTGGCAGCTGTTCGCTGGATGGAGTGCCAGCTGGAAGTTCAAAACCTACCGGTAGCACCTATGGATAATGAACAGGAAATGCAAGTCCATCAAACAAAGAACAACAGTAGGAGCAGTCAGCAAGTTACAGTAAGTCATATCACTTAGTAGAAACCTTTAAGAATTTCCCTGTGGAGACTTCCTATGGAAGCAAGGAACACTGTCAAGAAGGAATTCATTGCAGCTAGGATATCCACTTGCATTTTTTCTTTGAGTGTCCACAGGGAAACAATCTGTGTTTATGACTGAGGCAAGTGGTTTTGTTTTTATTTGTAAAAAAACCCAGGAATCTTGACATCTTTATAGCAAATCCATGAGAACTGCTGCTACAATCATAATTTTCCAGCTGAAAGCTTAGTGACAACTGAGCAGGGCAATCCAGAAGAGGATGTGGCCCCTACCCAATTTCCCTGACAGCTCTATATTGAGATTCCACTGCTGCTTAAGAGTGGCAATATTCATGTGATTGTAGTAAATTGCTCTAAGCAATTAATAAAGAACCTGAAATGCTTTTACTATCTGAGGAGGTCTCCATCTACTAAGAAATATATTATTTTTAACCTCCCGGTGTCAATTTTTGTACCCATCATGAACAGCTACCTGAAGCTGCTGACTGCCCAAGCAGATGACCAGAACATGCATCTTGGTAAGGGGGAAAAAAAAAATCCAGCCAGGTTATGTGGAAAGTGTTAGAGCAACTGGAAAGCGCAGAACGAGGCACACAAGTCTCACAGCAAAAGTCAGACAGCACATTCCAGTTAGTTATTTCAAATAGTTACAAATGTGGGAGGACCTAACAACTAAGAGGCTCTGTATGGATTTTTTTCAGCTTTCCTCCCCTCAATTATGTCCAGATCTCCCCCACCTCTTGCATCACTTTGCCTGCATTCTATTATTTCTAGTACACTAGATTGATCAGAGCTAGTGCAGATGTGTCTCCTTGATTTCAGGAAACGCACACAGTAAGTGGCATAATAACCTAATGATATTTGGCTGGTAGCCTTTTATGGCAGCAAACCATGATAGACAGTTCCTTGTTGAATAAACCCTTCTTCGGTCTTTAAACAAGTGGGAACTAACTGGGGCAGAATCTAGTTGATACAAATTCACAAGAAAATTCAAGGTGCATTTACTCTTGAAACTGATACACGTAAGCCACTGGAATATGCATGCATGTAGTGTTTTACAGCACCAACTGTTTAAGCTACATTAACCATTTGAAGGCAATGGGTGCTCTCCCCGAACTCCATTTTCATATTACTTAACTGTATGAATTACTCCCAGCCAAACTTCATAAAGCTAAAGTTAAGCTTTAAAGTACATATCACTAATTTAAGAATAAAGAACTTTACAAAGATGTAATTTTCCAAAACCAACATTAAAAAAATCCAAGGAACTCAGTTGTTTGGATTTAAATTTAACCATTTGAAATTGTATCCATCCTTCTTTTTTGTTGCCTTTTTGCCTCTCTTTTTTTTTTTTTTGGTAAGATGCTTGGCTCCCTTTTTAGTTTAATCTGAAATTCCTATGCTTTAAGTGTTCTTCACACACCAAACAACTACCTCTACAACTTTCTTGTAAAGCTGTTTATCATTACATCAAGGCAGGCGATTCTCTTACTTTGTGTTTCAACAGAAAAGCACAAGGAGACCCTGGGCCCAATTGGTGCTTGAGTGATTCTGTAATACAATTGCTAGAAACTTTAAAAAAAAAAAAGTACTTTCAGTCCAGCATACTGAAATTTTTGCTTTGGGGTGTTTTAAGACCTAAGTTTTAAAATATATTTGTGCCCTACACAGGAGACAGGGAACAGGACACCAAGTGAAATTCCAAACCTCTGAAGATTATTGGAAGCCAGAAAGAAGCGGGAAGTTTATGGTGGTTAAGAGCTCTACATGATCAGTCTCCTGAGCCTTTGCACATCAGCCCCACTACAATCTTCTACTTCTATACCTTTACTTTTCGTCCCCAGAGCACACCTATACTTTGAGCTGGGGGTGAGAGTTCCAGCTCAAGGAGACATACTTGTGCTAGTTCTGATCAAGTTAGTGCAATAAAAACAGAGTGTAGGCACAGCAGCGCAAGAGGTAGTGATGGTGGGGTGAATGGGCACATACTTGGGGTGGCTAGCCCTAACTTCAGCCTACTCTCCCGCCTCCCCTCCACGGCTACATTATTTCAGTGTGCCCGGTTGATCAGAGATAGCACATGTATGACTCCTTGAGTTGGAAATTATACCTCTGGCTGGAAGTGTAGACATACAGCTAGTCTCTGATTCACCTTCCTGAAGCCTTGTTGAAGACCAAGAGATCTACTATGGACCTTGGCAAGTCAGCAGAAACCATGGGCCCAGTATGGATTCCTGGCCTCAGCAGCACCTGTACATTTTATCAAATCTGAGACAGGGAGCAGGAATATGTAACCTGGGGGAGGAGGAAAGGAAGTAGAAGCAGATGACAGAAGCTAGCAGGGCTGTGGGATCCACTTGGGTCATGGAAACCTGCAGACCTTAGGAGCGCTTGAGACATTCAGATGGAAATAAGGAGGGCTGGAAACCTTAAGCTAAGATTGTTATAGGAGCTAATCAAGTCAAGAGGAACTTGAGTCAGGCTGCCTGTACTTGGCTTGAGAGGAAAAAATCATGCCAATACTGTACCTGCACTAAAAACAGATAATATACTAATACACTGTACAAATCAGTTTGGATAAACATTCTGTTTCAGCCTTGCTTCAGAACAAGAGCCCTTTCCAAAAGGTTATTCTCTCGTATACTTAACACCATTCACAAGAGTGTTGGATTCCTTACCGGTACCCTGCTAAGAGGTGGCTTTGAAGGAGGAGTCCCTGGTTTCACTGCTGTTGTTGCAATGCTGACTGATGCTGGAACATAGGTGACAGGAATGCCCACTTGACCAGGTGTGGCAACTGGTGTCATCACTGGTAAGCCAGCTGGTCCAAGGGGCAAACTAACTGGTGGTATACAAGAGCTGGTCGTGGCTGTCATAGGTTTAGTTGGTGCAACAGCAGTGGTTGGTACGCCAGGCATGACTGTAGTCTCCATTACCAGTGATGTCTCCAGAGATACAGGTGGATGCGTTGCTCCAACATTGCCATGTTCACTGAATAGAGATCGTAGCTTTTCTTCCAAGGTCTTTATGTCATCGATGCCAGGAGCTTTGGGCTGAGTGTCAACATCAGCCTCCAGACAGTGAGTATGAGGTTGATTGGGTAGCGGAGCAGGTTGAGGTTGACTGTGTATCAAGGTCTGCTGTACTGCAGGCAAGTTAGCAACTGGCTGCGTCAGTGGTAGGGTGCCAGATAAAGGAACCTGGGGTACTATGGGGGTAGAGATTGCAGCTGCTGCCTGGGGTAGGACAGGTGTTGACGCAACTGCTGACGGAATGAGTAAAGGATGCACCACAGCAGGCTGAGGGACTGAACCAGATATACTTGATGCCACTGCAGAGGACAATGGTACAGAGATAGGAAGGGACAAGCCAGCTGCACTGCACAGCTGCGCTTTATCTACTGACTGCCCATCCTCAGGCTTCAAGTGTAGCACACTTACAACTGTTTCTGCCAGACTGGGGGTGGAGCTACTACTGCTGAGCTGAGGCATTTGTGAAGTCACATTATGAGCCATAGTTGGGGCTACAGATGTTTGCGGAGCTGCCACAGACTCCATACTACTTGAAATCTGTTGAGCAGAAGGAGAGGTCACAGGTGGGGGTACAGCACTTGGTGCACTAACACTGGGGCCAGCCATGACAGGAATCTGTTGTGTTGGTGGCAACATTAAAGAAGCAGGTGTGCTGATATTAGGGACAGCTTCTTCAGTCAGTGGTTGAGCAGACTGTGATGTAACAGTTAATGAAAAAGAAGCAGGTGCACTCACACTGGAAGTCACTCCACCAATTAATTGGTGCCCAGACTGTGATGATGTGGGAGAGCTGGAGCCTGAAACACCTGTGCTTGGTGTAACTCCAGCTGGCACCTTTTCTGTAGGCAGGGGAACAACAGATTGAGCTACTGGAAGAGAAATACCAGTGGTGGAGGGAGGAGATGCTGGGAGAGGAGCCACTGATGTAGATGGTAGACTTCCAACTATGTTAGAAAGTACAGGTGGAAATGGTGGCATAGTTTGGTTAAAAACTGGAGGAGCTGTACTGGGTCCTTCTGTCATTTGAGCATGCCTGATCTCGGAGAAAGCTTGCTGCAGGCTGAGTGATGATGCAGAATGAGAGAGGTTCATCCCAGGACCATGTGATGGAGAGGAAGTAACTGGGGGGAAAAAAATATATATATATATATATATCCAGTCAGGCCACCTAGAGAAGTTTACCATGGTTTACCTACCATTGCTAGATTAACACCATTCCAATATAGTGCATTATAGCATGCTTTACGTCGGCTATTCAAAAGAGACCTAGGAGTACAGAGCCAGGGGATATACTGCAAATCACAATTTAAGATGTGCTGTGAACCCTATAGGAGACTAGCACTGGAACAGCAATGGGTAGTATCAGTTAACAGACAGATCTAGAGGAAGAAAATCTTGCATAATGCTGCCCAAAAGCATTTTTGGCTCTAACCAGCAGTCAGTTCCTTATTTTCAGTGGGTTTTTTTCTAATGTTAGGAACTGGTCAAGGTGGGTGAGGTAATATCTTTTATTGGACCAACTTCTGTTGTTGAGAGAGACAAGCTTTCGAGTTTACACAGAGCTCTTCTTCAGGTCTGGGAAAAGTACTCAGGGTCACAGCTGAATACAAGGTGGAACAGATTGTTAGCTTAAGTAGTTAACATACATTTCAAGAATAGCTGCCAACTTTCACATGGTAAATAAGCACCTCGACTTTCACAATAAACCAAAAATCAAGTTAATCCCATTCCAAAATAAGCCAATCCCTAAGAATCTTAACACTATGTGACTAGATCCCCGGCGTGCAGTCTGGGACTGTGGTGGGTCCCCTGAATTTCTCCCACCATTGCCCCTGCTTTCCAGGAACTGATTAAAAAAGGAACAAGCAACTCACAAGCCAATTAAGCCAAAAACAAGCCCAATTTCTGTGTTTTTTCCATGGGTTTGGCATGTCTGATTTCAAGGGACCATTCACAGACTCAGACTAAGGTCAGAAGGGACCATCATGATCAACTAGTCTGACCTCCTGCACATTGCAGGCCACAGAACCTCACCCAACAACTCCTGTGATAGACCCCTAACCTCTGGCTGAGTTACTGAAATCCTTAAATCACGATTTAAGAACTTCAAGTTACAGAGAATCTACCATTTACACTAGTTTAAACTTGCAAGTGTCCCATGCCACATGCTGCTGGGGAAGGTGAAAAACCCCCAGGGTCTCTGTCAATCTGACCTGGGGGAAAATTCCTTCCTGATCCTATATATAGCAATCAGATAGATCCTGAGCACGTAGGCAAGACCCACCAGCCAGATACTACAGAGAATTCTTTCCCAGGTAACTCAGAGCCCTCCTCATCTAGTGTCACATTTGCTATTAGCAGTCACAGATTGGCTACATGCCTTTGTAGGCAGTATCATCATACCATCCCCTCCATAAATTTTTCAGGCTCAGTCTTGAAGCCAGCTAGGTTTTTTGCCCGCACTGCTGCCCCTGGAAGGCTGTTCCAAAACTTCACTCCTCTGATGGTTAGAGACCTTCACCTAATTTCAAGCCCAAACTTGTTGATGGCAAGTTTAGATCAATTAGTTCTTGTGTCCACATTGGCGCATAACTTAAATAAATCTGCTCCCTCCCTGGTATTTATCCCTCTGATGTATTTATAGAGAACAATCATATCTCCCCTCAGCCTTCTTTTGGTTAAGCTAAACAAACCAAGTTCTTGGAGTCTCCTCTCATAAGGTAGGTTTTCCATTGCTCAGATCATCCTAGTAACCCTTTTCTGCACAAGAAGAGGGTGGAGGAGAAGGGAGCTTCCTTTTCCCCCTATGATTGGAGGCATGCTAATGGGCCACTTCACCTTGAACGGTCCCTTGAAATGTGTGATAACTACTTATGCTAAACAATCTGTTCCACCTTGTATTTAACTGAGAGGCACTGTGTGCATTTCCCAGACCTGAAGAAAAGCTCTGTGTAAGCTCAAAAGCTTCTCTCACATCAATGGAATTTGGTCCAATAAAAGATATTACCTCACTTATCTTGTCTCTCTAATATCCTGGGACTTACACAACTACGACAAGAACTGGTCACTCAGGTTAAACAACTTGTAGCTGGTATCAAATATTAACAGTCAAAACTCCAGAGAGCTTTAGGTAACTTACCAATATCTAGAAGTTCCTTTCCTGAAGGAATAGAAGAGGTGAAAAACTGCTGTTCTCTTAACCGACTCTCTGGGACAGGACTGACAATAAATCGTCTTCCAGCAGAATGGACAACCTGGGTGAAAGAGCTGGGAGGAACACCTAAACAATAAAGAGAAGTTAGGTATTTAGCCATGTGCTGCATCTCACTCATCACAGCATGTCCTACCAGATCATGCACTCAAGCATACAAAGGTTGCGCTCCTCAGCTGGACCAAAGTCCGTAGTAGGAAACTGTTGGATAAGTACTATAAAGCTTACCCGTTCTCTGCGGTATGAAAGATACAGGATCTGGCTGTTTGAACTCTCCCTCCAATTTCTGCAAAAAGATAAAATAGTATAATTTACATTCAAGCACCTCAGTCTTCCAAAAAAGCTTAAACAAGTTCAGTGGCATAACTATGGTATTCAGTGTACTGCTACTGTAAGCAATACTGTGAATTTGAGTACTTTATCAATCTAATCTAGTTCTACCTCACTTCACCCCTCCCGCACCCCTCAAAACTCTGTTCCATGGGAACATGTCAGTATTACATCTAAATTACCAAGACAGGAAAGTTTGGAAACCTATCTGCTTTCCTGCCGGGCAGACTGCCCTGGAACCAGGACTCCCATAGGTTGTAGTTGTCCCAACTCCAAGGCAGTCCAGGAAGCCCTCGCAACCCCTTTCCCCTGCCTGGTGGGCTGCCAGGATGCTGGACAACTGGAGAAGCAGAGGAATCACTACAAAAATGTCAAAACAAGGGGTCTTATTTTTTTTCTAAACCATTTCATTTTTGTTCCATTTTGGAGCAATTTTTTGAAATTCTGAAATTTCCGGGAATTCCAGTTTCTGGCCAGCTCTACTTATGCCACCACTTCCACTGCACTCAAAACAGAGGTTGTAAACAGTCTGGCTGAAACAACCAGGTCCCCACTTACCTGGGACCCTGGAAAGAAGCAGTCATCTTTCGTCTGCATACTCTCCAAGCCCTGATAGCCTTCTGGCTCCACACTGACATCTTCACTGAGCATTTCATCTGCTTTCTCAATGATCTCTCGTACCTGCTCTACAAATGAATCTCTCTCAGTTGCTAGAATAAATTCATTCTGCACCTGTAAATGAAACAAAACAACAAGGATTACTGTCATCATTAAAGTCCCTTGTCTATTTATATTTTTAAACCCCTTCAAACCTATATTGTACATGGATTCTGTCTATGCAACTATGCCTTCCTTTCAGTGTTACCCTTATTCTCCGTTGGCCATTTTTGTCACACCAACTTGTTGCATCTTGCTTTAATTTAGACTGTGACCTCTTTAGGGAAAGGGATAGTCTGTATTTTTATAGCCTCAAGTGTAACAGGACTCTTATTTGGTCCTCTATTTGTATTACAGTAGCACTAAAAGTCTCACTCATCTAGGTAAGCTACTGTCACTTCATCACAGGATTTCTCCTTGGCATAAATTGTTTAATTGAAATTTACCACTTCTGTCGAACTATCTGTTCGAGCTTGTATTTAGCTGTTACACACAGTTTCCCAGACCTTTAGAATAGGTCTGTATAGACTTAAAGCTTGTCTCTCACTAACAGAAGATGGTTCAATAAAAGATGATATTACCTCACCCACCTTGACTAATATCCTGGGACCAACACAGCTACAAAATCATTGCATAATTGAAGTCAGGCAGTCAAACTAATTCCTATTACGTCTACTGATTAATATTGTGTAAGTGCTCAAAACAACTCAAATGTTTAGCTGCAGTAAAAGGAATGAGGGACTATGGTCATTGAAACTTGAAAGTACTGTGCACGATCTCCTCACAAAGTGCTGGAAATGAACTTCTAAATTCTCTTCTCTGCCTGTTCAGAGTCTTTCGTAACCAGAGCCAAACAATCGTGATGAACCAAGTTGCTCTGCACTAGCAAACTACGTTTAAGTTGAACCCGTATCTCCCAGAGAAGAGAGAAAATAACTTCACAAGCTTAATTCTGTGACTAGCCACATAAACCAGCTGTACATTTCAATTGTGCAAAACCAGTCACTACAAACTCTTCTGTTCAAAGACTGATAAGTGTCTTTTTAACAGTCATCTGTTTTTCACTCTGACTGAGAATGGATATTACTACTGGGATGGCAATGCCATGCTGTTCTATTTCATGAGCCGTATGCACTAGTTTTTCAAGATATGCCAAGACAATTTCCCACAGAATGATTTGAGATAAAATCTTTAATAGTCTTCTATCCTTGATGCTGCGAAATGAAATGGGATCCAGCATATATAACCCTGACCAATCAGTTTACTTTCTACATGACAAAACCAACAAGAATTAATTCAGACTTCCTTGGAAACAATAACTGAGGTAACCGGTGTATGCTGAATGTATATAATGTGGATAGTGTAATTTAATAGCTTATAGGTGTACATTTCATGACACCTTTGAAAGAATTTTCCTTTTACAATATTGTGTCTCTCTCATTCAAAGATTTTTGATGTATATTGTTACCACCTCAAGAAAAACCTATGAATGAGTAACAAGGGTTATACAAAACATTTGCAACAATGAAAAGTTTCTGTAAATGTATTACAATTATCAATGTATATGTATTTCTTTAAGTGGCGGGAGGGTTAGTGTGTGTTTTGTGCAGGTTAGTAAAAAACAATATTTCCTTAAAAATATTACTACACACCTGTCCAACTGAGCATTGAGTAGCTGGGAGGCTATTTGCTCACGGACAGGCATGAAAGAGCAAGTCACCATGAGCTCAAAAGGAGGCCTAGTCAAGGCTCAGAGAACTAAATTAAGATCCCAGGTTGGAGTGGGTGTCTCATGTGTGGGAAGAGATTTCCAACACCCTTAAGTAATCTACACGTCAGTGGGTAAGCAAACAGAGTATTGGTCTACTTGACAGTGAAAGGCCGTTATAGTCATAAGATGTACCTTAAAGGAACAGAGTTTTGATGAGAGGGTGGGAGGAAGATGTTTGGTCTATGTGCTTAGACCACCACAAATTTGGAATCACTTCCATTTTTGCTGGTAAGTATGCCGAGTGGTCAATTTTCAGCTGTGTAATAACACGTCTTTTACTTCATCAGAGCATTCTACCTCTAGATCCTGGAACCAAGAAGGAGCCACACCTGGAAGCGGAGGATCTACAAGTTGGAGTGAATGAGCTGTCTGTTGTTTTGAGAGAGCAAGTGAGGAATGGGTTGAAGAGGAACTGGAGAACATAGTGCCATCTATGCCACATAAGGGAACCAAACTTGCCTTGGCCAGGAGGGGGCAATCGGAATAAGTCTTGCTTTGTCTCATCGTACCTTGGACAGTAGAGGAAATGGGGGAAGGTCTATAAAAGGTTCCTGTCACATGGGAGGATGAGCGCAAACTGTTTCCCCAGGCCTGCTCTGGAGCAATAATGAGGACATATCTTGTTCCAATACGCAGTGAAGAGATCTATAGTCAGGGTTCCCCCAAGGGGTAAAAATGTCATGAATAGGGCTCTGTGGTTTTCACAGAGGTCGCGGAAGTCACGGATTCTGTAACTTTCCACTATCGCTGTGACTTCTGCGGAGGTTAGTGTGGCTGAGTCCAGAGCCACCCAAGTAGCTGGCTCTGAGACCAGCTGACCATGTGGCCCCAGGGACAGCCACCCCCAGCTGCTGCTGGAGCAGCCCCACAGACTGCTCAGGCAGCCCCGTGCAGTCAGCTCCAGGGACTGCCCAAGCAATGGTCCCCCTGCTGGCAGCCAGAGTAGCTGCTTCCCTGGGCAGCACCTGGGTGGCCAGCGGAGCCGCTGCCGGAGGTGCCAGTCTGGTCGGCCGCTGGCAGCTGCTTCCCCGGGCTGCCCCCCCCCCCTTTTCCCTTCCCCAGCAGCAGCCTCTCCAGATGCAACTGCCCCCCAGCAGCAGCCTCTCCAGATGCAACTGCCCCCCCACCTCCACCCAACAGCAGTGACCCCCTTAAGATTTAGTCATGGCTAGTTTTAGTAAAAGTCATGGACAGATCACAGGCCCATGATTGTGTGGGTCTTGCCCATGAGACTTACTAAAAATACCTGTGACTGAATTGTAGCCTTAGACATGAAGCACCTCTGAGTTCAGTTTCCAATTGTGGTCGTGAGCGAAGTTCCGACTTAGATTGTTGGTTGTCACATTCTGCATCCCAGGTAGGTAGACGACTGAGATAAGCATGCTCTGTCGGATGCACCAATTCTGAAGTCTGAGTGCTTCTGTGAAGAGGGAGGTACCCTGGGCCTCTTGCACTGCAGCTCGTAATAGCACTGTGAGGGTGGATACTGAGAAGATCGTGACCTGTACTGTGATTGAGAGCCATAGCTCCTCTTTTGTCCCGCTGTATAGATTCCTAGGGAAACCTTCAAGGCATGGAGAGAGGTGCCAGTCATATCCATGAAGAGCTTGGGCCCTTTGAATGGGAGATCCTCAACCATAGTCTGTACCTCTTTGGGCAACCCAGAAAGGTGTAACCATGACACCTGCCTCATTATCACTGCCATGGAGACCTACCAGGCTGCTGTATCTGCTGCATCCAACACCGTCTGTAGCCTAGTCCTGGCCACTAACTGACCCTCTATGACAATGACCTGAAGGTGCTCTTTTTGTGCCTCTGATAAATGTTCAATGAACACATTGACTTTTCCATAATTAAATCATATTTGGCCATCACCAATTTGTTACCCTGAGCTGCAATGTCTCAGACTAATATGTCTTCCTTCCAAAGAGATCTAGCCTTTTCCAATCTCCATCATATGGGGTCGACTTGGCATGTTGCTGCTTGCCAGGTGCATTAACCACATCTACTACAATTGAATTGGGTTGAGGATGTAGGATGTTGAGGATATTGGATTGAGGATGTTTGTAGATGACACTAAAACCTGGGAGGAGTGGTAGATCCGCTGGAGGGTAGAGACAGGACACAGAGGGACCTAGACAAATTAGAGGATTGGCCCAAAAGAAATCTGATGAAGTTCAACAAGAACAAGTGCAGGGTCCTGCACTTAGGATGGAAGAATCCCATGCACCGCTACAGACTACGGACCGAATGGCTAGGCAGTTCTGCAGAGAAGGATCTAGGGGTTACAGTGGACAAGAAGCTGGATATGAGTCAACAGTGTACCGTTGTTGCCAAGAAGGCCAAATGGCATTTTGGGATATATAAGTAGGGGCATTGCCAGCAGATCGAGGGACGTGATCGTTCCCCTCTATTCGACATTGGTGAGGCCTCATCTGGAGTACTGTGTCCAGTTTTGGACCCCACACTAAAAGAAGGATGTGAAAAATTGGAAAATGTCCAGCGGAGGGCAACAAAAATGATTAGGGGGCTGGAACACATGACTTATGAGGAGAGGCTGAGGGAACTAGGATTGTTTAATCTGCAGAAGAGAAGAATGAGGGGGGATTTGATAGCTGCTTTCAACTACCTGAAAGGGGGTTCCAAAGAGGATGGATCTAGACTGTTCTCAGTGGGAGCAGATGACAGAACAAGGAGTAATGGTCACAAATTGCAGTGCGGGAGGTTTAGGTTGTATGTTAGGAAAAACTTTTTCACTAGGAGGGGTGGTGAAACACTGGAATGGGTTACCTAGGGAGGTGGTGGAATCTCCTTCCTTAGAGGTTTTCAAGGTCAGGCTTGACAAAGCCCTGGCTGGGATGATTTAGTTGGGGAATGGTCCTGCTTTGAGCAGGGGGTTAGACTAGATGACCTCCTGAGGTCCCTTCCAACCCCGATATTCTATGAAGAAACAGAAAGTCTGCCTCTTTGTGAGAGATGTAATATTTCTTGTCGGCTCTCTTGCAGGTTGATGCAATGGAGACTGGTGTCTGCCAGATGACTTTGGCAGGATCCAGAAGCGCCTCACCTCAGGAGGGTGATTCTGGAGAAGGAGGAAGTATGCAGAATATCTACCAGCTCGTGATGTGTATCTGCTACCTCCTGAAGGGGAATTTGCAGCTCATCCACCACCCTCTTAGTAAGATCTTAAAATCATCAGCTAGTGATGGGGGAAGGCATTAAAGCCTTATCTGGTGAAGATGAAGAGAAGTTGGCTGGAGAGGTAGCCTCCGTTTCAAGCCTTTCCTCCTGTCCTTCAAAAGTTTCTTCTTCCTCCAGTTCAGGGACCAGAGATAGTGAAGCTACAGGAGACAGTCTCACCAACTCTCTGAGAGACATGGACGTCAACAAACTGTGGGATCTGTACAACACCCCTGGATCCCAATATGGCAGGGTGAGGGGTAGTGAAAGTGCACAAGGAGGCCCACACCAAGACTGCAGGTCAGCATGAGGGTGGAGTTGAGGAGGTCCCCAGTACTGTGACAGCATGCCACAGTGAGAGGTCATGGAAATAACATGCTCCTGGTCACTGTCATACTCATCACAGGGTAAGGGTGGTGCTGACTGGAGCACTGGCAGTAAATGGCCCCAGTGATTCCATGCATGAGGCTCCAGTTCCAATTAATGGGGATTGTGCTTATTCCGTGACCTCCAGATCTCTAGGGTACAGGAATTCTTGCAGTTACACTGACTCACTTGGTACCATGGATGAGTGTCGGTGGTAACTTGCAGGTACCGATGGTTGCTTGTGTGTAGAACGCTCCAGGGACAGTAGCTTTGCCACAATCAGTACCGATGCTTTACTTGGTATCACTCACTTGGAAGCAGTATGTACTTTGTCCTTCTCCTTAGGAGGCAGTACCACTACCTAGGAGTCTGAGCCTCTGGTGCAGGGGTGGGCAAACTAGGGCCCATGGGCCAGATCCAGCACGCCAGTCATTTTAATCCAGCCCTCAAGCTCCTGCTGGGGAGCAAGGTCTGGGGTTTGCCAAGCTCCAGAGCTCCAGCCGGGGAGCAGAGTTGGGGGCTGCTCCACGTAGCTCGGGGAAGCAGTGGTATAGCCCTACTCTGCTGCTCCGGCTGGGGAGCAGAGTAGGGGGCCACTCCGTGTGGCTCCCGGAAGCAGCAGCAAGTCACCCCTCCAGCTCCTATGTGTAGGGGCAGCCAGGGGGCTCCACTCGCTGCCCCCCACCCCAAGCGAGGTCCCTGCAGCTCCCATTGGCCAGGAACTGCAGCCAATGGGAGCTGCAGGGGCAATACCTGGGGATGGGGTAGCACACAGCGGAGTCGAGCAGCCTCCTACACCCCAAACCTCTCATCCCCAATCCCACCCCAGAACCTGCAACCCCAGCCAGAGCCCTCCCCCAACACTCCAACACCCTGCCCCAGCCCAGAGCCCTCTCCCACCCTCCAAACCCCTCAGTCCCAGCCCAGAGCATCCTCCAGCACCCCAACCCTCTGCCCCAGCCCTGATCCCCCTCCTGCCCTCCGAATCCCTTGGTCCCAGCCTAGAGCACCCTCATGCACCCCAAACTCCTAATCCCCACCCCACAGCCTTCCCCCCACACCCCAACCCCCTGCCCCAGCTTAGAGCTCTCTCCCACACCCTGAACTCCTCATTTCTGGCCCCACCTCAGAGCCTGCACCCTCAGCCAGAGCCCTGACCCCCTCCCACACCCCAACCCCCAATTTCGTGGGCACTCATGGCCCGCCATACAATTTCTATACCCAGATGTGACCAAAAAGTTTGCCCACCCCAGCTCCAGTGTCTTTAGGCAGTGCAGCTAAGCTCATAGGGAAGACACCCTGATACTTCTGGGTACCGCACTTCGGAGCCACTGGTATAGAGGTGGCTGAGCGCACCGGGGAACCCCTCTGGCTGGCCAAAGACTCTGTCTGGGGGCTTGGAGCCCTTTTTCTTGAGCCCTTAAGGAGGGAATCTGCTGGTTTTTTCCACAATTCTACCCCAATGGAAGTCGAAGGCTCCGGAGACAACATGTGTCCTGGATAACATCTAGCACTGGAGTCAGCTGGTGGCTGAAGTGCTCTCTCCATCAGGAGGAGTTTTAACTTCAGATCCTGGTTTGGCTTTTTTTGAGACCTCGCCTTGAGCTGCTGGCAGAGGGTGCACTTTTGTGGATATACGATTCTCCCAGACACTTTACACAGTGATATCACCCTTCAAAAGCAAAGAGAGCAGAAGAGTTGTTTTGTTTTTTGTTTTTTTAATTAAAAGGAGAGGTTAGAAAGCCTAAACTACTAAATGCCCTCTGGGAGGGGGCGGGCAGAGGGTTCCCCAGAAAGGGCAGGAAACATGACATAGAAGGGGTTTTCCCCCTTTTTTTTTTAAATCCTGGAAAACTAACCATTAAGGGAAACAAAAGGACTAAAACTACTACTTATGCTAATGATGCAGAGAATGATCAGACACCTGCTTGCTCCATTTGAGGCCAAAGGCAGTCAAGAAGGAACTGTGGGCAGTTTGCCCGCACAAGATAGCTTCTGGGCAGATCATGAGGGAAGAAAAGCACATATGCGGGCAGAATGGACACTACAACCTAAAATCTTCGAATAGAGGCACAGGGGCTCAGATACACCTACACTGGAGCTCCCATAGGGACATTACTTGAAGAAGAAAATTAAGTTCCCCAGTGACACGAACGGAACTGCACTTGGAAGAGTTTGTTTTATATTGTATTTCCAGAAATGGAGTTTAGTGTTTATTAGTTCAGCTCACAAGAAGCAGTAAGAGATTTTTAAAATCCTAGAGTAGAAAGTTAAAACTGTTTTACTTGAAGACACTGAAGTTTGAAGATAGAAGCTGACCCAAATCCTCAGATGAACTAGTTTTGCAAATACTGGACCAAACATGTTGGCTTTGGACACTGTTCTTTACCACTCAGTTATTATGGAAAGATTTTGCTTCTAATATTAGTAACGTGACTGGAAGAGGAGACAGACTGTAGTGCACAGGGAAGCCATAAGAATAGTAGTAATTCCAGAAGGCAGGTTAGATGAACTCTAATCTAAGGTGATTTGTACAACTAATACAGTTAACAAGATCACAGTCAATTCTCCATCTGCACTGGAGACGTAGCTCACCATAATTGATGCTATTTCCTCCGGGTTGTCACCGTCCAAGTCAAATTTGAAAGTAACCATTTTCCGATTGTGTGTCTCTAGTTGGCATTCAACCACACGATCACCCTTGTTCGAAACCTGAAAGAAAAGAAATATGCTTTCCAGCCTGAACTGCGGAACACAATGGAACATCACAAACAACTACTGAGCACAAGTGTGCAGACATCTCTTGTTCCTAAAGCCCGGGAAGGCCAGGTGCACAAAAGCAACAAGAGATCTCCAATAGGGCCAACTGTACTGTACTCCTCCATGAGCCATTCACTTTCCATTTTCAAACAGAGATCAGATGCACTGAAGGGCAAATGATCCTCTAAGGGATTCCCAACTGCATCACCCTTCAAGCCCTCTTGCTCAACATAGACCATCTTTCTCTAGAACTCTGACTGACAGTGTAAACCTTTCCTGCTTATGTCAAGAAACAGTACAAAAAGTCTGCCCCAACATTTCAGGAAAGTCATTAATGGTAATAGTGAAGGTAGGGTGAGGTTTCTTAAATGAACTCCAGCCCAGTCAACACAGTCTGAGGGCAAGGCAAATGGCAAAGCAAATATTCTGTAGCAACTACTGGCATCAGTGCTCCCTGAATGACCATGTTCTGCTGTGCTTAATGCTCTGCAGAATATCTAATTGCTCATCTTTGGAACACTATCTGACCTCCAAAGCAGGAAGAATATTTTGTACACCCCTATATAGTGTCCAGCACCAAGAAAAAAGATGGGGGTGAAGCCTAGCCACTTCACATGGGAGGCTGTTATCAGAATTTAGGATACAAAGGAAACAAAGGATACCCCTCTTACAGAACTTCCCTACCCACCATCCTGAAAAGCTCAAGAAAGACATTACCCACTACTACAGTCATTGAAGTAAGCCATAACTCACATTAAGAATTCTCAGTTTTGGTCTAGCAGTCTTCTCGTGCCGAGAGCGGCTGCGTACAGACTTCCGATAATGGCGTTTGGTGGTCCTCCCTTCATGTCTCCCACTAGATCCTGGCACATTCTCATTCCCATCACTCATCCCTGAAGCAACATCAGAATGTGCACTAAAAACCAAAATAATTAATTTTAAGTTTTAATAATTTTCACAAATATTTGAACTTCTTAAGAGTGTGATGACTGAATTCCCCTCTTAACCCAAGAGAGGGTGGCCTCTTAAGAGCACCATTGGTTATTCTTGTGAGGACAGGGTCTGAGGAGGATAATCCTTTAATCACAAATGGTTGCTTGAATAATAAATATGTAACCACACATGAAAGGAAGGGATCCATAAAATATTTTTGTGAAGTAATCCATTTAAATATATCTTCTGGATGAAGCATCAAGCTCTACAAGGCTCAACCCCTGAGTAAGTATGAGTATCACAGGAATGAGTAATCCCCTTGCTTGATGTGTAATTACAATAGATTGGCATATCTGGTGTGATGTTATCTGATTAAGATATGACCATGTATATCATTGTTGCTACCACTGTTATACAATTGCAACAAATCTTGTACAAAGTATGTTATGTGAGGTGTCAATGGAAACGTTATGATTTGCTGAATATGATTATCCTATTAGTATGCACATATTTTCATTTCTGAAGTTATGAATATTGACTGTATACCATAAACCTGGGAATCCTGGACGCCCCATCATCTCAGGCATTGGCACCCTGACAACAGGATTGTCTGGCTATGTAGACTCACTCCTCAGGCCCTACGCTACCAGCACTCCCAGCTATCTTTGAGACACCACTGACTTCCTGAGGAAACTACAATCCATCGGTGATCTTCCTGAAAACACCATCCTGGCCACTATGGATGTAGAAGCTCTCTACACCAACATTCCACACAAAGATGGACTACAAGCCGTCAGGAACAGTATCCCCGATAATGTCACGGCTAACCTGGTGGCTGAATTTTGTGACTTTGTCCACACCCATAACAACTATTTCACATTTGGGGACAATGTATACCTTCAAATCAACCCGCATGGCCCCACAGTATGCCAACATTTTTCTGGCTGACCTAGAACAATGCTTCCTCAGCTCTCATCCCCTAATGCCCCTACTCTACTTGCGCTACATTGATGACATCTTCATCATCTGGATCCATGGAAAAGAAGCCCTTGAGGAATTCCACCAGGATTTCAACTATTTCCTTCCCACCATCAACCTCAGCCTGGACCAGTCCACACAAGAGATCCACTTCCTGGACACTACAGTGCTAGTAAGTGATGGTCACACAACCACCACCCTATACCAGAAACCTACTGACCACTATGCCTACCTACATGCCTCCAGCTTTCATCCAGACCACACCACATGATCCATTGTCTATAGCCAAGCTCTACAATACAACCACATTTGCTCCAACCCCTCAGACAGAGACAAACACCTACAAGATCTCTATCAAGCATTCTTACAACTACAATACCCACCTGCAGAAGTGAAGAAACAGATTGACAGAGCCAGAAGAGTACCCAGAAGTTACCTACTACAGGACAGGCCCAACAAAGAAAACAACAGAACGCCACTAGCCATCACCTTCAGCCCCCAACTAAAACCTCTCCAACGCATCATCAAGGATCTACAACCTACCCTGAAGGACGACCCATCACTCTCACAGATCTTGGGAGACAGGCCAGTCCTTGCTTACAGACAGCCCCCCAACCTGAAGCAAATATTCACCAGCAACCAGTAACCCAGGAACCTATCCTTGCAACAAAGCCCTTTGCCAGCTGTGTCCACATATCTATTCAGGGGACACCATCATAGGGCCTAATCACATCAGCCACACCATCAGAGGCTCGTTCACCTGCACATCTACCAATGTGATATATGCCATCATGTGCCAGCAATGCCCCTCTGCCATGTCCATTGGCCAAACTGGACAGTCTCGACGTAAAAGAATAAATGGACACAAATCAGATGTTAAGAATTATAACATTCATAAACCAGTCAGAGAACACTTCAATCTCTTTGGTCACTCGATTACAGACCTAAAAGTGCCAATTCTTCAACAAAAAAACTTCAAAAACAGACTCCAACAAGAGACTGCTGAATTGGAATTAATTTGCAAACTGAATACAATTAACTTAGGCTTGAATAAAGACTGGGAGTGGATGGGTCATCACACAAGGTAAAACTATTTCCCCATGTTTATCCCCACCCCCACCCCACACACACTGTTCCTCACACGTTCTTGTCAACTGCTGGAAATGGCCCACCTTGATCATCCCTACAAAAGGTCCCCCTCCCCCACTCTCCTGCTGGTAATAGCTCACCTTACCTGATCACTCTCATTACAGTGTGTATGGTAACACCCATTGTTTCATGCTCTGTGTTTATAAATCTCCCCACTGTATTTTCCACTGAATGCATCCGATGAAGTGAGCTGTAGCTCACGAAAGCTTATGCTCAAATAAATTTGTTAGTCTCCAAGGTGCCACAAGTACTCCTTTTCTTCCCACAAGGTAGTTTACATCCAGTCTAGCCAGCAAACTGTGCATGGACTATTCAAGTTGATGGTCCATCAACGAACCCAATGGGCCATGGAAGAAGCTTATCCCCACCTGATAGACTTTCCTGTGAACTTTCCAAGCAAAATATGGGTAATGGCCCCTGCTATGACTCATCGAAACATGCAAGGGCATGTGACCAGCTCACGTGATACTGGACTCCATCTTGTGCCTGTACTTTTCCCACTGACTGTACTGACAGCAAACCCATCATATGGCAGAAAGTATAAAAGGCCCCAGAAACATCTCCATTTGGCCTCTTTCCCACTCTGATCTCTGGACTATGGACTTATACTAATGGGAGCTTTCTAACCAAGAGATTGAGGACCTTCCAATCTTTTGGAAGGAACCAGAGACTTGACTTAAGCCAGCAGTTTTATGCCATCACTGCTTCAAGCCTGATCCAAGAACTTTGCAATTATTAGATACTAAAAGATTGGCAACAGTGTGATTATTTGGTAAGATCTGAGTTATATATTGACCTGGGTATGTGGCTGGTCCTTTGGAATAAGAAGAACCCTTTGGTTGATGAAATTGGTTTTAAATAACCACTCATCATTAAGTCTAGTGTCTGGGTGTTGGAACAAAGGCTGGGATGCCTAAGGAGACCATTTCTGACTTCTCATTAGCCAATGTAGTGAGACAAATTTATTTTTGTTGATGGTTTGGTATATCTTATGGAAGAATAACCAGCAGTTTGGGGGGGGGGGTGTTTGCCCTAATTCTCAGCAGTTTGTCATGAATCTGGTGTTCTCAGTTGTGACCCACTGAGGCACAGTAACAGCAGGTCATTGCACACAATCTGTGTGCCTTCTCCAGGCCCTGATTAAAAAGAAGAGGTTTGTAGGAGTTCAAGAGAAATCTTTGAGGAAATAACTTCCATTTTTTTCCTAGGTTTATGTAGAAAATATCCCTAGTAAAGAACAGATGCCAGAGAGCCACCAATGGAAGAAACTCCTCTCAACCAACAAGTTCAACTTGGCAAAACCCACTGGTTACCTGTCTAGTGAGGAGACCAATGGGGTAGTCAGTGCAGGATGTTGCTGTGCTGGTGGTACAGTTTCTGAAGGAGCAGCCTGTGAGGCCCCCTGAGTACCCTAGAAGAGAAAACAAACATTCTTCAAGCATGCCAATGAGTTATATCTTCATTTCTCACCACAATCAACCTTTTAATATTTTTTTCCCCAATCAAACTTTGAAGCTAGAAAGCACCATTTCTCCAGAATAATTTATAACAACCAGGGTCTAGTCAGCTCAAATCTGACACCCAAGGGAGAGGGCTCTAGTGCAAGTTTCATACAGAGCGCCTGGTGAGGTCAGCCATCCCACCTGCTACATTGTGATACTACAGCTTGCCATGCAGCCAGCGTCTTACTAGCAGAATGTGCAACAGGGAAGCCAACGCAGCACACAGACAATTCAAATCTCTCCCCCCAACAACAGCAAGGCTGCAGGGAACATGTATAAGAGAGATTCTCAAGGGCTACCAATGGCAGAGTGTCTCTCAGAAGACAAAAAAGGATCTAGAGCACTAGCAAGAAGAAGTGAAGTGTTAACAGGTTTTTGCCTCTGGGGGCACACTCACTTCCCAACAGAACAGCCAATGGCAACAAGGTCCCCACATTGGCATGACATTCTGCTGTAAGAAAAAGTCATTTGAGACATTAGTTCATTATGTCCAACTGAATACCATCACAGAAGGGGTTAATTTCCCCCACAAACAGTGCAATGTAGTTCATGCCCTGAAATTTATAATTTACACAGAATTTCCAGAGATTACATTTACCTCTAAAGCTCCCTGCTGTGAAGATGCAGATGAGACCTGCTGTGCTAAACTCACTGCAGGCTGTGGCACTTGAACCTGTCCTCCTAGACCGCCCAGAGGAACTAAAATGTTCTGTTCCACATAAGGCTGCACCATTGCAGCAAGATAGCCTGGCTGAGCCAATGCATCAGTGGGTAAGGGAGGGGACAGTACTGCAGAAGGTATGCAAACAGGGGCCACAGCAGAGGAGGGAGCAACATTTGAGTCTCCTGGGTATTGCGGCGGCAGCCGAGGTGGGAAGCCCTGTGACAGAAATGAGGAATCTGAGTTAGTGCATTTCAGGGGAAGTTAGGAAATCAGCAAGAAAGGCTGAAAAAAGAAAACATAGCAAGTCAAGCTGCAGGGGCATGTTCCAACCTGAAATCCTTCCAGAATGTTCAAGCACCTCTAAAAATAATTTTTCCAAGAGGAACAGAGCAGACTACCCAGGTAAACAAGTTCACCTCCAGAACAATCATATAGTATAAACAGCAAATTCTCTCTCAGGGCTCTCACAAAAGAGAAGAGTTTCAAAGTCCCTAGTGGGTAAATGAATCCTCACCTTCCAACTCCCCCATAGTTATCCATGAAATCATGAAGTGGGGGAAAATCTGAAGAGCTTGCAGGCTGAATGGCCACTACTCAGACAGGATACGCAACTGCTGCTTGTAATCTCTCTTAACTAATAGTGTTCCTACAATCTCTCTCCCCTTTCCAATCTCAGGAGGTGGGCTGGCCTGAGTGCCAAACATTTCTACACACCTCAAGTAAATAGTACTTGCTATTATCTGCTGTTGAACAGCACATTTCAATGTAATATATATTACATTACAATAGTGGTAAACATTATATGTTGGACCTATATTCCCATCACTACGCAGTTTGTCCCTTTTACACTCTGACTGCAGTAAATGTTTAACTTCTAAATAATCAGACACTGATTAGCTCCTGTCCATCATCTCAACATTCCATGTTTGCATCTGATACTTCACTCATGTCCAGGGCTCACAGTTTGGTTTATTGTTAAGATATCAATTTTCCCCCAATGAGTTGTGCCAAAAGACTGGCATTGCCAGACACCCCACACAGTGTCTTTCCAGGACACAGACCAACATTTTGATGTCTTTGGCAGGGGTAATAAAATATTATCAATTTTCAAATTCATAGCTGTCACATATAGCAGAAAAAATACTAGCTCTTTTAGAGAAATTCCATTGCCAATAAATCCATAGTTAGGTGTCCAAAAACAAAATAAAATTTCATGAAACTATGCCCTCTTGCATACAAGTGCAATGAGAGAACTCATCTGTTCATTTTAAAAAAAAAAAAAGGACAAAATGTGGCTTGTTCTCTCTCCAGCCAAATTTGGGTATTGGCAAGTATCTGCAGCACGCAGATCAGGTCTAGTGCCCCAGAGGAACAGAAGATGAGAAGACCTCTTGCTGGCTTGCAACAATACCTGATACAAAGCATCTCCAGCCGGAAGTGCAGTTTCAGCAGCTTGTCCAAGGCTGGCTGGTAATCCCATGGACTGAACAGCTGGCTGCAGGAGCTGTGGGAGAACCTGGCTGGGCAGCTGGGCCGCAGACTGTAGAACAGCTGGAAGCTGGCTAGGGACAATGGTTGATCCTACAGGGATAGCAGCTGCTGCAGCAGATGTGGCCAGAGTGAGTAATGGCTGGTTAATGCCAGCTGCCATAGAGACAGGCAGAGACTGGAAGCCTGGCTGAGCCACTGACGCATGAGGTGCCGCTATGGGGAGCTGAGAGACTGAGAATTGGGGGAGCAGGGAGGTTGACAAGGACTGTCCCATAGGGAGAAAATGAGAGCCAATGGGGATGGTTGGGGCAACTGATGGTTGAGGGAGAGAAGGTGCTGCAACAGGTAACTGAGGTTCGCCTTGGATGATCGGCACTGCTTGGGAAACAGGAAGCTGGGGATGCAAAGAAAATAGATATAGACTTTTTAGGAAGCAGGGTTGCAGAAAGCAGATTTTTAATGTATGAGTCAAAGAAAATAGAATTATTTAAGTTATCACACCCTTTAAGAGTGGAGTGGGGAAAGTAGTTGGTAGAGAGGCTGGAGAGTGGATTGCTGTTCCAAAGGGTTCTCATTTTGCAATTCGTTCCTGAGGATCTCTAAACCACCTTTTGCAACACGTACGTTGTGTTGGGGTGGAACAGCAAGGTCTGAACACTGCTGCAGCATCAACATGTATGTAAACGGACTCTGGTCCTCTCTCATTCTAATTCTACAATCAATCCTCTCTCCCTTGCCACTGTCAGCATACAGAGAATGGCAAAGGTCATGTCAACTGAAGCCAGCAATCAACTGGAAAAGAAGTTCAAACGTACAAGCAACAAAAACCCTTTTAATTTATCAAAGCTCACATTCATGGTATCAAAAAACATGAGCCAATCTGAAATAAAACCATTCAGTAACAGAAGCATTTTGGCCAAGGAGTGAAGGAGGAAGGCTGGTAGAAAAGAGGAGGACAGTTCAGAAGAGGCAGTGTACATGGCTCATTAACTGGAGAACAAATTTTTGATTATGAACACAAATGTAATTTGGACGGAGAAGGTTTCTCCTACATAAAGTGTCAACAATGCCACATGAAACTCCTCAAAGTGCAAGTGACATTATTTTAATCTTGGCAAAAGTTGTGTCTTGTCACATTTTAGACAATGTGACAAAGATCTCTATGTAAGAAAGGCCTCCTTAAGTGCTGTCACTTCTCAACTGAACCACTGAGCTTCTGCCACATATTCCAAAGAAAGATTCCAGGCACAAATTTTTTAAAACATAGTATGATAATCGTGTCACCTCCAGCAGTATTTTCTGAACCATTAGGAAAGAAGGCAGACCAATAAAAGAGGCAGCCAACAAAGGAAGAGAAGAGAAATCTCCTAACTTTGCAAAAGACCAACTTTAACTACTTGAGTCCCAGCTGGTACCTGAGGCATCGGCATAATCAATGGAGTCTGAGAAACTGGTTGTGATGGGGTAGATCCACTGGAAACTGATGACTGCTGCAGCTGGTACTGTCCTGTCTGCTGGGAAGGAGCCAGCTGCTGTGCACTCTGTTGCAAGGAGGAAAGACGGCAAGAGATTATTTCTCTTCAGATAAAAACATTCCTCAGATTTAGATGCATTTGTGTAGATTTTTCCTAGGTTTTCACTCTCTCATTAGATACAGGAGATAACCATATATGATAGCTGTTATTCGGCAGTATTAAAATAGCTCTGGCACCAACACTGAGCCCTAATATTTCACTAGTTACAATGGAAGCTAACACATCCTGTTAATAGAATCAGTGTAAATGTAAAAACAAACAGAATATTATTCAGCATAGAAAATATTTCATATCATGAAAGCCAGACGATCAGACAGGGCTACCTAGAATAGGCAGATGTCAAAGATGTCAAGAGAAGATGTACAGTTTTTCTGAGTGGAACCCCTGTTGTGTACCTATCAGAAACACAGATGTGGGAACAAGTACAGTAACTCCTCGCTTAACACTGTAGTTATGTTCCTGAAAAATGCGACTTTAAGGGAAACGATGTTAAGCAAATCCTATTTCCCCATAAGAATTAATGTAAATTGGGGGGGGGGAGGAGTTAGGTTCCAGGGAAATTTTTTTCATGAGACAAAAAACTATATTATATATACATACACACAAAGTTTAAAACAAGCAATTTAATACCGTACACAGCAATGGTGATTGTGAAGCTTGGTAGAGTTGGTGAAGTTAGAGGGTGGAAGAGGGTGGGATATTTCCCAGGGAATGCCTTTCTGCTAAATGAGGAACTAGCATTCGGCTGAGCCCTTAAGGGTTAACACATTGTTGTTAATGTAGCCTCACACTCTACAAGGCAGCACAAATGAAGGGAGGGGAGACAGCATGGCAGACAGACAGAAACAGAAAGACACACCCTGTGTGTGTGGGGGGGGGGGGGAAGAGAGAGAGAGAGAGATGCACATTGCCCCTTTAAGTACACTAACACCACTCTAAGTACATTGCCTTTTTAAGTACATCAGGAAGTTGAGACAGCAGCTGCAGCCAGCAAGCTCTCTCCATCCTGAGCCCTGTCGTGTCCCCACCCTGCTCTATATGGAGAAGGGGTAAGCAGAGGGACACCCTGACATTAGCCCCCCTTTTTCTTCCCCCCGCATAGCAAGCAGGAGGCTCCCGGGAGCAGCTGCAAGGCAGAGGGCAGGAGCACCACATGGCAGTGCGGGGAGGGACAGCTGAATTGCCAGCAATTGATAGCCTGCTGGGCAGCTGCCGCACAGGGAACTTAGGGGATCTGATGGGGGGCTGCCGGTCCACTCTGGTTCCAAGCTCCCACCAGCTAGCTGCTACGGACTGCTCTTCCTACAAGCAGTGGACAAAACAGGCGGCTGCCAAACAAGGTCATAAGGGAGCACTACGCAACCTTCAATGAGCATGTTCCCTAATTGATCAGCAAAATAACGAAACAACATTAACCGGGACAACTTTAAGTGAGGAGTTACTGTATATTAAACAGCTAGTAAGACTGTGATTTCACATTATCCTACAGTTACACCAAGCATAGCTGCTTCGCATTAAGCCTGTCCAAAGAAGTCAAGTTTCAGAGTAGCAGCCGTGTTAGTCTGTATTTGCAAGCTGCAAGTTAAACTTACTACACATCAGTCCCGCCTTTAGGAACAGTTATTCTTACCTGCTGACTTGTCTGTGTAGGCTGGGATGGTACTCCCACCGATATACTACTTGAGGCTGACTGGCCTTGCACCTGTGTCTACAGGGGAAAAAATGGAAACGGGTAGAATCATACTGGGCATTTCTGCAACAAGCATCTATAATTTCTGACTAGGATGGTCTAATTGGAACAAATTTCTAGTGAATCCTAAACAATACTATGGCTTAAGTTTAATATGGAGATATTCAACAGAGCAGAGCATTATGGGGAAGTGATGAGCTCTATTTTGTTAAGCTTTCCAGAAAAACTAATACAAAAAAAAACAAAACAACCTGTGAAAACTAAAACAGCCCTCCACATTAGGCAAGTCAGTCTATCAGTTTCATCCTTCCGCAGTGTTTCTTTAGGATCTGCGTCAAGCTGTCCTGGTACAATAGCCGGGAACAGAAGGCATTAAACTTTACATTTACATACTGTGAGCACACTTAGGTGGCCAGGGGTAAAAGAAAGACAATGAAAAAAGGATATGAAATCTGTATCCTTGAGCATCAGCTGAAGAAAGATACAGAGTTCTAGACCAGTATTAAATCAAGCCTGTGTGTGTGTGTCCTGGGCTCACTTTGAAAGACATGTCAAAAATCCAAACCAAATCATTTCCAGATTCTCAACACTAATAAATGTTCAGAGCCTATCAGTTGGATCAGCTGTCGGAGAGACAGAGGGTTCCAGTCCACAGAGTCCTAGCTAATACAAAAAGACATCTTTGAATAAATAAGCAAATAAAAGAATGGATGAATGACATTACAAGTGAATGTGGAAGAGACTGAAGAAACGGTATGGTAACTAGCCCCTCAGCAGTTTTGTTCCCACTTGACTAAATATCTTTCTGTATCAGAAACTGGGACATACAGTAACTATACACCTTAGTACAGCCCAGAAAGCGACAGTCACCCAGCTCTCTTTCTTAGTTTGTCACTCTTCAGTGGGAAGGCTAAAAAGTAGAAAGTGTCTAGTGCATTTAGAAAGTTGCATAAAGTACTGTATGAAATATTATTCCTTCAAATTATTAAAGCCACAAGATTTCCCTTAGACAGTGTACAAACCTGCAGTATATTGTTTCCATTAATACTTTTGGAAAGCCTGTGATTTAAGAAAAAACCTTGGAAAGCATACCACCATCCAGGGAAGCTTTTTCTTTTACTCTTAATAGTTTCTTGAAGGCTTTGCCTATTTGTTACAATTTAAATGGTACATACCAAGATAATACCTCTTCAATATGAGGACACACTAAGTCCTAAATCATGCACTATTTTAACACATTAGTCAAGAGCTCTTAATAAAATATCTCATGTATGGATTATCTTCCTTATTTTGGGCTACCTTCCCAGCCATTTGTTTAGTCTTTAACATACAACAAACTTCAGTAAGTGGTTTCCTATGTAACAATATTTATAGGGTAGTATAATCCCACATTGTTTCAAAGCACTTCACTAGACTTTCACTCCACTTCACTCTGCTTACAGTGAAGGTTCACTATGCTCCCTTCGAGTGCAACAACTGTCAACAGATTAGTGCTTAGAAGCTGCATTCTGAAACAGCTATCACCACAATCCTCTACTTGTGTTGAGTGGGTGGGAAGAAAAGCAGTCTCCACTACCCCATGAGGACAGCATTCAGACTGAATCCCTGGTTCCTGACCTTTCTACATCTATATACTGCAGAATAACAAAGCTCCTTTTCTTCCTAAACAACATCTCCTCCACTCCAAAAAATGGGCTAGCTCCACGTGCAACTGCAACAGTGAAGAAAGTCCGAACTTCACTGCTGAAATGAGGAGAGTGAGGGAGAAGAGAAGTCTTCTTCTAGCTAGGTCCTCTCCTCTCCTGGCTATTGCAAGTGAAAGTACTACATGTACCAATAAAATATGTAAATTCCAACAACATTTAAGTTTGTTTTATTTTTAATAGTCCCAGGTTCTGCCATTATGTGGAAGTGATACCATATGAATATCAAGCTCAGACAATTTGTGCAATTGGCTTTTGTTTACATTTTAATTTATCAAAATAGTGAACTTGGAAAATAAACTTTCCTAAGTAATCTTCAGAGCGCTCCTTCAATAAATACATTCCCAGATCTGTGCATATTTACAGACACACCTCATCCCCTGAAATCCCTTTGAAATCTAGTAAGAGTTACACCTGCTTCTGGACAGTGGACAGATCAATTGGCATTTTAGTTTTTCCATCCTTCATTGTATGAATAGTATATTGTTAAACAGTATTAAATTCTTCAATTGAAGACACTGACTGCATGACCAAAGAACGCACGATTCTTTGGTCACCATATTTCTTCCCACAGAATTAGTCATACCTTATTGTACCCAATTCATAACCTCTTCAGGATGAAAAGCCAACCCTGCATTTCAGTCCCCTGCATCTCTGAGCTGAACATCAGCTAGGAAATAATGATAAGGAGTACTGACTATTTGCCACAAACATCAGAAGGCCCCAACTACCAAGATTTTGCCTGGGCTGAAGGTATAATGATTAGCTGTTGATGTCTCACTTATTTAGGTGAGACCTTTTAAGATACTGAGATCCTAGTATATTACTGATATAGCGGGAACATATCCTCTAAATTCCAAGATCTAGAACAACTTTGAGTGGGGAAGGGAGGAGAAAGAAAGAAGGGAAACCTGGCTCCTAATTGTGTAAAGGAGGACTTAAACAGCAGAGAAATTCTGGAATGGTTGCTCCTGTAACCTGAGGGTAGAGTGTAGGTGGTCCTAATGAAAGCGAGGTAGACAAGGCCTGCTGAGCTGAGGCTCCCTGTTGGAAACAGATGAAGAGCTGTGATTCTTGAAATACCTTCTGAGGCAACGGGACAATGGGCAACGAGACATCTGAACCAAAAGCTGTAGATGACCCTCCTGTCGGGGGAGGAGACTGGAAATCACCAGTGTCAGAGGAAGTCAGCTGTGATGAATCACTTGAGTATTCTGGACTTCCCTCTGGCCAGCTGTGTCTGATAGATCCTGTTCTGGGCACTGTTAGCTCGGGAACAAGGTAGTTGTACTGTTCCTCTGTCACAGGCTGGAGGCGACCATGCAACCCTGTTGCCTGAGTGGACTCCTCCTGATTAAAATCCATCGACCCCCGGCAGGTTCTGTAAATACGTTGAGGTAAGATACCCCCTTCTCCTGAAGCCGAATTTGCTGTGTGTACATGGAACTCAAAAACACAGCTTGTTCTGCCATCACCACTGTGAGTAAGCACAGCAGGTGCAGAATGAGGAACAAATACCTGGTGAAACTTCATCTGTGTGGAATCTGCACTTAATGGAGATGAAACACTGGACAATGGTGAAAGTGGGCTGATTCCAGAATCCAGCCTCAAGCTCTGTACATGTCTTGGCAGGAAGGTCTGCCCAGATTGGTAGTCATAAACAGAGTTCTGAAGAGGGCCACCTACCACTTGCTTCTGTTCAGGCACCTGTTTCAAGTACTCTTCAGTCCCATAGGAATTATATGCTACTGTATCGTAATGCTCTGGCAACTGTGGCTGGTAGCGCATGCCCACTAAGTAAACTGCTTCTTGAGGCATTCTATAGTGAGCATCCTCAGGAGGTGCTGAACTGACTTGAACGTGTAGGGGCTCTCCAGTGACCCTATGAGCTGTAGTGCCCAGCATAACGACTGCCTCTGGTGTCCAATTTGTGGGGCTACCACCAGGTGGAAATAAACTCTGGCCAGTTTTCAGCAAGGGCTGGAAGTGGCATGTTTGGGCTTCCAAGAAGGAGGTACTCTTGCGCCGCTGAGAAATGGTGACCTTCGGCGGGCAGATAGGTGGTGGCGAGAAAGACACTGACCGTTCATGAATGGTTGGGAAAAATATCTGTGAATCTGGGAACGTTGGTGTTCCCCCACACGGATGCACCAGAGACTGAGGCTGTATTGATATGAACAAGACAAGTAATTCATACATTTAGAAATGAAAGGACATGAACATGCACAGCTCACTACGCAGCTGTGTAGTAACCTTATAGAGTGACTACTCCAAGTTCATGATCAACAACACATACAATGCTTTGGAAATTACAAAAAAAGAAATATCCATTAAATACATCCATGGTGAACATGAATCATAGAATATCAGGGTTGGAAGGGACCTCAGGAGGTCATCTAGTCCAACCCCCTGCTCAAAGCAGGACCAATCCCCAACTAAATCATCCCATCCAGGGCTTATGACAGCATATAGAAGTATTTGCTTTTGTTAGAAGCTGCTTTTCCATAACAACGCCCTTCTTCTCATTCACGAAAGAATGAAACAGACTTACTTTCACGGTACCTGCAACTGCTTTAAGTTAAGCCTTTGAGTTACTGATCTGTGTGCAAGTTATACCTAAAGAACAAATTCTGAATTAGCTAGCAGTGAGGCAACAATCTCTTGATTTTGTGTTTACAAGGTCCACAAAAAAGGCAAGAAAGGGAGGAGAAGAGATCTTCAGTTTTTGGTTACTTAACTCAGATTATCTCCCATGAAGATATATTTTTGTTACCCTCTCAGAAACCATTCAGTACTTGTTACACGCTAAAAGGCAATGGAATGACCCTCCTAAGGTTGCAAGATTAAGCCATCTGTTAAGAGTCACTCATTATGTTGCATCATCTTTGGACTCAGTTTTTTTCAACTGCCCTTCCTATTTGTGGTACTCAATAGGCAAGCCATTAACACTCATTAGAATTGACTTGACTACTCCTGTATCTCCAATCTGAATAGACCTGTACTAAACCAGCAGTGACGTTCTCAAAAGCAAGTTACACACTTTCTGATTTAAGTGTTAGGTTAGGCTCATCCTGGCTTTTTTCCCCAAGGGTCAAAATGAAGGGTGAGGAAAGGTTGTACTGTAATTTGTAACATGATGCATTTTCACTATATATGACACTACTTATTTTCATTAGCACCTCATACTTTCTACACCAACAGTACTTACATATTTAATTTAATTCCTCTTGGGAGAACAGCAGCAACCGTGCAATCACTGACAACTACTACAGGCTATTGAAGTCAAAGAAATTGCCAAGAACTGCTTCCAATTGGCTAGAAGTTCAAGTCAGTTAGGAAGATCTGGTTCAAGGATAATTCAACAGCAGGGTAACAATCAAGAGCATCTATTTCCAAATGTTCAGTGAGATGCTTTCATCTCACTTTGCCCCAGCGTATTGAGCCATGATGCAATATTGCCTCTCTTTTAGGAGGATTCTACAAGAGCTATCAGCAACTGATTTCTCCATGACATTGTGATTGATTATAGTGAGCTCAAAGAATCAAACAGATCACTTAATTTCCCCTCTGGAAAAGCAGCAGCAAACTCCCATAGTGCACAATACAGTGTATAAGGACATGTCCTTTATACTCTATTCCTGTGTTCTGGAAATTGATTCCATATTCCCAAAGTTCCCCTTAAAAGGAAATATTTCCTCAAATTAAAGAATAAATTGAAGCCAAACACACTTCTAACTTCAAACAGAATCAATTACTCTAGAAAGAGCCTTCCATTCATGCCCTTAGTATCTAACATCTGCTCTAACAGAAGCAGTCTTTCCACCTCAAAACACAATATTCATATAGGAATCAATGGAAACTTAATTGTAACTTCCCTCCAGAATCAAACAGAAGGATGCTGAACTGTTTGCTACTCCTACTGATTTGTTTTAACATTATAAATCTAAAAGGTCACTGTCCCCACTAAAACAATCCTCTGGAGCAAACCAGCTGCTACTAATAAGTTTTAATACCTGGTCATATTTGACATTAACAATTTTATCCAGGACCTGAAAGAATGTCACTGACTGCCTAAAAGCAGAAGCAGGTGCACTAACCTTATGGGACAGACTAGATTGCAGATTCTCTCTTTATCTTCTGTGATACATTTAGTCCTTTCCCTAAAACTTTAATTGAACTTGGTGCCAACATTTCTTATTGGTTGTTACATAGATTCATAGATATTTAGGTCAGAAGGGACGATTATGATCATCTAGTCTGACCTCCTGCACAAAGCAGGCCACAGAATTTCACCCACCACTCCTGTGATAAGCATGGTGCTTCCCAAAGAGAAGGGATCAGCACTCTAGTTGCATAGGGCATAGGATTTTAAAAAAAAATCTGCTCCTCTTTACTTTTATTAAACCAAACCAGGATGTATTTAATGGTAACTTATCTTTGTGTGCCAGGAGGCGTACAGTAACACATACAGGAGTGACAAAGAGGGAAGGCAGGCTGGAGCGTCGGTGCTTGCGTGGAGAGGCAGAGTGCATGGGCAGGACATTCTCCAGTACTTTAGAAAGCTTTTCTGCAAAGGTTTCCTCAGGGGCAGTCCGAAGGTAGGAAGGAGAAAGAGGTGCACACAATGCTGGTGGTGGGGTAGAAGGAATACTGGGAGGGATGCAGGGCAGAGAGGGAACAGCAGAAAGATGGGGGACACAAACTGACATGCTACGACCACGTTGAGGCTAAGGAGGAAAACAAAATTAAGACATGAATGCTTTAAAAACGAAAAGTTGGACAACTGTAATGAGCTAACACAAAAAGTCACACATACATGATAAGACTAATGCTGATTGCTATGTATGCAAAGAGATATGAGAGAGTTTAATGAAGGCCAGCACACAGGGAACAGGAAGTGTGCACCTCTGAGGACTTGCTTGCCTTGGATTATTCAACAGTGAAGAGTGTTCCATTAATTCTCCTACCAAAAGCAATTTGTATGTGCACACGAAGAGCAGGGCTGACAGATAGGAGATATTTTCTCACTGTACACTCATTTCAGGAAGCTTTGAAACAGTATTTCCAGTACCAAGCAACTCTATACATGAAAGACCCTCGGTGCTTAATTCACAGCCTTCAGATGTCCACACTAGGTTGACTGGGGGAAGGCGTGTACGTCAGAGTCAGTGATACTTGTCTCTCCAGTCTTTCTGCTTGCACAAAACCTATTTCATTTTCTATGAAGGATTTTAGCTTCCTATACATATAACTGGACTGATATGGTAATAACTTGACTGAATCAAGTCCTAAATCTATCCTAAGAAATTAAGCATCATCCACAACGTGAATTGTGGAGCAAAAAGTTAGAGTTTAATATTTGGAAAAAATTGCTTCTTTAATATTAGATTTATTGCATTTTCTAGAAGATGGCTTTGTTAAATAAAGAGCCAAGATTTTGTGATTTTGACACAACCCAGAAGCCATTAGGTCAAAATCTGACCCAATTAAATACTTGTAAAAAAGAAAGAAGTGGAAAGATGGAAGTGTTAGTATAGCAGCCAGCCCATAATTTCAAGATTTGTTCCTCTAGTCATTGAAATGTCTCACAATGAACTGCCCCTTTGCCTTCAAAGACAATTGAACTCAGAATGTAAAAAAATCCAGAAAAATCCAGATTGGTGGTTTTCTGGAGGCCTACCACTGATTTTAGCAAGATTTTTCAGATTAGTATCTGGACTGCTCAGAAGAATTGTTAGTGGGTTCCCTACTGTTACTCTAGCCATTCAATCTGGAAGCCAGGCATGTCAAGACTGGAATGTTTTCTCATCATAGCCACATCCTTGGATTGAAGTATGGAAAAGTAAGAGAGTAAGCAAAGGACTACTTTAGACAGCTTAGAAGCTTAATTTGATTAAGAATCAACAGCGCCACAAACCTTCAGGTTAAGTGCCTTTGAAAAAGATGGAGAGGCCATTTATTCATCAATGCAATTGGTAAGTTTCTTCAAAGAGAAAGGCTGACATCACTAACAACTGCAATAAAATTCCCTGCATTAGATGCCAAAACAGAAACCTGAGGATTCCCAAGACTCAACAGAAAATGGTTTTGTATTCTCCAGATATGGTACCATTATTTGCCTCTGAGTTTGCAAATGAAGGAGCCAGCAATGACAGCTGAATGGAAATATAAATACTACAGCGGTGAGAGGCAGGATTTTTTTTTAAGAGCTCCTACAAAGTCAGCATTGAAAATGTATCAAGGGGGGAAAAAAGGGGTGCCAAATAAAGGGTAACAGATGAATAGTGGAAAAGGTATTTGTGGCCTTTGCAGACTTTCCAGGGAAAGGAATATGCATGGCAACTGACAAGCAACTCAACACAAGCTATAAATAAAATGGGAACACACAAACGTGGATCTCTCCAATCTGGAGTGCTTACATGCAGCATTCTATAATGGTTCAAAATTCTTACCTGTGACACCTGTAATCAAAGCCTTACAGAATATACATGTAGCAAGTTCATATTTATAGAGCAGCTCTCATTAAGTTATTCCAATACCTCTGTCTGTCCTTTCAAGAACTCTTGGTGCTTGGAACTTCCACACTTACTGTTAAGTGTAGCAGAAGCACAGCTATCCTGAGTGAGACTAAGCATAGACTTAAATGTGAGATAATACTCTCAGCTTAGGTTTGCATCAGTCAAGACTGATACTAATCCACCCATTTTACTCTAAATGCATGCCGGGGCGGGGGGGGGGGGGGGAGGGACACGACACACGGGACGGGACACCCCAGATTATTTCCTGTTCATCCTAAGTGAAGTGCTGCATTTGAGAAGGTCTGCATACAGCCTGAAGTGTTTCACCTCCCAGATAGATTCTGCATTTGCATACAATATGCACAGGCTTGGCAGAATTCAAGCTGTATTTTTTTTATATAAATTTTGACATAATAGCAATGTATATTTTAAGCATTTTTATTATAGATTTAAATTGTCAGTTGTGCAAAACTATAGGCTTAAGCACTTTTCAATATTAATTTTATCAATTTAAATTTCAGAGTTGTGGAAAATTATGGCAGACAGATGTGAGATTCAAAAAGTTAAGCTTTATAACTATTATAACACAAACTGCCAATATCTCATGCCAAAACGTACAAAGTAAGTATCCCTAAATCAGGCTCAAGTTCTCAAGCAGCATTTTTCTTTGTTTGCCTATCTGTCAATTTTGATCATCTATGGAAATATTTTTTCATCATTTGCGTGTATGGTAAATCAACATTTACCAACAAAAATCTTATCCTTCCAAGCTTAAATATATACACTGCAGATTGAAAGGCAAGAGGAAAGTTTGCAACAAAAACAGACAAACAGAATGAAATAATCCATAGTGTTCTGTGTGCCTTTTGAGGTTTGTGCTTACCACTGTGGGTAGCTGATATCCTCCATGTTGTTGAGACTGCGCTTGGCCAACTGAAGCTGTGTACCCCTGGATTGTAGCTGTTGAAATAGTCTGTTCATGCTGGGAACCATAGGACACAGTTTGCTGGCTACTCACACATGATTCAGTATGAACAGATGATCCCTGCCCGCTGTCAACAGCCCCATCAGCTGCAGATAAAGACCACAAGACTTTAGTTTCAAAAACAGTACTGTGGACTCACAAGTTTTAGTCTTGCTTGAATATTAAAAGTCCAGACTTTCAAAAATGGGTGCCTAAAGTTAGGCTCTGAAATATATGTTGCTTGATTTTCCGAAGCGCTAAGCTCCCAGCAGTTCCTAAGTGAAGTCAGAGCTTACAAGTACTTTGCACTGTCAAAGTCAGGCCATTTATTCAGGTGTTTAAGTATGAATTTGGAAGTCTAACTTTAGGCAGCCTTCTGAAAATCTTGGCCCTAAAAACTTTAGTAACTGCATGTAAATAATGTCAGTCACACAACCTGCCCTGATTACAGGATGTCTTCCCACCTCCTCCAGGCTCCGCAACATGTCCTATATTGAACTAAGGTCTTCAGGGCAGGGTTTACTTTCATTGTGTCATCTACAGTACACTGGCAGTTTTAAAATATTTTATTAATTATTAAGAGGAAAACTGATCCAAAACAAAGATTCTCTTCCTCCACTATAGCAAGCCTATATATGGATATAACCCTGAGTATTCAGTCTCAGCGCTCCATCTCCAACTCTGAACTAAATTGATCCGTAGTATCAGGAGATGAGCGTGGAAAGCCACTGACAATCATTTCAACAGCTCCTTTACCTAGACAGAGTTATCAAAAAGTTATTCCCAACTAAATGTGGAAGTAAGAAATTTGCTTCAATTCTGCCTTGCTCTGGACCTCACCGGCTCTTTTGAAAATGTTATCAGGTCCTCTCTGGTAACTAGGGGTTCTTTAGTATTATTATTTTCAAAGAGGATGAACAGCTTCATTGCCTTGCACACATAGGTGTATCTTTCAAGTCTGAGTATATCCAAAATAAAATCTTAATATCCAGGTGCCTATATAGGGCAAATGGTAACTTAGGTTTCTCTCATTTTAGTAGTGCATATATGGATGGGAGATCAACTAGCTTCTCACTATTTTCTCTTCCTCTTACAATCATATACTACTAGAGAGTTCCAGATATGAGAGCAAGAAATGAAGCAACAACTCATTACTTTGGATACCCCACTGTGGGCAGAATTATCAGCATCATGTAACCTGATTTTTCACTTGAAAGGGAAATCAGTAAGACTCCCCAGAAGGAAGGAAAGTAAAATTAAAGGAAGTGGGAGTACATCCTGAATGGCCTGAGGCAATATACTTACACAGAACAGATATGCCGGGCTGTTGATATTGCAGCTGTTGGTGCTGATCAGCCTCTGGCTCTTCAGGCTCTACTTGTGTGGACACTGATGCTGAAGTAGTGGGGATGGCAGTGATGCCAGTGGCAGATGGAGGGTGCTTTGCCCCTGCCTGGGTAGCATTTGTTTGTAGCTGCTGCTCCAACTGCTGCTTCTGACTGATTTCTTCCTGCTTTCTTTTTTCCTGCTCTTCTCGCACCAACTGACGCTGCTCTCGCTTTCGCTTGATCAGAGACACTCTGTCCTTGATTGCTTTGGCCATTGTCTTGTGATCCCCTTCACAGACATACCCTGACTCCACCTAAAGCAAGACACATGGATGTTCACAGAAGTCATATTACCAAGCAATGGTAATATCACATCTTGCCACAGCAATACAAGTACAGCTCTGCTGTATAATCTTCAACTTCCCCGTCTCCTCTGAAGGTTAGCTCCAAACACAACCAATCCCTCACCCCCTTACATCAGCCAGGGCAATAAAAGGATGGCAGGTTACACCCTAACCTCAGAAGAAAGTGTGTCAGTTGATCTAAAAACACTTACAAATGCCCCAAAAGGGCACAAGAGCCCTTACCATTTCTTGTGCTACATCCTCTGGGACATCTCTCTCCAAGTCAAAGGAAAACTCTATTGCCTCATTGTCCTTGTATTTGCCCTTAAGCTTTTTGATATCCTCAATTCGTAACCAGAGCTTGATGGCAATCTTCTCTCCATCATCTTCCTCTGCTAGTTCTACCCGCACACCGGTCTCTTCTTGGAAGAAAGCATGGTTCAAAAGGTCCTTGATAGCATATCTACACATACCAGGGTAGAGAAGTGGAAAAGGAGAGAAGATACACAATAATTAGGTTTTGACAAAATCAGCAAGGAACATCATCTTCCTTGAATGGTGATCCCAAAAAGGTTACTCTCAGCTTTTCATACTCCTCCCATTAACTCCTCTGTTTGTTTTGTGGGATGTGGGAGGGGGGATTAAATCACTGTTTCAATTTTGCTTTTCCAGTGCCAATTTTTGAAACTTTTTAAGATGCAATCAAAGATTAACCCCAAGATGATGCAAAAGCATGCAACAGTCAGTGGCTTAAAATTCACTTGCATCTCAACTACAAATACCTAATCCTAGCAGCACAACATCATGTTAATTACTTAAAATAATGGACAGCATGTCATAAAAACTCTTGAAACTGTATGGCTTTTTGAAGGTTAAAGTACCATAATGCATCTGTTACTCCACATATTGGGCACAGTGGACACTACCATTTAAATAAACTAGTCCGTATTCTATTCAAGATGGTCTCCAAACCCTCGACCAGTCATCTCCGCACTGGTTACCCAACTGTCTCATTCCATTTGAGATCTGTATTTATTTCTGACAGCCCTGGCAACGAATCAGTGACCAACGATCTCCATCATCCCTCTCAGCACAAGTAGTAACATTACCAATGCTGGAGAGAGCTTCACCTATCTTCCTTCCCACAACTGGCAGATGCCAGTGACACCAGGCCTCAGCGACTAAGTGGAAGGGAGATGGGTATTTGATGAAAGGAATAATGCTCCACTTCACACTTCCTTTTACCTAGGTTTAATTATGGTCTTATGCCCTAAATTCAGGCCTTCAACTTTAGTGCTATTTGGGAAGCACTGGTGCAGATTATATTCCAAACAATACATCCCTGCTGAGTACAAATGGTGATGTCAAACTGTACAGGCACAGTGAGATAAAGCATCAATGTTCTCTACTACAAAGAGTGACTGGGTTTGAACACAGTTGTGAATAATCAAATCAGCTAACTCAATGTGATCAGTATAAAATAGTCCAAATCACACTCAGCATCATGTCAGTCATGACCGCTCTCAAGACTTCAACATTTTATCAGAAGTATATGTACAACACTATCTGGAAAGTTTCCAATACATAGTATCTGAAGCCTTATAGGACTATTCCAGTGCCTTATTCTGTGCTGAAATACAACTGTCTGGGACCCATAGAAGGAGAGCTTACCTTTCATCTTTGTTTTGTCGGATGCATCCCTCAATGATCTCCTTCACTTCAGGAATTGCTACTTTATCAAAGCTAGCTGGCTTGACTCCCTGAAACATACAGAAGTACCAGTGGGGATACAGCAACAAGGAAGCCCACTAATTCATTTATAATGAAGTTTAAGAATTGCAGAAACCACTTTCATATTAACACAGACCCATATTCTGTATATACAGGGCCAAGTTCATATCCCCGGTGTGAACTACAAAGATCAATCTGGCACAGGATATCTTGTTCCTCAATCATTTATTACTGATCTTTCAAAAACAGATTCGTCCTTTTTCTCTACCAGACATCCCCTATGTAGTTTGAGGGCTTTAGCAGTTATGTGCTACTCAGCCATTTTAAACTTTAGAAGAATTTGTTGGCTAGAGGGTCACATGTCATCTCAGCAGGGAGCGTCTTCTGTGCAGCTCCAGTGCACTAACCCACATGATTACCTGAATACACTCAGCAAAGAGTTGTTGCTTCCTCGAATTGTTCCAAATTATGGTCATGCAGAAAGATTTAGGCCTAGATTCATCATATAGGAAAGAATTCAGCTATATTGACAATCTGTCTGGATGGCTATGTAAATTGCTCAGTGTCCTAGACTGAGATTGATTGGGGGGGGACTTCCCTTTTCCTCAGCCTCTCAGTCAAAAATAAATCTGAAAAGGCAGCAGGACAGTCTGACAGAACAAACAGATGTTAAGATTACACAGGCAGCTCTAACGGGCAACACTTCACAGAGTTTTAGCAACACAAGGGCATACTCCTGAGAAAGAGTAAGCAAAATCACTTCTTACAGCACCTTTTCCATAAGGATCCCATGGAAGCCAGTGCAGATATATATGGGGCTAAATTCCCTTATTTACATGTGACCAACACCCCCACTGATTTTGGTGGGAGCTGTGCACACATTAAGGAAAGCAGAATTGGGCCCACAGAACTTCACTTTATTCAGTCTTCATCTCAACTTAATATTAAAGATGGCAACACATTGAAAGAGGAAGCAGCTAATTCTGTTTATTCATAGTTTTGGTTATCTAAGGTCTCAGTTTGCAGCCAAGTAAACTATAAACTTAAATTCAGCTAACAGATCTGTTACTTATGGTGTCGATCACTGCACTATCTGTATACCCGAAGTATCAGCCTGCACCTCTGGCGGATCACAATGAAACCAAGCACAGAGCCAGCCCTGAAGTAGCAGTCAAGGAACAGGGCTATATGAGGTACTTCAAACCTTCATGGTTTGGTGTCCTGAGCACCTAGAGACATTCTCCCTGTATGATATATCAGCTAGGGCAAAGGTTCTCAACCTAGTGGTTACAACATACCACTCTGCCCTGCGTAATGGGAGGGAGGTCATAGGGAAAAGGTTGAGAGCCACTGAACTAAAATTCAGGCTAACAGTCCCTCATTTAAATGGAAGGGGGCTAACTTCATGATATTTTCAGTAGATTTCCTACACTAAATTCCTTCCTCTATTGGTTTGAGGACCTTCCAGGCACGCTGCACTGCCTATTTTCTCTCCCAGGCGAGGGACAAGTGGGTTCCAACAGGGATAAATGAGTGAGAGGGAAGCACTGGAGTCCAGATTTCTAATGCCTTCTATTGTTATTAGTTGTAGTTTTAGTATGCATTGTTCATGCATCCAGCAAAATGGAGAGGTGTGTTTAATAACCAAAAATTAAGCATGCTGGATGTATTTCACACAAAAAATCCAAACATCTGGTTGATTCTATTCTGGAGGGCCTGTTTCCTTACTCTAAACTTTGCTCTAGCTTACAGATCCCTGCAACTAAGATTCATAGAGTTGAAGAGTATAGTGTGATAAAAGTAAGCCGTGGAGCAGGGCCTCTCAGTGAACATTAAGAATGCTTTTTTAAAAGTTTTTTTGAAAATGAGAACTTTATTAGAGGCCAATGGCCCAGCTGATAAGATAGAAGTAAACTTGATACAGCAACGCGGGCACGTATAATCTCCCAGTTTTCCAGCAAGACGTTAGCAAGATTGTACTGCATTGCAATAGATCTTAAAATTATCTTAATCTTTAACTTTCTCCCCAAATTCCTGGTTCTTTTTTCATCTCTAATCATCTTACTGCTTAAAGTACCAACAATTAGCAAAGCTAAATTCTTTAAATATAGTCACTTTCCAAGCTTAAATTGAGGCCAGGTATTCAAACTTCTAAGGTGGTTACTTTGGCTACATGATCCATTGTGTAATTTATATCTCAGTTTCCCAGCCAGAGATCAGGTATTTCGAGCACAGGGAGCTCCTAAGGTTATGTCTACACTGCAACTGGTAGTGCGCCTCCCAGCCCAGATAGATGGACACACGACAATGGCAGTCAGACATTGTGGCACAGATTAATCATTCGAGTACAGACTCGGGGGAGGGGGGTAGTGAGTGTCAGGCAGATTTATACTCTGCAGCTATCCTGTTCCACCACCCATGCCACAACAGTCACTGCTATTTTTAGCACACTAGCTCCAACAGAGCTAGTGTGCCTCTCTCTACCCGAGCTGAGAGGCGCACTCCCAGCTGCATCATAAATTACTAGAGTCCTGAAAGTAGCAACAGCCTGCATATACCCCAATTTACATCACCGACAACAGCAACAGAGGTAAGATGTCAGTTAAGGATCTTTGGGAAAATCTCATTTCAGAAAAGCAAAGAAATGAAATATAAAATGGCTGGCACAGCTGAACATAAGCTTAAGGAAATAAATAAGAGTTTCCTGTTCATGGTACTTTATTCTATGCTCCATCCTTGTAACTGCATCAATCTTGTAAGTGATGAGGAAGTTAATAAGGGGGTCCCAGAACTACAAACGTTACCAGGTTAACAACTGAAAAATACTCCTGGATATTTAACATTAAGAGATTTCAAGTACCTTTACTATTACCCACTGCCTTAAGCTGTAATCAGTCAGGAAGTTCCTTCTCAATCAAAGGCCTGACTGCACACAACATAATTTCTAAACATACTGTAACAAGGGAGAAATGAGGAAAGAGGTCCTGTGCTTCAAGTGACCTTGGTGTGTCCTGTGTGCAACTATACTCTCTTTCAACAGGCCCTAGAAAGCTGAAGACACTCAAGGACATACTTTATCAGTTTCTTGGCTCAAGCAGTTCATATTAACTAGTTGAGGGTATGCATGGTGTCATGTATTTAGAAGCACAGTTCCCACCTCTTCGCCTTCTCCAAGCCCATTAGGAAGAATCAGCAGTGAGGACAAGCCAATGCATTTTTTTAGAAACTATGGGTTCCCACTCCTGAGTGGCAATGTTCAGTTACAACAGCACTGAATACCTGCCACGACTTTTGTGGTTTACCGGTGTTTGTTACAAAGAATCATGGGCTCTTACAAATGGCAGATTTAAGGAACTGACATATACTTGTTACAGATACCTGTTCTAGACCTGTTTAATACAAAAAATTAGTCTTTTGGGTGTACACTCAGAGCATTTAAATACTTCCGTGCATTGTTAACGTGCCTATAAACATGATACCCAGGCACTAATAGTCAGGTCTTTAGCTATTAACACATAATAGACCAAGCTGTAATACAGAAGCTATCGAGATTAGCTCAGAAATCAACACAAGAGCCAGCTGATGTATAATTAGAAGGGCTTTGATGAGGCAGATAGAGTGGATATTTTAACTGGTCAAAAATGAAGTTCGCTACTCTTGTTTTACAATCTGCATCCACATTTACAACAAAAGCAAGATCACTAGTTGAATATTTTATACATCTTTCAGAGTAAATTTGTGAATTTATCAAATCAAATAGAAAGGGTGCTTTAAAATCCAGCAGCTTTCTCTAATGTCCTTGAACAAATCAAAACAAGCTAACATAGGTAACTGAACAAACTCCAGAACATTCTTTCAAAATAGTTTTGAAAACCAAGAAGAGAAACAACCTTGTTGTACTCTGCATGATTAGTATCACTTTGTTCAGATTCAGATTACATCTAGAAAATTGTAGCAATAAATACTTAATTATCTTCCCTTACCAATTCAGAAGTCACTTTTATGTTTTCTTATGGAGCAAATAGTCAATGCTAAATGATTCTAACACCAAATTAAGCTAAAAGTAGTGCAAACAGGATAGATAAAAATTACATATCATGAATTAGGATGGTTCTGTTTGGATTTTGAATAATATTTAACTTACTTAGCACTATTTTGTTACTTGCAACTGAAGCACCAAACAAAAAGTTATCTGTGCAAAACCATAAGCTATGTAAAGAAATGTTTTCAATAAGATATTCCTGAAGATCAATTTTAAAAGTTCATAGGAGCTGCAAACTTCACTCACCCTCAGTTTCTGTACAGCAACAATCTGTATGACAGTATAAGAGTTTTGTTATAATTATTCAGAAGAGAACAAATCACCTCTATGCCAGGCACAAACAAAGTAAGGTGAGAAATAGCCTGAGTTTTCATTATTCCATTGTATTTGCTGTTCCCAAAACTCCTACCCCCCACATAAGACATTTAAGCTTTTCCTAAATACAAAATCAGGTTTCCCACTAACTGGAACCAAAGCACAGTTTATGTTAAGTCAGACCAGTCCAGCAGACTTGTTCCTGAAGGGCTCCTGCTGCAATTGCAACATTCTTTACTTGAGCTACATGTGCCTATCCAGTACAGTAGAAATTCCTACCCACCTCTTTAGCACTGTCCTTGTGAGAGCAGCAGCAACAGTGGGAATTAATGATGACAAACACCGGACAAATCTCTCTCTTTGTAAAATCCATCAGGAGAGAGAGAGACAGAGACAGACAGACAGACACTAAAAATGGGATGAAGGTAAAAAATATTCCAATACGAGAGTCTGTTAGGTATAGACTTAGCGCACAGCAGAAGGAAAGCAGACATCAAAATTAAAGGGGAGCATGGTTTCTTGTTTCACGCCACTTGTGCTTCCCTTAGTCCTGTACATGAGTTTGCAGAAATCAGAGCTCTGTTCTGATGGCTGCTTGCTCCATTCCAGACCCCAGAACAGAAACGCTAAATGCTCAACAGCAGGTAAGCTTACTCAAGTGCTCCTCCTCCTCCACCCCTCCCCTAATAGCAAAGGCATTACAGGGGCAAGCAGAGTGGGGATCTTTGCTTGCTTTATGCCCCACCTCCAGCCTAGATGGTCTGCTCATTCTCTGCACATGTTTGCTGCAATAGTTAACATTGCACATAAACTAGAACCACGTTTGGCTTAACTCCCACCCTAGTAAATTAGATACTACTGAACTGAAAGGAATGGGTCAATGTCCAGTATAACAACCTGACCAAAGTTTGTTGGCACTATTTAATATATTAAGAAAGCAACAGACACTGATCTGTGATACAGGACATATTTCTGCCTACCAAGTCAATCCAATACCTACTTCAACAGGAGTGCCCTTTTTCTCAACAGTTAAAGAATATTTCCTTGATAATTAAAGCACCTTACACATTCTGCATCCTTCCTGGCCAGCACTAACAGTCTACCACAGGAACAGGTAACATATTACGGCTGCAATCATTCTTAAGGTGACTCCCATACTTAATACATTTTATTCCCTTGCCTATACATCTTAAATTCCATCCCCCAGCCTCACATATCCTGTACTAGATTACCTAACTAAGTACTTTATCATTCATCTATTCAACTCTAGTAATTTAAGAACTTGGGAGAGCTCATAAGCTATTACCAGCAGGAGAAGTAATAGGGGTGGGGGGAGAGAAAACCTTTTGAAGTGATAAACATCCTTTTTTTTATGGTCTGTGTGTACAAAAACATCCTCACTGCATTTTCCACTTTTATGCATCTGATGAAGTGAGCTGTAGCTCACAAAAGCTTATGCTCAAATAAATTGGTTAGTCTCTAAGGAGCCACAAGTACTCCTTTTCTTTTTGCGACTACAGACTAACACAGCTGCTACTCTGAAACCTGTCACATGACAGATGTTAGACAAAAAAAGTACTGAGACCATACCAAGATGAACAAGGCTTGTACCAATTCCCTAGTAGTTACTACAACAAGCGCTGTGAATCTCTTTTGTTCACAGCTGCAGAGCCACTATTTTAAGGTGAAATTAAAAGCAACCTTCCATCTCCACCTACTCTTCCCTCCCCCACCAAATTAAGGCCTGATGTGAGCAAATCGATGAGGACATACTGCACATCATTTAAAAGGTTATCTTAAATCTCTGAAGACCACCTCACCCCAAAAATCTTCTTGGTACATCCTGGTTCACTGACTATATAAATGCATTCTATTCTGTATAGGATTTTATACTGTGCTTATCACCATAATATCGGAGCACATTCCGATAGCACATTAAGCACATCCAAATTCTATGTTACAATGAGACATTTGATAGCACATTCTAGGACACCTTCCTTGAAGATCTATTTACTGGCAATCACTGAAGAGAAAATTGTAAAAAGGTCATCTGAAATACACTGCTGTGCTGACTGCTCCTCATAGCCTTGTTAGTCAGACATTTTGCACACAAATATCAGCTCCCATTTTTGCTTAATGCTTTTGCTGTTATGATACATACTACAGCGTGGAGTTTAGTAACCCATTGGCAAGTATGACATGCTAAGGTAGTTACTCCTGCAGTGCTGTTCAGTGAACACAAATGCCTGTTTTTGCAGTCAAAACAGTCTGAAATTGATTTCACAGGAATAGAATTTCTTTTATTCCTTGTTCCATTTCATTCTGCTCCATGGAATTCTGTCTGCATTTTTCTGGCATGCTATGCAAGTTGCACTGTGCACTTTAGTATTCCAACTTCTCAACCCCCTACCGCAACATTCTGTGTTTGCTTTATTCCTTTGAAAAAAGTAGTTTAAGCACACAACCTAAAAAGGAATTTTACAGTAACTGCTTTAATCTCTTCTCCTCAAACATAATGTTCAGATTTATGCAGTCCAGAGGCTAATAGAATCAGTGACAAAGTCAAATTACACAAACAAAGTAATTAAAATCTCCATTATTTTTTTGCTAGGCTGTTAAACTGCTGGTTTGAGCCAGATATGGGCTGCTACAAACCATTAGTTTAAGGAATTCAAACACAGCCAATGATTCCAATGGAAAACAAGTCTCCAATTCATCCCCCAAAGCACCCTAGGCAAAACTATGCAAGGCAATTAAATTAGTTTACCCCATGATACTCTAAAATACCAACACCTGCTATTAGTTACTTCTCCAACCCAGGAAGCCTAATAAACTTAACCATTTCTTCCTTTCCCCACCCCCTCCAGTTTACCCTAAGCAAATAGAATTTATGAAACTCAGAAGGCTCTTTCCAGAAGCTGCCCTTCCAGCTCTGCTTTTTCCTTGTGCACAACTGAAGAGTACTGAAAACTACTATCTACATGTGGAAATTCACCTCCCAGATCAATTTTAATCTTGATCCTTGAGCTGGTCCAATCACATCCCACATTCCCCTTTACTGACTTGAAAAAGGGACATTTTAGCTATTTATTCAGTCAAAGACAAGTGACCTGAACAAGCTGCAGTTTAGATCTGTACTAAAATTACAGTATTTTTGATTTAGTGACTAAATTAAAGACAGTTTAAGAAAGTTAGCGTCATTGACTCCATTATTTCAACAAGAATTCAAAATGAGTATCTAAAACAGTAAAGCCACCACTATGAGATACTGCATAAAATGAGGGTTCTACTTTCTACTACAATATAAAATTTTCCAAAATTTACCTCAAACCCTGGATTAAAAAAATTAGAATTCCTTCTTACCAAGACCAAGCCAAAGCACATCCTAATGCAGATTTTCAAATTAATTTGACTGTTCACAGAAGTGAAGAAGTGTACTTCCTCGGCCAACAATTTGATATTCTTTCATAAATTCACAATTTACCAAAAAAAAAAAAGGACAAGTGTCCGTCTCCTCACTGTTTCTGAAAGCTTTCCCCATGTAGCCTTGTCAACGTACTTGAGCCCTGCATCACCCCAACTGCTCTTTAAGTATGAAACCCCCGGACATCTCTGCCAATGCAACTTAATCCTGACCTACAGCGCCCTTTGCTATTCCATGTCTACACTTCGCAGCATGGATGGTCAGCCATGCCAAGTTGTATTTTTTGGCAATAGGCATAAATGGAGTAGGATGATAAAACTTGTTTGAAACCAAGGGTAGAACAATGCATTAACAATGCATCCTTGCAGGTCCACATTAAATAGCCAGCTTAACTTCATATCTTGAATAATTGTTAGTGATCCAGATTTACCTGATTTTATTTTTTTACAAATTTATAAATACAGCTATCTATTGTACACATAGTGTACTCTGGGCACTTATCCCAAAACTAAAAATCACAGCATTGAACTCAAACCTATAACACAAGGACATCTGGAGCCCAAACATATGCTTTCTTCAATCTACTTCACAGAAGTTTGAAGTTTCTTCACAAATTTTTTTTTGTCTACCCAATGTAGAACAAGTTGCAGTACTGCAGCATGGAGGTGATGAATGCATGTTATCATCAAGCCTCCCATAAGACAAACAGATGGAGTCTTCTCACTAGCAGGCAATGAAGATGGTGTGCTCTAGTGATTGCTGTTATTTGACTCTCCAGAGTCAGTAATGAGCCCTGTATGTCCTACGCTGAATACTCTTCTACGTGTTACAGGGCAAGTGACCTTCATTGCGAAAAAGGTAGTAGAGTTTATAAGCACATCAAAACAGTTACTTATTAACAGGACTTCAGTCTTTCTGGGATTTAATTCAGCACCGACACTTCAATTCCCCCACTACCCACACAGTGAAGCATGAGAGATAGGAGTCTATGCCAGATAAAAAAAACATCAGCAGAACTGAATCTCATCAACATCTCTGTACCCTTATATTATACCTCTGTAAAAGTGGGGCTATATAGATGAGAATACACCTTGCGATAGGAATGAGCCCTGAAAGAGACTCCATATGCCAGTGCTTTGGGGGAGAAGAGCAACAGCAACAAATCGTACTTGAATTTTACAGTTATTACTTTAAAAAAAGTGACCACAGGATGTCAGACTTAGTTACTTACCTCTTAACACTTGCTATAGGCTTTCACAAAGATTACAATAAAAATACAACAAGGCGTACTTGTGGCACTTTAGAGACTAACAAATTTATTTGGGCATAAGCTTTCATGGGCTAAAACCCACTTCAGAGGTTTTAGCCCACAAAGCTTATACAGACTAACATGGCTACCACTCAAATCTGTCACAATACAAATACATTTCAAATGCTGCAGACTATGACAGAGATAGTTTCAGCAAGCAGAACAGCATCTATATTGAAGACTAGCTTACCTCCTCCCCCAAAAAACATGTAAAATCAACCTTCCTCCATCAGACACCACAGCACGTCTTATCACTGACTCTTCAGAAGACCTCGTCCATGCCACTGGAAAGCCCCAAACCCTCCTTCCCTAAGGCAAAGGCCACAAGAATCAACCATCTGGATTAACTTTTCTTCTCTGGACGCTTCTACAAAGTGATATGTACATCCTCTCCCCCCTTCCCTTTCCCCCTTTTATTTGCTGCTTTCTTGACCTTCAAAGGGTCAACCAATATTTAACAAACAGGATCAATACCATAATAAGTAATAAATAGCCATCACACAAGATTATGATGATGAGACTATGTACATTCATCTATAGCGATTTTCCTTTTACTAAAGTTTAAAAAATATTGTGGGAGATAAAAACCTCAATAATTTGTGCAAAAACTGTTAAAGAAAGTATAATTATAATGTTGGTTATTACAAACTTGCATTTGCCTTGATTGAATTTTAAGAAATCTCTAGGATTTCAGTTTTCCGTCAACATGACAGACTTCCACGGTATCAATAACACATCCCCACAATCCATAAAACCTGGTTACACAGATTCTGAAATACAGTTTTTATAACTTCTATTTTACTTTATTTTCTGTGTTATTTTATTTCATGGTACGTTTTGCGAGAAGATTTTAATTGCAAGATATGAATGTACTGCAAATAGCAGATCTTAAGTCCCAGGACCATTTTGGTCAGAAAGGTTAGCAGACAAGCGAGATTGTGAGTATGTCTACACTATAATCCCAGGTGCAGTTGCAGTTCAGACATACTTACCTGTGCTCACATGACTAAAAACAGTGATGTAAATGTTGTAGCATGGGCTTCAGCAACCCAAGCAGGTCCCCAGGGTCCGCAGCATGCTTGTAGAACCATCACATCTATACTGCTATTTTAGCCATACTAACACAGGTAAAGCTAGTGCAAGTACGTTTACCTAAGCTGCAATCACTCCTTGAATTGCAGTTAGCTATAACCTGTCTGATCAATGACCAAACCCCTCTGGTACAAGATAAAACTCATCTCTATACCAGATTTGTATCTCAAATAACATATCTTGTAGGAAAGTTTAGGGATGGACTGAGTTATCAACAGCCATAGGCCTTTTCACAAACCCCTTCCTTTTACAAAAGAATTCTGGAAGTAAAATAGTTGGTAGTTGGAAATGTTTTGTAGAAGACCTTAGTAACCTCTCAATTTATGTTTCCCCTTCAAGGTGAAAAGCTTGCAATTCCTTGAATACTTAAGAGGGCATCAAGATGTGTATTTTCAAAATGTTATTTCTAAACACAAACATTTAATGTAGCAGCTTTCTGTGCAAATGGTAAGATTTTTATATACCAACACAGAATCCGGTGACCTTGCTACAATTGTTTATTAATAACAGAAGCCATCTAAGTACAGAATATTTATATTAATTGGAAAATGAATTCATTATTTGGCAATGCTTAAGCAACTTCCTTACCAAATTTAGAAAGACAAGAATCACCCCTCCCAAGCCTGTTCAGAGAATGCCTACTGACATGACTATTTAAAATTAATGATTAAACTTAATTCTTAAAGAGAGACTATTTTGGGAGCTAAAACCTTATATAAAATATAAGCGTGTTTGGATCCATTTGAAGCAGAATTTCAACTTCTTTTAAACCCTGATGAAACTCAAAGGCTCTCAGAAAATGGATTGAATAGAAGAAAAAGTTAAAACTAATTTTAAAGATGTTTTGAGAACTTCCTGCCACAAAGGTAAAATAACCATCAAGAAGAGCAGTTATAGCATGTGGCGTATGTATTAACAGATTGCATATTTTGTGCTAAAGATGCTGCCATGATCAACCCACAAAGTGTTGAGCCCAGAAGGTATGACAGCAGCTAATTTTTTAATCTTGTCAGACTCCAGAACGGGGGTTTTCCTCCTTCAGTGAAACAAGGAAAGAATACAAAATATCTCTGAATTTACCAACCAGCAGCATACTCTGCTCCCATCCCTCAACTATATAGGCCTCCTCACAGCTAATTTTATTGATCTCTGAAAGAAAGCAAACTGCAACAAAAAGGAGTCCAGGACAGCATCAAGAAGCAACAACCTTCTAGTTCAGAGTGGTTTCTTCAGCATCATGGGGAAGATGAAATTTGTAAAAGCATTGCCAAGGGATTAGATTTAAAATGTTTGTAATGATTTTAATTTTGAAATGCGATTGTAATAAGATAGTAACAGTTTCTCCTGTTAATCATGATTATTTAAAATTAATGATTGGTTTATGTATCCCTAGTTAGGAAACAAGCTGGCCTTAGTAAACAGAGGTAAGTAGTGGGATTTAAATTTAGAACGTAAGATTCTTAATATTCATTTGTTTCCCTTGTTAGGGGGCTTATTCCTTCACCCACTTACTTCCCTGGTCCTTCTCGCATGAACAGAGAGCAACAATACCCGAAGTCCAAAGGTGCAAACAATTCGATGTTTATTGGGGTGAACTTCCAGCAAGCATGATTCCAGTTTCCTTCCTTAGTATCCTCCTTCCCAGCTCTGACACCACAAAGCCTTACACCTGTGTCCCTGTTCCCATTCCTGCCCTTAGCCAAACATGATTCCAACTTCCTTACTCCCATTCCCTGTTCCCATTTCCCCCTTTAGCAAAACATGATTCCAATTTTCTTACCCCCATTCCCTGTTCCCATCTCACACACCCACATGCCCACCCCCACCCACACCCAGTCACTTCCTCATTGACTACAGATTATATAGTAAAACTTGAGTTCTGCTTAGCTATACCTTAACCAATCATTTTCCTGAAATTTAACTAACCAATCCTAACATATTGTAACATGATTATGTAACCAATTATATCCCACCACCTTAATTAGTTTACACCCAGCAAAATTAATTATACAGTAGACAGGAACAATCAGAGAACCAGACAGAGATTATACAGACAAACAATAGCAAAGTGGGAACTATAATGACAAAACAATACAGAAGTGAGGATTTCACATCCCAGCTATTGATAAGTGAGTTCTTGCCAGACAGGATGCTATCAAACTAAGTTTCCTTTTACATTTTCTAGGCACTTCCCTTTCTCTGGAGGTGATAGGAATACAATCCTGTCCTGATAGTGCCTAACAGCCCAATAGCACCTTATTTCAATGTGACTAGTTTGGAATGTGAGGATGTGACCGGTCGCTTCCCAGCTTATGGCTGCCTCTGCTGCTTAGCCAAAGGCCTGAGCCTAAGCACAGGGCCACAAACTGTCACAGTAAGAGAAGGCCCTTACACTGGCAGACAGTGGTTTTGATTCTTTCTTTTATACCTCTATCACTAGCCAAGTGAGAAGAATACACCTAAATTCTTAGAGTATAGGCCTTTACAGACAGGCCTGAATATCTATATCCTAACATCCCTGTCTCAAGACAGCTCCCTGAATAGCTTCGTTCATGAAACTGAATTTAAATAATTTCTTTAGTTTCATAGGACCTAATTAGGACTACTTACCATTGCCTATTTATAAACAGTTCAGTCTATCCACGCTATACCAAACAGGATTTACCAACCCTCCTTCGCCCATCTATATGTGGTTTTAGTGATCTATGATACACTGAGGCCATGTCTACACTATGGGGACTACAGCAGCATACCTATGGCACCACAGCTATGCCTACATAACTCCACAGCGTAGACACAGGCTACAGTGATGGAAGGGATTTCTCACATCACTCTAGGGACACAACCTCCCTGAGTAATGGGGGCTAGGTCAACAGAAGCATTCTTCCGTTGACCTAGCTGCATCTACACTAGGGGTTAGGTCAACATAACCACAGAATTCAGGGGTGTAGGTTTTTCACATCCCTGAGCGACACAGCTATCTCAGCCTAAGTTTTAAGTGTAGACCACTTAATCCTTAGACAGGATTAACTATCAATTTGGGGAAAAAATATACTTTGGTCTTAACTCACCAAAAGAAGACTGACCCAACTGAAATGGGCCCACTTTCAAAGGTATAGTCTCTATTAAGAGCTCACCAGACACACAGAAGGGATTGCAGCTGAAGTAATTATTATTGCTTGTCTGTGTCGTTTTTCTCTTTTCCTTTAATAAAATAAACAGATGATCGTCATTGTTTTGCTTGTTTTTAAACTGTAGAGTCTCCTAAGGAATGGCAAACAGTGGGAAACACTTCCCTGAATTGGTATTAAGAGGCAACTATTAACATCTGGCTTACCTTTTCTTGTTTCTCTCAATTATAAATTTTACTAATTTGGGGAATAAGATTACTTGGTGCTCAAAAACCAGAAAATACCCATTCTACTCCACAATATGAACAATCTCTTAAAAACTGAACGGTCTATACTTGATGTTTATTTATAGTAGAGCCATAGAAGATACATGAAACCAAAAGACTGGCAACATCAGATTTTTCAAGTCCAAAGATATTACTCTTAGGATAAAACAGACATTTGCTGTGTGAATTACACTGGTTTGATCTCAACTGCTTTAAGGAGTTAATTTAGAAAAATATTAATCTGATCTGGAAGTTACTGAATATATGATTTTGCAGCGCTCATCAATAAAGGCTGTTACCAAGGATTATGAGAATGACATTCATTATTTGCACTGGCATTAGGACATTATGTAAATTACAAACTGAAGTTATGCCTTGCAACTTCCATATGGCTGAATATTTAGCATTATGAATTTATCAGAAAATTGTGTGGCTTGGTGGGAGAAACTAATTATGTTACAGAAGTACAACAAGAACTTATAGGAGGAGCTGTACTCATTCTGGTGATTCCAGTAACAAAAACAATTTAATTACTTATTTCTATTAGCACTGAGAGAGCCAAGCTGCCTTTTCTTCTGGCTCACCCCATTGGAAGCGTTATCTTCCAACTGCAGGGCCAAATACTGTCCTCACTTACACCTTTGCAGCCACAGTGAAGATATCCGGCTCACACTTGTGCAGTTCTGTTATGAAGACAGAAGGGCTGCACAGCTTATGAACAAAATTTTTGGAACATGCGTGCCTAAAATTAGCCTCCTACCTCAAAGCAGCCTGATTTTCAAAGGTGTTGGACACCTGAAACTCCCATTAAGTGCAAAGAAACCTGGATTACTCAGCACTCTGAAAATCAGGCCACTTCTTTAAAGTTGCTTTAATATAGGTTTAGGAATCTTGCTTTAGGCACTTAATTAGTAAATTTTAGCCCAAGTTTTTAATAATTCAGTAGTCTCCCTATGACTATTTATGTAGCACAATCCAAAGCCCCTTCTTGTTTTGTTTTCCCTCATGTAGGTCATATAGGTCATATCCCATCTCCAGATTTATGCTCTTTTGTACAGGGAAGCACCTTATCTGGTATATGAGGTTTTTAGCACAGCTTTGGCTGCTGTAAAGTAATTTTTCGTAGTACTGCACTGGTGTAATTTAGGGCAAAATTGGTCCACGCAATCTAGTAGTTGTGGTACATGAGCCAAAAAGAACTCAAGTTGAATCTTTGACATCTGGCTGAGTTTACAGGCCAGGCACTGATGAGACATTTTGACTTGTAACATGGGTACACTTGGAGTCATTAAAAGCAGTCTTATAAAGATCTGTGTGTTACAGTTGCTTTTCAGAAAAGAATCAACTCAAAGAAGTGACTGGCCCTTTTCCTCCCCATCACATCTTCAGGGAGTAGCTTTCCCTCTGAGCTTTTGTAACGGCACATATCTTGACTGGGCCATGGGGCACCACCACAACAAAAAAAATAAAGGGGTCTAGTAAAGAGTAGAAAACAAAGAGGAAGACATATAACCATGTACCTCCTATGTGCTCTACGGAGTATTTTATAATCTAATGGTAGGCCTAGGGAGTCAATTTTACTCTCCATTCAGTGAGCTACTCCAAAACCACTACCACGCAGGACTGGATTTGAAAACCCTGAACAGTCAGCGGAATCAGTCAACTTAAATAGCCTTAAAAACGGCTTAAACCATTTCTTTGCCTGGCCACTTACACCATCCACAGCTATTTTTAAGAAGCGTTTTACAACCAGGTTTAACACTGACTGTCTAAAGTTAACGCAGCCAAACCTTGTTAGTCAAACTCATTTTAAACATGATTCACACTATTAGTTTCACTACCAAGGTGTAGCACAGGGACAAGTCTTCATTTTCACTACCCAGAATTTACTTCACTAGTATGATCCATGTTTAGGCAATGTTCATCTATCCAGAGAAAAATGGGCCACTGTTAGAGGAACTAGGACATTAAGTTGGAACTGACAATACCAAACGCAAACCAAGGAGCTATGCTGCTCCCCACCAGCCAGGGAAATGGCCCACTTTTCATTGCTGTCCCTACTTTCATGGTCCTTCTCCACCCAGCTGTTATAGCACCAAGGACCTATGACTCTACACCAGAACAAAGCCCCTGGTCTTCTATGCATACAGTACTCTTCTATTAGTGGATCCTAGAGCATGAACTCAGGTCTGTAAACCAGATTTTATTTTATTTCAAGTTGGTGATGAACATTTCAACAGGCTGTCTATAAAATGTAATCAAGTCTTACACAATCAGCCCTTGGTCTCCCACATGGAATACTGAAGCCTTCCAAACTCGTAAGGCCACTTTAGAGATGAAAACACTGACTAACTTAATGAAACCTGGAGTACACAAAATGGACATGTGATGACAAATACCTAAAACACTTAGCTGAGGGCATATGAATTTTCAAGGTGAACAACAACGCAGGAAGCTCAAGGACAGAGTGTCCTTTGAGAAGTAACTGAATCCTCTAAGCAGCTGCAAGTTCTCTTTCACAAACACAGAGTCTGCTACCACTCTCAGTAATACTTGGAGTTCAGATTTTGCAAAGACTTCAACAGAAGATATAAAAAGCTGGCATGCCTGCAATTCTAGCTCCAGGAGTCCTGTTCCCTTCTGAAGTAGCATGTGGGTTACTCTACTTGTTGCACTGAACCAGGTTGCACAAATAAAAATGTATTGGGAGGTGAGTGGGAGAGAAACTAAGCCTTCATCTTGCAAAGTTATTTTTCCTGATCTTTATACCTTTGCAAGGTCACTCCAGCTTCTGCACAGCTCTCATGTTTGTAGTTGAAGGAAAATCAGTGCACACTTCTTAAAAGGTGGCTAATTTTCCTATAACTTCTGTGCAACAGGATCACAAATTAGTGTCTTAGGTACTTCTGCTCCTGCTTCTTCCACCTTTAATTCTTACTGCCTATATAGCACAATGCAACAACAGAAGTTAATTTCATCCCAGTCTTTTTCTTTCCATCTCTAATTTAAAGCGATTAAATGAATTTTAGTTTGCATTAAGCTGACTTTTTCTTGGTCAAGAACAAAAGCGCCAAGTGCCATCCAAGTTGTTTCACTTGTGTCTCTCTCTCTACCAAAGAAGCTCAGTAATGACACACAGCATTCCTATTCCAGTTCCAGACCTTCCCAAACAGAAATTGGGAATGGTGTCATCCGTACAGAATTGTGTGAAAGCTGTATGTCATGGCAGAGTGTCCACTAGAGACGAGGATGGGACCAAACTAATTTCACTTTTCAAAAAGTGCCCAAATGTAACGCACGCTAACACGGATTTCTCCACCCCTCAACCAACCTCGCCCCGAGAGGGCATTCCTCCACAACATTGCAAAAAAACTCAACCTAAGTCTCCACAGCAACAGCAGCTGGTGCACAGCCCATGCCTTAGTGGGAACAAAATAATTTCTAGAATTTCTTCAGAAGGATATACATGCACTTACCTAGATCTTGGAGGATAGCTCGTCTTCCTCGATTATTCAGCACAGTTAACTATAGCACAATCTACTTTAAAGGAACTGTGACTCTGCACCCCATATTCTTCACAGTGATATTGTGATATAATTATGACATCATAATGTATTTTATGCAAGACAAGTCATGTGAGATGTCATTGGAAAGATTATGATTTGCTGAATATGATTATTCTGTTTGTATGCATGTATCATTTTTGTATCTGAAGTTATGAATATTGACTATATATCTATCTCAAATTTAGTTACACAGGTTACACGAGACAAGATGTTTTCAGTCTAGATAGTGAGTGGGGAAGGGCCTACTCAGGGCAATGAGTCATTAGGAAAAAAACAATAGGCCTTAAGAGAAGCTTATCTCCCACCTGGGGAACCTTCCTGAGAACACTACAGATGGCCTCCAAGTAATGGCTGCTATGACTCTTCAAAGACCTGTGATGTGACTGCATGTCTCTAGACTCCATCTTGGGATGTCAGTGTTTTTCCACAGACTGGTCTGGGAACTAAGCTTTGAAACAAAGGGTTCTTACCATATGCAAAAGCTTAATGCGGGGAGTGACATCTGGTGTTCTTCACTCCCCACCCAAGAGGACTCCTGGAAACATCTGAGGAAAAAAGACTGAACTGGGGGAAGTGCTGGACCCAGGCTAAAGGGATTTTTAGCCTGTGAAACACACACCTGGGGATTCCAAGCTGTAAAGTGCAGCTTGCCCCTAAAGAATCTACAGCCTGCTTGTATCATCTCTTAGGGTGAGAATCTGCTATTCATACCCTATTTAGGATATTAAGTTTAGTTTGCATTTTTTGTTTATTTGCTAAGTAATCTGCTTTGATCTGCTTGCTATCACTTATAGTCACTTAAAATCTATCTTTTGTAGTTAATAAACTTGTTTTTGCTTTATCTAAAATCAGTGTGGGAATCATAACTCAGGGGCAAAAGGCTGTTGATATTCCTCTCCACATTGAGGGAGGAGGCAAATTTTATGAGCTTATACTGTACAGTCCCCTGTGCAGCGCAAGACAGTATAATTTTGGGATTATACTCCAGAGGGGTTGCATGCCTCGGAGCTGGGTATAGCTTTCCCATGCAGGGGCTGGTCATAGAGCTTGCTTGTAACTGCAGTTGGGTGTCCCCCTACCTGTATGTATGCTGGTGAAAGTGCAGGCTGGATGGCTCCGTGGCTTGTCACGGCAGTACAGTGTGAGCGGGAGCCCAGGCTGGTGGGCCAGGGGCTCAGTGGTACCCCAGTTCCAGGCTGCACCTTGCAGGGGAACCCATCACAGGAACTTCTGTATGTTCTCAGCCAGGACTTTTTAGGGCTTGGAAGAAATAGTTTTGAGGGTGAAATGAATGTCACGTTAGCAACTAGCTTTAGGCCCACAAGAGGCAGATATATGTCCAGTTTGTTTTCCTCAAATACTATATGAAAAAACTTTGAGGAAAAGAAAAAGCAAAGAAGGTTAGCAGTAGTTTAGTGATATTCTGGCACAACATCTTGACTATCAAACTTCCTTAGAGACCATCCCTGTCAGAAACTGGGTTCAGTTAAATCAATCTTGCATATAGCATAGGAGATAAATGAGAGGCAAGCAAAGGCCCAAAATAGTGATTGAGAGCGGATATGGAGATTTAGCTCCAGGGATGCCACATCTGGGAGGCAAAAAAACCCTAAACAAAACAGGAGAACCACACTGCTGAAATAATTTCTTGTTTAAAGTTCATAAAGGGTCTACCCAGGTCTGATACATTTCAACGTGTGAAATTCTTTCATTACTTGACAACTGCGGGTCTGGCAAAGCAGATGGTCTTTAAAAATTAAACATAGCCACTAGTTCAGAAGTCTGGCATAGAAGAATTACTGACAGAGCTGCTACACAAGCAGAGCATTTGTTTTCTTCTTGGCATTCTTAGATACGTAGGAGTGAGATCTAATTAAACCAAGGAGAAGCAAAACCAGAAAGATATGCTGGAAGAGCAAACTAAGCATGCTTGCTGTCCACTCAGTAGCACACGGTAACTGAGAAACTAACAGTAGCCTGGGTACAACTTGGGTTGGTGTTCAAGTTTTCATTTAATACTCTCGCTTGTCCAAGCGGGTTACAGACAAAACCCCATCTGAAGTGATTTTGTCCACTGGGTCAGAGGTATATTCTCACTTACCAGCTAATTTGCTTTCGGTGCTTGATTTGGCTCTTCCTCCTCACTTGCTCTGACATGTTGAGCAATTAAGGATTTGCCCACCTTGAGGGCTCCCCCCCTCCACTTTTCCAGAGTGATGCTTGCCAATTGCCCGCTCTATCTCCTTAACAATGCTTGAACTTGGAAAGCCTGGTAGGATGAGAGTCCATGGCTCTGTTTCAACTGAGCCACAGAAAGCAAGTTACCCAGCAAACGAGAACATGCCTTGCTGTAGATCAGTCCGACAGCATACACATACTAGATTCTGGAAAGCACTATCTAACTGAAAACCCAGAGTAGGGAAGGAGAACAAAAGATTCCAGGCTCAACTTTAAGAGGGAGCTTGAGAGCAAAGGAGCAGGGGAAGGAGGAATAGAAACCTCCAAACCCTTCAGCTGCTCCCCATGAAGAAAGCTTCTCGGGGAAGCCCTGCTCTAAATATCCTGCAAGCAAGGGCTGGGTCCACAACCACCTGCATAATTTGTGCATGGAGAGAGTGAGAGCACAGGGAACACCAGGTTACAGCTCTACAAAGCTTGTCTATTGCCATCTCCCCTCTCCAGCCCAGATGATGGGGGGGAGGGATAGCTCAGTGGTTTGAGCATTGGCCTGCTAAACCCAGGATTGTGAGTTCAATCCTTGAGGGGGCCATTTAGGGATCTGGGGCAAACATTGGGGACTGGTCCTGCTTTGAGCAGGGGGTTGGATTAGATGACCTCCTGAGGTCCCTTCCAACTCTGATATTCTATGATTCATGGCTCTGGCAGACTGAGCTTTAATTGATACTGGCCAGCGAAATTCTGAGGGTTTGTAGGCCTTCTAGAGTCTGCATCTGATTAAACTAAATTATCCATGATTAAGTCTACATTTGTCAGACATCACAGAATCTGTGACTTCCAGAGACCTCCCGTGACGTTTTCTGCTTCAGCCCCTGGGACTGCAGGACTGGAGTTGGCAGCCAGCGGGGCCCTGACAGGGTTCCAGCAACAAGCAACAGCCTCCTCAGGTGGCCTTACTCAGGGTTGCAGGGACTGGGGGGAGAGAACCACGCAGCTCCCAGCTACCATGGTGGCAGGGGAAACCATGGACCCGCAGCAGCAAGTCAGACAGATCATGGCTTCTGTGAATGTTTTGTTTATTGCCAGTGACCTGTCCGTGACTTTTACTAAAAATAACCGTGACAAAAGCTTAGCCTTATCCATAATGAATCTGGCTGCCCGAGGTCTTTCTTTGAACCCTGAAAAAGAGAAAGGAAATGACTGTCCATTCCCCTGAATATTTCTGATCTAAGTACAGAGGAGGTCTGCTCTTGAAATCCAGTGGGTAGCAGCAGGCTTTTCCCTTCATGTTCTAGATTGGGACCAAAACTCCCAAGGAAATATCGTGGTTAGCTGAAATGGGGACAGGCTTTCCTGTAAAAGCTAGGACAGATGCACAGAAGCACCCTGTCATCATTAAAGATTAAAGATGGAGGAAGACTGGAAAGAGCAGAGAGCTCTCCCATGCTCCTGGTTGAGTTGATTGCTATTCAAAAACTACCTTGTGGATAAAAGAACCACAAATCAGAGATGAGGTTCAAAGGGAGGTTCACAAAATTGAGGAAAACCTCTTCCAACTAATTAGAGGCAATATAGAGCTAGCTAGAGGGCAAAGTTATGCCACTCAAAGTATAACTAGCATAAGAGGTCCCCTACTAATAAGGCCTTAAAAAGTTTAGCACAAAGACTTAAATCCTAAAAGAGCTGAGCTGGCTATTGACCGAAAATTTCAGTAGGATACTCAAGATAGACCAGAATCCCAACTTAGGCAGGAAATCCTCACACAAGTTTAAAAAAAAACCCTCTAATATAAAGCAACAGAGGCATTTTTCATGGGTACAGCATCGTTTGGGCCACCCAAATGCAAATCCCAAACTCCTGCAGCAGTGTTCTGTTATGAACCAGGTAGAGACCTAGGGCACCTGGTTTGGCTATGGAAAATCTTGATGTAAGGGGGGAGAAATTCTTAGGTATTGGGTGAGCATTAGCAGGTCTGCCTACCAACTCCATCTTCACCAGGTAATTAGGATTAAAGAAATTTCCATCTTAGGTAGACATACCCATGCCAGCTCAATCGGAGCTAGCAAAAACAGAAGCCTCAAACTGCAGTGCAGATATACCCTTAGAGCATTAATGTAAGTGACAGAGGAGGAATGTGAAGCCCAGTGGAAATTCCAAGGAATAGTAAATGCATCCCATGTCAGTGCTGCAGTGTCTGGGACTGCAGTGTTTGGGTATCCACTGATAAGAGAGTACTTGGTATTGAATTTCTTGGTGGTTCGGTCTACAACAGGAATTCCGCATTTTCGGGGATTTGCTGCAGTACTTGTTTTGGTAATCACTCTTGGAAATGTCTTAGATAAACATAAGCAGTCTGCTGTACAGTTAGTGTCAGAAAACATGTAGGGTCTTACTGACTATTGCCTCCACCCAAGAGAACAAAAAGGTCAGGGCTCCCTTAGCAAGACAGTACAAAAAAGAAACCCAGGTGGTTCATAACCACAACTACAGCCACAGTTTTGCATTTAACACATACGTTCCCTATATTAGCCAGTACACTTTGAGGGTGTTTATGTGCAGCCATCTCCCTTAGGAAGCAGGTCATTCTGCACTGAGCAGGTCATCCAGGAGATCTTCTCACCCACAGGCTCACATCCAAGGCAATGTGTATTCTGGCTAGGACCTAAGGGAATGCAATGAAGGTACTTTTCCCCCACTCCCCACTTTACTACAAGACCAAGCAAATCAAACAATTCTGGTATCTCCTGCATTGCTTAATTGGCACAGTCTTGTGAGTGTCTCCAAATAAACCAATCCTTCAAAAAAGGACACCAAACCCTCTTGGCGGGGGGAGGAGAAGGAGGGAGGGTTACTGCTATATGACATACATTAACACTTGCTGGCCACATGACAGGCCAGATGGAAAAAAGACAAATTGGAAGTGCCCTCATAAATCTTAGGTACTTCAGGTGAGAAGGAGCAATTGAAATGATATAGATCAAAAAGATACTGCACATTATTTCCTAGTCAATTTTGTCTTCTCACTATCCACCTGTTAAGATTGTGAGGCATTAGGAACATGGACTGTATTGGTGTTCCATCCAAAGCTAAGCACTTCATTCACAAATCGTCACCCCTAAAGCCATTCCACAAGGTTAACAAGAAAACATATGGAAACTTCTTGGGTTCCCACCAGTAGATAATGAAATCATCTGTTGGCAAACAAGGTTCTCTACTTCCAACTGGAAGTTAATTTTTTTTCAAAAATCAGTCAAGAAACAGACAGACAAGTTATAGATGCCAGAAATTCCAATTCTGAGGGTTACTATCACCACCTCATTCTTATTTTTCTGAATATTTAGCTCTGAAGACTGATTACTTATCCAGCATGCTGCAAGACAGCAGTATCATCCTCATTAGGAGACCTTCAACTATTTCACAACATTATATTTAAAAAAAGCCACCACTGACACAGATTTAATTGGAGGTCCTATCATTCCCAACTACTCAAAATTACACTCTTGATTTGGTGCCAAGGCAGGTGGCTCAGACTATTCAAATATCACCATCTGAATGTCTAGGGAAAACAAAAACCTCCCTAGCTTGGTCCAGTGACATTTTTACAAGCACTCCATTCGGCATCTTTTTTTCACTTCATTCTGTGAGCTACTTACCTGCTGATAATGTAAAAGATTTCCAGTGGGTAACTATGAAAAGTGGCCGAACAGCAAAGTAGCCAAAGGCAATTTAGGATGCAGTAAAGTATTAACTTACAATGACTCATAAAAATAAACATATGAGGATCTGCATTGGCAGTCAGTTAATCCAGAGTTTCCTAGATTTGTGACCCAAGTTTGTTTATTCCATAGACGGAAGTTTCAAACTACTCTTCCAAGGCAAAAGCACAAAATTGTAATGGGTCAGAAAATATCCTGTGATATTGGAGTGAGTTTTACTTTGATATAGTACCTTGTTATGTAGTTTTACCTGAATGTAGGATATCAACAGACTGTGTATTAAAGATCTGATTTCTAATAACATATTAAGTCCTGTAAGTGATTTTCCTTTGAGCACTGTTCACACACTTCTAGCATTTCCGTAGGTTGGGCTAAGCAAAGTAACTTCTACATTTTCACCTAAAGATGTGTCAGCTTGCCTTTTTTACTTCTTGCACAGTATGAAGCTATCCAGCTTCCTTTGTTAGCAGTAGCACCAGCTCTCGAATCAGCAGGGAGGTATGGGAGACTTACGCTGGTTACTCGACGGTAGATCTGCGCAGCATTTTGGCACTCAGAATAAGGATATTCAGACGTGGCCATCTCAAGCATACACATCCCAAAAGCATATACATCAACGGATTCATCGTATTTCTCCTCATACATCTCGGGTGCCATGAACTCTGGGGTACCTTAAATTAAAAGAACGATTCAGACTCTAAATGTCTCAAAGCGAGCAGAGGCTGCTGGCGTTACTCACCGCAGGAGGAAGTGGATGGGCAGACCTGTGAGAGAAGAGAAAGTGGAGGCAAAAAGAAGAGGGAGGAAACCCTTAGTCACTCTGTTGCATCAATGTACCCCACGGGTGTCCCACTGCAAGGCCTTTGTAAGAAATGAGATGAAAGGGTCCATATTTTGACTGCTTTTCACATATGTTACTCAACATAAGGGCAGAAATGGGAAACTTTGGCTACAATAAAAATTGGATCAGGAGATGAAGATCAAATTGAAGACATATGGAGAAAAAAAGTAAAAGACTAGCAAGACTGCAAACCAAATACTAGGTAAAGTTAGACACACTTACCTTTCCTCCCTGTAAGAAAGGAGGCAATGAGGCTTGTTTCCACATACCTATCCGCCCTCTGCTGCAAAAAAGTAGTACTGGTAAGAGCCCACAGCTAGTCTCTGACCTGTAACACTCCATTTACTTTTTGAAGTGGAACTGTTCAGAAAAGGCCTTGCAATGAAAAACCCAGTCACTACAGATATAGAGCTTCATAAGGAATGAATAAAAGTAATTTTCTGCAAAGGCCACTCACCAGAGCCCTTTTCTTCACATACTTACCTTCTCACCTGCAGTATATTTTATAGGCCTACTGCAGATACAGGCAATAGTGAGGAACATCCTACAGGCAAAAAAATACTTAGAAATACAGAGAGATTGAGTTACAGGCACAGAGCGTGAGATTCAACAAGTCCCAATGTAAATAGTTTGCAGAAGATGCACTGCCCCCTAACCCTCAATCACAGCACACTCTCCACAAGTGAAGAGATAGCACTGTATGATCAGGGCTCCTCCAAGTCAGAGATGCAAGAATTTAAGCAGTGAACTATTTCCTGCAAACTAACCAGATTTAAGACTGTTTGAAGATCAGTCAACCTAGCTTCCCTAATCCTTCCCCAAAACCCATAATCCAGAAGTCAATTATATCCAATTAGCCATAGGCTAACAATTGTTAGCAAGAACACAAAGTGATATGATTGAAGCTCAAAGCAGAAAACTAACATGGTACGGGCGTGTTTTGTAAGGAAATTTTATATATTGCCATTGTATATTTTTCCACTTTTATCAATATTTAAATACTACCCTGGTCAGGAAGCAGGAAACATTTTAATAGTGACAGCATGCAAAACATCTGCAAACTTATGTCAACAGTGTATTCAGGAGAACAGGTATAGGACCATTCAGCAATATAAGTTTGCTGTATTTTAATAAACTATATTGACACTAAATCAGTGTTAGCAGCACATTGAAAAGGACCACCTTGCTCCCTTGTTAGTCTGAATATAATGCAGACTATAAGAACAAAAGTTGATAAAACCAATTTTCCTGGATAATCCAATGTTTAGTTTGTCAGTTTCAAACTAGCTCAAACTAAAATAGGATACTCTACAATGTTAGATTGACAACCTAGCAGATTTGGGTATGTGGCTAGATGCTAAGATAGGTATCAAGATATATTATTGATAGAAAGGGAGACCTCTGTCACCAAAACTACTTTGTGTGCACCCATCAAACAAACTGGCAATAAATACAATTTCAGATTTAAATCAGTTTAATACCCCATAATCCAGCTACAGTGGTTTTATCAACAGTGTTCAACTAAGCCCTGGGGGGCAACATAATAAGCCTATATTCCCAAAATGCTTCCACAGATTGTAACCAAATACTAGGAGCACAGATATCAAAACCCTGCAACAAAAAAGATATTTAATCAGTACAGCAGAATGAGCCCCACAACTCCGAAGCAAAACCAGTATCACTTTTCTGAGCTCAGATCAGGTACTTTAAGAAGAGTACTTGAGTGAAATTTCTGCTGGGAGGGTCAAGTTTCCAAGTAAGTAGACTGGGTCTACCAGCCTCCAAAAACAATATAGGCTTACCTATCACACTCTTGGCAAAGGAAGCTCGTTTCAGGGTTGCCAGACCCAGGTCTCCTATCTTGACTGATCCAGTGGGGCCAGTGATGAAAATGTTGTCACATTTTAGGTCCCGGTGGATAATGGGAGGAGTGCGTGTGTGCAGAAACTGCAAGCCCTTCAATATCTGACGGCACCAACTTCTTAGTACTTTGATTTTCATCACTTTAAACCTTTTCAAATACCTGAGAAAAAGAACAGAGTAAAAAAGGGAACATATATTTCAGGTTCATTTGCTATGTTTTCACCATTAATTCTATTAACATATAAAAACAACTAATGTACAGAACTGAATCTAGTAATCTAGAGAGTATACTACAATTTATACGTGGCCTACTTATTACATTGAATGGTCCACTTTCAGTGTACTGAATGCTCTGGAACAGTACCATTCCATGACAGAGTGTCAGCGCTCCCTATTGGCTGCAGAGCTATAAGCTATGGAAGCAGCAAGCAGGTTTTTGGAGATAGGCAGGACAGGAATGGTGACTCTGGCTCTGCAGATCCACTCATCATTCCCCTCCTTGGCAAGGGTGGACAGCAACAGCTGTGACTCAAATAGATTTCATGCTGTCTTTTAGACAGCTACATTAGTCTGGTCCTGCTGACAGGCAGGACTGCAGTTCTTTAAAACTTTCAGAAGAGGAAAGACACTAGTTAGATTTCAAGAATTCATAAATAGCTAGTTCTGTCCTCTACCAAATCTCAGCTTTGCCTTCTACTTTAAGTCTGCCTACACGCCCCAATGTGACCAGAGTCTTTAAGCAAGTTGCCAAGCTAACCTCCATATAAGGTACATATTTTTAGTGAGCCTAAGAGCTGGCTTAGCCTATCTAGTTACTTTACATTTTGCTGTTTAATTTTGTTTACTACCCAGGAGGTAACTGCTGAATGTTCTGATGGATAAAATGGAACTCCAATTCTATAGTTGTAAAAATTGCTGATTTGACACAATATGACTTCAAATGCAGATAGCTGAAGGTTTCACTTTTTTTTATTCAGGTTCTAAAACCCTTTATTTCCAATTATTCCTTATTAAAATTGATATCTTCCATGCTGCACCACTGGCTCAGCAAAGCTATTCTCCCCCGCCCCCTGCCCACCATTCATTTTTCCTCTAATGTAGTGTTTAAGTAGCTAGTTCTGACCACTATCTTATATAAATATGCCTTTTCCTGGACACAGCAGAGGAAAAGAACACTGGAGAATGTCAAATTCTGAATGAATAGAAGTTTTGTTGGGCAGTGAGTGACTGCTATGAAGTCACCACAGCAACCACTCAGCTATTGAAATATTAATCCAAGCAACTCAGCCAGGGACCTAGGGTACAGTTCAAACTTGCCTCAACTTGACTAATCAAGTTAGCTGTTCTCAAAGGTCTCTCAAGAGATGTAGGAAAGGATTTGATCACTTAAAACCCAACTGAAAACACCATCTGGACTCATTACAGAACACTGGAAAGATGGAGGGACCTTTTAGTCCCAAGGATGCACTCTACTGAATGGACAATACAAATTCAACAAATCCAAACCACCTTTCAGAGAAGACATGGCACAGTCTCAAGTTTCTTGACACTCTATTGCTGGTCTCTGACATGGGTTTCAAAAAGGTCTAAATACAAGAGTCAGGCCAGAGATGGAACTTTTGTTTCCAGGCTTGTTAACAGGCTTCATCTGTGTCCACTTCTATACAGGTTTTTATACCAACCTCATCACCATTGTCTCTGAACACCAACAAGTAGTGCATTAAGTAATATGACTAACATCTGTCATGCATGGGTTGGTGTTCTCATCTTCTCCCTAGGAGGAGAATTGTGTATGCAGTGTAAGGTTTTCTTAGTTTTAAAAACGTACACGTGGCTGTGTGTTTATATTAGAGAAAGAAAGGTTGAAGAAATGTGCTTTGCACATGCAGAGGAAGGTGGTGACATTTGTGATGGTTCCTAGTTTATTCCAGTCTTGGACCAATCCTTGAGAAAGCTGTCTCCTGCACCACTCCAAGACAGTTGTCCTAATTCCTAAGACCAGCACTGAGGTCAGTACTATGTGATGCTACAAGACTGGGATTATCATGTTTACCCCAGACCACCAATGTGAGTGCTGGTTTCTGTGTATACACTTCATTAGAAGAACTGGTCTTGATTAAATCATTTGGACCAGTGCTTGCATAAGCTCACAGACATTAATTCCCATTACTACAATTCCTCTGGTTCAAAGAAAGCCCTTGAAATCAAGCTCCTAGTGATAATCCTGCTGTAAAACAGCTCTGTAAAAGCAATCAGGAGCCAAATCCAGAGGGAAATCAGAGCACAATTTAATGAGAGAACAAGGGCAGAAAGAAAGCAAGTCCAGGAAGAAAGAATGAAAGAGGCTCTGGTTCATATCAGCTACCACTCATGATTTTGGCCAAAATACTTTTTGCTACTGACACAGTCATTCATCTCTTTAATGCCTGTTCCAAGGGTCAAATGGTAGTTGCACTCTAGTTCAGCTTTTGGGATCTCCAATTACATTCTTGATTCTCAAATATGCTGGTCTATTGCCAGCTCCTCACTCCTAAAGGAACTGGGCTCATATCATCCTGCATCCCTGCAAGATTGATGTAAGTTTCCAAAAACACTGTCATAAGTTACCAATCACGTCACTTTTAAACCTCGCACAGACAACATTTTAAAAGGAAAAAGAAAACGTTACTCTAGTCCATTTCTAATGGAGACAATGCATCTTAAAACAAACATTAGTTACCAGGCAAATACCTGCTATCCTAACAGTAATTACATTGTTTCGGACATCAGCAGCAAATCCGAACAAATGGAAAGTCAGATTTGCAAACTGTGCATTGTTAAGTATTCGTTTAAAAGACTACCTGCAAGGAGGGGGGGGGGGGGGGGGGAATGGTCTTAATCCCTTTATGGTGTATGAAGGACCTGAAAAGGTTATTTTCTCCTCACTGCTTGATTTTTATACTAGAAAGTCAGATAGTCTAGCCTGGAAAAATGACGACTGTAGAAACTAGAGAACTATCACCACAAGAGATGAATGAAAGCTGAACAACTGAAAGGAGAAGGGATTTTAGTCAGACTGTTTAGAACTTGGTTTGTTTTTGTTGGCACTATCATTCCTGGAAAACGGTCATATTTGTAAAAACTGGGCATCCTCTCCTTCAACTAAAGTGTGAGTCTATGCTACACTGAGACTCCCTCAACAAGGCCAAAATGGACATTCCCAATATTTTGAAAGTAAAACCCAAGCAGAAAAAGCCACATAACTGTATTAGACCTTTTCACAGAATACTGCACCCCATATTCTTCAGTGATATTTTAATATAATTATGACAATCAATGTATTTTATGCAAGATAAATCATGTGAGGTATCATTGAAAAGGTTATGATTTACTGAATATGATTATCCTATTTGGATCATGGAACTTTTTGAATCTGAAGTTCGGAGTATTAGGCATATTTTGTTTAGTTGCTAGGTAAGCTCCTTTGATCTGTTTACTATCCCTTATAATCACCTAAAATCTATTTTTTGTAGTTAATAAACTTGTTTTTGCTTTGTCTAAAACCAGTGTGTGGGAGTCTTAACTCGGGGCAGAAAGCTGTTGTGTATTCCTCTTCACATTGAGGAAGGGGGAAAATTTCATGAGCTTACACTGTATAGTTCCCTGTGCAGCGCAAGACCGTATAATTTTGGGTTTACACTCCAAAGGGGATGCGTTCCTGAGTAGCTGGGAAGTTCCCTAGCTGGAGTCTTCCCAAGCAGGGAAGATCACAGCGTCTGCATGTAACTGCAGCTGGGTGTGTCCCTACCTGTATGTAGGCAGCTTGTCACAGCAGTACAATGTAAAGGGAGCCCAGGCTGGTGGGTCAGGGGGGCTCAGTGATACCCCAGTTCCAGGTGGCACCCTGGGGGGAACCCGTCACAATCATTTATTTTTAACAGTTAAATTTTGTTTAAAGAGAGAACCAGTAGGAAGTCTCGTCTTTGACATAAAAGTGCAATCCTTCCTCTGAGCTACGTGAGCCCCATTCAGTTAACGGAAAAAGAGAACACCATTTCTAAACATAGTTTTGAAAACTGAATATCTTTGTCTTATAAATGGCTCAGCCAACTCAACACTGCATCTCTCTTTTAAAAAACAGCAATGAACATTTCATTGGCTTTAAGAAGCAGTTCTTAGATGAACATTAGTTTTTAAAAAGCCACATTAAGTATCCTGACCTGTTAGATAATTTAAATTAAACCTAAAATAGTTTTAAATCTGAATTATATTTATGCTCTTTACACTTCTCTAATCTTTCACAATGAAAATAGACCAGATAATTTAGTTTTGTTTGCAGCCCATTTGAATGCATGTGAACACTGCAGGTCTTATTTAATAAACTACTTATTTAGAATTTATTTAGTAAAACACTTTCTTTAGAATGTTATAGGCTTGCTTTACAAAACAAAACTAACAGACAAATTTGACCGTCCCTTTCAAATTCTGCCAAAGATATGGAAACACGTTTTATTTTAGTTACAGACAACCCTGACATTCATTAGGACTTGGACAGGCAGATTCCTTAGCAGGATTAGGGCCTAAAAAGTAACATGAAATTAAAGCCATAAGAGTCTACAAACACAGTTATTCTCTTGCTGTATTAGAAACTTTAAGGAAAAAAAAATCAAAATAGGTTGTGATGACCGCTTCCCAATCCCTCTCAAAAAAACCAGAGTACAGCCCTACAATAAAGCAGACTTTCCCACATTCAGATAAAGGAAATGAGCAGAAGGCTATGAAGTCCACTAGGCAACTTGCTATAGCAATTTAATGTGGAAGACACTCAGACACTACCATCATGGGTAGCAGCATAAAGTTGTGAGACTGGTAAGTCTCCCTCATGGCTAGGGACCTACCAATTTCATGACTGTGAAAAACATGTCAAGGACTGCAAATAAGCCCTTCCCATCAAATCTGATCTTCCCGAAATCAGCCGGCCTGGGGAGGCACAGGACTTGTCCTTCCCCTGCACAGCTGTTATCGGAGGAAGACCAGACCCACCTCCACAGGCAGTGCAGAAGTGAGGATGTACCACCCTCACTTCTGCGTTGCAGCAGCCCCAGAACTGGACTCCGGGCTTCCACCCCCTGTGGCTCTTGCTGTGGGTCAGGTCGCCGGGTGGGGGGCTTCTGCCCCCCGCAGCTCCTGCAAGTGCTCAGGGCACTGGGCTCAGGACACCCGGGCTGAGGCCTGCTGCAGCCCCAGGCTACTGCTTCTCCCACACACCCCTGCAGCTCCTGCCAGGGCTACAGACCTGCCGGGGCTCAGGGCTGCCACCCCCAGCAGCTCCAGCCCCCACAGCTTCTGCCCAGCTCAGGGCCGTCTCCACCACCAAGGCTTGGGATGCCCAAACTTCAGGGTTGCTGCCACCACCGCCCGCCCCGTCACAGCTCCTGCCCAGGCTCAGGGCGCTGGAGATCCGGGGCTTCCACTCCCTCCCCACATGCCTTGTGCCCAGGCTCCAGCCGGGACTCAGGGCTTCCACACCTGCAGCTCCTGCCCAAGCTCAGGGACCTGTGCTATGGGCTGCCACGCCCCACAGCTCCACCCCGTCCCCCCCCACCGCTCCTGCCCAGATTTGGGGTTGCTGCCACCCCCCATGGCGCCAGCTGGGACTTGGGGTGCTCAGGCTGAGGGCTGCTACCCCGCCACAGTTTCTGCCCGGCTCCAGGCTTCTGCCCCTCCTGCTGGCTCCTGCCAGAGCTTGGGGTTTCAGCCCCCATGGCTCCACTCAGGGCACCTGAGCTTCGGGCTTCAGCCCCTGCAGCTCTTGCTGGGGTTTGGAGCTTCCACCCCATGGCTCCTGCCAGGGCTGGGCACCCATTTTTCAAATTGTCTGGGGCCCCTGGGCACAGGCCCCATGTGTTAATCCACCACTAGCCCTGACTAGCAATTAGGATCCCTGGTTAGGGTGCTCCCAGCAGCAATGGGGAGATCAGGCCTACCTCCACCTCCGGGAGCCTCCTCCAGCTCCAGGAAACTTCGCAGCGGCTGCTTTCACAACTGGGCTCTGAAGCATGAATTTGGTAAGGCCCTACTCATGGAGTTTAGCTAAATGACAGTCCAAACCAAAAGGGTCATCAGGATTACCCCCCGGCCCTCCGGCCGCAGGAACCCCGAGCCCCCCTCCCCAGCCCAGAGGAGCTCTGGGCTGGCCGAAGCCCCGAGCCCCCCTCCCCAGCCCAGAGGAGCTCTGGGCTGGCCGAAGCCCCGAGCCCCCCTCCCCAGCCCAGAGGAGCTCTGGGCTGGCCGAAGCCCCGAGCCCCCCTCCCCAGCCCAGAGGAGCTCTGGGCTGGCCGAAGCCCCGAGCCCCCCTCCCCAGCCCAGAGGAGCTCTGGGCTGGCCGAAGCCCCGAGCCCCTTCAACCCCCACACCTGACCAGAAGAGCCCCAGGCCAGCTGCAGCCCAGTGCCCCCCCAAGCAGAGGAGCCCCGGCACAACTGGCCAAAGCAGAGGAGCCCCAGCATGACTGGCCAAAGCCCTGAGCCGAGTCTCCCCTGCCCGGAGGAGCCCTAGCTGAGCTGGCTGAAGCCCTGAGCCGAGCTGAGCCAAGCCTCCCATGCCTGGAGGAGCCTGGGGCTGGCTGCAGCGGTGCCTCCCCTCCCCAGACCCAACCTGCCCACTAGCCAGGGGAAAAGCATCTGCATAAGATGTTTTTGATATGCCCCATGCAGGTTTCAAGGCTGCTGAGGAGGCGGTATGTGCCTCCTCAGCCGCTCCGAACCTGCATAGGGCATAATAAAGCAAAAACTTCACCACCAAACCCCACAACCAGGGGTCCAGTGGCCACAGCAGCACCAGGAGAGGCAGCGCCTCCCCTGGCTTATTGTACCCGCCACCCATGAATTGAGGTAAGCCAGGACTGAGTTATCTTCCCATTAGGCAATGCGGAAGCTCAGTCCATTTAAGTTTCCAAATCTGATCCAGTAAAATGATGATTAAGATGTTTCACCTAAAAGTTTTCTATTCCTTCTGTCCAGAGAGTCAACTATGTGAATGAATTTTAGAGGAAAGCAGTTACACAGCCTGGGGCACACGGTGCGGTGGCAGATAGGCTCCCACTTCAGGAACTAGTGTGCTTGTCCTGTTGTACTGTCCTGGGCTCAGACTCATCTGATCCCCAGTGGGAACAGAAGGTTAATGGGAAGACTCATGGGCTGGAGAGATTCTGGGGCAGAAAACTGTTGTCAAACCCGAACAAATGATGAAAGGATGTGTAAAATCCCAGAAGGGAGATTGATTTCAAAAACGTGTAAGATACAAAATAGAGAGGCAGAAATATTGGCATCACTAGCAATCAGCATAGCCTACCAACTAGGATGTGTGTAACCTGGAACAAGACAAACAAGAACGGTTCAGACTTATACAGTGTAAAAAAATGTGTTACCTTTTCTTGAGTCTGCAGATTGGAAAGATGTTAATTGACCCATTCAGCATAATGGATTATGTCTGCAACCTAAATTATCTTTAAGTGTCATTGTTAACTATTTACTTGTTTTAGTATAAACATCCAGTCCTTTCCTGCCTCCCACAATTCCTCAAGTGCCAAAACCCTTCCATCCATCTGAAAAAACTTCCAACAACTCAACCTAACACAAACTTTATTCCCAAATCCCAATAGCAAAAACAAATAGAATGCACCAAATTCTCTCCTAACACACTTGAAACATGGGTGCATATCCAGAGCTTTATGTCAAGACTTCAACTGTATTTCTCACAAGAAAGGCTCTGCAGAGCCATTCATTTATTAGAGACACCACTTTAATATAAAACTGAATTAAGTTTAAGTATTTTAGGAGTTTTTTTAATTAAAAATGCAAATATTTATGTACTAACAATGGATTGTATGTAATTCCATGAGGGAGACCACAACCTTCCAGGAACTAAGAACAGCAGGAGATAGTTAAGCAAATTCACTCAGGTTGTATCACCTCCTCCGAGCTACCACCTGGAAAGAGTCTCGCATATAGATTAATCAAACTAGATTATCCAGGGATCAACAGAAAGAAGGGACTTTCAGTTAAATAGCCTGAGTTAAAAAGGACTCTCAGCCTTCTCTCTGATCCAGCAGACAGATAGAACCTAGGGAGCCCCAATCCTTAGGGAAGGATGGAAGGTCTTTGGCCCACTGCAACCCCATTAGCAGAGTCGTCCCTAGCCATTTTGGTGCCCTACGCAGCCCCACCGTAGGGGAGGGTGGGCAGCTGACCCCAGGCCTTCCTGGGGGGCAGGAGCAGGTTGTGGGGCAGGGGAGGAAAAGTGCCCCCCCAGCACGGGACAGCTGAGCAGTTTGGGGCCGGGTCGCTCCACTTCCTGCCACCCGGTGAGTGGAGGGCAGGCCCGACCCCACACTCACAGGGCGGCAGGAAGTGGACCGACCCAGCCCCAGCCCATTCCACTCTGCTTTGCTCCCTTGGCTCCTAGCCTTGGCGGGGGGGGGGGGGGGGGGGGGGAGACGGACGACGGGGACACCAGCCCTCAGCACTCACCCGTGGCATGGCTGGAAGCCGGCAGAGTGGAGCGAGCTGGGGCCAGATCGCTCCACTTCCTGGTGAACACAGGGCAGGCCACACCCCTGCCGCAGTCCTCAGGGGAAGGGCTGGAGCAGGGGCTGGAGCAGCACGCAGATGCGTACTTGGCATATGGGTAAGGACGGCCCTGCCCATAAGACTTAGGTGTGTGTTTGAGCTGAAGATGTGATCAACTTGTGTCCAAATGAAAAACTGGGGGGAGAGGCAGGATTTGAAGGACTAATCACCACCCTGGGCCCTTCTTGGAGTGAGGGGGTGATGTCTGGTAAGCTTATTAACATGTGTAGATTCTTTTACTGTTTTTAAAGTGTTTTCGCTGTAATGCTTTTACCTTGAGAAAAAATGTGATTGTTCATAAAAGCAGTTTGGTAATTTAAAACTCTGGGCATGTATACTATGTACCACCTTGGAGCAGAGAAGCAAAGCACTCTTATACTGGGGAATGAGACAGCGAAGGTAGGGAAGTGTTCAGCCTGGAAATAGCACAGTCCAGAGGGGGAGAAAGCCATGTCTCCACCCATGAAAAGGGACAGTTTAGGGGCCGGGAGCAGGTGCCCTTGCTGTACCACAGCAGGGAAATACAGGTGCAACTGCCCTGAACTGTGACAACCACCTCAAATCTTTCCAACAGGCCAACAACTAGTCTACATTAAGGATCTATAACAATAAACCTAGAGCATAGCCTTGTTTGAAGGCTGAACCACCGGGGGGGGGGGGGGGGGGAGGAGGAGAGAAGAGAGACGGGGGTAGATGAGAGACACAACCCTTTCCTGAACAGTTCCTTGGCATGGCACAGGTAGAAAAGCATTCATGATTGTAACATTTCAGAGAAACAGATGCAGCACAAGGGATAAGCACTTCCCCTACGAACATAATCTAGAATTCTCATTGAAAAAAGGTATTTTTCCTGCTCTGTGCTCATTTGTGGCCATCAGTAAACCTCACAAAAACAAGCACGTCAGGGTATTTTGACTGAATGGATTATGAACTTGTTTACACAGACTGTTTCCAGCTCTATTTATTCACTAGAATTCAAGTCCTGTTAAAGACTTAAAAGGACAATTAAATGAATTATTTAATCTCTTCTTTATTACCCACTCACCCCCCCCAAAAAAAAGCCACACACACACACCACAATTTTAAGGATTTCCAGTTCCAAATAGGCAAAAACTGTGCACATGTTCAATGAACACCCAATTATGTCTAGCCTAAACCGAGGGAAGTTGCAAAGCTGCACTGAAGTATAATGTTCTCTGTAAGCTTGTAGTCACCACTAGAGGGCTTCCTTGCAACTCAATTTCCTAATGCTCACTTCAGCTCAGGCTTAAAACAGATTTACAGTTTCACAGAGAGCTCAATTACAGTCTGGAAGTTCAGACATTCACTTACTTTCAGAAATGACTTTAGAAATTCCCCATAAATTTTCCATTAAATAGAAAGCTTTTCAAATAACTTTTCTTACTTCTAGGCATTATTTGTATTGCGGTAGCACCCAGAGACCCCAATCAAATATCAGGGCCTGACTATGGCACTGTACAAAAGAAGCAGTCCCTGCCCCAAATTACTGCTCAAGTTCGATGCTATTAGCCCCATAATTAGAGTAATGGGCCATCCTTTGAGGTAGTGAGATTGATAAATTGTCTCAAACCACTTTCTAGTATACACAGGCAGAAAAAATTGTTTTTATTGTCTTGTTTTTAATTTCAAGGATTGAGGATACAAGCAGCGATCATATTAGTCTCTTTGTATCTCCCCCACCCCCAGCTTACATAGAGCTCTTCTTCAGGGCTAGGAAACTCAAAGAGTTCTGTTCAAGCTCAAAAGTTTGTCTTTCGCCAACAGAAGTTGGTCCAATAAAAGATATTACCTCACCCACCTTGTCTCTAATATCCTGGGACAAAGATGGCTGTAACACCACTACATTTTAAGTGTAAGACGGGGGCGGGGGAGATACAAAGAGACTAATAGGTTTCAGAGTAGCAGCCATGTTAGTCTGTATCCGCAAAAAGAACAGGAGTACTTGTGGCACCTTAGAGACTAACAAATTTATTAGTGCATAAGCTTTTGTGGGCTGAAGTCCACTACATCGGATGCATAGAATGGAACATATACATACACACACACACACAGAAGTTGGAAGTTTCCATACAAACTGTAAGAAGCTAATTAGTGAAGATGAGCTATTATCAGCAGGAGAAAAGAGACTAATAGGATCACTGCTTGTATCCTCAATCCTTGAAATTAAATATAACTTTCTGCCTGTGTATACTAGAAAGTGGTATGAGACAATTTATCAATCTCACTACCTCAAAGGATGGCCAATTACTCTAATTATGGGGCTAATAGCATCCAACTTGAGCAGTAATTTTAGGATTACAGAGAAAGCTTTAGTTTGCCTCCCTTCCAGCAATGGGTCTTTGGCCTTCGATATTATGAAAAGAAACACTGGTTTCCATTTTATTTCAACTTTCTGATCTCATGGCTAATCATTATCACACACCCCTCTTGTGCTTGAGCTCACTTACGTTTTCAACGTTCCAGATGTCATAAGTTCCGTCACAAGAACAATACATTTCTTTCCCTTCACTGTAGACTCCCAGGAATCATAGAACCGAACAATATTAGGATGCTGGAGCCCTTTCAGCATTTCAGCTTCCTCTTTAAATCTCTGTCGCTCTGACTTTGACAGCTTCCGATCCTAGCAAAAAAAATAAAAAGGTTATATATAAAAACCTATACGAAAATAGTCCACTTTAAACATGGGAAGGGCAGCAAGCTGAAAACGTGACAGGACTCTTGCACATTAGTAAGATTCTGAAGTCCACTCAGATTTATTCTCTTACAAGCAATTCACTCCACCCAATTGTCATTCAACTGCATATTTCGTGTTTTTTTTTTTTTTAAAAATGCACTATATAACTGCAGATGCATTCTGTTACTCCAGCTTTTTACCGGATTTAGTAGTTTATGCCATACAATTGCTCTCTAGAGAGTCATTATTCCTAGGGCTTGTCTACACTTACAGCACTATGGCAGCGCAGCTGCACCAGTGACGCTGTGCTGCTGTAACACATAGCGAAGACACTACCTATGCCAAAAGGAGAGCTTTTCCTGTCAGCACAGGTACTCCACCTCCCTAAGAGTCAGTAGCTATGTCAATGGGAGAAGTCCTCCTGTCGACAGAGTTATCTACACCAGGGGTTAGGTCGGTATCTTCTACACCCGAGCAACGTAGTTATACCATCATAGGTTTGTAGTATAAACTAGGGCTCACTCATCCTCGAGTCAGTTATTCTCCCCACCCCCTGGCCAAAAATCAGATTCACAGCTACTATTGCTTACGGGAAGCAGATACAGTGGTCCAATACATTTAAGGATACCCAAACATTAAGAAATATGCTTCAGAATTGCCTCTTTTGTATGCAGACTAAACATGTTAGTATTTCCCTGCTGCAAGCAGATCAATATCAAGAGTATAGGACTGAACTCTACATTTAGAGATTTATGATTGGTCCACACCTAAAACTTAGTTAACACCCCTGACTGACAGCTAGTTCGACCTCTCTCTTGGGTGAGAAAAAGTATGCCAACCTAAGCCCCATTACAGACACTGCTATGTTAATGGAAGAATTCTTGCATCAGCCTAACTACCAGCTCTTACGAGGATGGATTCACTACAGTACTTTGAAGTCGCAGCTCGGGCTCTGAAGCCTACAGGAGGAAGGTTGGTCTTCAGAGTGCGAGCCGCAACTTCAAAACATTGTTTCTACAGCTACTTTTAGAGGACTAGTCCAAGCCCCAATAGCCTGAATCCATCAACCTGGGCTAGGAGGCTCGCTCCAAAATGTTAAGTAGATATTCCCTAAATGTGACTTCCAAATAGTATTCAGGCTATATCTATACTACAGCAGCGCAGATGCACCAATGTAGGGCTTCTGGTGAAGACCTGTAGATTGGTATAATTTACTTCACTCAGAAGTGTGAACAAAGTAACTTGTAGTGTAGACACAGCCACAGCCATGCTAATCTCTCCAAACTATCCTTTATTCAGTTAGAGATCTTTAACTATTTCAAAAAGTCTCTCCACTGAAGCCTTATGTTATGGAGGAACTGAGGCTATTTTCCAGATGGAACATTATAATTTAAAGACAAGTGCAAGAAGTGTAAAGATTTTCCAGATGAAAATGAGGAAAAAAAAAAATCAAACACGGCACGTGAGCCAATTTTCAATGGCACGCTGCTGTCTGTCAGGGACCCCAGCAGACAGCAGCGTGCCACTAAAAATCCTGCCTGGCCCAGCCCGCTCTTCTCCACCCCCCTGCTCTCTCCTTGCAGGGCAGGCAAACTTCTCCCTTGTCCCCCCGGTGTGCTGGGTTCCTGCCCCTCCTTCTCTCCCTCCCTGCCACCGATCAGCTGACAACCCTTGCTACGGAGGGGGAGAGGGAAAAGCGGAGCCACAGAGCGCTCATGCTCTCTGCTCCGGGGACCTTGTGGAAGGGGGTGGAATCGACATATCCCCTCCAGCCCCCTGTCGTGAGCCACTCAGGACAGGGGGCTGGGAGCACCCCCACAACCCCCCCACACACGCCCCCAGCCCTCTGCCCTGACTCCTGCACCTCCCCCCCACACACACACCCAGCCCTCTGCCCTGACTCCTGCACCTCCCCCACACACACACACCCCCAGCCCTCTGCCCTGACTCCTGCACCTCCCCCCCCCCCACACACACACCCAGCCCTCTGCCCTGACTCCTGCACCTCCCCCCCACACACACACAGCCCTCTGCCCTGACTCCTGCACCTCCCCCCCCCCACACACACACCCCCAGCCCTCCGCCCTGACTCCTGCACCTCCCCCACACACACACACACCCAGCCCTCTGCCCTGACTCCTGCACCTCCCCCACACACACACACACCCAGCCCTCTGCCCTGACTCCTGCACCTCCCCCACACACACACACCCAGCCCCCTGCCCTGACTCCTGCACCCCCCCACACACACACACCCAGCCCCCTGCCCTGACTCCTGCACCCCCCCACACACACACACCCAGCCCCCTGCCCTGACTCCTGCACCCCCCACACACACACACCCAGCCCCGACTCCTGCACCCCCACACTCCATGCCCTGACTCGTGCACCCCCCACATCCCCACCCACACCCTGAGCACCAAATGGGAGCTGCCGAGGTAAGCGCTCCACACCCAGACCTCCTGCCCCAACCCTGAGCCCCCTCCCTCATTCTAGCTCCTGGCCAGACCCTGCACCCCAACCCCCAGCCCTGTGCTCAGCACACTCCCATCCTCATCTCAGTGCAGAGAGAAGAAGAGAATGGCTAGAACCAGGGAGAAGGTAGGTACCTACTCTCTGTGGACAGGGCTGGGACCCCAGACCGGCAGCGGGGCCAGCAGGAGCCAGCGGACGGACCCCCAGACCGGCCGCCAGCCCCGCTCAGCCCGCTGCTGGTCTGGAGTTCTGGCTGCCGGCCCCTTGCCAGCTGGAACCCCATGCCGGCAGCAGGCTGAGCAGGCCAGCAGTGTAAGATCAGCATTTTAATTTAATTTTAAATGACGCTTCTTAAACATTTTGAAAACCTTGTTTACATACAATAGTTTAGTTATATAATATATAGACTTATAGCAAGAGACCTTCTAAAAAACGTTAAAATGTATTATTGGCACACGAAACCTTAAATTAAAAGTGAATAAATGAAGACTTGGCACATCACTTCTAAAAGGTTGCCGACCCAGAGTTATATATACAGCTCACCATTACCTACTTTGTAAAAACTACTCAGCCACAATGGCCTACTTTAAAACATGTGCATCTCAAATACTGAATTATATTTTATAATCCTGTTTGAGCATTATCGTAAAACAAAAGAATGAAGTGATATGACTGAAGGGTCATGACAAGTTATTTGGCTTATAGGTAACTTAACATTCAATATTTCTAATTCTTCCCATTTCAGGAATGAATGTATGCCAATTATGGTTACTTTCCAAGTAAAAACAGAGCATACATGCTTACTGCATATGTGTCTTTGGCAAGTGTATGTTTATAGGTCTCATGTCACTGTATGTCTCAAGTGTAGATTTGATTTTGCAGTCTGACTGAAACTAATAAGACTTTTCTGTTCCCTAAAAATAAGAGACAGTAAAGACTCCAGGTAAGGACCAGTTAAAGGTTAAATAGCATTTCTTTCTACAATATGAATGAATGACAGTAAAAGCAATGCATCACATTTTTAAACACACAATCAACATATCCGTGTATCAGCAGAACTGCATCATATACACATGCTTCCTGGCAGAAGCCCTCAATATTTGGGCCAGCACATAAAATCTCCAATATGAGACACTCTGCTCTCAATATCAGGTGTACCATGTTCCTGGCCACTGCTCCACGGCCTTGACTCCAAATATAGATACTTTTAAGAAAAATTATATAATATATATGTACTTGTGTTGATACTACACAATAAATATTTGTTTTTGTTTTTGGACAATCTGCAAACTAAACTCGTTTCAGTACGTGAATATTTAGACTGTACTTTAGACCAGCTTTTATTACTGAAAAAGTCTATCAAGCTTTTAAGTTTATAATAAAAAATTATAGCCACAAACTTAGCAAAACCATTCAAGATTAAGTCAGGAAATAACCTTATTTCTCTCTACTACTGTCTTGAGTTTCTCTATTAAAATTGGCTTAAAGCATTCCCAATGCTATAATTTTCTAGGTGTATAGTGTTCATCAGAATGCATTTGTAAAAATAAACTTTATGCTACCTAAAGTGCTTTATTACAAACTTTGCTAAAATCAGTTTTAGACCATTATATTAAGTTCTCATATTGTAAATACCTTACATCTCATCCCAAACTCAGATGATTCAACTTCCTCACATCATTGCAATACTACCACCAAAGCTCAAAAGAGAATTTAACTAATGTTGCTCCTGGTTACATACATACCCATAATGGGCATGCATAAGTTGAGCCATTTTGTCCTCACTGGTTACATCAATGCTGATGTCATGTCCCTATAGATATAACTGTTGTGCTGAAGACAGACACTCAACACTGAGCACTGGCAGGAAGTCATGGCAAAAGCAGTGAAGTGAGTAATTAAGCATCTGCTTAAGAAGTCATGCTGTGCTAATAGTTTGGGACACATTTGCACACTTAATGCATGCCAGCAAGTTTCAAGCTGGGGTAAGTAGTTGTATTTTCACAATGGAAGGAAAATAAAGAGGGGGAGGCCTTAAGTTTTGCTGCTCCAGTATTCTAATGCAATATTATCTTCAAAGACATATGGGGAAAGGGCAGAGGGAGGAGACACCACTTGTCCACTGAACCACCAGTAAGTACCAACTTTACCTTAATACTATTCTAGAGCAGGTCTACACTTAAAATGCTGAAGCGGTGCAGCTAGTAGCACTTCAGTAAAGACTACTACACCAACGGGACCTAATTCACCTCCATGACACACAGTAGCTATATCAACAGGAAAAGCCCTCCTGCAGACCTAGTGCTGTCTACACTGAGGGCTAGGTCAGTATAACTGCATCACTCAAGCATGTGGATTTTTCACACCCAAGTGACATAGTTATACTGATAAAAAGAAAAGGAGGACTTGTGGCACCTTAGAGACTAACAAATTTATTTGAGCACAAGCTTTCGTGAGCTACAGCTCACTTCATCGGATGCATTCAGTCGAAAGCTTATGCTCAAATAAATTTGTTAGACTCTAAGGTACCACAAGTCCTCCTTTTCTTTTTGTGAATACAGACTAAGCCTATGTCTACACTACGAAATCAGGTCGAATTTATAGAAGTCGGTTTTTTAGAAATCGGTTTTATATATTCGAGTGTGTGTATCCCCACAGAAAATGCTCTAAGTGCATTAACTCGGCGGAGTGCTTCCACAGTACCGAGGCTAGCGTCGACTTCCGGAGTGTTGCACTGTGGGTGGCTATCGCACAGTTCCCGCAGTCTCCGCTGCCCATTGGAGTTCTGGGTTGAGATCCCAATGCCTGATGGGGCTAAAACATTGTCGCGGGTGGTTCTGGGTACATATCGTCAGGCCCCCGTTCCTTCCCTCCCTTCCTCCGTGAAAGCAAGGGCAGACAATTGTTTCGCGCCTTTTTTCCTGAGTTACCTGTGCAGACGCCATACCACGGCAAGCATGGAGCCCGCTCAGATAACCGTCACTGTATGTCTCCTGGGTGCTGGCAGACACGGTACTGCATTGCTACACAGTAGCAGCAACCCATTGCCTTCTGGCAGCAGACAGTGCAAAATGACTGGTAGCCGTCATCGTCATGTCCGAGGTGCTCCTGGCTGCGTCGGCCGGGAGCACCTGGACAGACATGGGCGCAGGGAGTAAGTTTGGAGTGACTTGACCAGGTCATTCTCTTTAGTCCTGCAGTCAGTCCTATTGAACCGTCTTATGGTGAGCAGGCAGGCGATATGGATTGCTAGCAGTTGTACTGTACCATCTTCTGTCAGGCAGGCAAGAGATGAGGATAACTAGCAGTCGTATTGCACCGTCTTCTGCCGAGCAGCCATGAGATGTGGATGGCTTGCAGTCCTTCTGCACCGTCTGCTGCCCGCCAAAGATGTAAAAGATAGATGGAGTGGATCAAAACAAGAAATAGACCAGATTTGTTTTGTACTCATTTGCTTCCCCCCCTACCCTATCTAGGGGACTCATTCCTCTAGGTCACACTGCAGTCACTCACAGAGAAGGTGCAACAAGGTAAATCTGGCCATGTATCAATCAGAGGCCAGACTAACCTCATTGTTCCAATAAGAACAATAACTTAGGTGCACCATTTCTTATTGGAACCCTCCATGAAGTCCTGCCTGAAATACTCCTTGATGTAAAGCCACCCCCTTTGTTGATTTTAGCTCCCTGAAGCCAACCCTGTAAGCCGTGTCCTCAGTCGCCCCTCCCTGCGTCAGAGCAACGGCAAACAATTGTGCATCTGAGTTGAGAGTGCTGTCCAGAGCAGTCACAATGGAGCACTCTGATGGGGCTAAAACATTGTCATGGGTGGTTCTGGGTACATATCGTCAGGCCCCCGTTGCCTCCCTCCCTCCGTGAAAGCAAGGGCAGACAATCGTTTCGTGCCTTTTTTCTGTGCGGATGCCATACCAAGGCAAGCATGGAGGCCACTCAGCTCACTTTGGCAATTAGGAGCACATTAAACACCACACGCATTATCCAGCAGTATATGCAGCACCAGAACCTGGCAGAGCGATACTGGGCGAGGAGGCGACGTCAGCGCGGTCACGTGAGTGATCAGGACATGGACACATTTCTCTGAAAGCATGGGCCCTGCCAATGCATGCATCATGGTGCTAATGGGGCAGGTTCATGCTGTGGAACGCCAATTCTGGGCTCGGGAAACAAGCACAGACTGGTGGGACCGCATAGTGTTGCGGGTCTGGGACGATTCCCAGTGGCTGCAAAACTTTCGCATGCGTAAGGGCACTTTCATGGAACTTTGTGACTTGCTTTCCCCTGCCCTGAGGCGCATGAATACCAAGGTGAGAGCAGCCCTCACAGTTAAGCGAGTGGCGATAGCCCTGTGGAAGCTTGCAACGCCAGACAGCTACCGGTCAGTTGGGAATCAAATCTACTGTTGGGGCTGCTGCGATGCAAGTAGCCAAACGCAATCAAAGATCTGCTGATATCAAGGGTAGTGACCCTGGGAAATGTGCAGGTCATAGTGGATGTCTTTGCTGCAATGGGATTCCTTAACTGTGGTGGAGCCATAGACGGAACCCATATCCCTATCTTGGCACCGGAGCACCAAGCTGGCGAGTACATAAACCACAAGGGGTACTTTTCAATAGTGCTGCAAGCTCTGGTGGATCACAAGGGATGTTTCACCAACATCAACGTGGGATGGCTGGGAAAGGTACATGACGCTCGCATCTTCAGGAACTCTGGTCTGTTAAAGGGACTTTATTCCCAGACCAGAAAGTAACTGTTGGGGACGTTGAAATGCCTATATGTATCCTTGGGGACCCAGCCTACCCCTTAATGCCATGGCTCATGAAGCCGTACACAGGCAGCCTGGACAGTAGTCAGGAGCTGTTCAACTACAGCTGAGCAAGTGCAGAATGGTGGTAGAATGTGCATTTGGACGTTTAAAGGCGCGCTGGTGCAGTTTACTGACTCGCTTAGACCTCAGCGAAACCAATATTCCCACTGTTATTACTGCTTGCTGTGTGCTCCACAATATCTGTAAGAGTAAGGGGGAGACGTTTATGGCAGGGTGGGAGGTTGAGGCAAATCGCCTGGCTGCTGGTTACGCGCAGCCAGACACCAGGGCGGTTAGAAGAGCACAGGAGGGCGCGGTACGCATCAGAGAAGCTTTGAAAACCAGTTGCATGACTGGCCAGGCTACGGTGTGAAAGTTCTCTTTGTTTCTCCTTGATGAAACCCCCCGCCCCTTGGTTCACTCTACTTCCTTGCAAGCTAACCACCTTCCCCTCCTCCCTTTAATCATTGCTTGCAGAGGCAATAAAGTCATTGTTGCTTCACATTCATGCATTCGTTATTCATTCATCACACAAATAGGGGGACGACTACCAAGGTAGCCCAGGAGGGGTGGTGGAGGAGGGAAGGAAAATGCCACACAGCACTTTCAAAGTTTACAACTTTAAAATTTATTGAATGCCAGCCTTCTTTTTTTTGGGCAATCCTCTGTGGCGGAGTGGCTGGTTGGCCGGTGGCCCCCCCACCGCGTTCTTGCACGTCTGGGTGTGGAGGCTATGGAACTTGGGGAGGAGGGCGGTTGGTTACACAGGGGCTGTAGTGGCAGTCTGTGCTCCAGCTGCCTTTGCTGCAGCTCAACCATACACTGGAGCATACTGGTTTGGTCCTCCAGCAGCCTCAGCATTGAATCCTGCCTCCTCTCATCACGCTGCCGCCACATTTGAGCTTCAGCCCTCTCTTCAGCCCGCCACTTACTCTCTTCAGCCCATCATCTCTCCTCCCGGTCATTTTGTGCTTTCCTGCACTCCACGCATTCGTCTGTGCTCGGTCAGTGTGGTAGGACAGCATGAGCTCAGAGAACATTTCATCACAAGTGCGTTTTTTTTCCTTTCTAATCTTCACTAGCCTCTGGGAAGGAGAAGATCCTGTGATCATTGAAACACATGCAGCTGGTGGAGAAAAAGGGACAGCGGTATTTAAAAAGACATTTTATAAAACAGTGGCTACACTCTTTCAGGGTAAACCTTGCTGTTAACATTACATACATACAACATGACACGGTCGCATTTTGCCTCCCCCTACCGCGTGGCTACCCCCTCAACCCTCTCCCCCCCCCCGTGGCTAACAGCGGGGAACATTTCTGTTCAGCCACAGGTAAACAGCCCAGCAGGAACGGGCTCCTTTGAGTGTCCCCTGAAGAAAAGCACCCTATTTCAACCAGGTGACCATGAATGATATCTCACTCTCCTGAGGGTAACAGGGAGATAAAGAACGGATGTTGTTTGAACGCCAGCAAACATACACTGCAATGCTTTGTTGTACAATGATTCCCAAGTACGTGTTACTGGCCTGGAGTGGTAAAGTGTCCTACCATGGAGGACGCAATAAGGCTGCCCTCCCCAGAAACCTTTTGCAAAGGCTTTGGGAGTACATCCAGGAGAGCCACAAATGCCAGGGCAAAGTAATCCTTTCACATGCTTGCTTTTAAACCATGTATAGTATTTTAAAAAGGTACACTCACCGGAGGACCCTTCTCTGCCTGCCGGGTCCAGGAGGCAGCATTGGGTGGGTTCGGGGGGGGTACTGGCTCCAGGTCCAGGGTGAGAAACAGTTCCTGGCTGTTGGGAAAACCGGTTTCTCCGGTTGCTTGCTGTGAGCTATCTACAACCTCATCATCATCTTCTTAGTCCCCAAAACCTGCTTCCGTGTTACCTCCATCTCCATTGAAGGTATCAAACAACACGGCTGGGGTAGTGGTGGCTGAACCCCCTAAAATGGCATGCAGCTCATCATAGAAGCGGCATGTTTGGGGCTCTGACCCGGAGCGGCCATTCGCCTCTCTGGTTTTCTGGTAGGCTTGCCTCAGCTCCTTAAGTTTAACGCGGCACTGCTTCGGGTCCCTGTTATGGCCTCTGTCCTTCATGCCCTGGGAGATTTTGACAAAGGTTTTGGCATTTCAAAAACTGGAACGCAGTTCTGATAGCACGGATTCCTCTCCCCATACAGCGATCAGATCCCGTACCTCCCGTTCAGTCCATGCTGGAGCTCTTTTGCAATTCTGGGACTCCATCATGGTCACCTCTGCTGATGAGCTCTGCATGGTCACCTACAGCTTGCCACGCTGGCCAAACAGGAAATGAGATTCAAAAGTTCGCAGTTCTTTTCCTGTCTACCTGGCCAGTGCATCTGAGTTGAGAGTGCTGTCCAGAGAGGTCACAATGGAGCACTCTGGGATAGCTCCCGGAGGCCAATACCGTTGAACTGTGTCCACAGTACCCCAAATTCGACCCAGCAAGGCCGATTTAAGCACTAATCCACTTGTCAGGGGTGAAGTAAGGAAATCGATTTTAAGAGCCCTTTAAGTCGAAATAAAGGGCTTCATCATGTGGACGGGTGCAGGTTTACATCAATTTAACGCTGCTAAATTCGACCTAAAGTCCTAGTGTAGACCAGGGCTATGATGGCTGCTACTCTGAAACCAGTTATACTGATGTAACTCTGTAGTGTAGACCTGCTTTAGTCACAGTTTCCCTTCCACTCTCCATAATCACACCCATAACTGCTACAAGCCTTAAGATTCCCCTCACTGTTAAGACATATCCATGCAGGCTTATAGCAGAAACATGTTGATATTTAGAGGTTAATTTTTCAAGAGCACATGCACAATTGTGTGCTTAGTTTGTGCACATGCAAATATTACCAAACCATGTATTTGCACACTCCCAAAGGGCTAGTTATGTACCAAACTGGTCATTTGCACATGCAACAAACTGCCTTTAGTTGTGCATAACTTGTATTTTAAAAAATTAGTCCCCTAATACTGTAACAACTGGCACAAGTTTAATATTAGCCTTTTTACATTTCTAGAGCCTAAAACCTATTAGTTCTATAGTAGACTTCTTTGTGTGTGAAGATGAGCTACAGCAACTCCCATCGCATATTCACCTTTAGACACTCTTCTGTCGAAACTGAGCTGTCTGAGGGAGTGTCTACATTTACAGCAGCACAGCTGCACCAGTGCAGCTGTGCCAATGTAGTGCTTAGTGAAGACACTGCCTACACCAATGGGAGAGCTTCTAACATCAGTATAGGTACTTCACCTCCCCAGCAGGTTGTAGCTATGTCAACAGGAGAAGCCCTCCCGTCGACATATCACTGTCTACAGATCAGTGGTTAGGTTGATATAACTACGTTGTTCAGGCGTGTGGATTTTCCACACCCAAGTGAGGCAGTTACACATTTGTTTGTAGTGTCGACAGGGGTGAGTCTGTGAAAACCTGACAGCCTCTATCTTAAGGTCCCTAATCTTCCTTGTACAAACATACCACTTCAGGAAAAGCAATAGTCTTAATAGCCACTGTTGCTGAACAATTGGACACCTTTATTGAATCCATGAAATAGTCCACCTATCCCCCACCCCCGATGTGGCCAATCCTGTTAGAGAGGTACCATTAGGCATGAAAGCTATGAAGAAAAGTGGCAAGATGAAAGAATTAAACAAAAATCACTAATATTGACATACAAGAAACTTCTCTAAGACAGTGGTTCTCAACTTTTTCTACATCAGGACTCCTCCCCCTGCCATCTAGCCAAGATGGAGCTAGAATGCCCTCACTTTCAAGAATACGGGAAGGGCAGGGTTATGATCTCTAGGTTGAGAACCTATACTGCAGGAGAATCATTACCCCAATTCTACCTATCTTAACTGAACATAAAAATTTCCATTTTTTGTAGATTCCACATATTTGATGACTGTCAAGGCATGTTACAAAGCTCATCTTTTATCTCCCAAAATTTGAAACGGGAAGTATTGTACTTAAGGGTGGGAAACTGAGGGAGAAGAGCAGATTGTTTGTGGCAGGTTGTTTAAGATAAATTCCTGAACTTGGGTTAAGGGATTTCAAGGGCACCTGAATTATATGGACAGAAGCCCTATTTAGCATTTTTGTAAATCTGAATAGGCATCTAAAGTGATCATTTCAGCACATACCTACTGCTCTGAGTCACTAGCAATTCCAGGTATTCTGACTAGATGTTTAAAAGCCAGCAGGTTAACATTAACCAACTGCAAGTAGGGTAAGTAAAGGAATAAGTCAAGCACCCAGAACACACACACACACACAAAAAGAGGAAAGCAACTGAAAGGTGTTTGCACTCAATTCAGCAGTATAGATCCAATTTTAGTGAAAGGAGAAACAGAAAGGACTGGAAACTTGACATCCTTCACTTCAATGAGTTAATAGAAACCCATGCTACTGTCACTATAAGCACCCTTTAAGTGGGGGAAAATGACTCGTTCACTGAAATGGAAAAAACTTACTTGAGCAAAAACAACTAAGACAACTTAGGACAGAATAAAGCAAACATCAAAATCTAGAATTTAGAAGAAATAATGCAGTCATTTGGTATCTTCAAGCCATTGGGGTACACAGGCAAGACAAACAAGCAGTTAAATCCATTTTAGGAAGTGAAATTGAGAAGGGTTTGACAGCCTGTATATTTAGTGTTGCATAAAATGGACAGCATTGTTCTTCCTGAATTGATATCTACCCCCAAGGTCTCAGTGTCATATCCCAACGACAGGGTTGCCTTCAGAACAAACTGGAGCAGATGCATCAAGCCTACACTGTTCATTTCATTCATTCCTTTCCACCTACATTAAATTGTTTTGACAAGCCAGAACAACAAAAAAGCAAGGCTACCCAGCACATGACTTGAACTTCTGTAGAGCCAGGGTCCTGGAACAGAGACACGCAGCAAGAGAAACAATTGTTCAGCTCAGTACCATTCAATTTTTTTTTCTTGGCAGATGCTATTTATCCATGTATTTTCCATTGCAATTTCTTTCAGTTGGGAGACAGATGGCTGTATCAGAGCTGTTGTACATTGTGCAATGACTGGTAAAACATTTGAAAGACCCACTTTAGTCAGCCATGCCAAGCAAGATATAGCCTCACCAACTCCTTTCCCTCTTGTATTATGTTCGTACATTGAAAACACTAACTGAAACAACCATCACCCTCCCCTCTAAGGTACCTTATATGAGGCACTGACACAGATAATGCAGTAGCTTAAGTTCCCATAAAAATACTTGCCTCTTGGCAGCCCAAAGTATGCACACATCCAGTGAACATTTACAGCTGGGTCTTGATATGTTTTATTTGGCTTTCCTGTTTTTAGGGACAGTTAATACATTTGAGATCCCCAATAGGTAGCTTCATGTACAATGAAAGGAAAGGGGATTGCTAAACATATCATTTAACCAATATGTGTATGTTACCACTGCCTTTTAGATCATGAAATACTACAGTGGACTGGGCCACATTCTGAATCAACTCAACAGTTCATTCTGTCTGGAAAATCCACATGTCAGCATCTCTCTGTAGCGTTTCTTCTGAGTACATGATTTGGAGAGGTTCAGGGTTGGGTAGTGGCGGAGTTCAGTATTTCCCTTTTTGTAATAGTCAATACTAAAACAGAATAGTAAGCCTTCTAACACAAGTGATTGTTTACACTTACAGTAAAGCCTAGCTTGGTTTACATCTGACAGACAGCTATTCAAACAGAGCTACATATTGCAGCCACATTGCATTTTGCTCTACCAAAAACCAACACAGAAGCAGTGAACAGGATAATGCACAGCAAAATTCTTATACAATAGAAGGACTTACAAATAATTTTTAATTGTTATCAGTTTTCTGCCTACTTGCTTGTAACAACCAAACCATCAGGTTTTTTTGACACCTGTACACAATGCTGTGGAACACAGGGGACTGGCAGGAAGAAAGCAATTAGAAGAAAGTTCTAGTATAGAGGGAACAAAGCAGGACAACAAAAGAGTGTTCACATTAGGTCTTTTTTTAACCTTAGTTCGTTCATCTCATTTCACAAAGTCAAGAGAGAGCTTAGACTTAGGGTCCAATTCTTTATATACACCTTTCACATATCACTAGGTTATTTCCCTCAATGAAAAACTGCACCCCAAATGGGCCTTCACGTAGACAGCTAGAGACCAAGCTCCTGTCAGTTGCTATATTCATGAAATGCCAAATGAGCAAGTTCTGAGTTGTCAGGGGTCCCTCCCCACTCTCAACTCTAGAGTACAGATGTGAGGACCCGCATGAAAGACCCCCTAATCTTATTTCTACCAGCTCAGGTTAAAAACTTCCCGAAGGCACAAATCCTTTCTTGTCCTTGGATGGGTACTGCTGCCACCACCAAGTGAGTTAGACAAAGATTCAGGAAGAGGATGCTTAGAGTTAGTTTCCTTAAAATATCCCCCCAAGCCCCTTCACCCCCTTTCCTGGGGAGGCTTGAGAATAATACACCAACCAAATAGGTTAGCAAGGTGAGCACAGACCAGACCCTTGTGTTTTTAGGGCACTAAAAACCAATCAGGTTCTTAAAAAGAGACCTTTATTATAAAAACAAAATAAAAGCAGCACCTCTGTAAAATCAGGAAAATAATTTTACAGGGTTATCAAATTCAAAAAAACACAGGATTCCCCTCTAAGTAAAAAACTTTAAAATTACAAAAAACAAACAAAACAAAAACAAAAATCAGGAATAAACCTCCCTCTTAGCCTAGTGAAAATTCACAAGCTAAAACAAAAGATTTTCTAACGCATTTCCTTGCTATTACTTACTATTTCTGTAATTTTAGAAGTATTCAGTCGGAGCTGGATTACTTGCTTGGTCGCTCTTTGTCTTGGAGAGAACACCGAGCACAAAACAAAAACCTTCCCCCACAGATTTGAAAGTATCTTCTCCCCTTATTGGTCCTTTTGGTCAGGTGCCAACCAGGTTTTCTCAACTTCTTAACCCTTTATAGGTAAAAGATTTCACGCTACCCTTGGCTGCATGTTTATAACATGAGTGAAGTAGAAATCTTATGCATAGTTCTTATCTTGGAATTTGTTACAGTCAATGTTTATGTGATAGCCACTTGTGTTCTATTGCTCCTCTAAAAGACCGCCTGTTGGAAGCCTCCCTGACAACATGCCATTTAAGGGCACAGTCTTTGGTAAGACCGATTTAAAAGGAGACACCCTGCACTAGGCCAACTTATTCAGCCCTGCATCACATCCCTCCCCGCAACCTCCTCCCACTCATGAATAATACCGCTTCTAAATTTTTGGTCTTCACTTTTGATAACCTGCATAATTGATTCAGATAACTGTCCTAGCTGGTGAACAAAAATACCTACTCCCACAACAGTACTCCAATACTTTACCATGCCAGGTATTGACTTCCCAATTTTTCTCCTGATAAATAAAATGTTAATTGCAGCAGTATGCATTGACTTTCAGAGTTTAGTTTTTCCAGGACTTGGGATTTTTCAATTGTCCAGCAGTTCCCAGTTGATCCCCTTAAAGAACTGTTCCTCCTCCTGCACCCTAAAATCATTGCACAACACTGACACAATAATAGCTCAAAAACAGAGCTAATCTAAAGCTTTCTGTGAAATCACCAGATCTTTGGTCTTGTGCACATTGATATGCTGCCTCAGGAATTCCATATACATACACACACACAAGATTGGAATCAATATTTTTCTAAAAGAAGTTACTGCACAGAAGCAAAACCACCACCTAACACTATGCAGAGGTAGATGTAAGGAAGAGAAGGTTACTCACCTTTGCAGTAACTGAGGTTCTTCAAAATGTGTCCCCCGATGGTGCTCCACTTCAAGTAACTGCACTCCGGCGCCTCTAGTCGGAGAATTTCTACAGCAGTGCCCAGTTGGGCCACACATGCATTCTCCCCATCTCACGCCGTCAGTGGTGATTAACTAGTACTGTGTGACCAACCCTCCCGCCCCCAACCCCCTGTTCCTTCTCTACCACAGAGGACCTTCTGATAGCTCCAAAGTAGAGGGGAGGAGAGTAGGTAATGGTGCACCTACAGGGAAATATCGAGGAACCTCAGTTATTATACAAGGTTTTTTTCTCCAAGTGATGTCCCTGCGGGTCCTCCACTTCAGGAAACTGTAGAGTAGTGCCCCGCAATGGAAGGGAGGGGCTTCAGAGAGGGATCTGTGATCAATTATAGGACCATGAAGCCTAATAAAGGGTTGAATGTTGAGTCTTGCTCAATTGCATAGTGCTGAATGAACATGTGGGCTGATCCCAAAGTGGTTGCTTTACATAAGTCCATAATAGGTATTTTATTAAGGAAGACTATCAATGTGGAGACCAACCTGGTGGAATGTGTTCTAATCCCCACTGGGGGTTGTAGTTTGTGTTGATGGTAGCAGAGGTGAATGCACTCTGAAATCCATTTGGAGAATCTCTGGTTGGATATGGCTTCTCCTTTCAATCTCTCCTTATTAGAGAGGAACAGCTTTGGAGCCTTCCTAAATGGTTTAATCCATTCAAGATAAAAAACTAGTGCCCTTCTGACATCCAAGTATGGAGTACCGCTTCTTACCTGTATATGGAAGAAGGCAGAAAGATAGATGGGTTGGTTGAGGTGGAACTAAGTGTACTTTAGGTAGAAATTTAGGATGTGGTCTTAGAGTGACTTTGTTCTTGAAGGAGATCATGTACGGGGGGTATGCCATGGGAATCCCAAGTGTTCGCATGCATCTTGTGGATGTGATGGTGACAAGGAAGGCCACATTCACTGATATAATAGTGAACATGTAACAAAAGGTTCGAATGGAGGTCAGGTAAGAGAATGAAGCACTAAGTTAAAATCCCACGGAAGCACTGGGACTCTGAGTTCAGGATAGAGGTACCAGACACTTTGTAAGAATTGTTTTGTAATTGGATGGGTGAAGACTGAAGAGCCATCTGCTTTATGGTGGAAGGTTGTGATAGCTCCAAGATGTACTCTAATTGAGCTCAATGAAAGACCTGATTTTTTTAGTTCAAGTATATAGTCCAGAACTAGTGGTAGAGCGAAGATGGTAGCTCTGATTTGTTTGTTCTGGTACCATGTGTGGAATCTCTTCCATTTGTGGAGGTAAGTAGAGCATGTAGTCAACTGCCTACTGTTTAACAAGATATCCTTCACCTCTTCTGAGTAGGTCATCTCCTCACCTTGGAATCATGGAGAAGCCATGCCCTCAGGTGGAGTATCTCCAGGTTCGGATGCAAGATCCAGCCTGCATCTTGTGACAGGATATGTGGAAGAAGGGGGAAACATACGGCATGCATGCAGACATCTGCTGCAGGTATGAGAACCAAATCTGTCTGGTCCATATGGGGGCTATTAAGATGACTGTGGATTGATTGGTCTTGATCTTCTGTATGATACTGGACAACGGGGTAGGAAGGAAAGATGTGTCCCATCTGAGGGGGAAGACCTCGCCCACGGATCCTGGCCTCAACCCCACTCTTGAGGAAATTTTGGACATTTGCTGTTCTGAATTGTGGCATACAGATCTCTGGTTGGGAAGCTCCATTGTCAGAATAGGTCCTGTATCACCAAGGCATTTATTTCCCATTCAGGATCATGGGAGAACTTTCTGCTTAACATGTCTGCTCTGGTGGTCCAGGAAATAGGAAGCTGATATGGTGACGTGTGATCGATGTGCTAGTTCCACAGTCTTAATGCCTCAGTGCAGAGGGCATGTGACCTCACTGCTCCCTGTTTATGTAAAATATGCAAGCAACATTGCCCATGATCAGAAACAAAACCAAACCATACAGATCCTAACAGACAGGAAGTGTGAAAATGTGTTGCAAACTGCTTGCAGTTCCAACATGTTTATGTGCAGTACTGACTCCGAGGAAAACCACCACCTGCCCTGTTCTTTGATGTCGTTCAGATGGGCACCTGAGCGAACTAACGAGACGTCCTTTGTATCATTGCGGGGGGGGGGGGGAATATCATCTAAATATGGGTATATCACGACACCTTCTTCATGGAGGTGGGTCACCGCCACTGCTAGAACTTTGGAAAATACTCAGGGGCTGTGGAGAGGCCAAATGGCAGTACCATGTACTCATAGTGATCTTGTCCCAAAACATATCAGAGGAATCGCCTGTGTGATGGATGTATGGTGATGTGAAAGTATGCATCTTGAAGGTCGAGGGCTGAAAACCAGTCCCCTGGTTGCTAAAGTAACCATACTGAACCATTGTGTTTTGATGCACTTGTTGAGGTTGCTTAAGTAGAGAATGCGCCTCCAACTTCCTCTCTTTTTCTGGGTTAAGAAATAGTGGGAACAAGAGTCCTTGCCTCTGTGCTGTAACAGTACCGATTCTATCACATCCAATTGCAGGAAATGGTATACAATAGAACTTCAGAGTTACGGATACCTCAGGAATGAAGGTTGTCCATAATTCTGAAACGTTCCATAACTCTGAAGAGGCGGTTACGGACTTCAGCCACACTGGGAATCAGGGCTGCAACTAGGCGGGTGGGGGAGGAAGGGCCCCACAGGGCTTCTGACCCTCCATAGCATTGTGGTTCAGCACTTTAGACCTGGGAGGAGCACTGAAGCTTGGGGGTTCAGTCCCACAGCTCCATTCCTGGCTTCAGCCCTGCACGGGGCGCCAGGGCTCGGGACTCCCCACAGCTTCGTCCCTGGCTTCAGTGGGGGGAGCCAGGGCTCTGGGCTTTAGTTACAGAGGGACCGCTGGGGCTGAAACCTATGCTCCCTTTGTAGCGAAAGTCCCGGTGCCCCCCATGGAGCTGAAACCAATAGTGGAGCCGAAGCCCCAAACCCCAGTGCTCCCCCCAGGTCTAAAGCTATGAGGGCCAGTGCTCCCACGGGTCAGAAGCCCCAACCCCCATCCCCCCTGGCCTGGAGCACTGGCACCCCCCCATACAGTATTTGCCGCCTCCCCCCCCCTTTTTTTTGTCATCTGCACTACTGCCTGAGTGAGGATTTCCGGTTCCACATGTTGTTCAGTTGACCAATAAAGTATATAACTCTGGTGTTCGTATCTTTGAGGTTCTACTGTACTTCCTGTCTTTAAAAAGTGCTCATGAGAGGGGTCCCTGAAGAGGGATGGTGGGGGAATGGAGGTTAACTGGATGGAGTAACCAGCGTTGAGAATTTCCAGCACCCATTTGTCCAAAGTAATAGTTCGCCATGCTGGGCAGAAAGGTGTTAAACAGTCTGTAAAGGGACGGATGGTAGAAAGTGGTTTCAGCACCTGGAATTGAAACAAGTCTCTTGCCCCCCTCAACCAAACTCTCAAATTTGATGTTTCGAGAGAGGCTGTTGCAACGTACAAGGTTGAGATGGGAGTGGCCTACGTTTTGTGGGTCTTTGCCTCTGACCCTGGGCGTTGTACTGCCTCTGTGGCTGAGTGTAAGGCACCCATTTTAACCATTGTGCTGGTTAATATCTGACTTGTTTTCATTTTTGTGCAGATGCGTAGATTCCTAAAGATCAAGAAGTCCCTCTAGTGTCTTTCAGTGTGTGAAGGGACTCCGTCTTACCCGTGAATAATTCTGGGCTTTCAAAGAGAAGATCCTCTATGGTGGATTGTACCTCCTTTGGGAACCCAGACAAGTGAAACAATGCATCGCTAAGGCAGTCACAATAGATCTTGCCACCATGTCTGCTGCATCTAAGGATTCCTGCAGAGCTGTTCTTCAAGGAGATGGCCTTCAGAGATGACTGTCTTAAATTACTCCAAAATGTCTGAAAGTATTAACTTTATCTCTGAAGACAAAAAACGAACAATTTATATGATTGTATTTGGCCATCAATTCATAACTGGCTATTCTGAACTGCAAAGTCACTCCCAATAGGCCGTGTGGCCAAAGAGGTCCAGTCTTTTCCATTCTTTATCATATGGAATGGTTCTTGAGTGGTGTTGCCTGCCCCATTCGTTGACCATCTCTACCACCAGTGAGACTGGTTGGAGTTATGAAAAATAGAAATTCTAGGCCCTTCGATGGGATGGAATACTTTTTATCCACCATTTTAGAAGTAGGAAGGATTGCTGCGGTAGTCTGTCAGATGGTCTTGGCAGGATCTATGAGTGCTTTATTTATGAGAAAAGCAGTTTTGCATGAGGCCAACATGTTGGACATATTACACAACTTGTGCTGGGACTCAGCAACCTCTTCCAGAGGTATTTGGAGCATATCGGCAATTCCTTTAAACAGCTCCTGAAATCCTTTAAAATAGTCTCCTGTTGTAGGTGGTGGAGGCATGATGGCCTCGTCTGGGGAGGAAGAGGAGATGTTGGTTGTTGGTGGGGAGAAGGGGCGGGGGGGGGTCTTCTTGCTTAACATGCAGAGGAAGAAGTGCTACACTGTAGAAACAAGTGTTGCTCTGAGTGGGTTTCTGCAGTAGATAAAGAAATGCTTTCCAAGGCTTTTAGGCAAGGTCAATAAGAGGTCACAGAGGGACAGGCTAGCAAGCCAGAGCTCAGAAATTCAAATGGAGTTTGTTAATGGCGTGGAGGCTTTGTGGGCCGCAAGTTACTTATCCTGAATAAAAATGTAGCACTACAGGGAAGAAAACGACACAGTCCACAAAACTAGATTAGCAAATGTCTGAACAAAGAGTCCACTGAACTCAATGTCAAAGACCGTTCAGCTCTCTTGTGAGGAACCAAGAAGTGGAAGCCCAAATACACAAAACAATTGCATTAGCTTTTTTTAAATGCCACATCAGAAATTAACTCTACTAAGTATCAGGTGGATCTGTCAAATACTCTTCAGAAAAAAAGAGCCTTCCGTAGCCAAAATTTCCATATAGCCACAGGCTCAAACATGGATCAAAGATCTCTGCATTAGCTCCTTCATGATGACAAGGCATGAAAGAGTAATTAAAAGCAGCTGAACAACAGCTGTGGATCCAAATGTATGTGACAGGTTTTTCATTATAGATGCTTAAGTGTTCATAGCATATAGTCAACCCCTTACTTACAAGTACCCATGTTTTGTAATGTTGTACTTTTACAAACATTATATCCATTCAGTATTGCTAATCACAAAAAAAGTCACACCTGCACAACTAGTAAAAAGCATTCACTTTTTATTGCTAAAGTTTGGCTCTGTGCAAGCTTCCAGATCAAATTCTCCTACCCTCCCGTTTCCTTGCCATTCCCAGGTGAAGAATCCATGTCCCAATACTCCCAAGGTTCATTTCCAAGATATATGCATATGAACCTTCTTTGAAGATAAAAATCACAGAAATGTAGGGCTGGGACTTTGAGAGGTCATCAAGTTGAGCCCTAGAGCCCCCTGCACTGAGACAGGACCAAGTAAACCTAGACCATCCCTAAAAAGGTATGGGAATTCCACAGCCTCCCTTGGAAACCTATTCCAGACCTTAACTACACTTATATTTCTTCCTAATATCTAAGCTAAATCTTCCTTTCTGCATATTAAGCCTATTACTTCTTGTCCTACCTTCAGTGTACATATGATCATGTTCTCTTTGTATCAGCCTTTAATTTGAAGACTGTTTCAGATCCCCCCCCACCTTTTCTCAAGACTAAATATGCCATGTGTTTTTAATCTTTCATCATAGGTAAAAAGAAAAGAAGTATTTGTGGCACCTTAGAGACTAACCAATTTATTTGAGCATAAGCTTTCATGAGCTACAGCTCACTTCATCGGATGAATACTGTGGAAAGTGTAGAAGATCTTTTTATATACACACAAAGCATGAAAACCTGAGAAAACCTGTATTTGTGCTGGAAATGGCCCAACTCTATTATCATACACATTGTAAGGAGAGCGATCACTTTAGATAAGCTATTAGCAGCAGGAGAGTGGGGTGGGAGGTGGTATTTTTTTATGCTTTGTGTGTATATAAAAAGATCTTCTACACTTTCCACAGTATGCATCCGATGAAGTGAGCTGTAGCTCACGAAAGCTTATGCTCAAATAAATTGGTTAGTCTCTAAGGTGCCACAAGTACTCCTTTTCTTTTTGTGAATACAGACTAACAAGGCTGTTACTCTGAAACCTGTCATCATAGGTAAGGTTTTCTAAACCTTTTGTCCTTTGGACTCTCCAATCCCATCTTTCTAAACAAGACTGGACAGAGTACTCAAGCAGAGGCCTCACCAGTGCCAAGCAGAGTGGAACAGTTATCTCCAGTGTCTTGCATATAAACACAGCTGTCAATACACTCCAGCATAGTAGTCTTCCTCAAAACTGTATCACACTGTTGACTTACATTCACTGTAACACCCAGATACCTTTCAGCAGTATTACCACCTAGCCAATTACTCCTCATTTTGTAGTTATGAGATAGATTTTTCCTTCCCAAGTGTAGTACTTTCCATTTGTCTTTATTGAATTTTACCGGGTTTATTTCAGACCAATTCTCTGAATTTGTCTTGGGCATTTTGAATTCTAATCCTGCTCTCCAAAGGGCTTGCAACAGCTCCCAGCTTAGTGTCATCCACAAATTTTATAAGCACTCTCTCCACTTGATTATCCAAGCCATTAATGAAAATATTGACTACTACTAGACCCAGGACTGACCTTTTCAGATACAACCTCCCAGTTTGACAACAAACCACTGAGTGAAGTCTTTCAACTAGTTGTGTACACACCCTATAGTAATTTCATCTAGACTACATTTCCACTTGTTTGCTTATGAGAATATCATGTGGAATCATGCCAAAAAAGTCTTACTAAAAATCAAGATATCATGTCTACTGCTTCCCCACTAGGCCAGTAACCCTGTCAAACAAGGAAATTAGGTTGGTTTGGTATGACTTGCTCTTGACAAATCCATGCTGGCCATTCCTTATAAACCTAGCTACTTACAAATTGATGGTTTAACAATTTGTTCTAGTATCTTTTCAGGTACCAAAATTGCCATATCGAAGCAACATATATGTGCTCATTACTATTACAGATGATGCCTGGTTAAGGAAAAGGAGGTTGCCAGGGTCCCTAAGGAGATAGGTTTCCAGGGGATCTCCCCTTAGAGAAGTCCCAAATTTTTTGAGGAAGCGTCTCTCCTCATGGAATATGCCACCTTGAAGTTTGGCAAGGGTTTCCTTAGAGCTGGACAACTGCCTGTCCCGGGCAAACTGCTGGCTTTCTCCTGCCTTGCACTGGAGGGAGGCACCACTAAGGGTGGGATTGTCCTGACTGAAATGAAGTGTGTCCAAGGGGTTTCCAGGCCTTGGGAGTCTCACCTTTGAAAGCCATTTGGTAATTGGCAGAAGGGTCACCAGAACCAGCTCACTGAGAGCAGAGGGGAAGCCCTTTATTTGGAGATTGAGTGTCAGCTGGAACATAACTCATCCAGGAGGATATTAAGATGGGGCCCATCAGGGGAAAGAAATGATCTCACTGGAAAGAAGATAGGTTAAAGCCGTCTTCTCACAGCAGTGCTAGAGAGCAGGCTGGCCTTGACACCGGTGAGAGTCTCCTGTGGTGGCAGAATGATCCTGACTCGGGGGGGTGGGGGGGTGCTTCTTTGGGACCAAGTCCGCAGGGTGAAGGTCCCAGTGATATGGGGGTTCACACAGGGTTGGGAGCACGATGTTATTGGGTGGTGGGAAGGGTTTTCTTAGAGTCAGACCTCAGTACAGTGAAAAAAGTGTGGGCCCTAGCTACATCTAGGTCCATCCAGAAACAGGGGTCTGCTCAGGATTGGGGGACCTACTGGGGTCTTCACCAGGGCAGGGTCCTTGGGGCAGGGAACGCCACTGACGGCCTGGTCTCCATAGGGGAGGAGATCTCTGGATCCAGCAGTGCTCCCAGGGCAAGCTCCTCAGGTGAAAGGGGTGCTCCCAGGGTCAGATATCCTCAGGGCCTAGCCTCCCCATGGGGAGGCAGCTTCTGAGGTTGGGTCCCTGTAGGGATGGGGTCTCCTCAGACCCTGGTCTCTCCGGGCTGGGTGGATGGGGAGCCTCCCAAGGTTGTGATCTCCTCAGACCCTGGTCTCCATGGAAATGGGGGGCTCCAATAGTTTTGTGGTTCCACTCGCATATTTGGAAAGTAAAATCGAAAACACACCGCTAAGATAGTTATCTAAGCTGTCAGTTCTTGAACTCAGCCATTAATTTTAATATTGACCATTACAAAGTTTGGGGACAGGGATGGAACACAAATGTATTATTGAAGAAGCCACTATATCAGGAATGGCCAGCACGTAGGTCTCTGGCTTCAGAACACAGCCTGCACTGCTGAGCTACAAGGTGGCCCATGAAAACTGATGGCTGCAGCACACACTGTTCCATCATCAGAAGAACTGAAAGGTGCTTGGCTCAAACAAGCTACAGAGGCAGCTGTTGTTCAAGCATAGCAATGTTCAATACATCTCTTTTGCTTGGCTCAAACGTGAGTACTGTATGAACAATATAACTAAAAGAAATAAACCTACTGGCTCAAGGCATTATATGAAACAAGGGGGCAGAGAAACCAGCAAGACCTTAAGGCAGAGAGAAACCCAACCACTGCCATAAAAACTGTGCTGCCCCAGAACCTCTCTTACATTATTTTTATTATTAGAAGAGACTTCAAATTTGAAGTGCCACCCCTCTATATTAGTTGGTATAGAAGGTGGTCCCAATCTTTCTCCCCTCTCTAGAACCTTTTTGCAGGTGCAACTAAAAGAAAAAAAGTGGTTTACTTACTAGCAATTATTGTTCTCAAAAAGCTGCCTCTGTGTGCATTCACAATAATTGGATCTCGCACCTATAGAATCCAGGGGCAGAACTGTCTAACAAAGCCAAATGCACTGTGGAGTGCAGAAGCACTCATACTAGGAAGACATAAGCTCTGTCTATATAAAGGGAGTGCACTCTCACGCTGCCCTTCCCCAACCACCATGGTCCCCTCTCCCTAGACCACAGAGTCCAGAAATGCAAACAACTCCAGAGGTGAAGGCAGGTAGATAGTGTAAATGCACAGACGACACTCAAAGAACAACTACTACTAAATAACCCCTCTTTGAGGGGTTCTGTGTGTGATGGGTTGGATCACAGAAACCCCCTGCGGCTACCAAATGATGTGCAAGACTCCTCCTGCCCCTGCTTTCCCTGGCAGTTTGAGACTCCAGCACCCTGTCTTGTTGAACCAGACGTGCCAGTCTGCTCCAACACAGACCCAGGGTCTGAACCACGTGCCCCAAAGCTGCAGACTTAACTGAAAGCAGCTTAAGAAATGTTCCTGCCTTTAACACTCAGATACCCAACTCCCAGTGGGGTCCAAACCCCAAACAAATCCATTTTACCCTGTATAAAGCTTATATAGGATAAACTCAAATTGTTCGCCCTCTATAACACTGATAGAGATATGCACAGGTGTTTGCCCCCCCCCCCCAGGTACTAATATATACTCTGGGTTCATTAAGTAAAAAAAGTGATTTTATTAAATACAGAAAGTAGGATTTAAGTGGTTCCAGTTAGTAATAGACAGAACAAAGTGAATTACCAAGCAAAATAAAATAAAACACGCAAGTCTAAGTCTTGTACAGTAATAAAACCGAATACAGATAAAATCTCACCCTCAGAGATGTTTCGATATGTTTCTTTCACAGACTGGACGCCTTCCTAGTCTGGGAACAATCCTTTTCCCTGGTACAGCCCTTGTTCCAGCTCAAGTGGTAGCTAGAGGAGCTCTCATGATGGCGCTTTCAGTTTGTTCTGTTCCACCCACTTATATATATCTCTTGCATAAGGCAGGAATCCTTTGTGCCTCTGGGTTCCCAGCCCTCCTTCTCAGTGGAAAAGCACCAGGTTAAAGATAGATTCCAGTTCAGGTGACATGATCACATGTGACTGTAAGACTTCGTTACTCACTTGCCAGCACACACACACAGGAAGACTTACAAGTGAAAGAGCCATCTACAGACAATTGTCCTGGTTAATGGGAGCCATCAAGATTCCTAACTGCCATTAATGGCCCACACATTGCATAATTACAGTAGGCCCTCAGAGTTATATTTTATATTTCTAGTTTCAGATACAAGAGTGATACATTTATACAAATAGGATGACCACACTCAGTAGATTATAAGCTTTGCAATGATACCTTATAAGAGACCTTTTGCATGAAGCATATTCCAGTTACATTATATTCACACTCATTAGCATATTTTTATAAAATCATACCGAGTGCGTCAGACTGTGCATTACCAGTTATGGAGATTAGCAAGCAGAACCCCCCTTGAGAATAGCAGACAAGGAATTCTAGGCAAAAAATTAGACCATAATATCACTAACATATTGAGCATTGCAGTGGAATGTCAAATCTAAAACAATAATGCTTAGTGAAAGTATGAACAAAACTTCACATTGCTGCAGTACAATCTCTACAACATGGATGCCTTTCAGACAAGCAACGAAGGCAGCTGTTGCTCAAGTATGGCAATGTTGAAATCTTTCTTAAGCCAGTGGAAAAGTGTTTAATAGGTTCTTCCTTACACCTTGCCCTACAGGCAACAAATCTGTCAGATTTTTCCTAAGGAATTAGCCTTGTCCAGATAATAGCATAGCCATAGGGTCTTTACACATTTGAGGAAATTAAGCAGAAATCCCCAGGTGAACACTGGGTCTGGGGAATATATAGGGAGATATTGTGACAAATGGAAATCTGAGACCAACATAGACAAAAAACTAGGGTGAGGTCTCAAGGTAACTGTCTCAATATAGGACTTTGTAGGTTGATTGTCCATCAAAGCACGGAACTCTCACTAACCCTCTTAACAAAAGATATTGGCTATTAAAAAGGAAGTTTCGGTAAACAGGTGTTCTAACAGAGCTTGAGACAAGAGATCACAGTGTGGGCCACATCAACATTATTAAAAACTTGGTTTAATACCCAGGCTAGAGAAGGTCCTCTAGTAGAAAGGCATTCATCATCCCTCTAAGTAATCTAAAGGCTGCAGGGTCAGAGAATAAAGGATTGTCTAACAAAAATTGTGATCAGCAGAAATAGCAACTAAATGAACTTTCAAGGAACAGCACTGCTTTAACCCTCTGAACATAAAATTGGTCCAGGGAACTTAGACCACATAACCAGATGAAGCACACCTCTGGATTCAGATGAAGAATCCTCCTTTGTTGCTGGGAAAGGAGGCCTGGGTGCAGAGCAAGATGAACAGCTGTTCTCTGGTCAGCTGAAGGTTTGTGTACCTATACTGCTGCAGCCACATGAGTTCTATCAATAGGATGTTGGCTAGGACTGGGAAAGCCCTCGAGATTAGCCCATACCTCTTTTGGTATTAATTCTCACCAAAATCTCATCAGTTTTCTCCCTAAAGCCATCTGAATTGTTAAAAGGGAGGTCTTCTACCAGTTTGTGTCAATTAGGAACAAGGCCTAATTATCTAAGCGATGAATATCTCTTTAGAGCTAAGCCGCTGGCCAGAGTTCTGGCAGCAGAGTTTAAGGTGTCACTAGCTCCCCTCAGAGCATGTCTGGCTGATGTTCTACCCTCAGTGATCAAACTTAGCTGCATAGTTGTACCTGGACATGACATCTTAGGAATTTGCCACTCACAGGCTCAAAGAAGTGAAAGAAGAAGAGAGACTTCCCTTCCGACAGCATCCAGTCTATTCTCCTCTGAGGGAGTAGTTAGGGGCGTCCTGTTACTTCTGGAATACTGAATCAGTTGCATGATGTTGTAACAAGAACTGGTGACCACAACTGATACTGGTAGAGAGCCCATCTGAACACCACAAATGTCCTCTGCGGGACTGAGTAGTCCTGGGAGAATATGGAATGAGACTGTCCTGTCTGCCTTTCCATTACATCAAAGAGCACAATCAGATGTGTTGTGCCTGAGATGAGACAGTGCCAAGAAAACTGTAGGCATCGATGGAGCTGCCTTGGGCACCAATAGGGGATATTGGTGTCAATATTAGTCACTGATAGTGAACTCAGCACCATTCTAATTTTGAAAGTATTGGAGCAGAACATTCATTGACTCCTGAATTTAAGGCCACATGAACAACTGGAGTGGGCCCTGCATAAATTCCTTCCAGGAAGCTAGAACTTTAGGCAAGGGAGTCAGCGAGGCTCTCTGTAGCAAGTCACAAGAGATTGTGTACTTGGTTCTAAAGGGATATTATGTCTCAAGGACATACCAAATCAAGACCACTGAATACAGCTGCACAGAGCCAGGAAACAGAGGTGTAGCCAAAACCTTTGATAGAAGACCCCTATTTGTGAGAGGAAAGAGACTGTGCTAGAGATATGTGCACAAGGGAGGTGTCCAAATGACTGCACCGAGGCCTCAAAACAGAGGAAGGGTGTGTACCAAGGACAGTATTGAGACCAGTAAGAGGTCTCCATAAGTGATATGCATCAGTAGATAAAAGAACAAATGACTCCTTTTTTCTCCTTGGACTCCTTTCACAGATCAGAATACTCTTCTCTTCTCTTCCTTCCTTCTCATGACCCTGTTCCGGGTAAACAATCTGGAAGCATACACACTGGGATCATTGACTACAGCAATCTGTTTTGATGGTGCTGGACAGTGCCAGACAGAAGGTTCAGCCCCAGTAAGTGTTTGCCTTGGGGAAGTTAATCTTGTGCCTAACAGATGGTAGCAAAGACCTTGGCAAAGAGGAGTACCTTAAAGTCTGAAGGAATGCTAGGATGGTCTGGTTAAAGGTTTAGCAAAGGCAAGAGCACCTGCAGTCTTAACTATCTGTCGTTCCTCATCTGGGGTGTAAAGGGGAAGCTATTTGTTCCAAGCACATTAGACACCAAATATGTGGTCTGTCTCTTGAAAGAAGGTTGAGCAGGTTAATCACCTTTTGAACCCCTTATAGGATTCTGGATGCAGAGTCTTAGGTATAACCCCAGTGGCCCAAAATACTTCAACTATACTATGATTAAGTAACTAAACTAACAGTAAGATGACAGATTAACTAGCTCAAGAACATAAAGAGTAGTTCTTCCATTTAGCTCTTTGCTATGGCAGCAAACCACTGAGGCAGTTGTGGGGAGGGGTGCCCCCCATACAGGCTGAGCTGTCATTTTTGCGCAAGCGCTACTGCACACATGCCCAGCAGACAGCTTTGATTTACATTTCCACAGCTTACCACTAGATCCCATAAACGAAGAGTGCCCCTTCCCTAGCTTCTCTCTCCGCGTGGTCTTCCTCTGAAAAACTACTGCCTGCCACTATTCGCAACTTACCAAAGCAGCATCCTAAAACAAGTGCTGCTATAACAAGATGGACAATTCACTGCTGCCTACAGGGTTATAACACACGTAATAGGGAAAACGTCAGTTTCAATGAACTACTAGGCAGAACTACAAGCAACAGCATCGCACTAAAGCGATCTGCAGTCTCAGGAAGAATCACTGTATTAGTTTACATTTGTAGGTTACCTGCACAATCACCAAGGCTGGAAGCTTAATTTTCTGAAATGAAAGCTTTAATTCTGCAGAAATTGATGGGTCTGGTTTTCTAACAAGTTACGTATGACTATCTAAAAGTAGCTACTGTGAAAAATATTTTTGCACATTTAGAAACTAGACAACAGCAGACACAGAACTGCTTTCATCTCTAGAACAGCAGTAATTTCAATGTAATACAAACCACCCAGTCTTTTAAAGAATGTTTAGAATTTCTCCCAATCAATTCATATATATAGTTTATTATTATCTTCAGCCCTCTACCCATGACTAGTAATGGAGATGAATATGCCCCTTATTATGTCATCATGACCTGTTATGGAATCACTCAAAATCCTCAGGAATCTGACCTGTCTGAGAATGAGAAACTGCTTAGACTTCAGCAATTTTTATTCCCACTGCCCCTCCCCAAGCAGCGTTTGTGCTTCCTTGCAATAAAAGTTTTAAAGAGCTACCGTGATCTGTTCATTTTAAAACTAACCCCAAAAGGCCATTAGCTTGTTACAGGACAATCTTTACATGGATTTTGATGTTCCCAATCACAGTGAAGTTACACAGCTGAGGGTGTGTTTACATAAACAAATATTCTTCAGTAGCTTCCCATATGGATGCTCTTATTTTGCACTTTGGATTCATCTCCACAGGGACCCTCAGGAAAGTAAAAATCAAGCAAATCAAATAAAGGTGTGAAATCAATGCACAAATTAAATCACATTAAACCCCATGTGGATGCTCTCACTCAGAAGTAAAGTGGCTTTAGATTACTGCCACTTAATCACAGGCCACCTTCAAGTGGATTAAGCTAAACCCTACAAAGATATCCTTAGGCCTGGTCAACACTAGGTATTTACTTTGGTATAGCTATATCCCACAGGAGTATGAAAAACCTGCTGCAGTGTTTTAAGTGTAGACAAGCCCTCAAAATAGAATAAGAGTGCCCATTTGGCGAGCTAGTGCCGAATAGCTATTGTGCTTTAAATTCGCACCCTATTTTATTTCACAATAGCTTCCCCGTGTAGAAAGCCCTGTGTGTTGGTTATTTTCTCCTTAAAAATGGCTATTTGATCCCCAGAAAATAGAGGTAAGATGGATTTCCAAAATGCAGGAATATGTGCGCTACACTCCGATTTTGGAACTGAAATGCTACTTTAATTGGATTCCTGCTGGCCTTATTGCATGGTCCAGAGACCAGCCAGAATGTCTCATCACATCTGTGACTCAGATGACTTATCAGCAAAGTTTTCTGGAGTTTGTACTGCATATCATTTTGAAGTGATTCAATTAACCTACACCACGCCTTACCACTGCCTCATCCCTCCAGCCCCTGATGCTTCCCCTATTCCTGTTTTTGACTCCTCCTACTCCAGGTTCCCATCCCCCTTTACAAAGCTGGCCTGCAAGGATGTCTTATTTTTATTAAGCTGTTCCCTCTGATGTGTAAGCACCAGAGGACATCAGAGATTCCCCTGCCAGCAGCACCTGGTAGTCAGGGGCACTGATTTTCCTGTGCATCACTCTTTTCCAGTGTTTCGATCTGCACCAAAATCAATAAGCCTGTGCCCACTGATGCCTAGTACCTTCCCTGAAGTTTTGGAACAAATCAAACATGCAATTTCAAAATATTCACATTACAGACAAACAAGTGTCAGTGATGTGTTAGACCTCTCCAAGTAGTCCAAAATTTTCCATAGACTGATTTTTATGGAAACGTATCATTATTTCCAGTATCTCCAACATTTCTAAGCATGATGTTCAGGCTAACTGTGCTCTTTTTTTAAATGAAAGATCATACAAAAAAGTCATTAACTGTTGATGACCTTACACAGAACAGAAAAATTAAGAGAAGCTTCCATTAACATTTATGTACAGTGGGCTAGATAATTCATCTCTCATCTGAAAGCATAGAAAAGAATTGAGTTTGTAGAGTCAAGGTCTTTCAACATTTAGTTAATTTAAAAGCTTACCATACAATGTGTGCCCTTCTTTCCCATGTATTCAAGTGGGAGCCAGTTAACTGGCCAGTTCAATCTACATGTCAGGATGGGAGCTTCACAATAGATAAACATTTATTCTTTGCAATTAGGTGATCAGAACACTTGAATACAGTGTTTTCCTTCAAGATTATTTCTTTTAATACAAATCTTGCTGTTATTTCAGTTGAAAGGCTTCATAATCTGTTCATATTTATTGGGCTAGATTCTGCAAATGAGAACTGCAAGACAGCACTCAACAGGGAAAAAAGCCCCTTCTGTGAAAAAGTGGGAGGCAATCAACCAATCATCTCTCCTTGTATTTTCATACTACATGAACTGGGGAGCAGGCTCCGTTTTCCACCTGGTGACCTTCTAGGTTTTTTGAGAGAATTGTGATAAGTCTGTAATGCTGACGTCAAAGAAATATATGCAGAAAACTGAAAGACTTAGTTTGCCTTCACAAACAGAGCAGTATTTAGGTGTGACTCAGTTGATGAGATGATCTAGAGATGGAGTGTAATGTGAAGAGAGCAAAGGGTGAAGGACAGAGCTCTGGGGAATCCTGACACAACATGGGAGCAGAGGAGGATGACAAACCATTAAAGACACTGAAAGAACAGTCAGAGCTAGAAGGAGACTCAGGAGAGGACAGTACTTTGAAAGCCCCATGAGGATAAGATGTCACGGAGGAGGAGATGTTTGCCAGTATCAAAAACAGCAGAGAAGCAAAGGAGGATGTGAATGAAGTAGAAGCTCTGTGTTTCCTCCAGGAAGAGGTCATTAGACCATAGTGAGAGTGGGTCCTACAGAGTGGAAACTTCAAAAGCCAGACTGAAAGAAATCAAGACAGCTGGAGGCGAGGAAATCTGTGCATTGGTTGTAATGTTGCACATTAAATGATCTTAGATGTGGGGGCCACACTGTATTTGGAAAGGCCGGGGGAGGGAGGGAGAGAGAGAGTTTATGAAGCATGCTATACATGCTTCCAGGTATTAGAGTTTACATAACCCAACCCTGAAGATTTTAACATTATGCTCAGATTACACACAAAGACAACATATAGAGAGAGAGTTGCTAAAGTGCAGATAAAGGGAACATGCTTCTAATACATATAAACAAGCTTCAGATGCAATACAGAAAAAGGAGAGATTTTTGGATTACAAATAAACCAGGAAAGGGACAGCCCCTTCTACACCATAAGAGAAGGTACCTTGATAGAAGCTGGACAGAGTTCAGAGAAAAACTTAAAAGGCATTTGATCATTTATTTTACAGGAAGTGTTGGAGAGCTAAAATATGTACAGTGTGGCTGAACCACCAAGGAAGCAGCATAGGACAGTCCCCTGTAAATTTATCAAGGACAGACATCAAGGAGTGATGGTGTAGTTATGTTGGTCCCAGGATATGAAAGAGACAAGATAGGTGAGGTAATATCTTTTATTGGACCAATTTTTTATTTAATGGACCAATAAAAGGTATTACCTCATCTACCTTGCCTCTATTAAGGCGTAAGAAATTTGGAATGATCCAAAGCAAACAACTAGAAAAAAAATAGGAAATATTTCCTGAGTATCAGCTTTGTTTCATCATTACTAGGTATTACAGACTGTACAACTGTTGTTACTTGGGGCATAGAGTGTTTGACTGTATGCAATTTAAATACTTAAGTTAATTAATACATCTGTGGAAAGAATCTATTTAAAATCAGGGAAATACTGGGGAACATTATCACGAACAACCCGGCAGGAGGACTGACACGTCTTAAAGGAAATCAGGAATCAGAGTTGAAAAATACCTATGAATCAGTTATTCAGAAAAGCCTGTTTGTCATTACATTGTCCTTTAGTCACACACTGTCCTTGGTCTGATGCCATTTCATATTTCAATATCTTGAATAGGAACAGTTTGGAGGACTTTTGTCAAGACTCAGTCTATAACCTTCGAGGCTGTCATGGTCCAGGAGGCTTACATTAAAATCGGTCACCACACCCTCTACACAGCTTCCTCCTTTTCAATTCACACACTATACTCTGCCAGATTGAATACATCTAATCAATGCTTCAAACATGATTGTGCTTTTTAAGCTAAGCTTACAATGAATGAATTTTAAAAGGATATAAAAATTTAAGTTCTTTATAACAGATTTCTACAGGGTGAAATATGTCTGACCAGTGTAGAGAGTTCAAGAGCTGTTTCTGGCTATATTGTTTTTCAGAAATCTGAAAAATAATGGGGTGCTCAGTGTGCTAGATTGCATGTTAATAAAGTGTTCTATCTGAATGACTGCTACCTAGTGCCTCAAGTGTGCACACATGTAATCCATATACAAATATGAATCTATGGTGTCTATTGTGAAACCCAGTAATCCAAAAGGAAGTGACATACTTCAGAAATGTTCTTTTCATTCAGGAGGCAGCAGACATCTCTCTCTCCATCTGGCCACTTGAGAATTGTGGGTCTCAAAATGTAGGCCTATTTGTATATTTACTCCTGGGAGAATTCTCTGCCACTGCGCACATGCAGAATTCATGTCCCCAAAAGAATTTTTTTTCTCCACAGAAAATACATTCTGCCAGAGAGGTGCTGCAGTTATACTTGTTGCCCACCAGAGGCTACTGTGGCAGCAGAACAGAGGGCAGATGCTCCCACATGGGAGCAGCCAATCGCTGAAAGGGAGGAGAAGGGGCTGCATTCCTCACAGCGCCCAGTCCATGGGGCCAGTGGAGGTGGCACGGCTTTCAGGGGATGGCAACATGGGGCAGCTTAGGGGCCACAGACTGCGACAGGGGCTGAATGGGAGTGAGTGCAGGGACACATGGGGACAGGGCAAATGTGCCTCACTGAATGAGATAGGCTAAGGGTCAGCCAGGGTCTGCATGGGGGAGGTTCCCCAAACTCCCTAACAATCCCTTTTCTCCCCCACCCCAGCAAAAAAAAAAAAAACCACCACACCCACACCCAACAACCCTACAGAGATTCACTCCCAGGCTTCTTCCCAGCAATTACTTCCCTCTCCCTCCGCTCCTCCATTTCCCCAGACTCCCTCAAGCCTTTGCACTGCTTCTGAGGGGTATAGGAAATAAGTTTCTGTATTGTAGTTTAAATGACTTATTACTCAAAGTTCTGTATTAGTATGCCTAGTAAGGAATTCACTTTTTTTGTCATCTGTATTGTTACAGACACTTGCTGACAGGTATTTTGATAAAAATTACCAAAATAATTGAACTGGTGTGATAATATTGTGTTATTTTGACAAAATAAAATATGCAGACTTTTTAATTTTTTGGTGCAGAATCACCCCAGGAGTATGTACTGCACCACAGTCAAAAGAAGAGACTGTGCGATCTACAAGAGAGAAAATTCACAGGATGAAACAAACAGCAGGGGATTGCTGTTTATGACTTAAAAACAAGAGGATTGTTAAGGTATATCTGGGTGCGTACAAGAAAAACACAGAGGATCCCTCACCTGGGAAGCAAGTTGACAGAGTACTTGTCTCATGAAAGGAGGATCACAGTGAAGCCTGGCTGAAAAGTGCTGCAAGGACTTTGGGTAACCCACATCCTACAAGATGAGTGTAGCTAGTTAATTAAGTCTAAGCCAGGGGTCCCCAATGCGGTGCCCACGGGTGCAATGGTGCCCACCAGGGCAGTTGTATACGCCCACAGGACAACTGCGCAGCTGAAATGCCACCACGCGCAGCCACCAGAAAACTGCCTGCCGAAATGCTGCCAAAAAGTGTTGCCGTCTCTTGGTGGCATTTTGGCGGCGACGCTTCTTGCCACTGCTTGGTGGCATTTCAGCAGCGAGGTATCTGGTGCCCGCCACAGTCTTCTGGGAATAGGAATATGCTATTCCCACAGAAAGGTTGGGGACCACTGGTCTAGGCTAGGGAATGCTTTTATGATTTTATTTCATATGTAACCATTTGTTTCGAACACTTTTACTTACATTTTTATGCTTTGTTAAATAAACGGATATTTGATTTCATTACAAACATATCTAAGTGCTGCCTGTTAAGCAGAGCAGCGATCTGAAGTGAAACTGGTAAACTGAGGTGCTCAGTTCTTTGAAAGCAGCCAATCTTTGAATACTGCGAGCATCAGTATTCAGGGGCCTGATAGTCCAGGGAAATGGTTGGAGGGCTTAAGGGTTGGCTTGTGCCTATCATTAACCTGTAGAGAGACAGAAGGGCCTGCAAGGCCTAGGAGGGAGTGCTTGTAGAATTGGGGACTTCACTCCCTGCAAGCATAGGCAAGGATTTCCTCAATCTAAAGGCAGGTGGTAATAACGTGCCTCAACCATGGGTGCCCCCATAAGTGTCACAACTGGGATCTCAGTCATACCTTCATTTCAAGTCTCAAGTCTGACTGCCATATGTATTTCTATGCACTTTCATAGCTTTGGGTAAGTGAAGCCTCATATCTCTACCCTAAAAAGGTAGCAAAGTATTATTCTCCTCCTGCAAATGAGAGGTTTCAGAAGTCCACTTCTGGCATAGCTCAGAACAGAATTCAGATTTGTGAGACAGCAGACAATGCCTTTCAGAACAAGGTTACAGTGTCATGCTTGTCTATGCTATTTAACCACTAGCTCTCATAACCACGCACAGACAGAAATAAGAATCCAGGGAACCCTCATACCCAACGTTCTACTGCTATGTCAAGTTATTATATAACCCAATGACAAAGGGCATACTATATCCTCTCTAGTGGCTTATCCACACAGGCTAACAGTTACTGCCTTGTAGCTCAAGTAGTAGAGGTGTATGCTGGGAATCTAAAAGTTTAAGGGTTCGAATCCTGCTGACAAACTATGCAAGAGACCCCCTAACGGATGCATATGACCAAATTTGTTTTTTCAGCTCGCTTTAGAAACCTGGTCACACCAGTTCTCTTTTGAAATCAAGTCAACAACAAGAGACAGCCTTTGAAATTGTTTTCCACTATAAACCCTATCATCACTTGTCAATTATGGAGTGATGCACAGCAACAGTCATTTGTCATGTATAAAAACAGCTAGAGTGACACAAGTTAATTAAGGTTGCAAGGTATGTGCTGAAGCTGTTTTTTGTCTTGCTACAAAAGAAGAGGAAAGTCAAGAAGCTGCAAGGGAATAGCAACCCAACAGCAAGTTTACATACTACCACTTCTGGCGTAAGACTTGAAAAAGAAATCACTCTACCTGGCAGAGGTGAACACTACGTTAATATACTACCCAGTACAATTTAGAAGGCAGCACATGTCCCCAAATCATCAATGGAACCATTTTTTGGAAGATTAGTATTTTCATTTAACATGAAACTAAAATGGAGAGTTAATTACATCAAGGCTCTGAAACAGCCAGGCACTCCATACTGGCATCTCTGGCAACTGTCTTGCTCTTCAAAAATGTCAGCTTTCACTTGAAAAAAATAAGTATTTAGCTGTTCTGGTTGCAAAGAACATCTCAGACAGCTTAAGCCAAGGCTCTGTCTAAACATGAGTTATACTGCTTTAACGATATTGGTACAACCCACTCACCACCCACCCACTCCAGTGAAGTTTTCAGTATAGGACTGAATCTTGGAGTTCTAGCAAGTCTCTACTGAGTACAAGTGAACTTCAATTTTTAAAATGCAAAATTTTTAACTTGGTAAATCTGGGCAGATTTTTTATAGGGCCAGCAAAAGGCACATCCTTAACACAAAGCCCACCACCCACTAGATTTTAAATCCCTGCTCCACAGCATGGGGGTGCTAGACTTTTTCTAAGGCAAAGGTCTCTGGAGTACAACAGTAAAAAAAAAAAAAAAAAAAAAAATTGCCCTATCCTCTTTTTAAAATGACTGAACTCTGACCGAAAATCTTCAAAACAATTCAGCCTGAGAATGTAGATGTAGACACCCTGAACAGAAAGTTTCAGTTCAAAGGGTTAAAGTTTGGCAACCTTACAAGCAACTGAAAACAAGACTTTATCCTGGAAAGTGGCAGACAACCTTAACAGGCTTGGCTTAGAATAATGGCTCCAAGACTCCCAGCAACACAAGTTCAGCAATAGAGAGCTCCAAGAATAGAGACTACTACAGGACCAAGCCAGAGCATCAGCAGCAACTTTTTTCCAAAGTCAGCTTCTAAGAGATTTATCAGGGCTTATCTAGATGACTAATTTGTGTGCAGCAAGCTGGGACTATAAATCTACAGTGCACTATCAAGCTGCACACCGTGTGGACCCTGCAATGGCACATTAGAAGGTCTCTAGTGCACACTGATGCACTCCACTTTGAAATGGGAGTTCATCAATGCACTAGTGCACTAAAAACAGCAGGATCCCCACGGACAGTTACTGTGAGGTACACTAGAGCATTGCAGATTTACACTCCAGCTTGCTTCACATTAACTGTTCATCTTGAGAACCCCTCAACAACTTTGGACCATGCCTTCAGTAAAATTGTGCATTCATGCTGCCAATTTAATCTCCATTATCCCACCTCAGTTCAGAAGCGTAAGATAAAAGTGAGCAGGTATAACAAACCATGTCACTTGACTCTAAACGCTAAAAAAATGAAATTGCTCTTTCGTAGAAACAGCATCTTTTAAGATTTGACATTGAAGCACAGTTATGCAGAATTGTACTAAGCAAGAATTTAAGAGAGACTATAGGTATAACTGTATCCTCAACTCTAAGTTCTCAGAAAGCAAGGACTTGATTTTGGACTGTTGCTCTTCTCCAGTGCCTTGGTTAAAACTTGCATGGCTTCTGTAGTACTGGACGCCATCCATACTGTCCAAGTATAACTGAGGATAGACAGTATATGCACCATGCCATTGTAAGCAATGGGTTCTTTTTCTACTGTAGAAAAGGCTTTAGAATTCTCTATGAGAACCATGCCTACCATGATTTTGTAGCATGGTGACCAAATTACAGAAAGCAGAACTTATACTGATGGAACACTGCAGAAGATGAAGTTTCACATAATGAGCTGCAATTATATAGCTTGCTAATCATTTTGACAGTCTGATTTTAGACATAATTATGAGTCTCTGCCTACCTCACCCATTTTAACATTAATGCAAGGGCCTTATGACCTCATTTGTACTATGGTTCACCTGTAAGTGTTTGACACCAATTCTATTTCAATGACAGGTATCAATTATTCTTTAAGTATTTGTCCACATGTATCCCTTAGAACACTCTTAGTGTTCATGCACCTCATTAGCCAAGAATGGATTATTGTAACCAGCAGTGTCTGTTGAGGCATGCCTGCACCCTCCTAGTTGCCCTCATACCTGAGAGCATAAATGGTGGAGCAGGTCCTTCCACCCCTCTGTTCCTTCTTACTAGCTGTAGCAATGGAGACAACCTTTCCAGTGTCTGCCTGCTTCTCTGCAATTCTGTGGAGCGTAAAATGGTTTAGAGGCCCTTAAAGTGACTAGAGTATTCAGAGCTAGTAGCACCGCCTATTAAAGTTGCCGGACGCTAGATCTGTCTAGCAAAAGAGTCTACTCCTCTTCCAGCCTCCAGATGAGTATTTCTAACTACCAGGTGCTTCTTGCAAAATATGAATGCACTGGGACAAGCTGTCTCATGCATAGGGAAGAACTGAAATCCAGCGGGGCAATTTCCCTACAGGCTGCTTTAGAGGAGTCTGATACAGCTGCATGCACCACAGCCTCATTGGAGCCAGGATGATCTTCGCATCACCACCAGTCATCAGGAATATCCATAGTGGTCCAAACCTTGAGAGAGGATTTTCCATTCGATGATTCCATCTCTTCAACTCAAAAATCAAAGAGACCCTCTGCTCATTAAAGTATTCTAGAGCCATTCTGCATCCTCTGGACTTCTATACCTCAACCCCAAGGAGACAGCAAGCCAGATTCAAACCTACTTCAGATCCCTCTGCTCTACACTATGATAACCCACAGAGGGAGGACACAGAAGTTCCAAAGAAAACTAGCCACTGCCTCTTCAGCACCTCAAGGTCTTCCTCTCAACAGATTTCATACAACTCTTGACAGCCCCTCAAAAAAACGTTTGGAGGCTCTATACTCCTTCCTACACCCCCTTCTGACAAAAGCCTCTTCCCCCTGCCACAGGAAGCCTTGACTAAGACCACCACCAACTGTTGAGTCAGAGATTGTCAGCAACAAGTATTACCTACAATTCCAGTCCATACCTACCCAGAACCACCCATGTTCTGTCCCATTTCTGGAACCTCATCTCATGAGATACTATTGAAGCAAAAGGTGGACTCTTCTCCTGCATCTTGGAGAAGTAGAAAAAGAGCCCTTCAAGTTCAAGGGCAAGCCTTTTTTTCCCCCCACATTCCAAAGAAAAGGGGTTGGTGTCCTATTCCAATCCTTCAACATCTCAAATTTATCAATCATTTCAAGTTTAGGATGATCACTCTAGCTTCCTAATTCCCTTGTTAGATCCTCAAACCAGTTCACAGCTCTCAACCTTCAAGATGCCTATTTTCATAATTTGTACATCTGGCCCTAGGAAATACCTCAGGTTCCTAGTAGGAACATCTAATAACTAGTACGGGGTCCCACCCTTTGGTCCTTTCACAACAGAGTGGTCACCAAATGGTTGGCAGTTAGATGATCATTTGAGACGTAGCATCCAGCTCTACCATATACCATTGACAGGTCAATCTGGGAAGTTCACCTCAGCAAGTGGTGAACTCTGTCCCAATAACCTTAAAGCTCTTCACCACACTGGGCTTTAAATTCAGAACAAACACTGACTCACAGCAGTGTTTATAGGAGCCACGTTAGATTCCAGGTCAGGTCAGTGAAAACTTATCTTCCACAAGAAAGATTCCAAATTATAGGATCTCAACCACTAACTTCCCCCAAAGACATTAGTAAGAGCATGCCTCAGACTTACGGAACATATGGCCTCGTGCATCTATGTGATAATGTCAGAATTCTCCTTCACCTACACTGACCTCAACCATGCTTGCACAGAGCGTACCTATCCAACAAACAATATATAGTCATGGTCCTGCAAGAAATCTTCTCCTTGTTAAACTGGTAGAAAAATCCACTTGAGGTAGGTAAAAGGAGTTAATTTCTCTGAAACTCCACCTATCTATCAAGAGACTGGTGACAGAAGTCTCCACTCAGGGAAGGGAGATTCATCTAGGTCACCTTCAGACAGATGCTATGGTCCCTTCAAGAAGTACTTCTGCACATAAAATGTTCTTTTATTGGACCAACTTCAGTCGGTGAAGGAGACAAGCTTTCAGGCTCCCTCAGAGGAAACTGTGTAGCTAGAAAGCTTGTCTCACCATCAGAAGTTGGTCCAATAAAAGATAATACTTCATCCACCTTGTCTCTTTAATATCCTGGGACCAACACAGCTACAACATCCCAGCAAATAAATATTCTGGGACATTTTCCATCTTCCTGGCATGCAAAAATTCCTACTTCTACTCCAGGGATCCCTACTCTGCACATGCTGATTGATAACACTACAGCTATGTATTATGACTGAGAAAAAGGAGCCAGTCATCTTCGATATGTCAGGAGGTTACTTGGCTCTATACTTGATGTATTCATCACTGGATCATACTGATGGCCCTGAATCTCGCAGGTATTCATAACTCTCCAAGATCTCAGACAACCGTGTGGTCAAAGACGCAGTGGTGCAGAACATCTTTCATAAACAGAGCTTCCCATCAATAGATTTATTTGCCACAAGCCAGAACAAAAAGAGTCATGCATTCTCTTCCAGAAGGATTTCCCGTCCAGGCTCACTGTCCATCCAATGCCTCTTTCATCCCCTGGTGCCAGGGATTAATGAACACCTTCCTGATAATCCCCATGACACTGGAGATCTTGAGGCAAAATGCAGGGTCCATTATCACAATATAAGAACGAACATGGCATACTGGGTCAGGGCAATGGTCCATCTGGGCCAGTATCCTATCTTCCCACAATGGCCTGTGCCAGACACTTCAGAGGGAATAAACGATGAGAGATCACTCAATAATTGTCCTGTTCTAAATCTCGGCTTCTAGCACTCAGAGGTATAGGGACAGCCAGAGCATGGGGTTGCATCCTGTGACCATCATGGACCTATGTCCACTTACCTAATTCTTTTTTTAATCCAGTTATACTTTTGGGCTTCACAACATCCTCTGGCAATGAGTTCCACAGGCTGACTGTGCATTGTGTGAAGTAGTACTTCCTTATGTTTGTTTTAAACCTATTAAATTTCATTGGGTGATCCCTGGTTCTTGTGGTATGTGAGGGGGTGAATCATACTTCCTTATTCACTTTCTCCACACCATTCATGATTTTATAGACCTCTATCGTATTCCCCCTTAGTCTCTTCTCTAAGCTGAACAGTCCCAGTCTTTTTAATCTCTCCTCATATGGAAACGGTTCCATAGCCTTAAATCCTTTTTGTTGCTCTATGTACCTTTTCCAATTCTAATACATATTTTTTGAGATTGCGAGACCAGAACTGCACACAGTAGTGGAGGTGTGGGCATACCATGGATTTATATAGGCATTATGATATTTACGCTCTTAATATCTACCCCTTCTCTAATAGTTCCTAACCTTCTGTTAGCTGTTTTGACTGCCACTGCACATTGAGCTCATGTTTTCAGAGAGCTATCAACCATGACTCCAAATCTTTCCTGAGGGGTAACAGCTTTTGTATACCCCATCATTTTGTACGTATAGTTTGGATTACGTTTTCCAACTTGCATTGCTTTACACTTAACACTGAATTTCATCTGCCATTTTGTTGCCCAATCACCCAGTTTTGTGAAGCCAGCTATACCACTTCCCAGTCTGCTTTGGACCTAATTATCTTGAGTAATTTTGTATCATCTGCAAACTTTGCCACCTCACTGTTTATCCCCATTTCCACATCATTTATCAATATGTTGAACAGCACTGGCCCCTGTACAGAACCTTGAGGGACCCTGCTATTTACCTCTCTCCATTGTGAAAACCAACCATTTATTCCTGCCCTTTGTTTCCATCTTTTAACCAGGTATTGATCCATGAGAGTACCCTCCTTCTTATCCCATGACAGCTTACTTTGCTTAAGAGCCTTTGGTGAGGGACCTTGTCAAAGGCCTTCTGAAAGTCCAAGTATACTATATCCACTGGACCCCCCCCCGGTCCACATACCTGTTGACATCTTCAAAGAATCGTAATAGCTTGGCGAGACATGATTTCACTTTACAGAAGCCATGCTGACTCTTCCAACATACCATGCTCATTGACATGTCTGCTAAGTCTGATCTTTATTACAGTTTCAAACAATTTTCCTAATTCTGAAGTTAGGCTTACCAACCTGTAATCATCAGAATTGCCTTTGGACCCTTTTTTTAAAATTCAGATATTAGCTATCCTCCAGTCATTTAGTAGAGTCTCTGATTTAAGGGATAGGTTACATATCACAGTTGTTACATCTTCAATTTCCTATTGGAGCTCCTTCAGAACTCTTGGGTGAATACCATGTGTCCTGGTGATAGTCCCAGCACAGTGAGTTTTGGTATTCAGATGTGGTGAACCTCTCAAAACAGCCTGCCCTGATTATCTGCTCTGCCAAATTATACAGAACAGAAATCCTGCACCCAGACCCAGCTGCTTTACAGCTGATAGCCCGGTTGCTGACTGGCAGCCCACAAAAGAAGTGTTCAGGTGAAGTTCTGAACATTGTGCTCCGAACCAGTAAAGCCTCAACTAAACTGATTCAGTTTTATAAAGAGAAGAGGTTTTCTATTTAGGCATCTTAGCACCAGTGTCTTCCTTGACAATAGTCCAATATTGCTGAAATGGCTATTTGTTAAGCCTGCAACAATATGGATTTTCTATTAATTCCACAAGGGTCCATTAGCAGCGGTATCTGCACATCGCCCACCCATGATTTTCCCTGTTTGGGAGCTCCCTTCCCTCGTAGACGTCAAACTGCTAGAGTTGATGGGTCCCCACACTTTGAGTCCTTAACAACCTGTTCCCTATACCACCTATAGATAAAAGCTGCCTGTTAGTAGCCATGACCTCATCTTGAAAGATAGGGAAGATTTGGGCCCTCATGGCATGCCCCCTTTACAGTGTTTCAGAAGGACAGGGTTACTCTCAGGCTTCATCCCAAGTTCCTTCCCAAGGTTATTTCAGAGTTCTATATGAACCAATTAGTTACCTCCCAGTTTCTTTCAAGCCTCACACAATCTCACGGAAAACAAACTTCATACACTTGATGTAGTAAGGGCATTGTGAAATTACCTTAACAGGACAAAAGATATACAAGGGACATGCCTAGACTGAGCATGGGCTTTGCAGATACGGGTCTTCCAACTGTACAAGAACGTGTTAGGAGTTAGCCAGGTTAGATCCACCCACCTATTAAAGCTCATTCCACCTGATCTCAGGCGGTCTCAACAGCCTGCTGGAAGAACAGGAGGAGGATAGATGGGGAGCTGTTCTGTAATAATTTATGAATGCTCTTTGCTAACCTAGTTATTGGAAGCTTTACTGTATGAATATATTGGTGTAGTTGAATAGGGATTAAGGAAAGCCTAAGCAGGAAGGAAAAGAATGTTGAAAAGTCACTTGTCTTGAGAAAGATTTGATTTTGTTAAGTGACAGCGTCAGGACAGGAAAAGATCTGTGCACAGCAGAGGTCAAAAGAACTGTGGCAGGTTTAAAAAGGACTACTATGAAGTGATGAGGGAACTGTTAAAGGAAATAAGCGGAGACACAAGCACCCACCAGCTGTGGTGTCTTAAGTTAGTCCCGCCTAGGTTAGCCTCAGGGATGGCAAGCCTTTAGGTAGGAGGCTGGGTTTGAAATCCTTTTTAAATCTTAAATTATTTTAACGTAGTAACAAAAAACAATACTTTGATTTTAATAAGGCTGTTTTGTCACTGAACACTACTGGTCACAGACTCTGAAGAACTGCAGATGTCAGAACTCAGTCAGATGGATAAGCACAACTAATACACAGGATATCATTGCCTAGGGACTGGACTAAGAGTAAGTATGGAATTCCACCATAGGAAGGTAAAGGCATGAGGTCTGACACCTGAATGGGTGCACTCAGAGACCACAAAAGGGGACAGGTGCCACTACCCCTGTAACTATGAGTCCATTTCTGAAATCTGTAGGGCAACTACGTGGAGCACAGTCCACACTTTTGAGGAGACACTAATCTTCACGGGAATCTTCCAGATCAGATCCGTATCAGATCCCACAACCAGGTAGCTCTACTCCTCTAGGATTCTGTATTGGTGAAGGAAATTAGGAGTTGAGCCCTTCATGCCTTTAGATAGGGAGGTCACTGGTTTGGGCCCCAAAGAACACTGCTGACCAACTGAATCCAATCTCACACACAGAGGATGCATGCACATCAAGAATGGAATCCATGTGGACAAAACATCTCCAAAAACTATATAGTTCATGTAAGATAGGTAACTTTTTCTTATCAAGCCAGTGAATACTGGCAAACTAAAGGGAACCAGTTATGGTTAATGCTTGCACATGATTTATTTATAGAAGGTAGTCTGCTATAGAACCATACATTCAAGAGCACCTTTAGGAGTATCCCTTTCAGCCAGATGAAACTTTACAAGGTTGGCTCTTTTGCTCACTTCAAAATTCTGACAGCTAGTAAGTTCAACTGGAACAGGATTAGTCCCATCTCCCCCCACCCCCCGCCCTAGCTTTTAGCATGAGCACATTACTATTCTAGGGAGGGAGAGCAAAAGAAGCAAGAACTAAATTAATTTTTCTGATCATTTCAGTCTTCACTAGCCAAGAACCACAGCCTCACAAATTTGTCTTCACAAGAACTATTCTACCAAATTAATGACCATGGCCATTCTCCCATTAAAGGCTTTTTTCAACCATTTACTTGGTACTTAACTTTTTATGGCACTTAGTTTCACATTATGTTCAGCAGTGCATGTAACACATGGCCAATGGCGATTTGCAGTCTCCCAAACCCTGTTCCCAAAACTAATGAATAAATTAAGTCTCATTTACAGTCTGAGGGAAGCAGATACCTTCCTTAACCTGAAAAATAAAAGTTGACCCCTCCATTTATCAATGTCAGGTAGACTCATTAAAAAAAGATTTGTTGATAAGTGGCTCCTTGCTATTTACAACTAAATAAAGTCAGGCATCCCTGTCTTTCCTTAAATGTAACTCATTTAGGGCTATATCAGTAGTTTTCAGTTGAAGAGGGAGACTGAACAATGCCAGAAGAGTCCATCCCCAAAACTAAGAATAGTATAGTGACAGACTCTGAAAGCGGGGAGGCAGGGAAGGAGTTTAAGTTACTTAACAGCAACCTCTCTGGCTGCTTTAGAAACAGCATCAATGGCTTCTCATCCTCCAACAGCCCACAGGACGTGGTCACTATGAGGACTTATGGCTCGAAAAGAGAGGATTTTCTGAGGAATGATGGAAGGTGGAACTCACAGTTCTAAGAGGGCCCACTTCACCCTCTGCCCCCAACAAAAAACAATGTGTGTTATTGAGTCTTGCCAGTAACAAAAGCTGCTCATTAGTTTTATTTCACCAAAACAGTTCTGGAACTGTCAAATATTTTCTCCAATTTTGTTAAAGCAATGCCTGCAGTCCTAGAAAGTGATGCCTTAGCTACTAACCTTAGAGCTTGATTACTTACAGCTGTTGCACTGAATATTTACATTTGAAACAGTTGACATATTTCCATCCCATACTAATGACGTGAGTATGACTATTCAAAATGGCAAACTACAGCTACTTCCACACCAAACTCAGGGAATTGGAAAAGGAAATTGCTGAGTTTGACTGCCATTGACCTCTCCCTCCTCCCCCGCAAAAAGAGAAAATTCAGCTATTGCTTATGTTTTGGTCATCTGAAAAGTAAGAGAAGGCAGATCTGAAATACGATATCCTTTCAGCTACAGTCCAGTCTAGTACTTGGATTTTTTTTTTCCCTGTTCCTAGAAAAAAATGTGAGGAGGGGGGAGAAGCAAGGATAAGTAGTAGATTCTTGGGGAAAGAAGCAGCCTACTGAAATGCAACTGTGGATTAGATTACCAGCTGGTAGTTTTAAATTTGGAAGCACATAGATCTAAGTGTCAAGACATCTATACAGGTGTGAACTGTAGTCACAACTTCTGTGAATACCACAATTCCATGGCTGCAGAATCCACTTTCTTCCACAGAATGGTCACCACAGGAAAAAAATATTCCCTGATCTGCCAAGTGGCTTGTGGAGGGACTAAATGCAGATTCATGATGGGCAGTCTTGGGGACAAAGCACTATTTCAGGCACCATCCAGATACCTTTCCTTGCTCACACTTTTGATGGAGGCAAGCAGCATGTTGCTTGAAATAGGTGAGAAACCAGAAGAGAAATCTCTCCTGCATCTTTCTCCTGGGTAGAAGTAGATGCTATACCTACAGGCCAACATTACCCCCACCATCATCACAGAAAGTAAGGAGGGGATTCATGCAAAAGAGGGTGAAGGGGGGGGGAATCTTTCTGCACATTAAAAAAAAACCTGTCATCTAACTCCCTCCCCCCAAAACACAAGCTGAAATCCCTCATATTCAGATTCTATTCCCATCCCAAGCGACAAAAAGCCCTACACCACCACCAATCCAGCAGACAAAAGCCACTCACTTAGTTCCCTCCCCTATTTCTAAATCTTCCTTGTCCACTGTGATTGCCCTCCACAATGCAATTATGCATTGTTTGAGCTTCAACTGGAATTTGGCAGTAAGTTAGAAAAAGTTGAAGTGAATAGAATGTTACTTATTTTCAACAAGTTTTTAAAAGCATAACAAGATAACTATTGTAATTTGATATTTAATCTGAGAAAGTTTACTATTAAGTGGGATGTGAATATATGTGTGTGTGTGTATGTATGTATGTATATTAATTGTGAGTTTTACTGTCCAAATAACTACAGAATAGTTATCCACTGTAGTTTTACAAGTTGAAATTAAAGTTCCCACAACTAAGTAATTCTACTGCTTTGCAGAATTTGTCACTGGCCATCGAAGAATATAGGTCCAAACAGGGCCCTGGCTAGATTAGAAAATTCTTCCCTTGACCTAGCTACTGCCTCTAGGGGAGATGGATTACATAAGCCAATCAGGGAACCTCTCCCATCGGCATAAGTACTGTCTTCACTGAAGCACTGCCCTAGTGTAGCTGCACTGCTGTAGCATTTTAAGGGTAGATAAGCCCTTCAAGTAGGGAAGCATGGAGTGTGGGAACCTACTAGCACCAACCAGAATTTCTTGCCAAGTCTTAAACCCAGCATATGTACGGGTTCATTAAAATTCAGCAACACTGTAATGGTTAATCAGTGCCTTAACCAGTAGTCACTAGATCGCAGTTGTTTTGTCCCAAGTTGTCAAGAGAAAAGGGATAGGTCAAGTACCATTATTTGGCTGGAGGAAACAATGTACAAAGTAAGACTTTCTATGATTGGAAAAGTCTCCCCATTTTTCCACTTGACCCAAATGTGGGGGAGCAACATTAAGTAGTTTAATTGTAACTACAAGAGTTTCTATTTAACACTTGTGTCCTTCATCAGTACACCAAACATGTTCTCTTTAGAGGTTTCAGAGAGGTCAAAACCACCATGCAGTTTTCTACGAATTTTCTAGTCATTTAGCACTAACCAATACATGGATATTGCTGCAAGACTAAGTGTTTCATTTTCTCCCCAATTAAATAAACTGCTTCATAGACATCTAATTATAATTGCTTTAAATCTCACCTTGTGCAAAAGATGAGCCATACAGCTCGCTCTATAATATGTGATCAGAGGCAAAACACATTAACAGGATAATCCAGTAAGTCACCAGATATTCTAATTAACTTTGCCTGACCCTGGTACCACACATTTTGGAAATTGTGAGTGCATGTATAACTGCAGTGCTTCTCATGTTCAAAGTCTTTCACAAATATTAAATCCACAATAGCCTTGTGAGTCAAATAAGCCTGAGACTGATTTTATATGGGTAAATGCAGGCATGACAAGATTAAGTGACTTAATCAAAATCTGTGAGAGTCACTGAAGCGAGAAGCAGAATCTGAAATTGAAGTTTTAGTCTAGAAGTTTGAGCACAAGCAGCAGATACTTATTTTCATGTAGACTAGCAATTTTCACATTTGAACATTTACTGGCAGATTTATGCCATCCTGGTTCACACATTTTAAAGTGTAAGTGTTTTTTTGTTTTTAAAAAGACAAGACCATATAAAATGTGGAACTGTTTGCAATTCTCCAACTTTCTCTTTCAAATGCTTCATCAGCTTTCAAAGTTTCTTATGAGGAATTGCACAGTCAGCAGCACTGGGTGATAACTAGTTTTATTTTCAGGTCTCTAATATCTGGACAGCAGACCTCACTTCTATTTTACACTTTGGATAAAAGGAGCTTCAACTGCTATGAGTCCCCAAGCTTAAGACAAATAAAGTCTCAGGCTGGAAAGATGAGATTTGTTTGAATGATGTATTTTCCTAGTTTTAATGAAACATTAGCTATAAGATTGGACATTTGTCCTATTTCAAGCAAGTGCCATCACATGCATTAAAGCCTCTAAAAAAATAAGTCACTTTGCCAGTCAAATTGAGAGTGCAGCAAGAGAACCAGTTTTCTTTTCTTCCCACTCAGTATTTTAAATATTGCCTATACCTGGTCCATGACAGGCACTTTATATTCCTTCTTGTCTGTCTTTATATATGTTGGGAAAGTATTACAGCACACTTCTCTTAACTATAGAAGCTGCTTGACACTTTGAAGGTTACTAATCTGGCAGAGGTACCAAAAAAGCAGAGAGCTGTGGTTTTTTGTTTTTTTAAACAAGAGTTGCTGTACTCAAATAAGGTTGAAAGCATCTTTACTTTGTAAGCAGTCTAAAAAGACTATTTTAGCTCTGGTATACTAGAAATTGAGAAGCTTTGTGAAAAATTCAAATCACAGGCCATTACAATAGTGCCCACATGTAAGGCCTGGTCTACACACAGTAAGATCACCAGACAGTCCCTCAAGTAAAGATTTACAATTTAAGGCCCTTGGAAGAAGCTTCCAAAGATCAGCAGACTGAAAACTTACCAAATAGACAATAAAGGAAGTCATCTGTCATACCAAGTCATTAAGTTTTGCCCTGTCCAATGCCATATGAAAAGTGACTTAGGGCTTATCTACACCATGTTTTCACCCACACTAGAGGAGTGAAAGTTTTAGTGCTCACTGGAGTGTCCTGCGCTAACTGGCACATGTGGACCTTGCTGGAAAACATGAAGAGTTCCCTTGTACTCGTTAATGTAGTCTCAAAATGAGCACTCTTTCTAGAACATTAATTTCTACAGCTCTTAAAGCTTCAGGCTGCAACTGATGTTTTAAACACCATGTTGCATAGAGCAACCCAGAGCCAGTCCACACAACAAAGGGCAACACCAACCCAGAGATCAACAATGGGGACCACTAATTTACAGCTGAGCCATGTGAAGCACAGAAATTTTAGTGCAGACAAGTCCTAGAATGCATTTGCACTCCAGAACCAGGCCTTTCACCACTCTCACTCTAGAAAAATTCCATAGTAATGTATTTTTTTTTCTGATGAAGGGGAATATAGTGTTTTGTGTATGTCTCCAGGGCACAAGCCTGGGCAAATGATATGGAGGCCCTGAGTTGCCCATGCATCAGGACCCCCTTCTGGACATCACCAGTAAAACCCAGTGGAGAAGAAACACCAATACATCTAGTACCTGATCTGCTGCAGGAGTTGCCAGAAAGATACTGAATTCCATTCCAGATTTCCTATCTGAGTTTTCTCTCATAACCTTACATTCTTCCAAGTTCACCCATAAGACAGTGGGGCTTTTCTGTCAGGAGTTGCTCCCTTAGCCTGTTATGTATCTGAACAGCAAAATCTCATCATAAAATTTGAATTGGCCTGTAGTTTCCATCAAGATGAAAAATGCAAGTGTCCACAGTAAAATTTTCAGATGCAAACACCTTAGAAAAGGCCAAGCCATTTTCAGATTAGCAGCTGAATCAATAAGCAAGTGAAGGATGTTTGTGGTTTTTTCACTAAAAAAAAAGGCGCGAAGAGGAAACTAGAGCTCACTCTGCCATCAGCTACTTTAATTTTTGCTGTTAAGTTTCCAGCACACTACTTGCTTCTGGTAAATCTGACAACTCACTAAACCAGTGAATTGTATGCTATTTTCTGCATGTAACCAGCATTAGGTTTCCTCCAACGACCACTCTATACACAATAGCTCCCTACTTGCCTAGATCCTGAGTGCAATACTGAAGTGAAAAATATTGCTGGAAGCTCAACATGGGAGATTTCTAATAAATTCAGTCAGTTTTCCCACCAGTATTTCTGATGTAGTTAACCTACAGTGAGATAGAATGAGGTCTGCATTCAGTAAGTCTCAACTGCTCCCTTCAACTCAAGTTAGACATCATTTCTCACGGTTCCTTCCCCTGCCTAAAAGTATCTGATGTTGAGTGGGTCCAAGCCAACTGAAAACAGCACAGATCATTTCAGCATAGAGTACCTACAGGATTTTAGAAGCTAATGCTTCCAATATATGCATAACTCTTGATGAAACAGGTTTATTCAGAAAAAAATTGCTGTTACCCCAAGGAATGTGGGCAGTGTCTTGAAGTTAAATTGTAAACAGTTGCACCAGGGGAGAGAAAACTAAAAATAGTTGTTTGGTGAAATATATCAAGGCTTTAAGAAATAAAGCCACTCTAAAAACTCATCTGGAAAATAAAGAAATGCTGACATTCTGTAACATTTAACCAAATCCTAGCAGTAACACAGAAGCTGTTATTAACAGATGTAGGTTACATAAGCATATGCAGATGTTTAAATCCTTAAGATAATCGCCTGGATTTCATCTTTTAATAGTAATACTCATATGCTCTAGTTTGTGTCCACCATCTTAACAAGGTGAGAAATAGTCAATGTTTTCATATCGTTCAAGATTCATATGCATTGGTCCAAGCAACTCACCAGAAAGAGTCAGTAAGGCAGAAATGATCCATCTCCTGCTAGGGCAGTTAACACCATAACAGAGATCAGCCGGCAAAAAAAAAAAAAAAAAAAAGAGATGCAAGCATGGGTAACTGATACCAATTGAGTAGACATTTAAAGGCTAAGCAAGACTGTCTGGTCTGACCAGCTGTATTAACAATACCAGACTACAGTCATCTGTCACACATGGTATTGTCTGTCATCCAAATGCATCCCATCTCAACTATTCTATCTAACTTATGCCAAAACACTCAAAAACCAAGGGTCCTATCCCTCTACTACCAATGAACAGAGGCATACTACAGATTATGGGCACGTTTCACAGTCATTCACTGTGTGGGTTCAGGGGGAGAAACAAGGCAGACAACTAAAAATGAAAAAAGTATATCTGGCAGGGAAAGAAGCAGATTAGATTCACAACCTATATTCAGCTACTAGTATAGCGAAAGTAGGAACTGGTACAGCCATTTAGATAAAGAGGGAGTTGAAAAGTCATGAGACAGAATCTCTCCTTTCTGCATCAGTGGCTTAAGGAGCCATATTCTCCCATCACAGCCAATGGGAGTTACCCTGCACTGGGAGAATAGGCACTCAATTTGATAGTTATCAAAAGTTTCACAGTCTGTTGACTGCTCATTGACCTAGTTGAAATAAGTCTGTTGGTTCTTGAACTATTCCCATTAGAGTTTCCACATCATAAATCAGCACAGAAAAATTGTGTTGGCTGTCTCAGACATGCCAAGAATTGAAGAGGCTTGGTGGGCCTTCCACCTCTTTTTAGTCTTACTGGTAAAATAGAGGGAACAAGCTTGTACTGCTGCAGCCTATCCTGTGAATCACTAGATGGCTCTAGTATCCCAAGTTCAGGCATTTAAAACAGCACTAAACAAGCAGCAGAGGGCACCATATCTCCTTCTGCACGGAAAGTATTACTAGCTTTTTCCCCCACAACAATTCCTTCCTCCCAGCATAAGCCTGCTAACATGCCAGGTTCTCTTATGTGTCACTCAGCAGTACCTGGTCATTTTAACCAGGAGATGGGCTTCAAAATAAGGATATATGTTCTGCAGCCTGCTAAATTTCCACTTTTCAGGTAAGCTCAGACACATCAATGCAAGCTTAAGCTCAGACTTGAAATTTTAAGTTACAGTCCAAACTTACAAATGAAAGTCTAATAAGAGCTCTCCCACCTACACCCCAATATTCTCAAAGTTTTCTTCTACTGAAAAATCCTTGATCACTTAAAAAAAAAATCCAAGTATTTTAAGAGCATTTTCTAAGAAACCTTGACAATAATGCAGTCTGGAGTGAGCCAGAGATCTTTAGCTAGCTGCAGAATGTTTCTTTAACAGCATGCCCACTCTGTTCTGAATGAAGAATGCCATGAATGTGCACCTTTTCTTGCACCCCTTAGAGCATGTGTCTCAACAATTCTGGGCAAGACACCTTGGAATGCCTTAAAACCACTTGGTGGGGCACTAGGCTAAGGGTTAGATCAGATGACAACGTAAAAGGTCCACAAGGATGGTGGATGACCCAATTTGGATTGTCCTGGTGATCCTCCTCTTCCCTCCCAGTCATCCCTAGCCAGTCAGTTAATGACTTATTCGAGGAAGGGTTAAATCTAGCCACTCTCTGTGGTGTGTCTTCACATGATCATGCTGCATTCATAAGTGCTGCACACAGTTATATGCATTCAAGTTTATGAAAAGACAATACTTAAACTTTAGTGGGTATATTACCTCCATCGTAAGGTCCTTCAGCATTTTCCTATACTTGATTGGGCAATTGTCTCAAGTTATACACGATTGCCAAAAAAAATTCTAGTGCTTTAATGCTATTACTTTGACAGTGAACCTCATTTCTTTTGTATCTATCTAGTTAAAACTACACAAGTAATACTAGATAGGCACAGTAACGGAGGACTTGCCGTACTAGATCAAAGTCAATTTACGTCCAGTATCCTGTTTCTGATAATGACCCATTATCAGATGCTTCAGATGAAGGTGAAAGAAACCCACAGTATGCAGATGTGAGATCATCTGCCCCCTATGTAAGTCTCATCCCCATCTCTAGCAGTTAGAGACTGGTTTAAACCTAAAGCATGAGAATAAATATCATCAATAGCAAATTTTGGAAGCGATAACTTTGGATATTCTTGATCTCCAGAATAGTTCCTCAGTTTGGAGCAACATACTTGTCCTCTGTAGTGTCCCATCTCCCACATGGAGACGCCTCAAATTGTGTTCTTTTACATGGGAAAAGAACTGCCTTTTTCCAAATTAGGTTGGGAATTTGACAAAGATGCTTTGCTGCCCCAGAACATTTCAATGTCATCATAGACTATGCACTTGATTAGACACTTAGTAAATGCACTTTTGACATATGCCTTGATAAGAACCTCACCAACACAACACTAGCTGTTGAATCAACAGACAAGCTAGTAGCAGCATTTAAAGTCCTGGGAAAGCGCAGTGGCAAAAGTCAGCCCAAAAATTAATTGGAGTAAAAGCAAAATTCTTCCAGTTGATTACTCTGAACACCAAGTGCTCAAGCACCTTAATGGGCAGCCACCCAAGACTGTCAGTGATTTCATCAACCTTGCCTTTGGCATCAGTAACATGGGCAGCATTGAGAAAGCATTGCAAAAGCACAGTCAGTAGTGGGGCACCTCATTAAGAGCATCTTCTGGAAACCGACCACCCTGCTAAGTAGGGAGATGAGGCTAAGCATATACAATGCTTTGGTGGTCCGTATTCTGAAACGTGAGACTGAAACATGGCCTCTCACTATCATGACTGAAAAGAAGTTGGACACCATTCAAGTAAAGCATGTTCAAATAATCAAAAGCCTCAAGGAGACAAATTCAAGTTGAATGAAGAGATCTGTTTTCTAACTAAACAGGTCCTGCTTTCTCAAATGGTCACCCAACACACTCATGTGGTATGTTCATCTGCTCTGAATGCCTACCAATTTCTCTCCAAGAATCATCTTCTACTATGATCCAATGAAAGCAGATGAAAGACACGCCCTGTAAGACCTAAAACCCATCTCTTACTGGCATCCTACCCCGTAATCCACCAGATTTGGCTCAGGACAGAACATCATGGAGGCTCATAATACATTCAGTGACCCTAAACTGTCCAAGCAACAGCATGAGAATGAACCAGTCTGCACAGACTGGCAAATTAACTAACACCCACCGCACTTTCATGTTTCTCAGTATTAGTGCTCTTTCACAAGTGATCAATTCCCATAGCAATCCAACATCACTCGGAAGATTCTCAGTTCAAACCAGTTATGCTGCAGGTCTGTGTTATTTGATGAATTTAAGTAGACTACACAATCCCACTCAAAACTGACTCAATGAGAGGAAAGAAGGGACTTACCTGGACGTTCACAGACCACACCTAAGACTTAGTTTACATGAATAATCAACTGCAACTGTGACTTCCTCTGACCTACAGTTACTCAATAACAGAGTTAAGTTTAATGTAAAAAGAATAAGGCATCATGTATTCTTCCTAGTAGCAATGCCACTAGAACCAAAAGAGGCTGTTCAAAAATGAAAAACAATTCTTAACTATCAGATTAACCAGCCATGTTACGAGTTACACACAGCTATTTTCCCCTCTTTCAATCACTGCCATTCCATTCACAAGGAGATATTTAACTGATTTTGTGCTTGCCATCTACATCATGAAGTCTATTAGAGTGCTGACCCTAACTGCATCTAGAAAGAGGTTGTGACACATCCAATTATGACAATGGAAGATGCACTTCAACCCATGTAACCAGTGGAAGAAGAATAGCAGAAGTGAGAACCAAGCATTTGGAGCAAAGCCAAAATATGCTACAAGGCTGCATAGTGGTCTACCATTGAATCACTACAAGAGCCTCCAGATCACAGATTCCCACTTCCCTGTATAAGGAAAGAAAAAACAGAAATTTCACCCACGTTTCCTACCTGAAAAAAGGGAGAACTGCCATTAAGCTACACATCTGTAGCTTTTGGAGAACTAAAAATAAGTTTACTTTTCCATTTATGCTACAATTCTCAGCCTGACAAACACAAGGTACACCACCATGCAGTCATCCAGTCTTCTGAAAGACATGGTGAGATTTTCCAAAGTGACTTGGGAAAATAAGTCATTTTTCAAAATGGATTTAAGTATCTACATTCCTTTTGAAAAATGAGACACTCCCAAAAATTTTACCCTTGATCTCCCTACCTGGTTCCTAGTTTAGAGTCAAAGACAGATGTGTCATCCAGTTAGAAACCCCACAGTTAAACAGACATTCTACTGCCAAGTCCATTCTAGGCTTGCCTGCGTAATACACCAAATCCTTGAATGCTCTAGCAGGAGTGTCCTCAGTGCTATATAATTTGAACACTTCATGATGAAAAATATTTAACAATTTTGATAAACAGTAAAAAGATTGGCAGTTTAGCCTTTCCTATCAGCAAAGATGATTCAGATAACTTAGGCATTAAATGTATACTCAAAAGTTAAATACATATAGAAGTTTTGGTAGGCTTCCATACACTGCATTTGCAGTTTTTCCCCCCCATCATGTGCCTTCCAAATAAGAATTGTGATGTTTTATTCCTCTATCATCTTTTCAAATTGTGTGATACCATGTATATAGCAAGTTTTACTTACACCAGGTTAGGCTGCTATATCATGCAAACGAGCGTCAGCCAGAAAACGGTGTCTGTGGCTACACGCTATGCTTAAGTAAATTCTTACCAAGTTCAGATGTGACTTATTGTGGTAGAACTGGATACAAAAAAAAAACCTCCTGAACTAAAGGAACACCTGCCATGCTCATCACCTCTCCTATGTCTAGAATGCCCTTTCAGCTCCCAAATTACATAGCAGTGCTAGTGTTGAGATCTAGAAATAAACTGAACATTTTGGACAGAGTTCTTTTCAAAAGAAAAAGTAAGATTTAATTCTTTGAATTTCTTCCCCAACTTTACTAGGTTCAACTATAGACAAGAGGTAGCTATTGTATTTTCAAATAATACTTATCAAAGCACCAAAATGATGAAAAGTTTAAACATAAATTGGTCACAAAGTCAAGACAGACCTAAAAGAATCAGAGCTCATTTGTGCTCACAAAAGAAATTAATCCACCTGAGGTTGGCATAGAGTTCACTAATTCCTCCTCTCTGCAACACTCCTTGAATCAGTTGATCCTTATAAAGCGTCAGTTCATCCTTGCAAAGCCATACAGTTGAGTCTGAGTGAAGTGAGCAGACCAAGAAAACTTCAATGTAAGTGACAGAACAGCAATGACATCCTCCTATAATTATTACTGAAGTTAATGTGTAGTATCACTACAGAGTCCCTCTTCAGTCAAAACTGAAGGCAGTGAGGAATCAGCAGATTCATGGCCTTAAAATATCCTACGTACCATGCATCACAGGCTCTCATTTCTGTAGTTGCTAATTTATTTCTACTGCCTACAGGACAGTTCTCTGTTCACGCCCTGTACCTTTGTCACTCACCCTGTGGAGTTATCACACAGTTGGTACTCAAACTGCAAACTGTGAAATATAAGTAATAATGTAATCTACAAACCACTCATGAACTCCAGTTAGGTTTTGCTGGAGGGCTATCACCCTTTTCTTACTCTGTAAAGATTTTCTTCCCCCTGTTTTACATTGTTATTCCAACAATTATGTTATTTCTGAAGTGTCTGATAAAAGAATGTTTAACTTCAAAATCTGTTAAGTCTGTTTTATGAACAGACTTATTTGTAAATAAAAAGTATGTGATGTTTCTATTAGCCAATTTGTTCCTGTAGTACCCCAAAACCATTAGTACATTCTGACTGTCATATCATCTGCTGAAGTCAGAAATTATCACTACCAAGCTGACAATCATTTCAGGACAATAAACAATACCTGAATATTAAGATGAATCTGAGAGTAACTCAAAGAGCCTTTTAAACAGCGAATAAGGTTAGGATTTCAAATCAAAATTACATCAGACTGCATACAGAAAACAGATAAATTTTCAATGCGCAGTCTGAGTGGTGCGTTAAGTAGCGCCTAGCATCTGACTGGGCATCAACTATTAAACATAGACAGGACTAACAACAACAATACCCTGAGTACACTGCTAGGTCTTATGATTTGTTTAAGAGAAAAGAAAAAGAAAAAAAACTTGCAAAGCTATTACCACAAACCTATTAGGTATGTGGTGATGCATAGCTACCCAGAACACTGGCAGAGATGTCATTTGCTTTCAGAATGCATGCTACAAATACAAGCTGAGAGTGGTCTCAGTCATTTTTCAGTTTTACTGTGACAGTAGGTAAGTTGCTCTGTGGAGGAGAAAGAATTTTGGCACATGAGATACTGCAGCCATTCAGGAAAGAGCACTGAGATCATGCACTTGATCCCTCAGAAGCAATGGGAAAGATTATTTTCCACTGCTGCCTTTCTTCTGCCCCCTCCAATTTTTCAAGAGCAGAGACTCTCCATTCCCCTATTTCAGCTATTTGTAACTGGTAGGCCAAGCTCTACCCTCCCCCTTAACCTTGTTGCACAGCAACCTCTCATTCAGTTATACATGCTCCAACTCGCCATGGAGCTGAAGTTGCTGCTGTTGCCATCATGAGACTGGGGTTCGGCACAACCTTAGCTCTGTCGAAGTGAAGAGCTGGCAGGTACGGCAACGTCTTTGTACCAGTTTAACCAGATAGTTACCTGGAAAGATTGAATTTTAGCCTTCACAATTTTACAACAGGCAAGCATTTACTTCCCAGTGTATCAACAGGCAGCCATGGGACTTAGGCTGAACTACTGGGGATTGATTCATAGTACATTACCAGCTCAAATTTAATTTTACATTGGTTGGTTTACCTCTGTATTATGTGCACTTTGCTAGCATATTTCTTGAGCATCTCCTGTAAAATGACCTAAGCTACACATGCAAGTGTTTCCCCTACCATATACATTTCTCTTAAATTAATGTAAAATGCCAATCCTCTGAAAAAAAAATATTTTAGCTGGAGGTAGACTTGAACTAGACTTCAACAAGTGTGAATGCTAATTTTATAGCTTGAACCCCTTTATCTGGACTCCCTCAGGTAAAGGATTTTGTGCAACACTCCAAATTACCTTTAGAAGACATGAAGGCTAAGTGCTCCAGCAAACTCAAAGAGGTTACTGATTCTGAAGACTCAGCACTTGGACAACCTCATAAGGGCGAAGAGGCCTTTAGGGAATCAAACAGGCAGCCTAGCTCATGGGAGGAGTTGCTCCCTCCATTCAAGGAATGGCTGGCTGGGTGGCACCTAGGGAAAACTGTGTCCCCCATCCCTAAGGACAGCTGACCTGTCATCTGAGGATCCTACCCTTCTCTTGAGGCTGGCAGCAGGGGAGTGACTGTGCTTGGGGAATTTGCACCTCTTTTACCTGTAGTTCACACCAGGCAACTTCCACCGTAGTCTCGGTGTCCAACCCCTTGTAGACTGTTTTGAAGGAGCCTCTTCCAATCTCAATATCGAATTTGAGGAAGCGGCCGTCAAGAGAGAAGCCCACCGCCTTGGTCTCCAGCTCCTCGATATCCTCTTGTTGTCGGTTCCGCCCCTCCTGGAGCTCCCGGCTGGCGGTGGCCGCGCTGCCTACCGTGCTAATAGGGAGTAGGGGGGTGGCTTCCTCTGCCTCTCCTTTGGGCAGTAGCGGGGCGGTGTCCTCTGCTGCAGCGGGCTCCTGAATGGGTTGTTCCTCGGGGGGAAGCGACAGAGACGGCTGCTGCAACAGTAGCAGGGGGACGTGGGTGACAGAGATGCAGGAGGTCTGGCTAGCAGGCTCAGGAGGGGAGCCCAGCAGCGGGGTGATACTCCCGGGAGCGGCGACGGCCGGGGGTGCTGCGGGCTGCAAGCTAGGCAGCTCCAGAGCTGTAGCATTGGAGTCGCAGATCACGCTACGGCGGAAGAAGCGGTGCTCGGTGGCTGCAGCCCCACGACTGTCCTTGTCCATGGTGTGGCGGCGGCGCCGGTATTCCTCGCTCCGGCCCCCGCCTCCCACCTCGCCGCCTGCTCCTCCGGCCCCCGAGCCATCATGGTCAGCGACGGCTCCTAGCTTCTCCCCCACGGAGCTGTCCGAGCTAGAGCCGTTCTTGGGCGGAGGCGGCGGGGGAGCCAGGAAGCGGGGGGCCAGGCTGCTGCTCCCTACGGCGCCCTCCGACATGGTGCTGCGGGGCTCGGGGTAGCGCTGCTGAGAGGATGCGGGGTGGGAGGTGTCACTGAGCAGGGAGCGCGTCCGGCTGCGGCTGCAACAGAGGAGGGTCCCAAGGGCTCCTCACAGCGGGGCTTGGCGGCGGCGGCTGAGCCAGCGGCGGGGTGGGTCCCTGTTTAGCGTCCACATCCATCCTGCCGCGGGGAGCCGTGCAGCGGGGCCGACATGGAGCGACAGCAGCGGGGCCAGGACACGGGACTAGGGGGGAGAAGTCGAGAGGAGCCCGAGGCAGGTGCTGGGCCGGGAGCAGCCGCTGGCCGCCCGGAGCGGGACAGCCCAGCTGCTCTCGGAGAGGAAAAGCGACCGGCCCCCCCGGGCTAGGAAGCGGGGCAGGCCCAGGCCGGGAAGCGACTGCGCCGGGGGCGCAGGCCCCGCACACCCCTGCCGCGAGAGGGGAGGGCAGGCCCGGCACGCCCCGCCTGGGGGGAGAAGCGCGGCCCGGTCACTCGGGGGAGCTCTCGCCTCACACGGCGCCCATGGCGACCTCGGCCTCCTCCCGGTAGGAAGTAACCGCTCGCCGCGGGGCCGGCCCCCTCGCTGCCTGCCGGCGCCTCACAGCGAGCCGGAAACCCCCCTCGCGGGTCTCTCACCGGGGCCGCCCGCGAAGCTGCCGCAGCCGCCGCCTCCTCCTGCACAAGGCCCCGGCCCGGGGAACCCGGGTGTCTCCCTCGCGAGGGTAGAGGGGAGGAACCGCTGCGCCCGGCCCGGCTAATTCTCCGCGCTAAATGGCGACTAGCGCCCGAAACCGACAGACATAGACAGCCCCGTGGAGCACGCCCCCTCCTCCGACCCCGTTCTGCGCCTGCGCTATAGCGCCGCGCTTCCTGGGAATGGTAGTTTTTTCATCCCTCCTCTGAGGGAACAGAAACGCAGTTAACCTACAACTCCCATCGCGCACTGCGCTGATGCACGGCATCACGGGAATTGTAGTTTCCTTCTTGCGGGCTACTTACAGCTCGAGCCTGGCTGCTCCTCACACAATACTGTGGTAGAAGCTGTGCTGACTGGGGCAGGGCAGGAAGAGAGGGGAGGGAATCATTACATATGGATTAATTCTCGGAGAAGAAAGGAATCTCTCATCATACTCAGTCGACTCAGGGCTACAATGCAATATAAATTATATGCTTTAATAGATTGAATGCTACTGTTTTCAAACCTGCCCCCAACTCTCAGGGTTCTTTTTCAAAATCTAAAAGCAATGAAAATGTTTCCATGATTTGTTTTTATACATTAAAAGAAAAATAGTTTTTATCTAACCAAAAAGGATTCAGGGCTAGCTCCTCAGCTGGTGTGAATTGGCATAGCAATGCAGAACAGGCCCTTCAACTAGTAACAATTCCCACTCTGAAGCAGTTTCTCCAGCCCACACATCATAGCAAGCAACTAATGCCTGAGACAGAAAATGAGTATAAACAAAAGTGAAACTGACCAGTGTATTTTCATTTGTACATGCTGAGCACAATGGAAAAAGATAAACAAACAGTATAAATAGCAAAGGGTATGATAGATTTTAAATTCAATTTTCATAACAAGGTGTTACATGTAACCATACAAGTACAATATATTTTAAATATATGATTTTTAATCTGCCTGTGGGCTCAATCCTGCAAGATGAGCTCAGCATTTAGGTATATGCTTGATTTCAACTATGAGGGAAGTTAACCATTAAACACATCATTTGCTGGATCGGGGCCAAAGTGTTCAGCACCTTGCATGATCAAGCCCTAAGTCCCTTAAAAGTGGTGTTGCAAGTTCCCCTCCTACAATGAACAATTTTTGCTGTATGTATTATCAGGCATTTAGCTTCATATTTTTAACCAGGCCTCTAGCAGGTCTCCCATTTTGCTTCCACAAAACCATAGGCACATATAATTGTGGAAGCTGTGTTGCACCCACAATTATTTATTTATTTTGTAGTCACAGTTTAGGTCACTTGGACTTGTGACCACATATAAGCGACCTAAACTGCAGGAGCAAATAACTGTTGTGAAAAAGTGTGCCCCCAATTATTTTGCAGATCCTAAAAGGCTAGCATTCTTAAATCTGACCCTTAAAAATTATCATTAGTCTAACTGTCACAGTTTGAGACTCAACCCCAGTTATTATAGTTCAAATGGGGAAGATATAATACTCAGAATAGAAAGAGAAGCCAGCATGAACATTCACACAGATCAGGAACTTCCAGAGAGTAAGAGACACTGGTAGAAACTACTCATGTGCTTTATTTATAAAGTATTCATCCTTTGTATAATACACCAAGAACAAACTTTTTTTCTTACACAGAACAGCAATATACTAAAGTGAATGGGACTACTCTCATGAGTAAAGTAAAAGGGTTTGGACAAGTCTTTTATGCAACTGCATTTTTTAAATTACTGTAATAGAAATATTTTTGGAGATTTTTCTGTATAAACTATAGATTTTATATTGGACAAATTAACATATATATTTCAAATACATCATTAAAAATAAGTTTAAAACCAGCTAATATTAGGAAATTGTGAATTACATCTCCCACAGAGAGGTCCTGATTGAATCTCTGTGCCTACACAGAACACTAGTGACTTTCAGGTGGTCCACAACACTGAACAATACATGACACTGAACTTGATGTGACAGTGATTCTCTCACATACATACAGTCTTTATAGATGTTGATTGTAATACTGCACTACAAATGGAGCACCCATTATTTTCTGTATATCCATATACATATCTTATTAATAATAAAAATAATAATACAAATACATAAATAATGAAATTCAACTAATGGCAAAGGGCCCATGTAAAGTCGTACTTGCACCACATAGATCCTTATGGGTGGTGGGGCAGGATTTGCCTATAAGTATAGAAAGTGCCCCTCCTTTTGCAGTGGAATAAGTGCAGCTCCACTGTGCAAAAGAGGGAATAGGATTGGGAAGGTCATACAGAGAGTTTGTAATCCCTGTCCCTGAACAGCATGGAGACCAATCTATGAGGGCTCCAGGTTCAGGTTTGTGTTTGGGAGCCTGGGACAGAGAGTGGACATGGATGGAAGATCCACAGCTATACAGATCTTCTGGTTCTTTTCCTCTTCAGGGAGGGGTGAGCGGGGAAGTACGGTTGCAAGCTATTCCAGCTACTAGGCTGGAGCAGTGGCTGAAGAATGGTTCTGCTGCAGGTCTATGGCCTGGGAGACAAGAATCCTCCTTTCTTGCCTTCCAAAAAGATTCATAGCCCAACCTGTTATCCAGGCTGGGTGCTGAGGAAAAAACATTGATCCTGATTTATCTTTACATTATTCCAGTTTTATGCCAGTGTAACTCTATGAACATAAAGCTGAAATAGCATTGGGATAAATCAAACCTCTTGGTCTTAACACAGGGTTTAAGTGGGGCTTACGTGTTGTGTAGGGCTTTGTCTGGGCCCTCTGCTCCGGGATATATGTCACCCACAGTGATTATATTTTCCCAGTGTTAGTTAAGTGAAACCCTTTCACAGAGAACTTTAAGCTTTACAGAGTCTAAACACAAAAGGGCCTGAGGCTGACAAATCAGAAACTGGGAGCATTATGTAAATAAGCATGTCATCCCAAGGGTCTGATTCTGCAAACGCTTAAACTCATGAGTAATCCCACTAAAGTCAAATAGGGTTACTCACCTGAGTCCAATATTTTCAGGACTGACTCCCAAATTTCCTAACTCCTCTCACTAGCAACTCCATTGGTAAGAAGTGGGAGTAGCGCTCTGCCTTTGAAAGGCATAAAATGCCTCCTAGGCATTAAGTGGCATGCGGGGACATGCCCCTTGCTATATACATGATGTACAACAGATGTATTTGGTGCTTCACCTCTTGCAGCACAACCAGCCTGCAGCAGTACCTGCACTAACCTTGGCCCACAAACATCTTCTCTGTGGCTGCTAGCTCTGCCTACTGCCAGGAAATCAGAGGACAGGATGTGGTAGCAAAAGGATGAGGGCAGAACCACTGGCTATGTTCATACATGGATCCATGTAATCCTGAGGCTGCAGAAACAGCCATTTCATGGCTTGGAATGGGGAGAACTCTTTTCCCAATGGAACCCAACAAAATTCCCCAGCCTACAACTTACTCTGGTTTCTCTAGCTGACAGAACTGCAGGATATAGGATTTGGCATTAAATGGTGTATAATACTGTACATCTGATAGGGCTTGGTGCAGCCCCAAATGGGCTTCATTCTCATGTCCAGCCAAGTTCCACTTGGCCCGGAGGTGAGTGAGAGCAGAGGGGAGGATTAGCACTACCTTTGCTCCTTCCCTTTCCTGGATTCTTCTGGCATCTCATTAGGCCTCTAGAAGGTTATGCAGCTTCAGGGCTGACCTAAGTAGCACCTGGCTGCCTATGGGCCCAACGTTTGCTCTCCAGCAACTCCCTCTTTCCTAATCATGGACCCTACCAACTCTCTGCAACAGGGGAAGCAGCACAGAGACATTATGGCATCTTTATGCCATATGGAGATTCCTCCTATACTGGGAGAATTCCTTGATGGCCAGATTTACCAGTTTTACTGTCCGTTTGCCTAATGGGGCCAGCAAAATGGGCTCATAGCATGACAGTTAATCTGGCCCATGGCAGCCAATTATAAAACCCTCCCTGTCTTCAAGATGTAGGATCAGGTCCCTGTCAACAATCCATCAACTGTAAAGGGACACTATCAGCTTGAAATATAGCTAATTAAAACAATTCAGTTAAAAGTACTTTCAAGTTCTTCAGCTGTCATTAAGATCTTCTGCCAATTTTTGTGGTTTTACAATCAGTTTTCTCTATGTTTTAATAGTATTTTTCTCTCCTGTTGCTGTGGGAAAGACCCACACAAACAACAGAAGAGTCTAACTATAATGTAGAAACTATATACAAGGGAAAGACTGCCATTGACTTCAATGGGCTTTTGATTAGGCCCAAAGTGCTGTCACATACATAAAGTAAAAACATATATTTTTTCGCTAATCTGTTCCAATGATAGTCATCTTGTTGTTACTTGTAACAACAATAGATAACAATAATTCCGATATGCATGTGATTTTAAAGTTGACAGGGACTCTTGAACCAGAAGCTGTTCTGTTTTGTTTCATTTTGTATAATGCAGATTTCATTTGTTATTGGCATTCCTGACTTGTCCATGTGACACAATATTAATGTGAAACAGTTATTATATTTTCCCACTTATGCAATACCTTACACAGTACAATCGTCTTGTGATTTTACTGCATAATTTAGAAGTTTATTTAAAAATGTGCTTTCCACTATCTCAAAGTTTGATTGCACATTATGGAGCTATGATAGCATTCCATAATTAAGAATGTAACCAACACAATCTTTCCACCACAACTTCCTCAGAACAACTCCTTTCTTCTTGCCTTTTATCACGTCTACGCTTCGGTCAGAGTATTTATTTATTTGGTTTTTTTTAAAGCTACAGGTTACTTGGACTTATTTCAGAACTACAAGAACTTGAGTAAGAGTTTCACTTTCTGGAGAGTTTAATTTGTTCAGTATATCACATTTCATTGACATCTTGATTGAAAATCTTCACATTTATTTTATTTCTTTGTCCTTAATGAGGATTAGGGCCTTACAGTCCTGTTGGAAGGTTGGCTGGTTCATTTTAGAAATATTGATTGGAAGCTCTGAGAGGCCTCCAGGGTCTCTGATGGACTTAATTAAGTCTCCAAGGTCCCTGGCAGTGTTAATGAAGTCTTCAGTGTCCTACATGGGACTTATGAAGGGTTTACAGACTGCAGAAGCAAAGATAACCTTCAGGACTGTGACACCTGGGAACATAATAATTCCCTGTGGCCTAAGTTCCCTCTAAGTTGCACGGCTGCGCAGAAGGCTATCAAGGGTCACACAGGCCCACAGCCACAGGTACCTGGCCTGGAAAGGAGAGAGGTAGGGGGCGTGCAGGGCTGCGGCAAGGAAAGGCACTCTCCCCTGGCCCCGGGCTGTTGAGACGAGAGAGGGCTGGGGGGAGTTCTCTCTCCCCGCCATAGCCTGCACCCCAAACCCTCATCCCGGGCCCCATCTCAGAGCCCACACTCCCCGCCAGAGCCCTCACCCTTCTGCACTCCAACCCTCTGCCCTAGCCCTGAGCACCCTTGCACCGCGGGTGACCAGGTGTCTGGTTTTAGACTGGAACACCCGGTCAAAAAGGAACCCTGACGGCTCCAATCAGCACCGCTGACCGGGCTGTTGAATGTCCAGTTCGCAGCGCCATAGCAGGGCTGGCAGAATCCCTGCTTGCGCCACTCTGTGGCCTGCGTGGCTCCTGGGTCTGGAAGCAGCCAGCATGTCTGGCTCCTAGCTTTAGGGGCTGTCAGGGGCGGTCTGCCTGCTGCCCCGTCCCCCCACCCACAGGCACAGCTCCCATTGGCTGGGTCAGGGCAGGGAAAGAACTAGCGCCACTCGCGAGCGCTCAGCAGGCAGCTGTTGAGGGGTTGCCGGGCACGCACTTCTCCTGCTGCTGCCCAGCCCTCTTCTCCTCGTGCTCCTCGTGTGGCTGGGCTCAAGCTGCGGCACCCAGGAGTTGGAGGAATGTGTACCCCCTTCTCTGAGTGCTGGGAATGGGGCTGCACCCCCATCCCCCGCACTGCATTCCTCCCCGTCCCACCTCCCCCACACACCCATAACTGCATCCCTCCCCATCCCAACGCCCCTGCACCCCATCCCCCTCATTGCATCTCTCCCATCCCCCGTCTTCCCCATCCCCCCATCATTGCATCCCTCCCCATCCCAGCCCATCCTGCCCCCCTCACCTACCCATCCCAGCCCTGTACCCCTTACAGCGCTCTCTCACCCATCCTCTTCATTCCCAGAGCTGCCACCCCCATGTCCCTCACAGCATCCCGCCCCGTCCAACCCTCCTGCACCCCATCCCCCCATCACTGCATTCCTCCCCGTCCCAACCCCTCCCCGCACTCCCATCCGCCCATCACTGCATCCCTCCCCATCCCAACCCCCCTGCACCCACATCCACCTGACTGCATATGTGTGTATCTGCATGTAGGTGGGGGAGTCAGTTTCTACGGATTTATTTTTATAGGTATTTGGACAAGTGTGCATTTCTGTGGTTGTGCTCTATGGATTTGTATTTGGGCTTCAGGAAGGGGCCTTTAATGGACCCATTGCAGCTGTAATAATGTGTGGTCCTAATTCCACACATAAAATGACAATAACTTTCGTGAACAAAAAACATAAAATATGGAGCTGGTTACGAAAAATGGGAAGAGGGGCGGGAAGGAATCATGAAAACCTTTGTGAAATTTCATTTTTTTCAAAATTACCCTTTTTGACTATTTTGCTGCCAGCTCTACCATCCTGTAACAAATAAACCCTGAACTTAGCATAATACATCTGTCAAAAAAATAAATATGCCTGTTTGGGCCTTGCAGTGAAAATGAACACATGAGAGAGGATGGGAGAGAGCAAGCAATGGAGGGATGGGGGACGGAGAGATGATCAGGCCTCAGGCAGGGGCAGGGCCTCAGGGAAGGGGCGGGGCAGTGGGCGGGGCAAGTGTGTTTGGTTTTTCTGGAATTAGAAAATTGGCAACCCTACCTGCACCCCAAACCCCTCATCCCCAGCCACACCCCAGAGCCCACACCCCAGCCAGAGCCCTCACCCCCTTGCACCCCAATCCTCTGCCTCAGTCCTGCGCCCCCTCCCACAGTCCGAACTCCTCGGCCCCACCCACACCACACATCACCTCCATATTGGTGCACATAACAAAATTCATTCCGCACATGGATGTAAAAAATTAGAGGGAACATTGCCTGTGGCACAGAGGAACCTGGATAACCCAAGAGTTTATGGTCCTGCAGGGCTTAAAACTCTAAAGAAATCCCCTATCTAGCACCTTTCTTGCCCTTCATAGTTTATAAATTCTGAAGGAACTCAGAGTGCACTATGGCTAGAACACCTGCAGAAACTATGAGCTCCACTGGACCAGAGAGAGACAGCAAAATTGGGCCTTACATGAAGTTTATAAGCTTCATAGGAGTAGGACTTCAGTAGAGAGTATGTGTTGACTAGAATAAAAAGATGTTGTGAAGAATATGTTAGCTACCACATTCTAATGCTGTAGTGCAGACAAGGGACATTGTACTTTAGCATGTGCTTTCTGGTTGAGTTGAAGCCTAGGTAGGGTCAGCCCTACACCAAATGGCGCTCCAGGCAAGGAGCGTCTTCGGCATCTTGTTAAGCTTTTGAACACCTTACAGCACCCAGAGCCTGACATACACACACCCCATCGTGCCGCCTCAGGCACTTGCCTGATTCGCCTGCCTCTAAGCCCAGCCCTGAGCCTCGGCTTCCTTCACATTCCTTTGTCTTGTTTGCTGGAAGAAGAAGTTTAATTCTCTCTCTCTTGTCCCTCTCACTCATTCCTGTTGAGCGAAGAGAGAACTGATCAAAGTTCTTTGTAAGCGTATATCCCAGCTACCTGAAAGCAACATTGCTCTCAAAGAGCTGGTGCAGCAATGCACATGTGGCTCCTAACCAAAGTCTTTGATTGTCAAAATACAATTTTCAGCTACATTAACAACCATTTTTAGACGGGATCTCTTTGAAGGCTGCATTGCTGGCTACTGGTGGTTTATATTTAATCAAACATTTTCTTTATTATTAATCTATCAACATATCTACAAAAACATGGTCCCTCCAAGGAAACAGAGGTCAAACCACAGGGGAAAACAATAATATTTTAAAAAACCCCACCTGATATAATACTTACCTGAAATAAAGTTAAATTATTTTTACTGTCCTACTTCAGAGCTACCAAACCATAATGGTAGCCACCTTGATCAAATTCAGTATCTCCTCCACTTTTTATGATAGTTGATTGCTCTGTGTATTATGTGTTTCATCTTCATGCCATGGTTCTCTATGTAGCGTGTGTGGCTGGGGAGGGGCATGGGGGAAGGGAGAAGAATGGGGGTAATGCAGCAGCCTGTAACCTTTGATTTATGTATTCCCAATTAATAGTTTACAGATAAGGAATAAAGCCAAAGTGAATTCTTTAAGATTCCAGCCTCTAGGGCGGCTACAGATAATTTAGTTTAATTTAGTGGAGGACTGTGAATGAACGTGTGATAAAATGAAAGAATTTATCTAAAACAAAGTAGTTAAAACAAACAGCCATTGCAGCATAACCATACACTGCATTTATATTCACATTCTAAGATGAAATGATGCACCTAGGGATTACCAGACCCAGGATAGTAAGAATGGGTATAATCCTTTCTCTAACAGTACCTTTATGTACCTAATCTAAAGTTAGCATGCTACCCTTTTTATAATCAATTATAATAATGCCTCTTAATTAATTAACATTAAATCCACCTTTTACCATAGCTATATTTTCATAATTAAATTTTATACTGTCTCACTGGCTATTTAACATTAAGCATAGTCTTAATTAACATCTGCATAAATGTCACACCAATAATTATCAATATAGATAGCATTTTCCAAAATATTAATGTTTTATTTAAAACACTGTAAAAACCAGCTAGGATCAAAACATGTTTACAACATGACCTGAGGTTATGCTCTCACTTAGCTCTAATTTTCCTCTGCATTGGCTCACTTTACTTGACTCATTTTTCCAAGCCTTGTTTGACTATTGTCAAGCCTATTTTGGGAAAATAGATTTTTGGGCCTACTTACAGCAACACATTTCTATATAACACAAGGAAACACCATCTATACAGGCTACAAGTCTGGATAGTGAATGTTTGTTATGGGATCATGAGTGTTTGCCAAAATGAACCTTTTACTCTGCACTTCTATTTCCCTGTGGTGATTGCATGAGTTACTTCCTTTATCAGATTGTTTTATTTATTTAATTAGTTTGTTTATTGATTTATTGCCTCTTAGGCTTGAGAGAAGACTGTGTTTCTGCATCATAATATAGCTAAGGGAAAGGGAAAGGCAGAGGCACTGTTTCAATGAAGAGGAGAAGCTGTGCAAGACAAAAGGGATAGAGCAGGGGTGGGCAAACTTTTTGGCCCGAGGGCCAAATCTGGGTATGGAAATTGTATGGCAGGCCATGAATGTTCATGAATTGGGGGTTGGGGTATGAGAGGGGGTGAGGGCTCCAGCTGAGGGTGCGGGCTCTGGGGTGGGGCTGGAGATGGGAGTTGGGGTGCAGGAGGATGCTCTGGGCTGGGACATAGGGGTTTGGAGGGCAGGAGAGGGATCAGGGCTGGGGCAGGAGGTTGGGGCGTGGGAGATGGTCAGGTGTGCAGGCTCCAGGCGGTGCTTACCTCAAGCAGCTCCCAGAAGCAGTGGCATTTTCCCCCCTACGTGGAGGCCCGGCCCGGCAGCTCTGCGCACTGCCCCATCTGCAGGCACCACCCCTGTAGCTCCCACTGGCCATAGTTCCTGGCCAATGGGAGCTGTGCGGTGGCGACTGGGCAGGGGCAGCATGCGGTGCCCCCTGGCTGCCCCTACACGTAGGAGCTGGAGCGGGGAGATGCCGCTGCTTCCAGGAGCCATGAAGAATGGGGCAAGCCTCAGATCCCACTCCCTGGTGGGAGCTTAAGGTCCAGATTAAAACATCTGGAGGGTGGATGCGGCCCCCGGGCCGTAGTTTGCCCACCCTGGGATAGAGGAAGGTGTGAAAAGTGATGGCTTTTCACATGGGGATGATACTGTGCTTTTATTGTATCTGTTAATGGTGCTATGGCACCTTCAACCTGGCTTTCTTGCCATCCTCCAACTACAGCTACTGAAAATCAATGGATTTCCCATGGGGAGCTCAGTCCTGTTCCCCTCTACATCAATGTAAAACAAAGGACTTGTACATTCTACCACTTATGTCGGTATAACTTATGTCGCTCAGGGGTGTGAATAAGCCACCCCGAGTGATGTAAGCTACAGTGATCTAAGTGCCAGGGTAGACAGCACTATGTCGGCAGGAGAGCTTCTCCCACCAACATAGCTACTACCTCTCATGGAGGTGGAGTTAGTATGCTGTTGAGAGAGCTTTCTCCTATCAGCACAGAGCATCTTCAGCAGACGCGCTACAGCAGCACAGCAGCTGCACGACTGTAGGGCTTCTTGTGTAGAGTAGCTCAGAAATACCACTGATTTCAATCAGAGGAGGAACAGGCCCAGCGCACAGCACAAACCATTGCTCCACGTCCTTCAAATGCATGATGCACTGGCCCAAGGAAAATCATGACTCTGTTTCTACGCTTTCTATCCTGGCTGTGATACTAGAAGATGCTGAACATGCCTGAGGGGAACTGAGTGGTCTCAATTCCCATTGAAGCCAGTGGGAGTTACAAGCACTCAGCACCTTACAGCAGTGCTCAGTAATTGATAGGAACAAGCCTTTAATGAGGTAGGGATACTATGGAAAACACAGTATGTGATCATTTGATCAAAGACAGTTTTATCGATCTTTAGTGAGCTCCTTGGATCATTCCTTCTTTTCTCTTCAGAAAGCATTTAGAACACTGTTACTGGAAGAAATATTGTTCATTTTGTGCACTTTACAGAAGTTTGTGTCTGGTTAATTTAATTGTTTCTGCTGCAGAGTCAGTTAATCAGTTTTCCCTGCTGTCTGTGTGAGTCTTTGAAAAAGCATAGCACGGTGGGTGTCAGGAGTGGGGAGAAAGGGAGGCTGGAACATCCTGCACTCTGGCAATCCCAGGCTGGTGGGTGGTCCCTAAGGGCTGGTCCGTTATGGTGACTTTTGCAATGGAGCAAACCCTTACAGTAGGTATACCTCACCAGTGTAAAAATTAACTTGCACTAGTGCAGCTTTGAAACCCACGTCAATTGCACCAGTATAAGTCACTTTTTACAGTAGTGCAGTGTGCTTGCACTGGTGTCATTACTTTGGTTTAACTATAGTGCTGCAAAACTCAGCAGTGTAAACCAGCCCCTAAGAATGACCGATTGTTAGCATAGGTTAGAATAGATCGCTCTAACCGGCACCCAACGCTGGACAGGAAAATCAAAGAGCTGTAACTGGCTCACTGAGAACATCCTGCTTTCTGCTGCATGCAGAAATGTGTAAGCTGTGTAAGCTGAATGCAGCAGAGAATCTAGTTCATATCTTCCAGAGTTCTTATAACGCTTCTGAGTGCCGTAAGAATCAATGTGCGAAAGAAGGGATCTGGAGGAGATATCTGCAAGGGTGTGCATACATAAGTTAGATCCTTGGCACAGTTCCCAAACTTAACTGGCCCCTTAGTATAACTTAATTTAGTTAGTCCGGCGTCAGGGCTTCAAACCCTTAGGCAGCCCACTGACAGACTTTCAGGGCTGTAGCAAATTGCTAGTGAATAACTTCATCACAAAACATTCTGTCCTCTCCAAACCATGGTTGTGCACTAGATCTCATCAAGAACACTTGATTAAAACAAATGTGAAGTTTCTAGGCCAAACCATTTTTGAGAAACAATGTGACAAAAAATGTAGATGTGTTTTCAATAATGAAATAACACCTATTGTTTTCTACAGTCCTTATCTCAGAAACAACTTGTCCTATTTGTCTCAACATTTCCATAAAAACACTCCTCTGGCCAAAGACCACACATGGAAAATTTAATGACCACTATTACTATAGCAGCAGCAGAATCACACTCAATATATATATATACATAACCTGATTCTCCTCTTACTTACACCAATATAAATTAGGAGTAATTCAAATGAAATAAATTATTTACACCAGGGTAAAACCAGTGCAAGTTAAAGGAAATTGAGCTATAACATTGATAACATATATGTTAATACTCTTTTCTACCATGCTTTTTTAACTCCTTTCACAAAAAAATAAAATGATCCCTGAAGCAAATGAAGGAGAGAACTAATACAAGTAATATCATAAACCAGGCAATCCAGTGTATGAAGTATAAAAGTCTTTTACACAGTTGTGGCAGTTTATAAAAATACTTTTAATCATACTGTTCTAGAACAAATGTAATATTGAAATAGTGTAAATTCAATATAAGGTCTTCCTTGGATTATACAACTATTGACATAACTTAGTGTGAAGTATAGACTGTCAATACTATGTTCCTTGATGTAGTGATATCTTCTGCCTCATTCTTTGAAACAGCTGGACCCTGACAAGTTGGCATTCTTTTTAGCTGGCAGGTGGGAGGAATCTGAACTCTGCATGGTGGCCTTCCTCTTGAGACAATGGGAGAGTGGTGGTTGAGAGTTGCTGGGCATTTTCCTCTTCAGCCAGGGGGGATCAGTGGTGGAACCAGGGTGTGCAGCCTTTTCTTCTGGTGGTGGACATGACACTGACTGGATAGTCTTGTCCTCTGACACCAACACATTTCTGATCATTGCAAGGGCTTCCACTATTTCAGTCTTGAGACCTCCTTGAATCATAGAATCATAGAATATAAGGGTTGGAAGAGACCTCAGGAGGTCACCTAGTCCAACCCCCTGCTCAAAGCAGGACCAATCCACAACTAAATCATCCCAGCCAGGGCTTTGTCAAGCCTGACCTTGAAAACCTCTAAGGAAGGAGATTCCACCACCTCCCTAGGTAACCCATTCCAGTGTTTCACCACCCCTCCTAGTGAAAAAGTTTTTCCTAACATCCAACCTAAGCCTCCCGCACTGCAACTTGTGACCATTACTCCTTCTTCTGTCATCTGCTACCACTGAGAACAGTCTAGATCCATCCTCTTTGGAACCCCCTTTCAGGTAGTTGAAAGCAGCTATCAAATCCCCCCTCATTCTTCTCTTCCGCAGATTAAACAATCCCAGTTCCCTCAGCCTCTCCTCATAAGTCATGTGTTCCAGCCCCCTAATCATTTTTGTTGCCCTCCGCTGGACGTTTTCCAATTTTTCCACATCCTTCTTGTAGTGTGGGCCCCAAAACTGGACACAGTACTCCAGATGTGGCCTCACCAATGTCGAATAGAGGGGAACGATCACATCCCTCGATCTGCTGGCAATGCCCCTACTTATACAGCCCAAAAAGCCATTGGCCTTCTTGGCAACAAGGGCACACTGTTGACTCATATCCAGCTTCTCATCCACTGTAACCCCTAGGTCCTTTTCTGCAGAACTGCTGCCTAGCCATTCGGTCCATAGTCTGTAGCGGTGCATGGGATTCTTCCATCCTAAGTGCAGGACTCTGCACTTGTCCTAGTTGAACCTCATCAGATTTCTTTTGGCCCAATCCTCTAATTTGTCTAGGTCCCTCTGTATCCTATCCCTACCTTCCAGCGTATCTACCTCTCCTCCCAGTTTAGTGTCATCTGCAAACATGCTGAGGGTGCAATCCACATCATCCTCCAGATCATTTATGAAGATATTGAACAAAACCGGCCCGAGGACCAACCCTTGGGGCACTCTACTTGATACCGGCTGCCAACTAGACATGGAGCCATTGATCACTACCCGTTGAGCCCGACAATCTAGCCAACTTTCTATCCACCTTATAGTCCATTCATCCAGCCCATACTTCTTTAACTTGCTGGCAAGAATACTGTGGGAGATCGTGTCAAAAGCTTTGCTAAAGTCAAGGAACAACACATCCACTGCTTTCCCCTCATCCACAGAGCCAGTTATCTCGTCATAGAAGGCAATTAGATTAGTCAGGCATGACTTGCTCTTGGTGAATCCATGCTGACTATCCCTGAAAACTTTCCTCTCCTCTAAGTGCTTCAGAATTGATTCCTTGAGGACCTGCTCCATGATTTTTCCAGGGATTGAGGTGAGGCTGACTGGCCTGTAGTTCCCAGGATCCTCCTTCTTCCCTTTCTTAAAGATGGGCACTACATTAGCCTTTTTCCAGGACTTCCCCCGATTGCCATGAGTTTTCAAAGATAATGACCAATGGCTCTGCAATCAAGTCCGCCAACTCCTTTAGCACTCTCGGATGCAGCGCATCCGGCCCCATGGACTTGTGCTTGTCCAGCTTTTCTAAATAGTCCCGAACCACTTCTTTCTCCACAGAGGGCTGGTCACCTCCTCCCCATGCTGTGCTGCCCAGTGCAGTAGTCTGGGAGCTGACCTTGTTCGTGAAGACAGAGGCAAAAAAAGCATTGAGTACATTAACTTTTTCCACATCCTCTGTCACTAGGTTGCCTCCCTCATTCAGTAAGGGGCCCACACTTTCCTAGACTTTCTTCTTGTTGCTAACATACTTGAAGAAATCCTTCTTGTTACTCTTAACATCTCTTGCTAGCTGCAACTCCAGGTGTGATTTGGCCTTCCTGATTTCACTCCTGCATGCCCGAGCAATATCTTTATACTCCTCCCTGGTCATTTGTCCAATCTTCCACTTCTTGTAAGCTTCTTTTTTGTGTTTAAGATCAGCAAGGATTTCACTGTGAAGCCAAGCTGGTTGCCTGCCATATTTACTATTCTTTCTACACATCGGGATGGTTTGTCCCTGTAACCTCAATAAGGATTCTTTAAAATACAGCCAGCTCTCCTGGACTCCTTTCCCCCTCATGTTATTCTCCCAGGGGATCCTGCCCATCAGTTCCCTGAGGGAGTCAAAGTCTGCTTTTCTCCTTATGGAAGTCCAGGGTCCATATTCTGCTGCTCTCCTTTCTTCCCTGTGTCAGGATCCTGAACTCGACCATCTCATGGTCACTGCCTCCCAAGTTCCCATCCACTTTTGCTTCCCCTACTAATTCTTCCTGGTTTATGAGCAGCAGGTCAAGAAGAGCTCTGCCCCTAGTTGGTCCTCTAGCACTTGTACCAGGAAATTGTCCCCTACACTTTCCAAAAACTTCCTGGATTGTCTGTGCACAGTCTGTGCAAAACTGTGCTGTATTGCTCTCCCAGCAGATATCAGGGTGATTGAAGTCTCCCATGAGAACCAGGGCCTTGCACCATCTTAGAGCCATTTTTGGATCTTTCTGCTTCATTTCATATTCTTTCCCATCTTTTTCCCTGTTCACCTTCTCCAAGTGATAATTCAGCTGGTTTTTCTTTGAGTTAGTGACTCCAACTCCATATATTTGATAGTTTCCATCATTCTGTTAATTTGACCCATTGTCTGTTTCTTGTTTTTATGCCTGAGGTCTTGATTTAAAATTTTTTAATGTTATCATCAGCTCCAGTTCCAATGGCAGGCATTGAACTTAGTTTTTCAGACTCATATCCTCTTCCAAATCTTTCTGATCCTTCTTTTCCATCCTCTTCTCTTCTTTCTTTTGGAGTGATCCGATTTCCTCTCTGGCTATTAACAACTCTGTTGTCAGGAATTTTACTTTTTCTCTTAGCATTTCTTCTTCCCTCAGACTGTTCTCTCTCCTGTCTTTCATTGGAGAGGACATTTTGTAAAACATAAACTTTCCTAAAGCAGTTCTCTGAAAAAAACGGCCATGCTCCTCAATTGCTTCTCTCCACAAACTGTTAACTGCAGACCATGGCAACTGGGAAAACACTATGCATTGTGGGGACACAGGTGACATCAGTAAAAGTTGTTCATAATGACATGATTCCAAGTGCTGTGATTAAAACACACAGCAAAGTATGCCAATGCAGTTTTAAACTCTTGGAATATATTAAAAGTCCTGAAAACCCTGAAATCAAACATCAGTAGCTAAACAGATTTCAATACAAGATCATAATGTTGGCTATTTGGTGTGAATTTCAGGTGAAAAATTTAAATCTGCAGTAAACAGACACAAATATTAATACCTCTAATTTATTAGTGGTAAACTACATTTCCAAAACATCTTGTGTTCCTGGGAACATATTTGCAACATAGATCTCCTCTGCTGTACTGAACAGCCTCTTTGAAGAAACACTGTTTGTCATGGTCCAAGAAATGATCTTCAGTGCCAGATAGATTCAGCATAAACTGAGGCAGACATACCATGAAAGACTGAGATTGTGTAAATTCTGCACTCAGACGTTGCAGGAGTTCTTGTATGCAGTGAAAAATTCCAAGACAAAGCTCTGCTTCGCTCACAAAAATTCAAAATGGAGCCCACCCTTGACAAGCCTCATTATTCCTTGCATTTGAATTGTCAGTGTCCTATCACTGCACTTTTCAATATGCCACATGACAAATGATATGTCACTCATTAATGATCAGATTTACTGTCAGATCATCAAAGAAGGACCAAGTAAACAACCATGTGGCTATTTTATTTTTGTGTGGGGGATCACTACTTAACTCCTTTGAGCACTGTGAGATCTACTGATAAAAGTGCTATATAAAAAGCTAGGTATTATTTATTATTATTATTACCAAATATAAATACTTGTTAGTTTCCATTAGCCATCTTCTCTTTTCCTCACTTGTATGTGGCAACGAAGGATCTTTGTAAAGATCACCTGAATCAACCCATTTCATCTTTATTGCAGCCCCTCTAATCATTCTTGTTTGTATCAAATCATCACTTGTGTCACCTAATTCTACATGGACTAGAAAGAGTATACCTTCACTGACAACCACCTGGCAGTTGAATGGGGTGTGTATGGTGAGGGTGGGGAGTGGGTTGTAAACATCCAAGAGAGGAGTTAATTATAGGGTGATACAAGAAAGAAGCAACAGGAATACTGGGATGACTTTCAGAAAAGGAAAATGTATGCAGACAGAATACCAGGAAGAGCTTTCTGACTGATGTTTCTGGCTGTGGAATAGTCTCCCAAGAGATGGGAGTGGATGCACCTTTACTTGACATGCTTTGGGTGACAACCCCCAAACAGTGTCCACATTCTGCTGAGTTTAAAAAAAAGCTTAAATAAGAGACATACATAATTGAAGCCTATTAAAAATCTATACTTATTATTTGCACTAAATCCTATAAACAGAACCTAGTGGCCCTAACACTACCAATGGAATGAGCTCATAACTGCTAATGAATGGTATTGGGACAGGTACCTCATTCAGAAAAAGTATATCTTGGATTTCATTTTTCCCCCTCCATTCTCACATTGTAATTGTGGACAATTCCACAGCCATCCTACATATCCAGATTTAAGACCTGGTTGTCCTCTCTTTGTATTCCTTTAAAATTGATGTCCTGAATACTATGCCAGGGTATCAGACTGTATCATCATTTTATCTGTACAGACTGGTAGCACGTGTAAGGTACTCCTGAACAGAAGAGGGGAGTAATCACCATCATATGTAAGTGGCCTGCTGTTACCAGCTCAATTTACTCAGCTGGCTTGGTACAGATTTTGTAGGAGTACAAACTTTCAACAAAATGCCCCAAACATTGGACTAAGTATTTTTAGGAAAGTATATTTATTTTGTACTGTAGTAGTTTGGTTCCTTTTTCCCCTCCCCCCTCTTCCCCCCCCCCCCCAAGTGCCCCAAGTAAGAATGAAACATTTTGCCTTAAAGCACTGATGGTATTTAGGAAAATACATTTTGTATTTTCCCAAGGACTGTATTTAATGTAGCCTGTACCACTTTATCTATGCAGAAGCACCTTCATTCTAAACTCACAAGACTGGGACAACTCAGAACCCTAGTGCAACCTTAATTATTTTCCTTCTAAATTTCCAGTAGCTCCCGCTGATGCAAATACGATGATGCCAATGCAAAAAAGGAGACAATGTCAATGGCTCCCTAAGATGTCTCCACATCCCACTAGTGACAATTTGAGGAGACAAAGCAGGACAAACACACAGTCTCTTAGCAACCTGAGAAAGGAGAAAAGATGCTGAGGGATAAAATATTCCTGGAGCTGAAGTGGGAGATAAGGAAGGAGTTAAAGCTGCAGGAGAGGGAATGAGAGAAGGAGGGTGCTGAGACATCTGGCGGATTACAGAACGCAGAATGACAATTTAGAGACTGGTTTCAGAGGAACAGCCGTGTTAGTCTGTATTCGCAAAAAGAAAAGGAGTACTTGTGGCACCTTAGAGACTAACCAATTTATTTGAGCATGAGCTTTCATGAGCCACAGCTCACTTGTGAGCTGTGGCTCACGAAAGCTCATGCTCAAATAAATTGGTTAGTCTCTAAGGTGCCACAAGTACTCCTTTTCAATTTAGAGACTGAGGCTGCAGATGAAAGAAGGGGACCTAAACCAACACAAATACTTTTATTTACAGTATTATTTTTTTTCCTATTTATACAGTTTGCTTGTCATAGTATTGCAAATGAACACAACAACTTTAATAACATCTAAAATAGTGCATGGAACATGAGATCTATATCAGGCAGACGGTGATAAAAAGTTTGCCTTAATTTATTAGGCAGAAGATTGAGAGATTTCATGATGTCATGAGAAAGGAACACCAAGTTCTCAGCTGAGCATAACAACATAGCATCTCCTCCACCAGCTTCAGTTAAGTACTGTATCTTCCAGTCTAACAACTCCTCCTTTGTACTCTTCACACGCTCCAGACTTCCCTCTTCCGAACCACTGACTCCTGCACCCTCTCCCCATCTACTCAAGCAGTTCATCTTCCACATATTATTCTGATTGTTTGGACATGGTACTTCTGCTCTAAAGTAACCTACAGATTATATCCTTATCTGAGCCTTGGTTTGTCAGATTTGGTTATTGTGTATTCAGTGTTTTTTATAAAATCTGTGGTGTCATTTTGTTGTTCTACTCGAGGAAATGACACCTTATCTTAAATGCTTTGATGAGTGTCAACAAGAGAGGTATATTAAAATAATTGGTGATTATGCTGTCAGAAAAGTGTTCCATGTCTCCACCCCTTCCCACATGCATGATGAAATAACCAAACATCATATTGTAGATAATTGGAAAAATGATGACTAACATCACCTAATTCACTGCTCAATCTGTTGCCCACAGCAGTTACTGGACTGATTCATACCTGCTGGCACACAGGGGTGCAATTTGTAGCCCTAGGGCCTTAGGGCAAATTAAGTCCCAGAGGTTCTCTTGGGAGAGCATACTTTTAAACTATAGCCAGGACTCCACAAGACCCTATCAGCAGAATGGAATGTTCTGACTCAGCATGTCCCCTGTATACCCTGGCCATGACCCTCCCTGGCCAGCACTGTCCATTTTTGGTGCAGTGTGCTAGCCAACTTCAGGCTCCCTCCTGAAGCAGCAGCTGCAGACTTTCTGCTGCTGCATCTCTCTGGAACACAGGGACCCAAGAGGAAATCAAGCTCATTGGGTCTGGATGTCAGTTTATATTTTTCTCTCCATTTGCTGCTGCAGAAGCAAAACATTGGCAGAAGGCCTCCTGTCTCCCATTAGATCTCGTGAAACTTGCAGCAGTGTTGGACTCTAGCACCCTTGGCATTTCCAGATGGTGAGATGTAGTAACCCTTCCGGACTCCTCATTCCAGTCCTTACAGAAAACCTCCACTTTGTTTTCCCAAATGCTGGGTCAAATAAAACATAGCAAAATAATATCATGGACAGAGAAGGCACCTCCAGCCTCAGATTTTTCTTCCAGAGTCAGTTCACCTTTTGACTCTAGCAGAAACAGAAGGTGGAGTAATCGTGGTATAATCCAGGCAAGGTTATGTGAACACAGACCCCCTTGTTTCTCTGGTTTGTGGTGGGAAGAGTGTCCCTTTCTGTCCCTTCTCATACAAGGCAGAGTCCTTTGTGATGGATGGTGTTTGCTGGTGGCACCACCTAATTGTAAGGGGTTTAGGCCTCTGTTAGCCATGCCTCTACTCTATCCCCTGGGCCATCCTCAGGCCAGGTGGCAGCCTTTCTTTTGTTGGGGTTTGACTTGACCCATTCTTCCATTCTCATTCTATACCTTCTTTCTTGCAATTATAGTAATTGTGGACAGTTCAATGAAAGCCATTCAGTGCACTGTGGTATTAAAAATACAAACAAAATGTTAGGATGCAAAGGGAATCAGATGGAAAATAATACTGAAAATATTATAATGTCATTATATAAATTGATGGTGCGTCCTCACTCTGCTCAGTTCTGGTCACCGGCCCTAATCTCAAAAAAAGATATAGCAGAAAGAGAAGGGATTCAGAGATGAGCCACAGAAATTATTAGAGGCATAGGAAAAAAATTGTCTGAATTAAAAATTATTGTTGCACCAAGGAGGGTTTCTCTGGGGTAAAGGAATGGCTGACACCAGAATGTTGGCTATATTTTCAGTTTTCAGGGAAGTGATGGTTGCCTCTGGCATGAGAATCTGTTTCAGGCAGCAGGGTGTTGTTTTCTGACCTTCCTCTTTAGCCAGGATAGCCTCCTCCTTTTAGGGCTGCAACTTTTCAGCTGAAGTGCAGGTAGAGTCTGACCCCAGGACAGCAGGCTCCTCTTCAGCACATGGGATAGTGGTGTCTGATTGGTAGGATATCCTCCACTTTCAATGAGTTTAAGAGCTTCAGCTGTTAAGGTCCTGGGACCTTCTTGCAGCCTCTCTGTTTTTTTTTCTATTCAGTTTCCTTTTCTGTTCCCCTCCTTTACCCATGTTGCTGGGCCCATCTGAGAATTCTTTTCTACACTTCTGAAATAAAAACCTATCAAACAACGCTAGATGATTGTGATCAAATACTCAGCAAGTATGTATATTCACTTCAGTGGAGCTATGCTAATTTAAAACAGCTGAGGAGCTGCCGCTTCCGATTTTACTCCATTCTACCCCTTTCCTCTCTTTCTTCACATATTGTAGTAGTGGTCGTAGTAGTAGCAGAGTTAAACTACATCTAAAAATAATCTTGTAGGCCTGGGAAGAAGTTTGCAGCAGTGATCAGCATAAAGATCCTCAGTGGTTCAACAGCCTCTCAGAGGGAACGCAGTTTGACAGAGCTCCAAGAAATGACCTCATGGCACCAGCTAAATTTCACCCTTGATAGCATAGTGCTTTCACCTTTTTACGTAGTCACTGAAATGGTGACCCTGTGGACCCTACTCATGGGTCTGTCAGATACACTGACAGATCTGTATCCACAACAGTTGAGGAAACTATGGACTGCAATTCCACTACAATAGGAGTTCACAAACCATGCTCTATGAATCAGTAGAAAGTTGAAGTTAATGTGACTGTTCATTGGTCACTCCTGTTCAAGTGATCACTGGTTCACCAAAAAATGAATATTTGTAAATATCAAAGATCATCAGAAGATTCATCACTTCCCTATCCAATCACCTGCCATCACAGAGGGCATTCCAATGCTCAGGGAACCCAAATCCCTTTCTGTCTTCAGAAATGGTCCTCATTATGAATCTTCCTCTTTTATTCTTACTCAGTATCAGAAGATTCTCTGTAAAGATCATTTGTGTCAATCGAAGTTTCATTTCTCTTGATGGTCCCTGATGTCATTTTTGATCTTATCAAATCTCCTTTCACTTATGTTATTTGCTCCCATGTGGACTCCAGTTTATGGAAATTCCTCAGTATTCTTTACAATCTCCTTTGCCTTTGTTATTGTGCTGTCCACCATATTCTCTTTATTTTTGTTATGGATGTCTCAGACCAGATTTCAGAGGAACAGCCGTGTTAGTCTGTATTCGCAAAAAGAAAAGGAGTACTTGTGGCACCTTAGAGACTAACCAATTTATTTGAGCATGAGCTTTCGTGAGCTACAGCTCACTTCTGAAGTGAGCTGTAGCTCACGAAAGCTCATGCTCAAATAAATTGGTTAGTCTCTAAGGTGCCACAAGTACTCCTTTTCTTTCAGACCAGATTATTCACAATGCAGTAAACAGAAGCACTTGCCTCTTGCTTCTTTCTGGTGGCTCCCTTTCAGCCATTCTTTCTTGTTCACTGAGTAGGTTATTGTCTGTCTTTGGCTAGTTCTTAGCTAATGTTTCCTTTTCAAGGGTAGAGTACCTATTTTGCATAGTGACTTCATGAAATTTCCCTTCTGCCACTCTAACTACTCCTGATATTTATCACATTATTCCATCTTTCTTGATCATCTCCCACCCCCTGACAATTCCATTCTTTGCTTCTACTTGAGAATAATTATGGTGCCATCCTTGCTTCATCTGATTTCAAGGAACTGGAAAATCCAACTGGAAATCCTCTTTTTTGCTTTTCACAGGGTTCATTGAGTTACAGTTACTGTGCCTACCTCAAACTTACCAACTCATTATCAGCAATGACTCAAACATCTGTCTGCTCTCCCTTCTCCCTTATATAGCTTCTAAACAAAGGAAAAAAACAGCCCACCAACCAACTCTCATTTTTGGTTACTCAACACTTTCCAAGTACAGTATCTGTAGCTCTGTCTATTATTTTAACAGGGGTCATGTCCTTTGGATTCCCCCTACCCCCCACTCCTTGCTATTCATCAGCTAATCCCTCCCAATTTTCTTTTAGCTTAAGATGTATGTTTTGCCCTTAGTTTCACTGATGCAACCTCCATTGAGGCCAATGGTATTGTTGAGGTGTAGCTGAGAATAGAATTTTACCCTTTAAGTTTGTCTTGTATACTGTTGTCTATAAAGTTCATAATGCATTTCTGAAGATTTTTCACTATATTTTCTGGCAATTCTGCAGGCAATGTTTGAAATACATAGCACCCCACAGCAGGCTGGGCCATCGTTTTCATTGTAGCTCTTCTTCTGGTTCAAGTGCCAAATTATCTCTCCTGAATAAACCAATTAGGTTTGCATGTACATATCTGTGAGAAGAATTTGGCTCCATTATTAGTTTTCTGCATGTGTTACAATACTCTATCATTCTGTTATCAAAGGGTGAAAATATTCTTTGCTGTATCTAAATTTTCCAGAATTCTATATATATACCCCTCCAGCTGCAAATTGCTTTTATCTCTTAAGAAAAATTAGCTCATTACAGTTTCTCATAAAATCTGAAACTCTCCCACAATCATGGTACTCTCAAGTATGACAGACTCTCATTGACTCCAATGGGCTTTTGATCAGACCCTACAAGCAGCTCTGTGTTCGAGGGGTCTCCCCAATGGGATTCCTCATGATCAGCTGCCAACTTTTGTGCTAAAGGTTCCATACAGAGTACAAAAATAAGTGAAGAGTTTTGCCTGTGGTTTCCTATTGTACAGTGAGATCAGTATTGTTATTGGTGTACTTAAGAATAACATAAAATAGTAGATGAGTGGAAAAAGGGGAGGGATGAAGGAGGAATAGGAAATGCCAGTGCTGCTGGAAAAGCAAAATATGTAGGATTCTTATTTACTTTTACACCAGTTGAACACCACTGAATTTTTTGGAGTGATTCCTGATTGACAATAGGAAAGGAGAATCATGCATGTATAAAGTAGAAGGCATTTAAAATATGAACAAAAATATTTAAATATAATAAATGGGCTTTTGAAGTGGGTTTTTGTTTGTTTGTTGGTGTTTAGGTTTTCATAGCTGTGGAACAGCAAGATCCATTCCTGGCAGGCTCTACCCAGGTCTGAACTAAACAGCGTCCCAGCAGTTTTTTGTGTGGGGATCTTTCAGACTTTCAAAACTAAAGCCCAGTCCACTCTACACTTTTCTTACAAGATGAGTTTCGCCCAAATGTGATTGAATAAAATTTCTCCTTCCCATTTATCGTGCAACATGCTGTGCACAAGCGGGCTGCTGCCCTCAATCCCAGAAGAGGCTGCACTTCAAGGGTTCAATGGCACTGATTCTGAAAATGCTTTTGTTATCTTACATTTTGAAAGGTGTTCTACAAATATACATTGTAATGTGATTATTTCTAAAAAACTGTGCTACATTTTAGTTCCTGCTTCTGTTTCTGCAGTTCAGTTTTCTAATTGTAAGGGGACTGTTGCCCCCTTACTAACATTCCGTGGGGGTGTTTTAGTTGCTAGCTCCCAGTACTAAAAAGGGGGGAGGGTTGATGGGGAATCAGGACCCTGAGACTGACAGTCCCTAGGAGCAATGGGGAGAGGCCAATGCTCCAGGTCAGCCTGAATGACAGGGCGGGCAGACTACCAGGGAGACACGAGGCCAGGGAGGTCCCGTCCTCCATGTGAGCTGGAATTGTCTGGGTCAGAGTGGGGCCTAGCTAAGGAGAAAGCAGGGGCTCAAGCTAAGCTGGGGAGCAGAGCTGGGCCAGATCCAGGGACCAGAAAAGCAGCCCAGAGAGAGCAGACCCTGTCCTGGGAGCAGAGCAGCAGCCCCAAAGCCAGAGGCGCAGCCCAGAGAGAGCAGACTTGCCCTGGGAGGAGAGCTGCAGCAACCAGAGTCAGAGGGGCCAGAAAAGCAGCCCACGAAGCAGGTCAGTGCTGGGAGCAGAGTGACAGAAGCAGCCTGCAGAGCAGACCTGTCCCAAGAGCAGAGCTGTAGCAAGCAGAGGCAGATGGGCCAAAGAAGCAGCCCAGGGAGCTGGAGGCAGAGCAGCAGTGCTGAGACAGAGTGGTGGAGCTGGGGCTGGAGCAGTCCGGAGCTGGGTGCAGTGAGCAGCTGGGGAGAACGAGGGGGACCCTGGGCAGCAGGCCCAGCACAGGGAGACGCCTCAGCCAAGAGGCTCTGCAGGCCAGGCTTGGATCGTAACCCCGACAGGGCAGGGGCGACACTGGAAAGAAGGGTCCTACCACTGAGAGCCTGAGAGCGTGTGGCCACCACCAGAGCGAGTGTCCAACCCACAGAATCCCTGCAGCACAGCCAGGGCCTGAGAAGGAGGCCTGGGGACTTACAAGGAACAGGCTGTGAACTGCCCTGACATTCCAGAGACACTGTTTGTGATGTTCCCACCCACAGAGCGGGTTGATGTGTTTCCTTTCACCTTTCCCTTTATTCCTTATTCTTTTTCAAATTAATTGTTGATTAAATAACTTGCATTTGCTTTAACTTGTATGTAATGGTCAGTGGGTCAGAGAAGTGGCCAGTGCAGAGAGAGTACCCCGGAGTGGGGACACCCTAGCCCCTGTCCTGAGTGACCACAGCAGGGTTGGGGGTCGAGCCACCCAGGAATCCTGGGCCCAGCCTTGTTGGGGTTACGAGGACTCTGCCAGACAGGAGAGTGGAAGGGGAGTCCTCAAGGGCAGGGAGGCCACTGGGTAAAGGAAGTGGGAGCGAGGACTCAGATCCTTTCACTAGCCCACTTCACCGGGGTAGTGCAGAAGCCAGGAAAGTTCCCCACAATAGCTGGACTATGCCCCCGCTTACATAATGTTTTTCTGTTGTTTAACCTGGCACTCTAACATATAGGCATCAGGGATAGTTTAAAGCCCAGAGTGATTCAGTTTTACATACACAAAAACGCACACACATGTGTAGGGCCCTACCAAATTCACAGCCATGAAAAACGTGTCACGGACCATGATATCTAGTATCCCCCTGTTAAATCTGGTCTTTTCTGTGCTTTTACCCTATCCTATACGGATTTCATGGAGGAGACCAGCGTTTCTCAAATTGGGGATCCTGACCCAAAAGGGCATTGCGGGGGGTCATAAGGTTATTTTAGGGGGGGTCACGGTATTGCGACCCTTACTTCTGTGCTTCCGTCAGAGCTGGACGGCTGGAGAGTGGCGGCTGCTGACGGAGGGCCCAGCTCTGCGGGCAGCAGTGCGGAAGTAAGGGTGGCGATACCATACCAGGCCACCCTTACTTCTGCGCTGCTGCTGGTGGCGACTCTACTTTCAGAGCTGGGCTCCTGGTTAGCAGCTGTCGCTCCCCAGCTGCCCAGAGCACCGGCGCAGAAGTAAGGGTCAGAATCCCTACAATTACAACACCCTGAAATTTCAGTTTTAAATAGCTGAAATCATGAGCTTTACGATTTCTTTAATCCTATGACCGTGAAATCGACCAACACGGATCGTGAATTTGGTAGGGCCCTACACATGTGCCATAATCCAAGGCGTGATGGAAGTTTCCCTTTTCTCTCCTCTGCTTCCAAAAAAGTCCATTTGTATACTTCAGTTCTCCGCAAATTCCACTCCTAAGCAGACCTGGCTTGTTCCGTGCCACACAGCCAGCTGTCCATGGAAGGAGAGATCTGTTTCTGCCTCCCATTGCCTGCTGAGTGGGAGGAGGGTTCTCTCCTCTTCCCTTTTCTGGGTAGGAAGTCACTCTCCCTTCTTCCTCCCCACCTCTGCTTCATGTCTGCTGAAAGATTAAATGCTTTTTTCTCTCTCCTAACTGGTGGGGGGGAAGATAAATGGTCCCATCTCAGCTGCTGGTTAAGAGAAGGAGCACTCCTCTGCCCACCACTGGATCCTCTTTTTCTTGGCTGCTGATAAAGAGAAGGCCATTCCAGTCTTTTTCTCACTCTTCTCCAGCCCACATCCCTCTGTGCCAGCCCAGTATTGCCCAGCACACTGCCAGAAACCTTTAGAGGAGAACAGCTTGATTTGACGCTCTCAAGGTAGGGAGGTGCTTAAGGCTCCAAGCCTGTATTTACAGGTGATCAAAATAAAATTTCAGATTCATGGGAAGACATATCAGTCTGAATCTTTGTGCTGTCAGACAGAGAATTTTTCAAGCACAGTGTTCAAGGAAACAAATGACTGTTCATGAAAAAATAGTTCATATATTGATGTAGAGAAAAAACAAAACTTATCCAGAATAAAGTACAGAGGGGTTTTAAATGTGTTTTTTTTTTATCCCGACTTCAGAGTTACAGAACCAAAATGAAAAGGAGTACTTGTGGCACCTTAGAGACTAACCAATTTATTTGAGCATAAGCTTTCGTGAGCTACAGCTCACTTCATCGGATGCATCTGTAGCTCGCGAAAGCTTATGCTCAAATAAATTGGTTAGTCTCTAAGGTGCCACAAGTACTCCTTTTCTTTTTGCGAATACAGACTAACACGGCTGTTACTCTAGAACCAAAATGAGTGACAGTCCTGCCAGAATGAACATTCCCAGTCCCCCTTTCGTATGGTTGCTGGCCATTATGTCACACTATGATTATGTCATAGTGTTCTATGTAACACCTACACCTTGGAACAGTCTAGAGAGTGACTACCTCTGTGACAGGATCACAGATGTCTAACATAGTCAATGTTGTACTTAGCATTTCTATGAAACTGTGATATTTGTGTGGAATGGCTCTATTATCATATTTCTTGGCATCTTCAACTCAGGCTTTTCTGTCCTACGATAACAATGTTGTTTAATGGGCAAATGAAAAAATAGAATATTTTTCCTTTGGGAACAAATTTTTTCGAGCATAATGATAGGGTTAGCTAGAAAAATTCCTAGTTTATTCCAAAATAAACTGTTAATGTTCTAAACTGTCTTTTGTAGGTTTCTGTCTAATCTAATCTATCTAAAGTATTTCCAGAGCCCCAGTCATGATAATACATTACAGCACTAGTCTGTGAGAAACCAGTTGGGGGTCTCAGTCCAGTTACTAGTGACAGCTATATCACAAAAAGCAATTGACACCTTTGTTGTCAGTCTCAGCAGAGAGGTCAAAGACTTAATGGGCCTGGCTTCTGAACTCTGCTCAGGGTTAAGACATACTATCAGGGACCAGTATGAAGTTGGGTTCTAGGGTTGCTTGTGGTGTAACTGTTCTGTAGATGAAAAGAGGACTCCATTGTCCAGGGCTATCAATCTGGCACCTTCCAAAGTATGAAATTCACTAAGAATAGGTTAAGTGGTTAAAAACAAGAAGTATTTATTTTATTTACTGGCATGTCTAGGGTGCTTATCACCTAGTATATGACTGTTGGCACATGTAGGGTTGCCAACAGTCCCTTATTATAAAGGATGTCCCTTATTTTTTTATCTCTGTACAAGAAGGTTCGGAATTGCTGAGTGCTGCAAAAAGCATCAAGAAATACCCCGGCAAATGTAGGTGAGTACTGCTTATTATAATTAAAATAAGGGACTGTTTTCTTAGCACACCTGCCCCATCCCTCCTCCCAATAATAATTAATATTGGTAGGAAGGGTTGGATGGGGTGCTAAGAAAACAGTCCCTTATTTTTGAAATACAATGTTGGCAACCCTAGGCACATGTAACCAGCCTCTGGGAATGGAAGATTTTGGAGCACAGAAATTCGATCTTTTAATTACATAGGGTGGCGGCAGTGGTGTCCAACCCTATTACACAGGAGGGCAATATAAACCTAAGCACAACCTTGTGTGGGCCAAATAGATTCTACATATTGTAGTAAGATATAAAGTCACCTGTATTGAGTTATATTTTAAGTTCAGCTTGTTTCGTATGTATTTAGATAGGTTGTTTCTATGTACAGTATTATGTATTTACACACTTGTGTAAACTAAAATGATGTAAACATGACGACAAAACACTAATGAACCGGCCATTAGTATACTGTTTGAAGCAGGCCATGAGCCTTATGAAATGGTGGGCTGTGTATGGCCCATGGGCTGTAGGTTGGGCATGATTCAACCTAAGGCCTGATCCAACGCCCATTCAAGTCAATGGGAGTCTTTCCCCTGACTTCAGTGCCCTGTGGATCGGGCCTGTCACAGTGTTCCCTCTGCAGGGTGCCCCCAGGCTCTGGGCTGGGCCCTGCACTCACTCAGGCCTCTGCTCTGCTGTGTCTGGGTGTTCTACCACATCTGTCCAGTTGTAAGAGGCTCCATCCTCCAGCTGAGCCCTGGACAGTCCACCCCTTCCACAAAAAGAAATTAACATAAATGAATTGTTCCACAGGTCGACTAAGGGTCTCTTTCTTCAAAGGGCTTCTGTTAAGCTATGGCCCCAACCAACCTCCCCCAAATAATGGAGAAATAGTCTCATAAGAGGTGGCTCAGCATCAGGCCCCCCAGCCTTCTTCTTTCAGGTCTGCTCTCCTCTCTGGTCTGCCACCAACTGTGCTGCATTTTCTCTCTTTAAGCTCCTCCCTCCCAGTCTGACATCTCTCACAGGTGTGGTGCGGTGGGGCCCCCTAAGCCCACAGTAACTCATTAACTTAGTGTTGCCCGGTATGGGGTTAGCATACAGCATCACACGGCCCTTAGAACTTTTGAAGTATACATGTGTGCGGTCTTATGACATCTTTAACATCCATGTCACAAAACCATCACTGCACCAGAGTTCAAGAAACTTGAGCACTTGGCATTGAACTTCTCTCATTCCTAGAGGTGGTCCCTTCAAGTTAGGGATGAGGCAGATTGTTAGGGTAGCATGGAGGAAAATTTATGCTGCCACTGCTCATTCTGTAGCCATATTATAGATAAAGAGGGAACTTAGTTTTTTGGGGCTGTCTATTTAGCACTTTCCACAAGTACAGTACCACATTCTTTTTACTTTTATTTTTTCAAGAAAATAATAATTTTAAAAATATAGAAATAAAACAGAAAGAGGAGAAATATGAATAATCATTCTAAGGATTTCTTACTCTAGGCCTAGGACTGACTGTTCTTGGATTCTCAGCACTCCTAACATTTCTATTGCCCCTGTCATCCAAAGATTCTACAAGCGCTCTACCAGATAATCACTGGTGTGTATATAGTACCTTTCATCCAAAGAGCTCAACGCACTTAATAAACTTTACCAATTGCATATTAACTCTATATACAAAGAGATTTTCACTCACCACTGAAATTCAGCCATCTTTGGGATGAAAGGTAGTATTTTAAATAGGGCATAGCTATACTACTTAATTGTTCTGGGCAGAAAGTGGAGAATACCATCTTCCAAGTGAAACTAAAAGGGAATTTTAGACAGGCAGAATTTCATTACCCATCTAGAATTTAGTTAGGATAATAGCATAAATGATACCCCTGCTCTTCAAAAAAAGTGTCCCTGGGATTCTTAATTGTCACAGATAGTGAGGACCCTAGTTTCAATGCTGACCTGAAAGACGAGACCTTCCAATAAACAGCCTGCTGGGAATTAACTCAATTTTGACTAACAAGAAAGAGTATTGGGTACATGCCAGTAAATAAAATAAATACTTCTAGTTTTTAACCACTTAACTCATACCCAAGAGTATCTATTGAAATACCAACATCATTTTCTGTGGCACTAGATTTTCCTTGGGGGATGTAACCCCATCTCCCAACTGGTAGCACCATTAAAGATGGATTTGCAGGTCCACTGAAAACAGATAGGACAGGAGATTTCTTTCATTTTGTACCAGTTCCCCTCAGTGATATCAGCATGATTTACACAATCCTGGGAATAGGTTTAATCAGTCATCTGCTGGCTGTAGACTAGCAAGGAGAGCTTATACATTGTATTTGGTGTGGCAGACCAAACTGATGGCAATTTTTTTTCAGTTTACCTCCAGACGCACACACACAGAGGAATGGATATGCTGATGTAATATGTTACAGGTCCTCCCTCAGGGCTGATCTGCAGAGATATGAATCTGTTATAGCCCCCAGTTCAGTAGCCTTGCTACTTTAGCTTGTGATGTAGCAGCTCATGTTTTTAATTCGAGAAGTCCCTGGTTCAATCCCTGGTATCTTGGCCAAGCTGGCTGTCATCACACTGACCCAGAAGTGGCTTTCTTCATGCATGCTCAGTGAAAGGTGTCTATGCAGACAGACTGCACCCAATTCTGCTCTCATTTAGTAATTGTGATGGGATTTCACAGGTGCAGTGGAGAGCAGGACTTGGCTTACTTAAAGATATTCATTGGACTAGATTCAGATTTCAGCTACACCCATGTAAATTTGGAGAATCTCCAGTGAAACCAAGTGAGTTACTTCAAATTTACACCAGAGTAAATGAAAACAAAATCTGGCCCCACAATACTTTAGCTAGGCCTGCTCTATGCATGATTCCCCGTGCTACAAGAAATTATTCTAAAAATTTCTCATCCCAGAAGACTAATTAAAGAAACAATGCTTTAACAACTGCTTGTCCTTACAGTCAGAAACATAATTTCTGACTTGGGATACACAGATGAATACTGCTGTTGATGCTCTCTGGTTTTTAGTTTCCATGAATTCATGTCCCAGACCTGGTTGCAAAAGGTGCTGAACATGTGCACTGGTAATGCCTGCAGGGACTGTCCTCACACTTCCCATGGTGTGGTACTCCTAGCTGAAATTGGGGTGCCTCAGGTCTTTTAACCAGAGACATCTTCATGGCCATCCAGCTATGATGAGCTTATGTGTTATTTTGTGCTCAAATCTATGTAGGCACATGCACCTGGGCTTCCATATTCATTTTGGGCTCGATCATGCAACGTTCTGAGCAGTCTGGTCCTGATCCAGCAAAAGGATTATTTAGCCCTCATTGAAGTCAAAGGGACTACTCATGTACTTAAAGTTAAGCACATGCTTAAGTGCTTTGCTGGATCAGAACCTGAGTGCTCAGCACTTTTCAGTATTGAATTCATTCTCCCTAACACCTCCAAGAAATCTTTGGATACACAGGGGATGATTCTGATCTCACACCAGATTTATACTTATGTATCTATTGATTTCAATAGGATTATGCCTGGTTTACCTTGGTATGAATGGAGTATCAATCCCTTCATACCCTTAAACCAGAAAGCAAGTGCATCATTGTTAATGCAACATAAAAGCAACTGAAGTCCAGAATTTACTGTACAAAATTTGAATGAATTTTTATATATGTAGAGAACTCTGGGCCAGTTTCTTATATTGTTAACTTTTCACTTGTCTTTGTATGTGTTCGTACAATGCTTAGCACAATGAGTCTCTGATCCTAATTGAGTGCTACTATAACAGAAATATGTATATATTAATTGTTATTCCCTCAGTTCCCCCAGTGTAAATCAGAAATAACTTTGCTGAAGTAAATGGAGTTGTTATACTAGTGCAAAACTGGTGAGAGTTAGATCAGAAACGGGACCACCCGGGGAAAAAAGACCATGTTTCATTTCACTAATCCTTCCGGTCCGACACTTTGGAGTATCCACTCAACTCACAAGCACATCTGGTGTTTTAGGAGCATTGTGTTCAACTGTAGTAAACGTACTCAAGAACCAAGACAACAAATGAGAAATGAACACACACTGGGCCTGATTCAGATTTCACACCGGTGCAAATGAAAAGTGATTCCAACAATAACTGTGTGTGTTTGAATTAAGCCCTCAGAAATAAGCAGAAGAAAACACACACTGTCGGGACTGAAATTCCTCCATCCTGAACTACAAAACTTTAATTGCAAGGCTCTTCAAAAAGTTTCTTCAACAAATGTCATAAATGCTGTGGAACTGACAATGCAAAAGCCAAAACATTTTACTAGGCTTCACATAAGCACTGCAAAATGCAAGGTACCTGTCAGGCAGATAAGAATAAGTTTTTGATTTGTAATTTACAGCAAAAAAATGAAGTTTGTCTGCAGGTTAAACACACATTTGACATTCAGTTACTTGATTGTCTGAAGCCTACTGAAGCCAAAAGAGAGTATTTCCACTGACAGGCCCTAAGTGCAATGTCTTCAATACCATCACTTTTTGAATGCTATATGTAGCTGCTCTTCTTATTTTTTGTCTTGGCTTTATGCCCTGTCCTTACCATAGCATTTGTAACACTAGGCAATTTAATAAATAGATTGTTTTTAAAAGGTGGGAATTTCTCAGTTGTATTGGAGAAACTTTTTGAAGATTCTAGAAATTAAATCCTTTTAGTTCCCTATTTGGGGACACACAGATCCTATCAAGAAGGGACAGCGTGTTTATAGCTCACCATGATGAAACCTTTTCTATCCCCGAGACTGAGAATTCTGTCTTCAGCCCAGAATCGGATGGCAAAAGATCAAACAAATACAGAAGTTAGAAATAATACCAATAACCACATTAAGTTTTCCCATCTTATCTCCCTTTGTAGGATTTTTCCCTGTTGTTGTTGCACACTTACTAGCCAGGATCTGTTGCAAAGCCTAATAAATCATACTGTTAGGTAGGTTTTCTGATATTCAGCCAGAGTATTCCTTTAATTTGATTCCTTTGCTCCTAGTTATACCCCTGTGTACCTCCCTAAATTCCCCTCCTACCTTGATGTTTACATGCTTCCAAAATGTGCAGAATATTTTTCTCTCCCAGCTCCCTTCACTCAGGGCTAAAGCCAGAGCCCACTGTTATCAGTGGGAGTCTTTCAGTTGACTTCAAGGGGCTTTGGATCAGGCCATTAATAATCATTTAGCCAAGCACTGCATACTTAACTTTTAAAATGTTTCTTCATAAACTAGTCTTTCCCAATACATTTTTGTTACTCTTCGCTGAGTTGCCTGCAGTTTGTCAATATCTTTCTGGCAATGAGGTGTCTAGCACTAAATGCAGTGTTCCAGGTGCAGAGATGTATAGAAAGACTTGTGTCTCTGCCTTTTTACTCTCCTCTTACCACATAATACCCACTTGCCTCAAGATATCCTCTTAATGTCCACATTGCCAGGATCTAACATATTGTAAACAGAAGTATAACCTGCCTGGGGTCTCAGGTTATTTGACTTTGAGTGCAGTGGGCATCAGTTAAACAATAAGTAGAGTCCTTGGCCCTAAGACTAGAAGTTCAGTAAGAAACATTGGGGTTTTGAGACAAAAGCTTTATGTTACTGGCTCCTGGATCCTTAATTGGTTACAGATTTCACAGCTGATATATCAGATTTTTTATTTCTGTGTTTTATCTATGGATTTTGTCAGGCCGGGTAAGGGAGAGAATAGAGGAGACTGAAGTTTTTTACATATTTAACTGGGGCATTAACCTGGTGTACTGAGGCGGAGTGGCCTCATTCTGGTGCAGAGGGGGTTAAATCACCCTATTGGACTCAGCTAACCCTGCCCCGTCCCCCTCGCAGAAAGTGCAGGTTTGGGGCAGGAAGTATAAGAGCAGGGCCCTTCTGCTCAGTGAAAGCCAGGCCAGATGTCCTTTCCAGGGAGCCCATGACTGGCTGTGGTGGGTGATGACTCTTGAGAGCTGGCCTGAAGAGAAGGCAAGCCCGTGGAGCAGGCCCCACAGATGCCGGTAGGAAGTAGCCCAGGGAAATCAGACATTGGTCCTGTTGTGTTGCCAGGAGGTAAGGCAGTGACCCCATGTTTCTGCACTTGAGGTTGGGTGAGCGCTAACTCTTAGGCCGGACAGCCTGAGCTACTGACGAGTTGATCAGCCCTCATTCAGGAGCAGTTGCCCGACTGCAAGCCAAGACCTCCGATAGACTAATCTGGTGTGAGTGTTGATTCCTCTGACGCTGCCGAAGGGGACATCCAGACCCTGTCATTCAGTAAACATTACACAAGGGAATAAAGAAAGACGTGTCAGTTCAGCAAAGGGAATTCCATGAATTTTTTTTCAGGTTTACCACGCAACTTCATTGTTGGGTTAATTCCTTACCGTGCCTGTCATTTTCCTAACCCACATTCAGGAGAGCACACCGGAAGGAAGCATGAGAGTCTGAAAGAAGGAATCAATTATCTGTTCTTTCCAGGTTTCAGAGTAGCAGCTGTGTTAGTCTGTATCCGCAAAAAGAAAAGGAGGACTTGTGGCACCTTAGAGACTAACCAATTTATTAGAGCACACTAAACTATCTAAACTACTACATACCACAAGGGGCCACAACAGTGGTTCCCTTAACCCACCCAGCAATATTGTTAACCTATCCAACTATACTCTTAGCCCAGCAGAAGAATCTGTCCTATCTCGGGATCTCTCCTTCTGCCCTTCCACCCCCACGAACATGATACAGTTCTGTGGTGACCTAGAATCCTATTTTCAATGTCTCCAACTCAAGGAATATTTCCAACACACCTCTGAATGACATACTAACCCACAGAGACCTTCCTACCAAGACTACAAAAAGAAGGATTCTGGGTAGACTCCTTCTGAAGGTCGAAACAACAGACTGGACTTCTACATAGAGTACTTCCGCCGACGTGCACGGGCTGAAATTGTGGAAAAGCAACATCTATTGCCCCATAACCTCAGCCGTGCAGAACACAATGCCATCCACAGCCTCAGAAACAACTCTGACATCATAATCAAAAAGGCTGACAAAAGAGGTGCTGTCGTCATCATGAATAGGTCGGAATATGAACAAGAGGCTGCTAGGCAGCTCTCCAATAGTGACAGCAGGGTAGGAAACACTACGAGGGTCAGAGTCAGATCTGGGGTAAACTGGTCTAACTGCATTAAGGTCAATGGAGATACATGAAGGATGATTTTATCCCTTTGAAGATAGTGAGATTTTAGATTCAGAGATCCTACTGAAGGAGAAGTTCTTCTGAATGTTTGGAGAGTTAGAGAGGGAGGGTTTATGATGGCTATTGAAAGGCTGAGTTGCTGGTAACTATAAGGTAGCAGTAGGTGGGCTCTCTCCAGAGTTGGGGGTGGGAAACAGGTATGTAAAAGAAGACTCTGTGGTTGAATATAAACACAGAAAGAAACTAAATCACAGGTGTGGGAACAACTGAAACATTCCCTTTAGTCTTATAATTCATATCTACAGGTTCCTTCGCTCCCTAGCTTCTTCATCTTCTTCTCTTTTCTAACACAAGGGCACCTAACTCTGACTGGGGACCATAATATCAACTTGCTCGGAGACTGAAGACTGCATCTTGCAGATCGCAATCACCCTTCCCTTGACACATATTAGTATTTTGCCTTTTAAAATTTTCCATCAGATTGATTAGAATCCTTTATTTGGTCTCTATTGATTTCTGCTGGTCTCCATTTGCTTTGACTGGTCTCCCAGTTTGAACTGAAGAATCCGTAACCATATTAACTCATAGCCCCACAAACCTGTAGCCCAGAAGACTTGTTGCTATATTCCTAATCCTAATTGTCATTTGGAATCAGTAAGAGCCAGCTGAAACCATTCAGCTATAAATTCCAGAACATATGCAGCCTATGGAAGCCTATGCAGTGTGTGGAGTCTACAGGTCGTAGCATGCATTGCTCCATCTTGATCCAAGCAGAAGGCTTTGCTCACTTCTTCTCAAAGTAACCAGGGTGACAACATTTTGTCTATTTCTTGAGTTGATAGCCTCTCCTGACACTGCTGTGGTTCTAATGCCAGCATGGGGCAGAGGCTGGTTCAGCTTCCTTAATCCCCATTTCCCAGGGCAGGTGATTGTCTAGGAAAAATGATAAGCAGTCTGGAATCAAAGCCTTAAATTGAGGCTTCACTGAGATCTACTGCCCCAACTGATCACAGTTTCACCTCTTTGAATTCTTTAGCTGAAAACCAAAACAAAACAAGATTGCAAAGTTTTTCTGGGAATTTCAGGAGCCATTTAGTAACAAGAGGTTTATCTGATAATTGGGAGCTGATCTCTTGTAGCCTGACCCACCCTCACAGCATTCTCACTCTCTGTTTATAGTTCACCACAAAATTAAAATAAATTTAATTATGCAGAAACAATCTCTTTCTTGTCTAGTATCTATCCTGGGTCTTCTGTCTGGAAGTAATGTTTTTCTCTAAAGGGCAGGCAATTCACTCTAAGTCAAACCTCACTGTAATTGTAGACTGTGCCTGAACTCCCACTATTAATCTACACATACAGGAGCTGCTTTCTCCACTGCCTAGAACCTTGCATTGCCATTTTCACCTTTGTAAAATGCCACCAAATCAGAATCATGCTGCTAGCCTTTTACACTCATTCTTCCTGGGTGTGAATGACTACACAAGGTGCATTCAGAGGAAAATCGGACCCAGGGCCTCCCTGCTCCCACACAACCACTATCCATCTCTAGTCTGACTAGATCCTCAGCTAGTGTAAACTGGCATAGTTCCATTGGCTTCATTGGAGCTACAGTGATTTACTCCTGCTGAAGATCTGCCCCATAGTCTCACCCTCCCCTACTAGCCAGGTTGAGAACTGAGTCCAGAGCCTAAACATCAGGAGTTTTGAAAGGTGAACCCTGCAGAATTTCATTTCACAGGCTACCTGTGCTGTAATGTAATATTCTTGAACAGGTTAATTTGTAAAGCCTTCAGGTCTTGGAAATTGCTTAAGGAACACAAGCTAATGACATTTTACTTGTCTATTAAAAAAACATTCATCTGGAGCAAGTAGGTGAGTAGGATGCTAATGTTCTGCCTTAGGGTATGATCAGCCAATGAGAGTTTAGTCTTTTGATACAGTGCTTCTATCTTGTTTTCATTGGTTGAGCATGTTTTCACTTGGTAGCCTGCAGGGAAAGTTTATAGATTATAAAGCCAGAAGAGACCACTATGAGCATCTAGTCTGAAGCCATAGGACTTCCCTGAATTAATTTGTTTGAACTAGAGCATATCTTTTAGGTGGACTTCCTGCAGAATGGATCTGAACTCAAATATATCCTTGGTCCTTCTAGTTTCAGTTAAAACATTAAATCAATCTCTTAATAAGAAAAGTTGTTTTTTTTCTAACTCTCCATAAGTTTGTTTTCCGCCAGTCAATACAATACACTCTATATTCCCAATCGCCACCACAGGAGGAACTGATCCTGACAGGTAATATTTAGACACTTAGGCTATGTCTACACTAGAAATGCTGAAGTGGCAGCACTGTAAGCTCTTATTATAGCAATGGAAGAAGTTCTTCCATCACTATAGGAAATCTGCCTCCGCAAAAGGCAGTAGCTAGGTTGACGGAAGAATTCTTCCATCAACCTAGTGGTGTCTACACCAGGGGCTTAGGCTGGGTTAACTACATTGTTCAGGGGTGTGAGGTTTTGTAGTATAGACCAGCCCTTAGAAGCCTTCATCTCATTGAAAGTCAATGGAACATAGGCTCCTAAATGCCTACGTCAACTTTGAAACTGGGACTTAGGCTCCAAAATCACATAGGTGCTTTTGATAATGTTAGCCTCTCTAGTATGCCCTACAATATGGGTTATCAGTCTGGGGGTTACAACGCCCCAGGGAGGGTCACAAATGGGTCATGATCATCCTCCTTTTCTTTGTGACAAGATTGAAAAGGTTCCCCAAAACTGTTGGAGGGAGAGTCTCAAAAATATTTTCTCTTGTAACATGGGGTCACGGTATGGAAAAGGTTGAGACCTACCACCCTACAAACACTTCTGTTCTCTTAACCAAGGCCCAAGATTGAAGGTCCCTCTGGAGCATCGTGATGCATCTTAGAGCTCCCAGGGAATGTTTCTGTACCTCCCTAACGACAGCATGGACTCCCCCCTGCCAACCAGCAATCTCTGCTGGCTGGTGCTGAGGGAACAGGGTCATGCCGCCACCTTCTTACCCAGCCCTGTTGCAAGGACTAGCACCACGAGTGGTACTAGCACCTTAAGTGCAAGAACTCCCTTTGTACCTGGACCCTGTGTGAGCAGTGGAGAATAAAGGGAAGAGGCTCCTGTACCCTCTCACCCCATAGCACAAGAGCTGGGTGCAATCTGGCCCCAAATGGCAAATAGCTCCATAGTCACCTCATACTGCTCTCTTCTCTTTAGAGACTCTTTTCCAATCAAACTCCCTTCTGCCTCCTTAAGTGCATATAAGAGTTACTCTCTTCTACTCTGTTCAATCACCATTAGTTACACCAGCAACCAACTCTGGAAATCTCTTGTCTTTCTGGTGCATTCAAACTCTGTGCAGTATTTTATGTGCCCTAATTTACACCTTCAGACCAAGACAATGGCAGATTCTTGTATGATAGTTAATAATTATTAAACATTTGCAGTGTTGTAGCCGTGTTGGTTGTGAAGAAAAGCCATGGTGCTTAAGAGATTGTCTTTTTCACCAACAGAAGTTGGTCCAATAAAAAATATCACCTTACCCACCTTTCTCTCTAAGAATTATTAAAGGCATTTTAAAAAGCCATATTTACTCTTCTTTGCAATCAGAAGTAGTGATCAGAAAACCTTTTCTGTTACACTGGGATTTTCCTTTGATGAATTTCATCTTCCCCTGGCAGTTCTGAGAGTTAAATGGAAACAGACCCATTTTCCTACATGTTTAGACTCATAGCTTTACTATTAAAATGACATACAAAAATAATCTCCAAGAGACATTTTGCTGTTTGAAGTTGTATCATTTTAATGCATTTGGCTCCAGATGCTCTCAGAGAAGCTGCATAGAGTCATTATTACTAATATGCTCCTGCAGAAAGACTCTTTCATGCTATTGTGGGAGAGGGAATCTGGTTTGATTTAGCTTTGCTTGTCTGGAAGGACACAGGAGTTACTGTAGGTCTTGCTTAATTTCTCTGGATATTTTGAAAACACAGTTTAAGAGTATTATTCTTTGGGACATCTCCCTGGAGAGCAAAGCAAAAGTTTCAGCATAACACTTAGATAAGTGCTGGAGAGAAACTGGTTTAAAAGGCACATTGTTATATATCTTGTGGTCCTGTCTGAAATTAGCTCAGTACTAGTCTTTGGTTGTCTTCTAAAAAAATAACTGGATACTTCATCCACTTCTTACCACAGAATGATATTTTGGGCCTACCATGATATAGGTAAGATACCTAAGGACAGCAAAACTTTGGCAAGAACTCCTGGGTCTTTCCTGATAGACCCTATTCACAAAGAACAAGCATAGCATGAACTCCTCTCAGGAGTAAGTTTGAAAGATGTGGTGGATGCCAGAATCATATAAATTATTCATTAACAGACTGCATCTATATATAATCTGAGCTGCGGCATCTTATTATAGACATCTTCAAGGAAAATAATTTAGAACAGGTAATTCTTTGTATTAGTGCCTCTGCAATAGTATGCTTATAGGGAAACAGGTAGGCAATATAGAAAGAGATTTCAATCCCTACCGCTAAATAACAAGAAGAGCAAACCTCTACATTTTGTTTTCAAAACTTCTTACGTAGAATTAAAAATATCAAATGGGAAGCTGCTGTCATGACAGTCTGATGTAGATTAGGACTCAGAAGCCTGCAATCTGACCCCCAACCCGTGCCTCACAGGATAAATGTAATCGTCACTGATTTCCATGCTAATGAGGCTCATGAATTGTGCATGATTGCATGTGATGGACAGGTGACTTTCAAAATGGTTGTTAGATAAGTCTTTTATGTAAACTGATGTAAACAGTAGTCACCTTTTAAGAGAACCAAAAATGTTTTTTACTTTTACTTAAAAGTTAGATTGTGAGGCTAAATTCATCAATGCTTTGAAATGGTGCCACAGAATGGCTAAGCGTTAATATCATTGTCAAATTAGGCCTTCTGTTGGGAAGTATCAGTACAGTGGCAGTTCCCACTGAGAGAGACTTCAGCATCTCCATGTCTAGTTGACAGCCGGTGTCAAGTGGAGTGCCCCAGGGGTCGGTCCTGGGGCCGGTTTTGTTCAATATCTTCATAAATGATCTGGAGGATGGTGTGGATTGCACTCTCAGCAAATTTGCGGATGATACTAAACTGGGAGGAGTGGTAGATACGCTGGAGGGCAGGGATAGGATACAGAGGGATCTAGACAAATTGGAGGATTGGGCCAAAAGAAATCTGATGAGGTTCAATAAGGATAAGTGTAGGGTCCTGCACTTAGGACGGAAGAACCCAATGCACAGCTACAGACTAGGGACCGAATGGCTAGGCAGAAGTTCTGCGAAAAAGGACGTAGGGGTGACAGTGGACGAGAAGCTGGATATGAGTCAGCAGTGTGCCCTTGTTGCCAAGAAGGCCAATGGCATTTTGGGATGTATAAGTAGAGGCATAGTGAGCAGATCGAGGGACGTGATCGTCCCCCTCTATTCGACATTGGTGAGGCCTCATCTGGAGTACCGTGTCCAGTTTTGGGCCCCACACTACAAGAAGGATGTGGATAAATTGGAGAGAGTCCAGCGAAGGGCAACAAAAATGATTAGGGGTCTGGAACACATGACTTATGAGGAGAGGCTGAGGGAACTGGGATTGTTTAGTCTGCAGAAGAGAAGAATGAGGGGGGATTTGATAGCTGCTTTCAACTACCTGAGAGGTGGTTCCAGAGAGGATGGTTCTAGACTATTCTCAGTGGTAGAAGAGGACAGGACAAGGAGTAATGGTCTCAAGTTGCAGTGGGGGAGGTTTAGGTTGGATATTAGGAAAAACTTTTTCACTAGGAGGGTGGTGAAACACTGGAATGCGTTACCTAGGGAGGTGGTAGAATCTCCTTCCTTAGAAGTTTTTAAGGTCAGGCTTGACAAAGCCCTGGCTGGGATGATTTAATTGGGGATTGGTCCTGCTTTGAGCAGGAGGTTGGACTAGATGACCTCCTGAGGTCCCTTCCAACCCTGATATTCTATGATTCTATGATCTTTCATAGACCGGGAGATACAGAAACTGTGATGAACACTGGTTAACTACATACATACTACATAGCATGCTTCTTAACAAGATAATCTTTATAAAAAATATAACTTTCTGTGCCATTGTAACTGATCAGTGAAGTTGTCCTTCAAAGGACAAAACCTCTCCACCTGAACCTTGGTTGATGTAAAATTTCATAGTTCCTCTGAAGTCAATGGGGCTATGCTGATTTTCACTGGCTGAGGATCCCACCTATATTGTGTTCATGCTCTGTGACTTGATTTTGGCTGTGTACATTTCCATTCTAAATCAACTTTTGGTCACTTCTCACTTACCAATCAAAAAAGAACCTCATTTGGGGCTGATACCAGGAATAGAAATTCCAAGATCTAAATGATGTTTTTCTTGGTTGAGAAAGTGAGAAGTAATTGAGAATGGGTTTAGAATGGAAATTCCACCTCCGCCTTCTCTAGAGCTTTGCTGAAATGCTGTTCAACAGTGAAGGAACATAACTTTCTGGCCTGAACCTTCTCAGCCACTAGTTTTCGAACCATCTTCATATGATAGCCCTGATTTGAACAGAGGGGCTCTGTGGCTACAGAGAGGGTTCAGGATTGTTGCTAAATGCTCTGTACTGTCTGTGCCATGACCCTCATGGTACGCTAGCTGCATCAGAGAATTCCAGCCTGAGTGATCTCACAGGGCTCAGCTGGACCAAGGGAGTTAGTAGAGATACATAGTGAACACAACTGTCATAGCGAATCTAAGAGGGATGTTTATTCCATGGACCATTCAGCATTTTGAAGACAAAGAATTTGTATGCCATCCCCTTCTTCCCCCGCACGTTTGTGCCAAGACGGGCGTCTCACATCAGGCCAATGAATAGCAGGTCTGTTTCAGCAGCTGTGCTCTCCTACCCAGAGGAATCATTATAGAATCCCTGGGACTGCAGAGTCCCAACCTACTGTGCAGTCTGCAGAGGGCTGCGAAGAGACCTAAGGGCAAAAGGATGGCATCAGAAGGGGAAATCATCAACCTTCAAGTGAGTCCATCTTGGGGAATTACCAAGAGGGAAGTGGGAGGGTAGAGGGAGACAATATCAAATCCTGTCATTTACTCCTCTGTTTTGGTACTGTTTTGAAACCTCTTTGCTGACATTTTCAGCTCCCTTTGGAGAGAAGCTGATTGCACGTTCTTCTCAACACTCTGCTAATGAAAGGGCTCATTAGCTCCTTATTGTGAAGGAGACAGGATGAAAGAAGAGCTGCAGGATCTTACTAGAATGAACTATTTTTGTGGAAAGAGTGAAACACCAGAGGCGGTAGCGTCCAGGTCTGAGAGGGAGGCAGTGCAAACTTTACTAGCTGTAAGAGTTTGAGCTGTTCCCCTCCTCACAAAGCCCTTCTGTGTTTGGCAGAAAGTGCTCCCCGTCTAGAGAGGAAGAAAAGAATACATACAGCAAATGCTGAGAGAAAGCATGAGCCAGGGTTTCCTATGCGGAGTTGATAGAGAAACAAAACCCATTGGTAAAACTCCTTCAGTCCTATGTGTTTCCTTTGCAGGTGTTTGTTTTTTAAGGAGGGTGTTTCTTTGGACTCAGTGTGTCCTTTAGTAAAGGGCAACTCTCCAAGGGTTTAGAAAGAAGTTATTAGAGATTGAAATCAAACCCCCTGATCAGAAACATTTGCCAAACTTGGGAAAGTTCAGATTCAGATCTGCACCTGGCAGCTGGCCCCTTCTCTAGAACTACTCCAAGCATAGCCCTAGACTCAACTCCCAGATTTGGGAAGTCTGAACCAGTATCCAAACTTTGCAGTTGGCCTCCATCTTTATAGTGGCCTAAGCCAAATCTTAGAACTGAACACAGCAAAACCTTAGGGAAGTTCAGATCTAAGTCAAAATCGCTAGAGACTATAATGCAAAGAATTGGGCCTGTTGTTATGGAAATCATCAAAGCAGTAATAAAGAGGACTCATTCCCACAATCCCAGAATTTGTTAACATGGAATGGCAGAACAAAGAGAGTGACTGACTGGGGAAGGGGCCTGATGCAGGCAGCTTCACAAGGTCACTTCAGCAGAGGAATGAGATGCAGTGCAAGATCTTAAAGGGCTGGAATGGGTGTCCTCAGACACAACAGGAAAAAACTGAGAAGTATTCAAAGGTAGCTTTGACAACTGGTGAAGCTGGATACTGCTACGGATGCCTCTGTTTGACCACAAAAAAGAGAAGGCTGATCTTTCCTAAAACAAGGTAGAAAGGGTGAAGGCAGAGGTATGCAAACCAGGAACAGTTGTAATGGGAAACAGGTCAAGATATATAAACTAAAGACAAACCAAAACCCCTGCATATGAATATACCACACTTGGGAAAAATTCAGATTTGTATCTCAGTTTTGTGCATGAACCCAGCCTCCATAACAGGACAAAACAACCCCCTGGATCCAAATACTCCTGAGATTCAGAAAAGTTTGGCTCTGCATTCAGATTTGGACCTCGTGGCTTGGGCCCATCTCTAGTGTGACTGAAGGGCTGTTAAGGGTAGCTTCAGTCAAGGGAGATAGTATGTGAGTAACTGAGAAGGGAGAGGTGGTTTGAATTTCAAAACTAAAATGAACGTTTGTTTCTGAACCAGGCAAGTGCAGGATATCATCTGCTTCTCTGCAAAATCCCACAAGACAGAATGTTTTCTTGAGATTCTCCTAATGACACCTCATGGGGATTTTGCTAAACCAGACTTTACAAAACTTACACAAATATTCATAGGTTCCTGCATACTCGTCATCAGGAAACCTCCTGGATGATACTGGCAAAGGAAAGAGAGCATTATGGATCATGTAAGTGAGGAAGTAGAGGGGTCCTTAAGGCAGAGCAAAGGAAGCAGGAGATGAAAGAGAGAAAAAAGAGGAGTGAGGGAAAGATAGTGAATACACTCTTTAATTAAAGGCACTTTTGACAGTACCCCTTGGTTCTTTGTTCTGGCTAATGGAGTGCAGGTGCCCACTCTGAAGTCCAACAGCTACAGCCCTGGAGGCCCCTGCAGGTATAAGCACTGCACATTCTGGGGCAATCCCACAGCTGCTGCATAAATCTTTATCTGAAAGAACTACTGTATGCTATTACAGTAACAGACAAGAATTCTAACGTATATTTCTATTGCTTTCATTTGGTTTTATTTTGTAGGCATTCTGTGCCCAAATGGCTGCTCACTGCCAACTAGAATTTTTATATTGCATCACATTTAGAGGCTTTCCATTTGAGAAAAGAATGCAAAACTTACGATGCTTTAGCCTGCAATAGAGGAGGTATTTAAGATTATGAAGGCTCTAGTGAGAACTGATCAGTCTCCTCTTTTTTAGCCTGTCCCATAATACAAGAACAAGAGCTCACTAGATGAAGTTAACAGAATAAAAATAAATACTTCTTCTCTCAGCATGTAGTCAGCCTGTGGAATTCACTGTGTCCTGGAGCAGGTCAGAGAGTTAAATATTGTAGCTGGCACTAAATAGGGGACAGGATAATTTTATGACCAATAACAACATTTGGAGTTATGCAAGCTACATGAAGCACTTTCAAATCCCCTATTTCAGCTAATGGTGTATGAGCATCAGGAAGATTAACCCTTCTGCCTCCAAACAACACTGTATAATTGATCAGGTGCATTAAAAAGGATACCTGCTGACTGTCCCAGTATAGGAGCCACAGCTGCTTTCCTAACAAGCAAAGTAGCTACCATTTCCTTACTCTCTCCTGCCCCAAAACTCTCCAAGTCCAGAGCACTTCTATGGTGTTTATTTTTCAACTCCCACTTCTAGGCACACATACAAAATTTCAAACTGCACACAGATCCTAAAATGAGACATTGTCAACATGAAAAATGCTCTATATCAAGCTTGATACACTCCCATTCAGCAAAAACCTGAGTAAACAGATAAAACTATAACCCGAATTTGAAGGTGTGTCCGTATTTTTCACCCCAAACATCTCTATTTATGGCTTTCAGATTTTGCCCGCAATGGCAGCTTCATTTTTCTCTATAAAGTATCTGGTATTGGCTGTTGACAGGAAGTCAGACTAGGTGGATCAGTTTTCTGATCTGTTACGGCAAATTCCAAGCTGAGATAACCGGGAGCTGAAACAGCATTTGGGATATTGACATAAACAAAACAAAACCCGCCACCAGACAGCCCATCCTGCCTCAGAGTTGGTGTTTGATACCATAGTGATGGGTGCATTAGAAATTAAGAGATTGGTAAAATGAATTAGATTAGAGTTAGTTGAATACCACAAGATAATATCAGTGAACATATGCTCCAATTCCGATTGGCCATTCAATGAGATTATAGTTGCCACCTTATTATTTGCTGTTCATATATATCTGTGTGAATGGGTTTGGGTTCAAAGGGATGCTCACAGAATGAATGTTGTTCATATTCCTATGGGAACAATGATATTTGAAGATGAGTGTCCTCTGTTCACTTCTGTCGGTTTTTTAGATTGCTGTTCTTCTTAAAAAGTTCCAGTCATCCAGTGCATGGGGCAGAAATGATACCTTGCAAACTAAGTGATTGATCAGACAGTATAAATAACAAAGAATGAACAGATGAAGTGAGCAGTCTGACACCACCCCATAGGATGAAATTTGCTTGCATAAACTGTTCAGTGAATACTTGTGAATATCAACTACATTTCCAGAAATCAGGATGGATTTATAAACAATTTGTAACCAGAAAAAAGAGTTAAATACATTACATAATTTACTCCCAAATGATAGTTTGACTAAATCTAGATTAAACAGATTTTAGACAGGCAAATGAATAGAATTTGCATGACTTTAATGAGTGGCTATCAACCTGACAGCTGGGACTTTTCTAAAACATTCACAAAATGAATGGAAAGTCCCACATAAATCATAAATTCTCTCTCCCACATCTCACTTTCATACTGCCTGATGACGGAATGTAGTGGGTTTGTTCACAACTGGATGAGACTTCTGTTTATTCTTGTTTTTGTGGCTTTAAGTTTTGCCCTCAGGCAGCATTGTGGTTACAAGTTCTCTGTCTGGGTACATAGTTGTCTGCTGCTTCTGCAGGAATAGCCAATTTGTGCTTTCTAGTGCTGCAGAAACTTTTACCCTCATTCAGCAATTTCCAAAAAATATGATAATGTGATTTTATAGTCCAAGCACTGTTCCTGTCCCAGAGGGCTTCAATTATGTCATTTGGGCACTGGGAAGAATTTATAATACTGTATTTTCATAATGATACTCTGCATTCATACAGATCCTTTCATGTGAAGATTCCAAGTACTTTACAAACAGTAAGTAAGCCTCATAATATCCTTGGAAGGTAGGGAACAATTATCCCTATTTTTCAGATGGAGAAACTCAGTCACATAAGTGACTTATCAAACTGTGAGGTAGCGATTCAATGACAGAGATAGGAATAGAGTCCAAGAGATCTCCCGTGCCCCCAGCCTCTTAACTATTAAATATCATTAACTCAAACTGTGAAATTTAGGAATAAGAACAGACTGTATATAACAAAAAGTCTAGGGTGGGATGGGAGGAGTGTAGAGAGTTAGGGAGAAAATTCACTGTGAAAACAAAGCTCTTCTAATGTAGTCAGCAAAACAAGAGATGTGAAATCTGATATCAGACTGGAGAAAGGGAAAGGTCTTATGTCTGTTCCCCAAGTCATGGGGACTGTGATTCTGCACAGCACTACAGAGGCTATTCTCCAGGCTGCCTGTCACACTGACACTAGATGGCTTGGAGACGTGGTGCGAGCACATCACTGTGCAGAATGAGATTTTTTTACAGCAGTACTAATTTGTTCTTTGTTCTCAAATCATGTTGTGATATTTCTCCTCACTCCTACAAATTCCTCCTGCTCCCCCTCAATTTCTCTCCCTGGGTGTGGACAACTTTACTTAGAACGGGAGGGGCACAATGGCAATTTTTCAAGCACAGTATTTTTTGGGGGGGAGGTGTCTTGAAGAAATTGGATCAGTGGTAAAGGAGATGTAGAAGCTGAGAGCATTGTGCAGTATGAGGTATGCATACACACACAGAGATTAGGGGCCAGATTCATCCATGGTGTAACTCCACTTAAAATCAGAGGCCTTCAACTGGCATTAATTTGGTCCCAGGTGCTCCACCTCAGGGAGGTTTGGTGAAAGAAAGGTATCAACATTTAACGAATGATATTGAGGAGTCTTATCCATGCTACTCCTTCAGAAGCACAGGACCACAATAGGGTTACAAATGTGAAAATATATATGGGAGTGGAGGATATTAATGGGTATTCTCCAATTATATGCAGAACACACTAAATAGTGAATTAATCCTGCTGACTGTCTGTAATTCTCCCTGAAACAATGTGCATGAAGAGGGATCACTGGATACCTGATCTTCCCCCAAATGCCACATTCAGAGACCCCATCAAACCATGTTCTCCCTCCTTCTAACCAGATGCCCTCCTGTTAGATGTATTTCACCTCTTATATGCTGTGCACATGGGCTCCCTCACTGAGTGGGTTGCTGTGCAGGAGAGAATCTGGCCCTCTGTGTCCTGACATTATGTGGAAATTGACAGTGCTGCACTACCCCAATTAATCTTCTGATAGGCATCAATGCAGCAACATTCTCTTCTTGTTTTGTCTCCTCCCACATGCTAAGCAGAGATGTTCTGGCATTGTAATTTGATGGGAGATCCTCAAGGATACCTAACTGCAGGAGGAAGTGGTGTTTAATGATACAGTAGGTGGGACTTTTGATCATTTGTGGGCATCATAGAATCCATAGCATTCTTTGAAAGATATATTGGGCCAGATCCTCAGCTGGTGTAAATCAGCATAGCCCCTACTCAAAGCAATGGAGTTTTGCTAATTTACATGACTTGAGGATCTGGCCCTGCTGTTCTGGTCAAAGTGCAACGGGGGTAGTTGTGTTCTCCTACCTAAACTGCCTCTGTTTCCAGCAGAAACTGCAGACTCTTGACTTCCAGTTCTTAACTGTTGTATAAGGCTACTGTGTGCTGTTAAACAGCCACTCCACTTAACCCTAGAGGTGGATGGAGTGAATCCTGTGTCAAGTCTGAAGATTAGTTTATAAAGTACTTTGTGATGAGAGTGCTACTGTACATGAATATAAGATGTTATGTTTACTCTGTGCTGCCAAGCAACATCTTGAATAATCCATGGCCTCACTCATGGGTAAGATTAGCATAATTCCTGCTACTACCGACACCAGTATTAGAGGAGGAAAAAGTCAATGACTCAACACAAATGGTACAGTGAACTTTCCCTCCAGTGCCTGTAAAAGTCACTTGCCATGCTGAAAATTACTCAAATGAGAGGAAACAGATCCTGAAGATTCTTAAACTTAAGCCATTCTGGTAATGAATTCTGACCCTTGGCCTGCCTGAGTGGAGGACTGAGCAGCTGTAGCTGTTGCATAAGCAGTGTCCCTCTCTACGCAATGGAAAGGGGTAGTGATGAGCAAGCCTCACAGGGTTTGAATGTAGATCCAAACATTGTATCTATGCAGGTTTCTAAAAGGTAACCTGTCTCTCAGAGTGCCTTCAGGTGCCAAATCCATCCTTATGGTAACTCTACTGATATCAATGGCGTTACCTCAGGGATAAATTTAATCCCTTAAATCTGAAATTCATGCGACAACAGGCTCTCTCAGCAGATTGTGGATGCCTTCTTAGAACACCCTTCTTTATGGTTATTAAATATTTATATTGCAGTACTGCCTAGAGACTTCAGCCAGGTCAGGGCCTCATCATACAAGGCACTGTACAAACATATACGAAATGCACCAAAGAGTTTTTGTGAACCCTTTGCACAACTGGTGCGAGATCCCTTGTCAGCTCTAACCAATATGGGACACAAGATGACAAACTAGAGCAGAAGTTTAGTCTGTCCCTATTCTGCAGTATCAGACCATGAGCCCAATCCTGCTCGTACTATGTTTGTACAGCTCTGAGCACTCAGCCAGAGCTCATTATATAAAAATACTATCAACTGCTTCCATAGAAATACTCTGAGAACAGGCTTTTTCACTGCCTCACAAGTCCTCCTTTCCCAGCCAGAATCCTGAAGTGAACAAAACCTTTTCTGAACATTTCAGAACCACCAAAAAACAGTTAGTTCAAGTCTGGAACTAGAAACAGGCAAAGGTTCTGGGAGTTTATTGTACAATAATCTGGAGTAATTTGCCCGTCCCTAAAGAGGACAATGGTGCAGCTGAGTCATCACAATGCCTTGTGTTAGGGGGATTCCAGCAACAACTCAAATCCAATGCTGCAACATTCCCCCGGGTGACCAAAAGCAGTGCTTGTGGATGTAGTGGCATAGGGTGTTGATACTAAAATCAGCCAATAGGTTGAATGAGATGGAAGCACATGATTCTTTGTCAGCAGTGCTTCCTATGGAGAGGGGGGCCCTGAAATGTTTGGAGGCATGCAGGGTGAGACACAGAGAGTTTGGGGAAAGAAAGCGTTTTAAGAATAAAGTATAAGCGTTTTTCTTTGTCGTTAAAACTCACAAGAGTGGGGGAGGAGGTAGTGGAAGGGGATGAAAATGTTGGGGGAACCACAAAAACAGCAGACTCATGGAAAGAGAGATGAGACTCTGTGGCTGAAGAGGCAAGACAAACTCATGTGGTTCTTGCGGAGAGGAATGGGGATGCCGAGGGCCTTTGAATTGAGTGGCACCATTTTCATGCAGAAAGAGGCAGCACATCTGCACAGCTGCACCAAGACCATGAACGAGGGGCAGCTTAGAAAAACAAGGTCAGCTGACAGGAGGAGTAAATACGCCTGGGGACAAAAACATCCCTTTTCCCCGTGCTCTTCCCTCCAGCCCATCCTGGTTTGTTTGGCAGCTTTTGTAGGTCAGTGACCTCTGGTATTTTATTGTTTAGTTTTAGAGACTCCGCCTCAGCACACGGTAAGTGGGAGGCAGTCCAAAGCCACCTGGGAGCTCCCTTCCCTCAAAAGGGGCAGAGGAGAACACATGGCCTGTGAACTCCCCCACCTGCTCACAGGAAGTAACACTACAAGGCTGACAGTCCAAATGCCAAACAGCGAATGAGCCCTTGATTTCTGCTTAACATCAGAGGGACAGTTGCATGCCTCTGAACTAAGGGCCATCCTGTGGTAAAGACCCCTTTAGGGGCTCTCACCCTCAGCACCAGCATGGAGTGTAGTCTTCTCTGTTTTTTTCCAGATGGAAAAGCAGCTCTCCTCCAGCCTCAGTGTATCCCTTAAGAGTTCCTCCATGCTCCTGCTAGCCCGCAATGCAGCCCCTGCCACATGCGCCGTATACAGAGACCTATGGTGCAACCCCACTGGACTCCTCATTATTCAGTGCCAGTTGGTATGAGTGAAGAATGGGTTTTGTTCAGCGTATAATCATAAGCCTAAGCAAGGCTATGCTGATTTCCTGATCGTCCAGCTAAGATGATGAATTGTGATCTCAGAATAAAATAAAACAAATCTTCCCCAGAGTTGATGGTTTTTGCGAGTAAATGTGTCCTTTGTAACTTAAAAACCAAAGCAGATTATGAATCACAGTTCACATTGGTTTCCATGTCCTTCCCCAATGAGAACATTCTCCCAGCTCCTAAGAATTGAGAGGCTGTACCCATTCATCTTCCCAAGTAGGGATCTATGTGCTATGACAATACAAATAATATATAATTATCATCACCTACCCTGTCATCCCAACAATTTAAACAAGAATTTAACTATCTTCATCTTTCTTCATGTCCTTCTTCTGTGAGCCAAACTCTTATGCCCGAACTGCCCCCGAGAGTGCATAAGCCTTTTACTAGGCCTGATTCTCAATTACACCAAGACCCCTTTTCTAGTAGGTGTCATTTACATCCACTTTAATACCTCTTTACACTGTTAGAATGGGGTAAAGTCACCTTAGTGCAACTGAGAATCAGTCTCATTTTTGGTGCGAGTCTCTGTGTTAGCTCTTGTCCTCGACCCTTAGTCGGATCTCAGGTGCCTAGACAGTATGCTGATGGGTGCTCTAGAAATACATATTTAGATGGACAGCAAGTCTCTAAGTCTCTTCCCTCAGTACCAGCTTTTGTGCATCTTGATTCCTTCCCTGCTGGAGCTGGGCCCATCCAATTTTCATGGCTTCTGAAAGAGTGGCTAAATCTGCTGCAGTAGCCACTAGATCTAGGGGATGTAAGACAATCTCTCAGAAGATTGGTGATGTCTCTCAGAAGTTGTGGTTTCTACACCTGCCACTTCAAGTGAGGTGTTGGCTCTCATTCTCCGTGACCTAAACGCATACCTGTTCAAAGTGGATGACATGAGCTATCGTTCTGATCCTGTAGCATTTTATCCCCACTTTGCGCAGGTGTTAATGATGGCAGAAAGGCAGAAAAAAGAAGAAGAAAAAAAGAAGAAAAAATCAGACCCATTGTGTTAATTTCAGCAAACAATCTGGACTAGAATTTTCAAATTTAGCCACACAGCAAGGCCCCAAGATTGCTATTTAGGGACCTAAATAAAGGACCTGATTTTCAGGAAGTAGAGGGAGCTGAACACCAAACCTGCAGCTCTCATGGTCTTCAGCGAAAGCCAAGGGTGCTCAGAAACTCTAAAAAATCAGGCCACTTGTTTGGGTGCTTGATTATGGATGTAGGGACATAGCTTGAAGCCAACATTTTCAAACTTGTCTGCTTAAACTGGTCAGGGTTTGCTTTCCTGTCTGTATGGTGATAACACCACTTACCCGCTTCACAGGTAAGGCAGGCAAGTGGGTGGAGGGATAGCTCAGTGGTTTGAGCATTTGCCTGCTAAACCCAGGGTTGTGAGTTCAATCCTTGAGGGGGTCATTTAGGGCAAAAATTGTGGATTGGTCCTGCTTTGAGCAGGGGGTTGGTCTAGATGACCTCCTGAGGTCCCTTCTAACCCTGATATCCTATGAGGAGCCTGAGAGTTCATATTTGTAAAGCATGTTGAGATCCTTAGCTAAAAAGCACTACCAAAGGGCTAGCTATTATTATACAAAGTGCCTGCAAAAATCTGCCTGTGTGTATACCATCATGCACAGATGGAGATATGTCCACAAGTGCAGGATCTGTGCTGGTACAAAGGGTACAGCGGTGTTTTTAGTGGCATTCCATTGGGTCCACATCTGAAAATATGGCTTGTGAGTCAAATGTGTATAAAAACATCTCTGGAAGGATGGGATGTTCCTGAATCATCTATACCTCATAGCACTCACCAGCTCTATCATTTTGGATACTCCCCAGGCTGGGACTATGTAATAAGGAGTGTCTGAACTACAGCTACAGAAATCTGACACTAGTTTCTTTTTGCCTGGGAGAAGGATACACTCATGGATGCTGCAAGAGATTTGCGTGTTAATGGCTATAGTTATAATTCATTGCAGCTTGTACACTGGGCAAGTCATAATTCCCTGTCATATTACACAATGAAGTTGTGTGATGTTATAATTATGGTTGTAAAAGCATTTCTATCCTAAGCTCTTATATTCATGCACTTATAAAGTTTCCCCCAAAATAACCCTTTGGGCTGAAATTTCTCATGCATATTCTCAGCTCAAAGGTAAATTGATTCTGGAAAGTTTTGTGAACTCCCATCAGCTGTTTTTGAGTGATCACAGCATGAAAAAGAGTTGTTGGGTTTTGGTTTCGCCATTTAAAGATATTTTTAGGTTTTTTACTTTGCACACAGATACTGCAAATACAGCATTTTTTTTAAAGAGCCCAAACTCACCACAAACTTTATTCCTCTGGAAGGACTAGTTTTTCTTCAACAGAAATGAAAGCGAAAGTGCCCTCAGTATACTGTGTCTTTGTATTGAAAGGATGCCTATTCACAGGCAATAGCACAGTGATGCTTTACTCTTCCACAGCACTTTCTATTCCAAGATCTCAAAGCTCTTTGCAAACATCAATGAATTCAGCCTCACAATTCCCTTATGAAGTAGGAAGTCTTTTTAGACCTATTTTATTGATGGATAAACTGAGGCCCAGATGGATAAATGACTTGCCCAAGGTCACATAGAAAGTCAGTGGCAGAACCAGAAATGGAAGACAGGTCTCCTCTCACCTCGGCATGAGTTTTAAACAACTTATAGTGTGATAGATTTTCTTAAATAAAGCAGTAGTACCAACTAGGCAATCTGGTTGGAGCTTTGGCACGTGGCTCGGATTGATTAGTACTTGGTGGTCCTGGTGACACCACCAGTTTTTGAAAAAAATTATTGTTTTTTTTTATCCATCACCATGGTATCTGGGCACCTCACAAATCTTAAAGTGAAATATTAATTGAAGATGTCAATGAGAGGCTGAACATATCACTCTTCTGCTACCTGTAGCTTTACCAGTCAGCTAGGAAGCAAACTTAGGGCTTTGTCTACAGATAAAGCACGGCAGCTGCACCACTGCAACACGTCTGGTCGGCCTAATAAAACCACCTCCATGAGAGGCAGTAGCCATGTTGGCGGGAGAAGATCTCTTGCTGACATAGTGCTGTCCACACTGGTGCTTATGTCAGTGTAACTTATGTCACTCAGCGGGACGGTTTATTCACACCCCTGAACGACATAAGTTATGCTGACACAAGCTGTAGTGTAGACATAGCCTAGGTAAATTGGGAAGGCACAGAGGTGTGTCTTGCACCTTTTCTGTGGCCAGATTCATGCTTAACCATGTTTCTGCAGGGAGCAGTTCCAAAGCCTTCGTGTAACTGAGAATCAGGCCTCAAGTTGGGAAGGAAGGAAACCTTCCAAAGAATAACCAGTGCCCTCCCGTCTTCCCAAGTCTGCGGACAGATGAAATGATAGCTATTTAAAAAGGCATAATGATGATACAACATAATGATGATTATTTAATTGACTACGTTTATTTCACTGTTGATCATTTTACCATCTGGCTCCCTTCGGGCGGTGGGTCGAGGTCCTGTGCTGATTTGGCTGTTTGCTTCAACCCTCCTCCTTCTCCCCCCTCCCTCTCCCTCACAGTCTCTTCACCTCAGCTTCACGCCACGTGACCGGCCCCTCTTGCCTGTTCCTCCCCTTCCCTGTCTCTCTCACCCTCCTTCCCTTCCCTTTCTATGTAGCTGACACAGCCAAAAAAAAATTGATAATTGTGGCACTAACATGACATTTGCCACCATCCCATTGTTCACTCTGCTTGTGTGTTTTACCCCTTCCCCCATCCCGTGTCTCTCTTGCTGTGATGGGGCAGAGAGGCCCCACACGGGCAACAAGGGGGTTAATGAGGCAGCTAGGCTCACTCTGGCCACCAGAGGATTAAGGAGAGTCTGTTGGCCCAACTCTGCTACATCTGCAATACACGTCAGGCAAGAAGAGGGGAGTTAAAAGGAGGAGACCTAGCTCAGCTCAGGGCTGAACAGGAAGGAGTGCACAGCTCTGCTTCGTCCTTGATGAAAGAAGCCTGGTTCCAGCCAAGATCCTGAGGCTTTGGGAGGCTTTGCTACCTGGACAAGCCTCCCACTGGATGCGACAACTAGGCTCAGGAAGACTGATAAGAAAAGGACTAACTGAGACAAGCTCTGTGTAGAAGGATGAGGTCCTGCCCACTAATCCCGAGACTAGCCTGATTTTGAGTTCACTGGTTTTCCTTTCATGTTGGACTCTAATATCCAAGAAGAGGTCTTTAAATCAAGATCTGAGGACTTCAGTCACTCAGCCGGAGATTATGAGCCCATTGCAAGCATGGGTGGGTGAGGTTCTGTGGCCTGCCATGTACAGGAGGTCAGACTAGATGATCAGGCTGGTCCCTTCTGGCCTTAAAATTGATGAGTTTAGGCAGGGCTGTCCTTACCCATACACAAAGCACGCAGCTGCATAGGGTACCAGGAAGCCCTGCTCCAGCCCCTGCTCTGGCTCTTCCCCAGGGCCCCCGCTCTGCCCCGCTCCACCCCAGCCCCACCCCCATTCCCCTGAGGACTCCAGAAGCAGTCGGGCTCCCTGCACGCATCGATAAGTAGGGTGACCCGGCCCCAGCCTGCTCCGTTCCCCTAGCTCCCAGCCGTGCCACCGGCGAGTGCTGCGGGGTGCTTCCCCTCTCCCCCAAGCCTGGGAGCCAAGGGAGCAGAGCAGGCTAGGGCCGGGTCACTCCGCTTCCCACAGGAAGTGGCCAGTCCCCGTTCCCAACGGAGGCTTGGGGCCAGCCCCCACCCTGAGGCATGGGGCTGGGCCCCACACAGCCCCCCAGCGGAGGCCTAGGGGAAGCCTCCCCACCCCTCCCGCGCTCCCCTCCGTGGAAGCCTGGGGCCCTACACAGCCCTCCCTCCCCCCGCGGGGGAGAGGGGTGCGTAGGGCACGAAAATAGCTAGGGACAGCCCTAAGTTTAGTTAAGAGATAAGACTCAGGTGTGCCATAGACAGAGGGCTAAAGCACCATAGCAATGGGCCTGCAAGGAGTGATACTTAACTATTGGGGATCTGCAGCTGGGTGAGCTGCCCCGTGATGGGCCACAGGAGGGTACTGCTTAGGCAGCCTGGTTACACTTGGTTAGATGATATTGCCTGATTGTTTCCTTGTACTCTCCCATCTGTGGTCTCTTGCCGTATACATTAGACTGTAAGCCCTCTGGGGCAGGAACTGTCTGTTCTGTTGTACAGAACTTAGCACAATGGGGTCCTGGTCTGTGACCGGGGCTTGTAGGTGCTATGATCATGGTTTAAAGACTTCATGCAGAGAATCCTCCAGCAAGTGACCCGTGCCCCACGCTGCAGAGGAAGGCAAAAAAACCCCAGGGCCTCTGCCAATCTGCTCTGGGGGAAAATTCCTTCCCGACTCCAAATATGGCGATCAGCTAAACCCTGAGCATCCTATTACCCCCCACCCCCTGTCCTGATTTTTCACATTTGCTCTCTGGTCACTCTACATGGAATCTATGGCCCTTCTTAAACAGGAGGCATTTAATAAAGAAAAAGCTAGAAATACAGGCACAAAGAAAGGGATTTCCACACATGAACTCCAGATCTTTCTGGTTTGTTGATCAGGAACCACACCCTTTCTGGAACTCTGTACAGCACAGGGAAACAGCTAGTGACTGACTAATGCGTTGCAAGTAAACAGAATACACCACCACTTTTTTTTTTTCTGTGGATCAGACTAGCTTTGACCTCTGTCTTTATCTTCATGTGCTAGATTCTTGGGAGCTGATGCTGGGCTGATTCCTTAAGCAGTCCCCATTTTTGGCATGTAATCGTGAAAAAGTTGCTTGAGGAACATACACAGTTTCAGTCTTACTGGTGAGCTTTATCAAAAGGCTCTTGCTTTGACATGGTGGCTCCACATATATTTCTAAGGAATTTGGAGCTCTCACAAACTGTCATTCTCCCTCTGGTGTTTGCTGTTCAGCTGGCTGAGCAGCGTAACCTTTAAAAAACATTGTGAAGGGGATCATGAGCGCCAACTCCATGGGTTCTCCGGGGCTGGAGCACCCACAGGAAAAACAGAGTGGGTGCTCAGCACTCACTGGTAGCCCCACTGATTAGCTCCTCCCCTTCCCCCCAAGTGCTTCCCGCCCACTGGCAGGCCCTACCAATCAGCACTTCCCCCTCCCTCCCAGCGCCTCCCACCCACCGAGAACCGATCAGCTGTTCAGCAGTGTTCAGGAGGCGCTGGGGGGAGGAGAGGAGCGGGAGCAAGAATAGGCAGGGGAGGGGGCAGAACGGGGCAGGGTGGCAAGAGGCATGGTGGGGGCTTGTGGTGGAGTGGGGCCTGGAATGGAGTGGGGGATGAGCACCCCCCTGGGAATTGGGGAAGTTGGTGCATCTGAAATAGATTGAGTACTTGTGAAAACTGCCAGCCTATTTAAATCCTGGGAATGGTGGGCAAAGCCCACCAGAACAATGGAAAACCCTTGCACAAATGAGGGCAGGGCCTAAGAACTTATCTGAATACAGGGACAAAGAATGAAAAAACAGGGCTAGGGTGCAATCAGTGTCTCTTCTGGGAAAGGCAGGTGTGAGCCTACAAGAACCAAAGGCCCACCTCCCTCGGAGGAGGCAGGGGCCACAGGATGAGGAAACTACTAAATATAGGGGGCAACGAATGACAAAACAGGGACATGGGATGAGGACTGGGCAGACCTGGAGACTGAAATTCTCTATCCACAGAATAGGGACAGCACAGACTTCCCCATGATACCCTGCCAATCTGCCACTAGCCTGAGCTGGAGTGACTCTATCAAAAGTGGGAGGTTAATTTAGTCTGAGTCTGCTGCAACAAAGGGGACAGTTAGCACCAACTGAGCTGTGGACACTGTTACAGAAGTGTTCTATGTCTGTATCTTTACACGGAGCTCCTAATAACTACTAGGCGCTGGGCTCATTTCACAAAGGCCACTGAAGAACAGATAGCAACAGCTCTTGGTGACAACCAACTTGAATCATGACAGCTTTCAGAGTCGCAGCCGTGTTAGTCTGTATCCGCAAAAAGAAAAGGAGTACTCGTGGCACCTTAGACTCTAAGGTGCCACAAGTACTCCTCTTCTTTTCACTTGAATCAGTTTTCAGCTGGTGATGTTCAGAGTTCAATGGCTCTGCAACCCATTACCAGCCCTCTGAGCTATCTCTGGCAATGAACCTCCAAGGGCAATTCAGAGCTACTGAGCTCAGTCTGCATTATTGGATTCACTCTCCGGGCCAGTTGAGTGGCAAAACAGTGATTCGCTGGGGACGAGGAGTGGGGGAACAGTCTCAGAACTCTGGGAGTGAGACCAATGTGTTGGTGAGTTCAGGTGTTTACAGCTTGGGTGGGGCAATGCTGATTTTAACAGGTCATTTTAAATCATTTCCTGTTGGCTCATTCCCACAATGTATACACTGCAACATTATATCTCCTGTGGGAGAAGCTGACTCAGCCACTTGGCTGCGTTTGTCTAGCAGACTAATACTCCCATGACAACCAATGGCAAAAAGCAGAGAAGAGATGCATCACCACTTGGGCATATATGAGAGAAATCTACCCCTCTTTACTGTTATCTGAGCGTAATTCACCTTCTTGTCTTGTTCACCCCCTCTATTTTCTCCCTGTCTGACGAGAATTTGTTTCTCACTGGGCTAAGAGTAAGCAGTATCCAGTCTATCTATTCATAATGTGTCCAACATCATTGTACCTGCACCCTAAAGTAGCTTCTGCTTTTGTTTAATATATTAAATGCCATACTAAAAAGGAAAATGCACATGCTAAACTCAGACTGGTAAAAATGGTTTTGGACTATTATCTTGGAGTTAAAACATAAGGTGGGAGCAATGAGCCCTAGGTTCTGCTCCATACTCTGCCATTGATGATGTCACTTAATTTTTTTGTGCCTCAGTTTACTGTGTGCATGTTTGGGTACGTCTGCATTACAATCAGAGGACAGATTGGGTAGACATGCCTAAAGATAGCTTTAATAGCTAGCACACATACCAATAACAGGGAAGATGGAGTGGCACACAGACATTGGCATGGGCTCACGGCACCAGTAGGTACCCAGGATTCTGGGCAGCCTGTGCTGCCGCATCTTTGCGGCTATTTTCAGAAGTGATAACTAGATTAAAGCTAGCTCAGGTATGTCTACATGAACTGCAAACCACACCTCTGATTCCAAGGTAGACATACCCTAAGTGTGTGTGTATGTACTTATAAAGAGCTTTGTGATCTTCAAATGAAAGGTACTATACATGTCCAAAGTGTAAGTCTGCTAGAGAAGCACAGTACACCGTGTACCACTTCAGCTGTTTTCAGACTCTGTTCCCTGCACACACTCTGCTGGGATAACCAGACAAAGTTTCTTATTACCTGTCCACCTTCTAAAGCAGATTCACTGATACTACTTGAGGAAGGACACCTGCGGGAGGGAAGCCCTTCTTAGGACAGGGAAAATACAAAGACAAAGGAATCTGGGATTTACGGATCACAGCTTTCTTCTGGGAAGATCTGTGTTACTCCTGGAGGGATTCTGCAGGACTGCGTGCACTCAAGAAACACAACACCCCCGCCTGCGATTTCCTGTGTTTCCCTACAGAAAATGGCAGGGAAGCCACGGAGGGCGACTATGGGCACAGTTTTGGGGGGTGATTTCTCCACTCCAAACAGAGGCGAGGCACAGAGGGTTACATGCCACTGCCCCCGCCCCATCCCGCAAGCACAGAGCTGCCCAGCTGAAGGAGGTTGTCTGTGTCTCAGTTCCGCCACCTCCTGGGTCCTAGGGCCAGTCGAGCTCCCCTTCTGTGTGCTGGGAGCCTTCCCAGTTTCTATTCTGTGCAACAGTGAGTGCCCATGGTGGGGCTGGGTAAGGGGTCGTGAGGGGAAGAGGCAGTGGGGAAGGAAGGGGGTGGAATAGGGAAGGGGATAGGGGAATAGCAGGGGGAAGTGGGAGCCCGGCATGCGGTGTCCCCTCGGCAGCAGCTGGGGCTCCCCTGTTAAGCAGGCCCATCGAACGCTCACCCTGACAAGCCCTACCCCCCTACACCGGGATCCCTACAATGAGCCCCCTACACCCTGACTCCGGCACCCCACTGATCCCCAACCAGCTGCACCTGGATACCCACTCCATCAAGCCCTACTCCCCCAGCACCTGGATCCCCACAGACTCCCCACCGAGCCCCATATTCCCACACCCAGCCCCCTCTCATGAGCCCCAACCACCTTCATCAGGATCCTCTGCAGAGTCCCATTGGCCTTGCACCCAGAACCCCCCAATGTGCTCTGAACATCCAGATCTCCCACTGAGCCGCCCGCACTCAAATTGCCCCACACAGAAACCTCTGACCCTACACCTAGATCCCACCACACTAAGCCCACTTGGATCCTGCTGGGCTGAGCCTGCCCACCCACACCTGGCGCAAAGGGGTAGGGCCCCAGGGTGTTTCTGGGGCAGGCCCAACCCTTGCACTGTGCAGCCTCACTGCCGAGTCTCTGTACCGGGGTAGGTGAGGGCTTCAGGGTGATCTCCCACCTCAGTGCAGCCAGTGGCCTGTGCTCCCCACTGCCATGCTGGAGCCACATTTATTTAATGACAAATAAAATTTGCAGAATTTTGAAATATTGTGCACATCATTTGTATTTTTTGGTGCAGAATTCCCTCGGGTGTATAATGTATATACCACGGGGCCTATTCTCCTCTGAATACATTAAGGAGGGAGAATATACCTTTCTGACTTCTGTCGATAGTCTCTCTGGACCAAAAACTCTGGGACTATTAGATTAGTTACTGAGCAGCCTCTGTTCTGATTTTCACCTGAGGTACCTCTTACACTTTTAGTCAGCACTAATATACCGTAGCCTGGGAACAGAGAGAGGGCTATGTTAGGTGAATGTGGGCTGCTGTTTCTCAGGGGTGAAGATATTAGGAAGGTTGGTACATGCTAAGTTTGAAAAACTGTAAATAGGGAGATGTATAGGAAGAAGAATGGGGCAAACCTTTTAACAACAGCTAAATACAGAGGGTTGGCAGAGTTAAGAGCCTCAAATAGGTTTTGGAAGGAATTATTTAGAATAATTTTTTTCAGAATATGCTTGACTTCTTCAGAAGGATCAACAAATACATTACCATTTGGTGCCCAATTCAAGGACAGAGGACAACAAGGGTGAAAATTCTACTAAATAAATATCTTCCCGAGCAGGGGTGTCCAGCATGTATGGAGGAATGTAGATTTAGGAAGATGGATTATTGGAAATAATATTCTAATTTAATGAGGGAAGGGAACTTCTTCCCGTACCCCCTTCTCTGATGGAGTATTATATCTGCAGAAGTTTCCTATGTTTAGGAATGCCCATAGACAACATGATGGAAGGATGCCTAATTGCATGCATTTTTAGCTTGGGAGACTGACTGGCGGGGGCGGGACAGGGAGCGGGGAAGAGAAGGGCAGCACAAAGCAGCTTCATGAGACACTGTGCAATTTATGGGAAGTAAAGCTTATAGGACATACAACACTGTGAGAAGTAAAGACCCTGAGACAAAGAGAATTACTGCAAAACAGCACACTGTGGTGGAATTACTGCCACCTTTGCCTACCCTGCCTTTGTGCCTGGACTTGTGTATCTAACTAGATGTACTACTGAGCAATGGGAGCACAGGAGTCCTGACTTCTTTGAGGATCTCGAGATAGCCCTGAGGCAAAATGTCTGCTCCAGATTCAGACTTCCTATCACTTCCCTTCCCACCCACCTACTCCCAAAAAATGGGAGAAGTTGTTTGGATCCAAAGTTTTGTTCAACCCATTCTAATAAGTAGCTTTTGCTGCAAAATTTGAGTTCCGATTCTGAAATTCATCAGAGATCAGAGGCATTTGTTTTGCATCAGCATTGACATGCTCCCCTCCAACTGACCCCCCTATACAGACTCAATAGAGGATGGATATCAGATATATTAACAAATGCATACCAGTTTCTGAGTGTTCCTGTTTGCTTCCTTGTCTTGTCTTGGTGACTGAAATTTAAGTGCTTTCCAGACTTCAAGGAATTGCATATTACGTAATGATAATGTTCTAGATGATAGGCATTCCCTTTGACATCCCAGCTCAGAGGCACTTGCTCCCTTAACTCAGACTTTCCCCCACCTTGCACTAAGTTTTCATTGGCTATACTCGCTCAGGCAGCATGGCCCAAAAGTTCCCTGAAAGTGATATCCACAAAAGTGACCTCTGCAAAACAAAGTCCTCACTGAGATGACAGGGGGATCTCACTGATATCCGGGTGTATTGTGCCACAGCTTCCATCGCACACTTATCAGCCTCCCCAGGTCAGTTCGTTAGTGTTCAACCTCTTCACAGCATTTAGAGTGCACTGTAAAATCATAGGCCTGTTTCTCTACCAGTTTGCCCTTATACACTTGTGCAAAATTGGATGCAAAATGCTACCAAATCAGAATTTTCCACTCACTTACATCAGTGTTAGCATTTTAAGTCCATTTGGCACAAGTATTTATTTTTTAAAAAACCCTAGAAGCAAGATAGTGGAAAAAAACAGGCTAAACTCTAAATGTGACACCTGAACTACAAAAGGAAGGGGGCTGACATTGATCTAATTTGAGAGCTCAATTGGAGGACACATGAGAAAACAGTAAATTTATAGAGGATACCCAGGAACAGTTGTTGAAAGATTCAGAGGGTGTTCCTTTTGGCAGGACATCAGGTTCAAACAACAAGCACTGAACTAACAATAAGAATAATACTTTCTACACATAGGTAGTGCCTTTCATTTAAGAACCAAAACGGCTTTTACAAACAATAATTAATGACAAGCTCTGGAAGAAAGGGGAATAGAGACTGTTGATAATTTGGTAGATGCCACAGATTCACTGATGTTGAAAGGCAGAGTAGAGTCGAGTAGGCTTTTATGTATACCTGATGTCAGAGGAGATAGGGTCCCCATGTTAGTATTTGTGTGGAGGCCGTGTAAGCATTCTTCGCAGCAGACTTGGGTAAACTTAATAGGCCAGTATTTTATATTTTTAATAACCCAGATGCCTAAGTGGTTACATGCAAAAATGTGTGTGCGTGTGTGTAATCAGGTAACCACGCAAGCAAAAGATTAAATTGCATGTACTAGAGAGGCATTCGGTGCTTGCATGTACAACTACCTGGTTTTGAATGTGCATTTTTGTATACTGCACTTGCAGTTGCCTGCATGCACTGATTTACATATGTTTTCTGGGATGAATTCAGTGACCTGTTTTTGAAAGATATCCATATGAAAGGAGAGAGAGAGGCCCAGACTGAAACCCTATCTCTAAGTACTCCCAGACTTTGAATCCAGACCCAAACTTTTCAGTTTAGGACTATATCTACTAGAAAGCAGCTCTAGCCTATGCTACTTGCCTTTTCACAAGAACAAAGAAACAGGGCCATCCTTCACATAACTCCACTGGCTTCTTGTCCCTTTCAAGATACAATTCAAAATGTCCCTCCGTTTTTAAAAACCTTCCAAGGATTTGCTCCATCCTACCTTAGTCACCTTGGGCCAAATACACATGGGAGTCTAAGGTAGTCTAACAGTTTGTCTACACTACGGAATTAGGTCGAATTTATAGAAGTTGGTTTTTTAGAAATTGGTTTTATATATTCGAGTGTGTGTGTCCCCACAGAAAATGCTCTAAGTGCATTAAGTGCATTAACTCGGCAGAGTGCTTCCACAGTACCGAGGCAAGCGTCAACTTCCGGAGTGTTGCACTGTGGGTAGCTATCCCACAGTTCCCACAGTCTCTGCTGCCCATTGGAATTCTGGGTTGAGATCCCAATGCCTGATGGGGCTAAAACATTGTCGCGGGTGGTTCTGGGTAAATATCGTCAGGCCCCCGTTCCCTCTGTGAAAGCAAGGGCAGACAATCGTTTCGTGCCTTTTTTCCTGAGTTACCTGTGCAGACGCCATACCACGGCAAGCATGGAGCCCGCTCAGATAACCGTCACCGTATGTCTCCTGGGTGCTGGCAGACGTGGTACTGCATTGCTACACAGTAGCAGCAACCCATTGCCTTCTGGCAGCGGACAGTGCAATATGACTGGTAGCCGTCATCGTCATGTCCGAGGTGCTCCTGGCCGCGTCGGCCGGGAGCGCCTGGGTAGACATGGGCGCAGGGACTAAATTTGGAGTGACTTGACCAGGTCATTCTCTTTAGTCCTGCAGTCAGTCCTATTGAACCGTCTTACGGTGAGCAGGCAGGCAATACAGATTGCTAGCAGTCGTACTGTACCATCTTCTGCCGGGCAGGCATGAGATGAGGATGGATAGCAGTCATATTGCACCATCTTCTTCTGAGCAGGCAAGAGATGAGGATGGCATGCAGTCCTTCTGCACCGTCTGCTGCCCGCCAAAGATGTAAAAGATAGATGGAGTGGATCAAAACAAGAAATAGACCAGATTTGTTTTGTACTCATTTGCTTCCCCCCCTACCCTGTCTAGGGGACTCATTCCTCTAGGTCACACTGCAGTCACTCACAGAGAAGGTGCAGTGAGGTAAATCTAGCCATGTATCAATCAGAGGCCAGACTAACCCCCTTGTTCCAGTAAGAACAATAACTTAGGTGCACCATTTCTTATTGGAACCCTCCATGAAGTCCTGCCTGAAATACTCCTTGATGTAAAGCCACCCCCTTTGTTGATTTTAGCTCCCTGAAGCCAACCCTGTAAGCCGTGTCCTCAGTCGCCCCTCCCTGCATCAGAGCAACGGCAAACAATCGTTCCGCGCCTTTTTTCTGTGCGGACGCCATACCAAGGCAAGCATGGAGGCCGCTCAGCTCACTTTGGCAATTAGGAGCACATTAAACACCACACGCATTATCCAGCAGTATATGCAGCACCAGAACCTGGCAGAGTGATACTGGGCGAGGAGGCGACGTCAGCGTGGTCACGTGAGTGATCAGGACATGGACACAGATTTCTCTGAAAGCATGGGCCCTGCCAATGCATGCATCATGGTGCTAATGGGGCAGGTTCGTGCTGTGGAACGCCGATTCTGGGCTTGGTAAACAAGCACAGACTGGTGGGACCGCATAGTGTTGCAGGTCTGGGACGATTCCCAGTGGCTGCAAAACTTTCGCATGCGTAAGGGCACTTTCATGGAACTTTGTGACTTGCTTTCCCCTGCCCTAAGGCGCATGAATACCAAGATGAGAGCAGCCCTCACAGTTGAGAAGCGAGTGGCGCTAGCCCTGTGGAAGCTTGCAACGCCAGACAGCTACCGGTCAGTAGGGAATCAATTTGGAGTGGGCAAATCTACTGTTGGGGCTGCTGTGATGCAAGTAGCCAAACGCAATCAAAGATCTGCTGATATCAAGGGTAGTGACCCTGGGAAATGTGAAGGTCATAGTGGATGGCTTTGCTGCAATGGGATTCCCTAACTGTGGTGGGGCCCTAGACAGAACCCATATCCCTATCTTGGCACCGGAGCACCAAGTCAGCGAGTACATAAACCGCAAGGGGTACTTTTCAATAGTGCTGCAAGCTCTGGTGGATCACAAGGGACGTTTCACCAACGTCAACGTGGGATGGCCGGGAAAGGTACATGATGCTCACATCTTCAGGAACTCTGGTCTGTTTCAAAAGCTGCAGGAAGGGACTTTATTCCCAGACCAGAAAGTAACTGTTGGGGACGTTGAAATGCCTATATGTATCCTTGGGGACCCAGCCTACCCCTTAATGCCATGGCTCATGAAGCCGTACACAGGCAGCCTGGACAGTAGTCAGTAGCTGTTCAACTACAGGCTGAGCAAGTGCAGAATGGTGGTAGAATGTGCATTTGGATGTTTAAAGGCGCGCTGGCGCAGTTTACTGACTCGCTTAGACGTCAGCGAAACCAATATTCCCACTGTTATTACTGCTTGCTGTGTGCTCCACAATATCTGTGAGAGTAAGGGGGAGACGTTTATGGCGGGGTGGGAGGTTGAGGCAAATCGCCTGGCTTCTGGTTACGTGCAGCCAGACACCAGGGCGGTTAGAAGAGCACAGGAGGGCGCGGTACGCATCAGAGAAGCTTTGAAAACCAGTTGCATGACTGGCCAGGCTACGGTGTGAAAGTTCTCTTTGTTTCTCCTTGATGAAACCCCCCGCCCCTTGGTTCACTCTACTTCCCTGCAATCTAACCATCTTCCCCTCCTCCCTTTAATCATTGCTTGCAGAGGCAATAAAGTCATTGTTGCTTCACATTCATGCATTCTTTATTCATTCATCACACAAATAGGGGGACGACTACCAAGGTAGCCCAGGAGGGGTGGTGGAGGAGGGAAGGAAAATGCCACACAGCACTTTAAAAGTTTACAACTTTAAAATTTATTGAATGCCAGCCTTCTTTTTTTTTGGGCAATCCTCTGTGGCGGAGTGGCTGGTTGGCCGGTGGCCCCCCCACCGCGTTCTTGGGCGTCTGGGTGTGGAGGGTATGGAACTTGGGGAGGAGGGCGGTTGGTTACACAGGGGCTGTAGTGGCAGTCTGTGCTCCAGCTGCCTTTGCTGCAGCTCAACCATACACTGGAGCATACTGGTTTGGTCCTCCAGCAGCCTCAGCATTGAATCCTGCCTCCTCTCATCACGCTGCAGCAACATTTGAGCTTCAGCCCTGTCATCAGCCCGCCACTTACTCTCTTCAGCCCGCCACTTACTCTTTTCAGCCCGCCACCTCTCCTCCCGGTCATTTTGTGCTTTCCTGCACTCTGACATTATTTGCCTCCATGCATTCGTCTGTGCTCTGTCAGTGTGGGAGGACAGCATGAGCTCAGAGAACATTTCATCACGAGTGCGTTTTTTTCTTTCTAATCTTCACTAGCCTCGAAGCGGCATGTTTGGGGCTCTGACCCGGAGCGGCCGTTCGCCCCTCTGGTTTTCTGGTAGGCTTGCCTCAGCTCCTTAAGTTTCACGCGGCTCTGCTTCGGATCCCTGTTATGGTCTCTGTCCTTCATGCCCTGGGAGATTTTGACAAAGGTTTTGGCATTTCGAAAACTGGAACGGAGTTCTGATAGCATGGATTCCTCTCTCCATACAGCGATCAGATCCCGTACCTCCCGTTCAGTCCATGCTGGAGCTCTTTTGCGATTCTGGGACTCCATCATGGTCACCTCTGCTGATGAGCTCTGCATGGTCACCTGCAGCTTGCCACGCTGGCCAAACAGGAAATAAGATTCAAAAGTTCGCAGTTCTTTTCCTGTCTACCTGGCCAGCGCATCTGAGTTGAGAGTGCTGTCCAGAGCGGTCACAATGGAGCACTCTGGGATAGCTCCCGGAGGCCAATACTGTCGAATTGTGTCCACAGTACGCCACAGTACCTTTGACCCGGCAAGGCCGATTTAAGCACTAATCCACTTGTCAGGGGTGGAGTACGGAAATCGATTTTAAGAGCCCTTTAAGTCGAAATAAAGGGCTTCATCGTGTGGACGGGTGCAGGTTTACATCGATTTAACGCTGCTAAATTCGACCTAAAGTCCTAGTGTAGACCAGGGCTAAGATAGTGTACAGTTACACCTTCTTTCAGGCCACTGGGCACAAATTACACCACACGGCTTGTCTACATAGCACTTTACTACAAGCCAGAATGTGAAGCTACAGTGAACCAGCTTGCCACACAGTAATATACCATGTGGACACTGCAATAGCACACTGAATATCCTGGAGTGTGGCTTAAGCCTTTAGACTACCCTCTGAATTTGGCCCCTTACCTCTTGCTTTCTCTACTCATTCACCACTGTCCTTATTTCTGTCTCTTAACACAGTTTCACCATATTTCACATGGCAAGAGCTGATGAGAAAGTGCCAGAGCCTTGTGACTTGTGCCCCTAAATCACTTAGCCACTTTTGAAATCCCCATCCAGAGTCTGCATAAAAGAAGTTGCACAATGTGAGATATTTCTCTGTATTGCATTATGGTAATAACGCTGAAGCCTACGGCATGGTAATCAGTCTGAGACATGAATAACAGAGAGAATGAAAATCAGAGCTGGGCAGATGTCAAACTATTCACTTTGTTTATGGTTTAATTGCTTTGATGTGGATGACTGAACTTTTTTTTCTCTTGGCATTTGGAGTAACAGTCAGGGCTGTTACCAGAGGCAGGGCGAGTGGGGCAGCTGCCCAAGGTGCAAATATGTTTCCTCTCCCCCCCAGATTTCTGCCTTTCTTGTAGCACAGGCCTCACAGTTTGAAAACCATCACCTCCTGCCAGGAGCTGGTGGACTGGAAGCTGCCCAGCCCACTCGGGCTCCTGGCTCTACATGCTGTGGGAGCTGGGGTGCTGGCTGGCTGCCCAGCAGTCCTCCCTGCCCTGCTTCCCGAGCCTGGCTGCCTCTGCACGGCCAGGCACGCCCCAGGTAGGGTGGATGGCACAGCTCCAAGCTGCACTCCAATGTGCTCTTGCCTCTCCCACAAAGAAGCCCAGCGCTCGTCAGCAATGCCCACTGGAGCTGGCCCCTGCCTGCTGAACCCAGCTGCCATGAGATGCTCCCTGAGGTGCTCGGTCGCTGCTGCCCTGGTGCTCCTGGCTCTGCTGCTGCTCCTCAGCCCAGAGGTGACTCATGGGGCAGTCATGTGGCTTATTCACAACCCTGAGCGACATAAGTTATACCGATATACATGGTCGTGTAGACATAGCCAGTCTGGAAGTGAATTAGCAAATAACTGCTTTAGTGAGAAGCTAAATTCAACTATTAGAGCAGGAGAAAGAACAGACCGTCACCACTGTCTGTGTCATTCGCTAGAGAAGTTTCTGCAGCTTCCTGTCTTAGAATCATAAGAAAGATTTTATGCTCAGTTATCAAGATATATTTTCTACCATACACGTGTTCATGGAATCTCATTACTCCATACATTATACCTAATGCCTCTTTATTTGGGTATAAATCCTTTCAGATCTTATCCATCTGTGTGATTCATATTCACTGGGCTTCTCTCTGTCATCAGGCACTGTGAGCAATCACAGCTTCTACTTCAACGGGGGAAACCTCCCAAGCAAAGATTTCAGGTACAGTATGTGCCCAAAGGTATTGACAGCTGTGCAAGTGGCTAAGCCTGCTTATCTGCACCAAATGGCTTTTGTCGTTTGTGATGCCACAGAAAGCACTCAGCATCTCACCTGCAGGATTGGGTCCTGATCAACAGCATATTCAGTGAATGATCCACAGCATTTCTGAGAGAGGGAACACTGTCCCATGATTATTTTCTTCATGCTGTATAAAACATCTGCCCAAATCCTTACCAGTTAGATACACACAAAATAAATTTTCCCGTGGTGGTTTGCAAAAAACGCTCAGCTCAGTCACATTGGTCAGCACAATATTGATGCTAACTTTATTATAATTATTTGTATTACCACAGCTCTTAGGAGCCCCAAGTCGTGAGCCAGGTCCTTGTTGTGGTAGGCGCTGAACGAACACAGAACAAAGACAGTATCTGTCCCAAACAATTTACAAATTTAAGAGGGTGAATTCCTTCAGCATCAATTGTGTCCTAAATTATAGTGTCTCAAAAAAGAAACAACTTATTCCCTTTACTCTGAACCTGTAAACTTGTAGTCCACTTAATACCACTTCCAAGTGACACAAGTGCAGGTCTTTATTTCTTCCATAATTAGTTATTTAGATAAAAGATGGGCCTGTACCAAGCCTAGTTCCTCAAACTTTCTGCTTGTACCAACGGATAACCTGTTACATAGGCATATTCTTTTTAATACCTTTGTGACAAGGGACTGAGAACTTTACTAGCCAGCTCCATCTGATGGTAACCTTTGGCAAATCTAATTTAGTGAACGCCTATCCCCTACTAACAAAGAGAACAAACTGAGCTTGAGCAACAGGTTAGTGATCTGCATTTGAGGATTAATGATCACTTTATAATCCCAGCAAAATCATATTCCAGTCTCTCATTTAGTAATGTAGAGGCTAACTAAAAGAAAAAGGGAGATTATTCCTTCATCTTCCAGGTTCTTAAACTGAATTGCTGCTTTAAAGCGTCTCTCAGTGTAAAAGTCGGTGGTCTGGACTATTTCAGAAAATGTACCTATGTGCCTCAGTGTCTTCAGCCAAACGCATCCATGGTTTGAATATAGCACTCAGGGCCTCAACTGGATCGATTTTTTGCTTCATTCTTGAGCCTTCTCAAAACCAAGTTCTGCTCAGCAGAGCAGGCTTCATTGACTCTTGATACAAACAAGACCGGATTTACCTCCTGATTCTGACACCTTTAGGGTGACCAGATGTCCCGCTTTTATAGGGACAGTCCTGATTTTTGGGTCTTTTTCTTATATAGGCTCCTATTACCCTCCACCCCCGTCCCAATTTTTCACATTTGCTGTCTGGTCACCCTAAACACCTTGCTTTTATTGGCTCTGACGTACATAGGCTTGGGTTCTTCAGTCCCTGTTGTGAAAGGCAGGAGAAGACTAGGCAGTAATAAACATTCCAGATGTAGGCTAGGAGGCTGACATTTGTAAACAATCCTGCTAAACTCATCTGAAATTTCATTTCCAAGGTTCAGGGAAACAGCTGACAGGGACCCTGCTTTTCAGTTCATGCAATTTACTTCAAGGTAGGTGGGTAATCAGACTATCACCATACCTGAGTCTCTGGCACTGCTTGTAATTCAGACACTTGGCTGCATGACTGGGGCTCTCTCAGTTCAGGCTTCTCCAGACAGACACTCAGTTCAGCATGAGCTGAGACAGGAGTGAAAATAAAGTGTTATTTCCATGAGACTTTAGAGGTAAAAGGTTTTGTATTCCATAAATGGATTAGTGTCTGTCCAACTTATTTGTGAGTCCTAGGGCAGGGTTAAATTGGACATATTAGGAGTGTACAGACCACCTTGCAGAACCTTGGAGTGATCCTGAACTGCTGGTTTTTTCCTGATCCCTTAGTGGTGGAGTTTGCCAATTCCCACTCCCATGGGATAGGTAGGGGATTTGCCTCAGGTAAACAGTTGTTTGATGACCAGCTCAACAGCCCATCTCCTGATGTGGGAAGAGTTGGCAAACATTGTTCTGACTTTCCTTTTTTGGGGAAGGCTATCAAGAAAGTTGTGATGAAACAACTTCAGTATCATTTGGAGTCCTCTGATTTTCTTGGCCCCTTTCAGTCTGAGATAGGATTGATAGCTGCCCAGCATCTCTGAGTGACCAACAAGGTCAGGTGTTGATATCAGTCCTTTTGGCTGCATGAGCAGGCTTGGATACTATTTACACTGACGTTTTGTTGACTCCCTTGTAGCTCACAGTAGCAGACAGTAATACTCTTTAATAATGGTTCTGGTCTTTCCTCCTACACAGAGCATCCAGAAGGTAGTTATTAATTATACTGATGTGTTATTTACTACAGCACCACAGCTGTATTTATCTCCAAAGCACCCTAGGTGAAAGAAGACAAGTCTCCTGCCCCCAAGAGTTTACGAATTCAGGGCACAGTCATGCAAGGTGATGAACACCCTGCATTCTTAATAGCTTCAATGGGAACGAAGGATGCTCATTGATCCCTAAATTAGACAAAGGGAATTGATGTAACAGGCTATTTTAATATGCATTTTTGAAGTTTGGCAGTTATCGTGTAGCTCCACAATTTTCTTTCTGAAAATACTGGGTGTTAAAAAATGTGAGCTTTTAGGAGGGATTTGAAGGAGGCACGCAAGGTGGCTTGTTGTGAAACAGAGAGGCGATTCCAGGAATACTGGGCAGCAGGAAACAATTGTGGAGATGGTTGCATTTGCAAAGAGTGAAGCTGCATGGAGGTTAATTTGAACAAATGGAACTTTATTAAGCTCGTAGACTGCTCTGTCCACATGGCTGAGTTGTTTCCAATCTAACTCCCCACATTCCTTGTTTCCTGGGTGTCTCCTCAATAACATTCCATGGGCTGTCTGACTTCAGTTCTACTGAACATGACACAGACATGTGAGTAAAAGGAAAGGAATGGCTTGGTGTGGCCAAAGGCATTGGCAGAATGTAGTGCATGAGCAGGGGTGTAGTATGAGTGAGGGCAGGTGTGTAAGTGGAAATTAGACAAATTAAACAGCTGCCTGAAAGGCCCCACCTATTACCTCTCCTCTTGAACTTCCATGTCAGGACACTGGAGGTAAGATGGTTTGGGTTGAAATGCCTTCAGCATGTGGTGGATACACAGACTGACACCCCCCTTATTTTTGAAATCAGAGCTGGATGGTGCAGTCTCTTTGTTAGCTTTCTCTTATCGAAGCTCCTATCGCCACTCGGTGCTGAAGCAGCAAAACTTTTTGTCAAGGAAAAAAGAAACCTGCTGCTGGTAGGCAGGGAGAAGGATTAGGAGAGGATAGTGGGTGTGGTATCTACTCCTGTTATAAAGGGGCATGTCCATCCTTTTACAAAGAAATCTGCAAGCCAGGGGTACTGTATTACATTGTATTGCGAGAATGGGAATGGTACTGGAGCCTTTTGTGTTGTGTCAGCAGTATGAAGCATGTATAATGGAGAATATGAAGTTGTTTGTGTTAGACTGTAATATTAGCTTTGTTTATGGTTCCATTCCTTTATATCCAAGTGATCCTGAATTTCCAGGCAGAATTGGTGGCCAGAAATGCCTCTTTTCCATCTGCACTGGGCGAGGTAGTTGCATCCCATTTCTCTCTGATGCAGACCCCAGTTCTACAGTGCAATGATTTCTCCAACAGATTCCTGCAATATGCTCTACAAAAGGGTATGCCCTTGCAAATTTCTTAGATGCTTCAGAGAGTACAGAATGCTGGCTTACTTACCCATGTCAGCCAGAGCAAGCATACAAGGCCTGCTTTCTAATAGCTTCCCTGGTTTCCAATTCACTTCTAGATATAATTTCAAATGGTTGACTGTGATCTTTAAAGTTCTGCATAGTTTACGTTCTGTCTGTAAGAGAGGCCACCTCTCACCCTGTGTATATAGCCACAATAATTCAGATCAGCTGGGTGATTCTGCTAACATTCTATAGGTTTGAATGTCTCGGGCATTCAACAGCAGAGCTGTTTTGACAGAGAGCCCCTGGTTCTGTAATGTGCAACTAGTCCATGGGGGCCCAAATTGTTTTATCTTCACGGTGCGAGATACTAATCACTTGAGCTCTTACCTGAGTGGGAGCTGATTGCTGGGCAGTTATCAAGTTGTGTGTGTTTTTTATTTTAATAGATTGGAGTCCATTTTGTGTGATATTAACCAGTTCTGTGTATTTGCAGTTTTTTGTATATATGTCCAGGTATTGTATGAATGGATAGAGCCCTGCACAGATACAAATTTTGTATCCACATCCGATCCACAGAACTGGTCCGCAGAGCTCCACATTTGCATCCGTGTATACAGATATCCACAGATTTGCAGGGCTCTATGGATGGGTACATGTTAACAAGTTAAGAGGCCAGAAAAAACTAAAACAATTCCCCCTAGTGTTTCACACTGCTGAACTACACGTTTTCTGTACCACAACACTGGATAGCAGCCTCAGCTTTAAGATAAGTCTGTAAAGTTATTTATAGACAACAAATAATGATCTCCCCTATCTTTTTCCATTCAGCTCTCTACATCACTAAAAGTCAGCATTATCAGATGTGGTTTTACATATTCACACTCTGTGTTCATTACATAAAGGCCAAATTGTTTCATTAGCTGACCATGTTTTCAAAAACAAAAGCAGATGTTATAGCAACATGTTTTAGGGTGGCAAAATACTCTACAAAAGACAATTGTTCACATTCTTAAACGTATGCTGTTGTCACTACTGCCAGTTTCCGCCTCAGCAGTGACAGAGGCATATTTCTTGGGGAGGAGGATTTTTTTCCAGGAGTTTAGAGTGTTCTGAACGAGTTTTTCATGAAAAATTGAACAAGTGTTGTTACCTGTCACTTAGAGAAAAAAAACAACTGGTCAGTGTGTATTATCGATCTTCCTCTGTGCTTGATCCACAGAAGATGCAAGTCTGTTACTGCTTTTTTCAGCTTGAGAGCCTGGTTCTTAAACTCAAACTGTAGAGACTTATGCTTTCCCCTCTGGAGATACCCAGTTGAATCCCCAGAGTCGGCTCAAATGGCAGCTGTCACACAATAGTATCCTATACTAGAGCTGTGCAGGAATTGGAATTTCTGTTTTGGGGAAGTTCAACGTTTGTTTTGTTCTCACTTGGAAAGAAGACAAATAATTTTGAAATTTTCCATGAAATGAAATTTCAGGAAAAGGTGGTGTGTGTCAATCAAAACATTTCATTTCAATAAAATCAAAACCTTGTTTCAGTTTCAATGCTTTAACTTTATTTTTATATTATAAGAAGAAATTTTAGAAATGAAAAGTAGTTTTGAAATGAAAAATCAAGAGGTTACATTTCAAAAGCGTCAAAATGGAAAATCTTGACCTTATTTACCATATATACTCAATCATAAGCCGGTTCGTTTATAAGCCGACCACCCCAAGATAAATAAGTGAAAATGGAAAATTTTTATGACCCATTCATAAGCCGACCCTATAATTCAGGATTCGGTAAACTTTGGCTCCTGGCCCATCAGGATAAGCAGCCGGCGGGCCGAGATGGTTAGGTTTACCTCCATGCCTGCGGACACTCAAGGTAAACAAAGTAAACAAAATGTCCCGGCCCACTAGTGGCTTACCCTGATGGGCTGGGACAGCAACTGGTGGGAAAAGTTGGCGGGGGGTGAGAGAAGCTGGGGATCAGGGAAGTAATCCCTGTGACCAACCCCATATGACCCCACCCCTAACCGGGACCTCCCCACATGACCCCTCACTGTGTAACCCCTCCCCACCCCACTCCTAGCCCGGGACCCCCACACTCTCCCCATCCCATCCCTTCCCACCTTACCTGGAGTGGGCCAGGGGAAGATGTCTCTAGCCTGGCCAGAGTTGCTCCGGCAGGCTGGGCGGCGTGGCTGCAGCCTGCCAGCCCCAGAGCTGCAGCTGCTTTGGAGGCTGGGGGGGGAGAGCAGCGTGGCCAGAAGAGAAGAGACTCTGGCCGCGCCTCTTCCCTTCTGGCTCTGCTGGCTGTGCTGCCCCGCTGTTGGGGTGTGGGAGCTGTGTCCCACCTCGCCCCATCTCTATACCTTTTCATAAGCCGACCCCCTTCTCTGATGCTTCCTTTTTTTACTAAAAAAATTCGGCTTATGAACGAGTATATACGGTAAATATTTGTTTCATTTTTTTCCCCCCGAAACAAAATTTTATTGAGATCTACATGTACGCACAGGAAGAAGTTTTTGTCAAAACCAAAACATTTTCTTATGGAAAAATACTGTCAATTTTTTCCACCAGCTCTAATCTATCCTCATGGGATTTTCAGTTCCAGAACTGTTAATCACACTGAGAACTTGTTCCACTGGGCTGGTTGTTCCTAGTAATCACAGAGCAAATTCTACTCTGTGTATCAATATGTCTTGAGCTAATATTTTGCAGTTAAAATAAAATTAAAATGTTTTGATTGATTCAATGACAACGGGAAATTTCAGGTTTTCCAAAAGGGCATTGGGTAGAAAACTGGGTGGGGAGTGAAAGGGTTTGAGGGTACCCCACAGGGAGGAATTCGCAAGTGCTCCTTCCTGGGCTCAAGGGGGTTTTTGCATTTGGGTGGTGGCAGCGTTTACCAAGCCAAGGTCAGAGAAAAGCTGTAACCTTGGGAGTGTAATACAAGCCTGGAGTGGCCAGTATTAATTTTTAAAATCCTTGTGAGCCCTCACCTTTTGCATTCAAAGTGCCAGAGTGAGGATTCAGCCTTGATACATGGCTTACTTCAGCTACCATTTCTATGCTGATGACTCAACTCTCTCTCCTTCCATTCAATATTTGTGCCTCAATCCATTTCTGAAACCTCCTATTGGATGTCTTGTCATGAGCTTAAAATTAATGTGGACAAAACTGAACTTCTACTCCACCACTATCCTCCCCACCATTCAGGTCTACAACATCAGGGCTATTTTTGACTCCCGCCACACATCCACTCAGTTTCCAAATCCTGCCACTTCTTTCTTTTCAATATTTCCAAGATTCTTCCTTTTCGTTCTTCACGGCCAAATCTCTCCTTCAGGCCCTCATTTTATCCAGCCTCCATTGCTACAACATCCTCCTCTCTAACCTTCTAAACATATAATGCTACTACTAAACTCATTGCTAAGGCTACCATTTAGTCACGGGTATTTTTAGTAAAAGTCATGGACAGGTCCCGGGCAATAAACAAAAATTCACAGCCCGTGACGTGTCCATGACTTATACTATAAATTCCCCTGACTAAATCTTGAGGCGGGAGGGCCTATTGGAGGGGCACCTGGAGAGGGGTGCTGCTGGGGGCAAAGTGGGGCCAGGGCCAGCAGCACCAACTGCCGACGGTCCCCAGGGGAGCGGCTGGCCCGGCCCATCCCAGGACCACTGCTCTGGCGGTGCCCGGGGGAGCAGCTGGCCCACCCCACCCCTGGGGAGCAGCCAGTGCAGCTTGCTGCAGGGCACTTTAGTGGCTGGTTGCAGAGCCACTCCAGAAGCAGCCAGTGTGGTTGTCCCTGGGGAACACCTGAGCAGCTGGCCCTGGAGCCAGCTGCTTGGGTGGTCCTGGGATCAGCCACACTGACTGCTACAGAAGTCACGGATGTTGTGGAAAGTCATGGAATCTGTGACTTCCACAACCTCCGTGACAGACACGGAGCTCTACTCACTGCCCATTGAGTTAATCACATTGCTTCCCTCTTCAAATTCCTTTACTGGCTTTTCATCCACTATCACATCAGATGTAAGCTTCTTGTCACCACCTTCAAAGCTCTATATAACTTTGCCCCTCCCAACTTATCACAGCTTGTCAAGCTTCAGATTCCCCCACCAGTTCCCTTGTGCTCTTCCAGTACTCCCTGCCTTATCTATCTGTTTTGTCAACTTCTCACACAGTCCCTTCCATGCCTTTTTCCATGTGGTCCCTATGCATGATACAACCTACCTGAGCTCATCTGAAAAACCTCTATCCTATCCACAGATAAGTACCTCTTAAGGATCCACTATACCGTGCTCCCTATAGGAGATAGAGCAGACTTTAAAAAAAAAAACAAAAAAAAACACCCACACTCTTTTTGTTGTTCTCCTTCCCTTAACTTCTCTCTGCCTACCTGTCTGTCCTCTGACTCTGAGTTCCTTGGGGCAGAGACTATGTTTTCTTGAATGTCTAGAAATCACATTATGGATGCTATCATAAACAAACTTAACTAGAGCACTTCTTGATAATTGCAAAATGACTGTGTCCATAGTGGGCTCATGTTGAACAAGCATGAATATCAAGAAAAGTACATGACAGAGTTCAGCCCTTCCCAAGCCTTTCAATGTGAGAAACCCGTAATACAGCCTGAGCAGAAGGAGTAGGTCACCACATCCTGAATGTGGATGAAGCTTCAACACACAGAGAAGTGACGTGTAGGTCAGCTCATTAATTTACGCAACGGGCAGTGAATCTGGAAATAATTTTAAGTCATTTGCCTTCTGTGATGGGGTGTTTGCCTCATACCTTCCCTGAAAGGGTTAAGGAAGCTGAGAAAAGGCCACTTAGTGAGATAGACCACACAAGGGGCTTAGGCTGGACAACAAACCCCTAACTGAAAGATGAAGCTCAGTTGAGCAGATGTGGGCTAGGCAAGTATGATGCCAGGAAGCTGGAAACAGAAGTGGCTGTAGTGAGAGAGTCTGTGCATTGGAGGGGGAAGGAGGGAACCCAGGGAAAGAACAGGACCCTGGCCCTGAGGGATGGGCATACGCAGAGAGAGAAGGGTGAGAAAAAAGCCTGTGGGAGGTGGGTAGGAGACAGCCCAGGGAATGAGCAGCAAGGTTGGAGACTGAGCAGACCCGTGGCTTTGTGTTGTATGGTCCCTGGCTGGAATCCCTAATAATGGGTGGGCCCAGGTTCCCCGACTAGCCACTGATGTGGCTATGTTACTAGACAGCCGATCCACTAAGACTCTATACCCTGGAAGGGGATGCCACTTAGTGACCTGTCTGGAAGACCAAGTCATGAAGAGGGAGGGGCCGCAGAGAGAGAGATCGCAAGGAGAGGCACTGGACCTGGAAGAGAGATAATCCCCAGAACAGCCAGGTGGAGGTACCACCTGCGGTGAGTATCCTGTGACATCCTGACTAAGGGACCAGATAAGAATAGCTAAGACATTGTTCTTAAGAAGGTTGAGGAACATTTCATTCCAAAAAGGAACATAATACACGAATTGGCATGCTTTTACCATTGCATGCAGAGGCCCAGAGAAAGCGTGGGACCTTTCTGAGGGTCCTATATCTGCAAGTAGTGCATTGTAACTTTGACATCAGTGAGAAAGAACATGTGAGCAGTTGTCCAATAGTAGAAGTTTTAAACCAGGAACTTTAAGGGAAATTATAGTTAATTTTGGCGTGCCCCCTGGAACAGGTGCTGTCAGTGGCATGGACATCTGAGCTAGTGAAAATGCAAGTCACCCAGCGAGAGAGAGTAGTGGGTGGCACTATGGTCCAAGAAGTAGCAAAGAAATAATTTCCTCGGGGAAAAGAGAAGTACCATTAAAAAAACCTATGGCTCTTAAAAGGACTAAATTCCATGGGCAAAAATGCAGCAATTGTGGCAGGGAAGCATACAGAGAAGATACACATGATAAACGTTAGTCACATTGTTCAGTGCCCTACTAGAAGGTGCTCAGATACTATAGGGATAGGCATGGTATAAGAACTTACATAATGTTAGAATAGATAGGACAGATGCAGTCTGCCCAGGCAGGTGGACTCACATGAAGGAAATGTAAGAGAAATTACCAGAAAGGACATGTCTCCTACACAAAGGAACAGGCAACATGGAACCTTGCTCTGATCTATTTCCTGCAACCTGTGTCCAAAAGTGGCATTCATGACATAGGCTTGGACTCTTCATCTCAAGGTTTGCAATACTATCATATTTAAAATTGATCCGGGGGCAAAGTAACTGATTTATAGAAAGACAAGCCCAACCCCTAACTTGTAGTGCTCAATAGCCCAGTGGAACAGATAAGTTGCCTGGGACAGTTCATAAAGTGAAAAGACAAGGAGTGTGTATTTGACACTTTTGTCATTGCATCACAAGTAACAGGCAAGACTGAACCTCAGCCACTGAGATAGGCCTCTCAAAATGCACAGAAGAAGTTGGGACAGTATTTAGTAAAAATAGTCTTCTTAAAGAAAAACTAGTACAGGTTCAACTGAGAGTGGGGTCTGTGTCCTATGTGCTCAGCTCATCCCAGAAGATGCTAACTCTGCAGCTTCCAAAGAATAGAGATCATCACTGGGCTGACAGCATTCTGTCCCCCTACAATGACTGTTATGAAAGAAAACAGACATCCATATCTGCCTAGAACTAAAGAGGTTCAGCGAAGCAGGAAGGAGGGAAAGGTATGTTCTTCCTGCCATGGAAAATAAACTCCTACATAATGGGTACAACAGTAATTCTTATCACTAGGTGCAGCTAGTGGATTCTGGCAAATTCTGGTCCCCCTTGACAGTGCCAAGCTGACAACTTTTCTAATGCTATTTTGAAGGTACAGCTTTTGACACCTTTCACTGAGCATCAAACACACCAGAACTCTTCCAAAGTAACATCACTGAAACTTTGCATGGGGAGTTTACATGCATGACACTTTAAACATATGGCAAGTCGGAGGAAGAGCGTAATATAAGGCTACAACAAGGTCTGAAGGTAACTGAAGTTGCTGGACTAAAATTAAAGAAAAGTTTATACTACACAATCAAATATTATGGTTGGAGGATGTGATTGATAAAAAGTGGGTACAAACAGATCCATGATAACAGTCGAAGTGATAATTGGAAATCCACCTAAAAAAATGCTTGGAACTGATGCATATTTATTTGGTACGACACAAACCAAATCAATTCTTAACCTGTTTTCAAAAGGCCAAGCTCTTTATGAATTGCTTAGAACAGACTCTCTGTGGACCTGGCATAAAAGCCCAGGAGTGTACTGCTAAGTATTTAACCAATCTATTGACCATAACCCCAGTGCTGGCATGTTGTGGTGTTTCCAAGTCTACAAATGTCTCAGCAGTAGTTGGACTGATCAAGGTAATCAGTACAGAAAAAAAGGGAAGTTTTCTGCTGTTTCCAAACCCAGCTGGACTGCTATGTGATGCTAGTGGCAACGGTACTGCACAACCCAGCTGTTGTGAAGAGATGAAAAATCAATCTGAGAAGAGTTTTGCTAAATCCTATTGAACAGGAGTTCCATCTTTTGGAATTTGATAATCTAGGTGAATCGATAAAGCAATCCTCAGTGCCAGAAGATAAACAGATCTGGATGAGTGGTCAAGACAGTGACTCATCTAGATTTATGTTATTGAATATTAAGTCTTGTTAGATTGCTTACACAGGAAAAATAAAAGGGGTATGCATGCGAGGGAGGGTGTGGCAGAAATCTGAGGATATACGTGCTGTTTCTTTAACTCAATTGCAGGAGTGGGGATGGGGAAGGTTTGTGGCAGAAGCTCTATCACCACAAAGCAGAGAGAGAGAGAGAAGCTTTAGGAAGAATCCTGTTTCCCTTATACTAATAAAACTCCTTGTTCAGCATAGGAAGAAAAGTGACTTTGTTTCTTCAATCTTGTCACAGGACAGTTCCACCTATGAACACACTTGATGCTGGAATCTCTTACTCCTACATCTCAGCCATGTCCAGCCCCCAGATAGTTAAAAACAAAACCTGATATACCTACTGGTTTAGTTGGTAAAATGAAAAAAACTAACTAATTAAGTCTACACCACACCTCTAATATTAGATGGATGGCTTCATCCGCCACTGAAATGTGGCATCTTTAGGGTGGAAGGCAACACTGTTTTAACAGTGCCCACCAACACCTTTCAAGGGTTTAGAAGAGAAAGTGAAGATTCATAGATTTTTTTTGTTAAAAGGCCAGAAGGGATCATTATATCCTCTAGTCTGACAATATCTAGTGGGCAATAGAATTTCATACAGTTACTCCTATATTGAGCCCAATAACTTGGGTTTGGCTAAAGCATATCTTCCAGAAAAGCATCCAGTCTTGATATGAAGATATCAAGAGATAGAGAATCCACCACTTCCCTTGGTAGTTTGTTCCAGTGGTTAATCATCCTTATTGTTAACATTTCTTAGTACTAATTTGAATTTGTCTGGTTTTAAGTTCTAGTCCTTGGGTCCCGTTAGGACTTTCTCCACTAGATTAAAGAGCCCTTTAGTACCTGATGTTTTCTTCTCATGATGGTACTTCTACACCATAACAAAATCAGCTCTTGATTATCTTTTTTATAAGCTAAAGAGATTGATCTCCTTAAGTCTCTCAATGCGAGGGTCAATTTTTTCCAGTTCTTGAATAATTTTTAAGCTCTTCTTGGAATTCTCTCCAGTTGTTCAACATCCTTCTTAAAATGTTGACGCTAGAATTATATCCAGTATCCATCTCACCAATGCCGCATAGAGGTAAAAATCACCTCCATACTCCTATGCACCACTCCCCTGTTTATACATCTAAGGATCGTATTAGCTCTTTATGCTATAGCAGTGGTTCTCAACCAGAGGTACAGGTACCCCTCGAGGTACACAGAGGTCTTCCAGGGTGTACATCAACTCACTTAGATATTTGCCTAGTTTTACCACAGTCTACATAAAAAGCACTAGCAAAGTCAGTACAAACCAAAATTTCATACGATGACTTGTTTATACTGCTCTATATATTATACACTGAAATGTAAGTACAATATTTATGTCCCAATTGATTTATTTTATAATTATATGGTAAAAATGAGAACGTAAGCCATTTTTCAGTAATCGTAATCTGTGACACCTTTGTATTTTTATGTCTGATTTTGTAAGCAAGTAGTTTTTAAGTGAGGTGAAACTTGGGGGTAGGCAAGACCAGCCAGACTCCTGAAAGGGGTACAGTAGTCGGGAATGGGTGAGAGCCACTGTGCTATAGCACTGCACTGGGAGCTCATGTTGAACTGTATTATCCATTTTGACCCCTAAATTCTTTTCAGATAGTCACTATTTTCCTGGATACAGTCCCTTATTTTATAGCTCTGGCCTACATTCTTTGTTCCTAGGTATATGACCTTGCATTTTATTTCAATGAACCCAGCTTATGAAGTGATCCAGATTGCACTGTCTGATTGCCCAGTCTCGTCATTATTTACCACTGCCAATCTTTGTGCTACCCACAAATTTTATGAGCAGTGATTTTATATCTATTTCCAGCTTATTGATGAAAATTTTGAATAGCATTGGGCCTAGAACTGATCCCTGTAGCATCCTACTAAAAACACTCCTATTTGATTACTATCCCCTTTGATGGTTACTATCTGAGATCTGTCAGTTAAGCAGTTCTTTATTCATTTAACATACTTTATTTATATTGAATTTTTTACTTTATGTATCATGTACTAAGTCAAAAACCTTACAAAAGTCTAAGTATGTTAGGTCACTGCATAGATGTATAAACCAAATTTATTTTTTGATGAGATTATAAGATCAGGTTTGTTTGACAAGCCCTCTTTTCCATAAAACCATGTTGATTAGCATTAATTATATTCCCATCCTTTAATTCTTTATTGATTGAATCTCACAACATATTTTCCCGTATTTTGCCCAGGACTGAGGTCAGGCTAACCCTCCTATAAATGACACAGGTTATTCCACTTGTCTTCTACTCATCTAGAGTTTCCTTCATATTCAAGACTTATTAAAAATTAACATCAGAGAGCCAACAATCTCCTAAACCAAGTCTTTTAGGACTCTTGGGTGCAGGTTATCTGGGTCTGCTGATTTAAATAGATTAAAGTAGAACCTTTCTAACATGCTTTTCAGTTACTAATGAACTGGAATGTACTTCATCATCCTCATGGCATATGAGTCTATTAACCTGCTTCTTTCCAAATACAGAACAGAAATATTTATTTAACACTTCACAATCTTACCATCTTCCTCTTGAAATGGGCCTACACATTTGTTAGGATTTCTTTTGTTCCTGCTGTACTTAAAAACTCCTTCTTACTGTCCTTAGGGAAAAATCCATGGCTGCCAAGTTTCTCTCTTTTTTCTTTTCAGTTTTCTATTGATTACCACCTTTTCCCCCTTTTTCCCATTTGTTGTATATATTTGTTTCGAAGGGCTATTTTCAGTTCCCCGTTTAACCAGGTGGGCTGGCTACTTTCACAACTGTGGAAGTGTAGCATTTTGGCCATCTTAAATAACTCCCAGGGTTCATTCACATTTTTCTATCTAGATTTATTTTCCTCAATCAATTTCACTAAATTTCTTTAGTTTTTGGGGAACCAACCATTTTGAAGCACTAAGAGCATCCTACTGAAATTTCAGATATAACTGAGGCATAAAGTAAATAATGTACCTGAGTGAAATTTGGCCAAGGCCCTGTGGTTAACACACCAACTCTTAAAAAAACTGCACTGGAATAATGAGCACAGGAAATTAGGGCCTTGCTTTAACCATTCAGAGAAAAATACAGCGCTTCTAGCGTTCTTTCACACTAGGCTGGGACATAGGTTCAGTACTGGCTCAAAGGCATCACAAACTGAATCATTAATACCAATGTCCCTCGGCATTCCCTGGTTGCCTTCCATCCACATATTAATCAAGAGCAACTCTGCTTAGTTATAAGATCATTCAAAAATTTCTTATGTCTAGTGATACAGTTGCTGGAACAAAGGTGAGGCTAGAGAAAAGAGACCTGAAAGGCTCAGAAAAGCATCCAAATTTTAGTGCTTACCCATCACACCTTCTGGAGGTCTTCCTGTCATTAATGGCAATGACTGACCAGGTGTTGTTCCTAATGAGCTATGGGTGCATTAGAGTTTTATCAGAAAAAGTTCTGGCTATGGGTTGCTAAAGCGAGATCATCTATAAAGAAATTTGGAACATCTTGTTCATTGAAGCAAGCAGCACGGAACATTTAAAAAATGGATGATGTCACTGTCTTGTTGTTGCTTTGCTACTGAATCCTGGCCCTGGCTGAATGCAGTGAGCAGGGGCAAAACCCAGAATTTTTCTAAAGAGAGGAACCAAATTACCTGCACGGGCACCCCAAATTTGAGTGGTGTTGCATTGTTGTGCACAGGGTCACAATGCCACTCAAATTTGGCTCAGCCACCCCTCTGTCATGCCAGCAGAGAAGGGATTCCACTGTTTCACCACCCAGCTGTGGCCTTGAATGAATGTAGTGAAGCAGCAACTGGGTGTCTTTGGCACTGTAGCAGAAGGCTACTGAATTCCAGCAGGGCCCACAGCGTGGCCAATGACAAAGAGACTAAGGTATTTAGGTATTTAGGCTCCTAACTTCCAGGATCTGGGCCTAAATAGCTGTTTTGTTCTATCGGAGCACTGTTGCTCATGAGAAAATAGCTACACTGGGAAATGGCTGTTGTTCTTCCCCATGGAGAAGAGAGTAGGTGGGAAAGTTAACGATATGAGAGAGACACTGTGTGTGGAATGGTCTGGCTAATAGTGACATGCACATGTGAGACACTTGGTCAGAAAGCAAAGAACAATCCTGAGTTTCAACAACTGACTGACTCATCCCAGAAATATTTTATACTACTACTGCAGGCAGTATAATGAGTGTTGGGGCTGGGGTGTGTACTTACCAATAGTATTATAGTGTAGTAATAGCAAAACCATAGTTAGATTTGCAAAAAGAAAAGGAGTACCTGTGGCACCTTAGAGACTAACCAATTTAAATTTAAATTGGTTAGTCTCTAAAGTGCCACAAGTACTCCTTTTCTTTTTGCGAATACAGACTAACACGGCTGCTACTCTGAAACCTATAGTTAGATTTGTCTTCACTGAACAACAACAAAAAAAAGTTTCTCATCAAAATAGCTATTTCATCTTAGCTAACTCAATGTAAAATCCCTTTGGAGACAAGACTCTAAAGTTTTTACCCTGACATATCTAGTTGAAGTCAACCCTATACCCTTCACTGGGGGTTGACCTCAACTGGCTATGTCAGGGTAAAAGCTACAGTGCCTTATCTCCACTCGGATTTTACATTGCTAGCTAAGATGAAATAGCTATCTTAATGGGACCCCTTTTTTTGGCGCAGTGAAGACAAAGCCTGTAAGATTGTGCCAGAATTGTGTCTAACATGGAGGGAAATTGATACCTGATAAATATTTTACTACAGGAAAAAAGCTGAAATAGACTGTAAGAGGGCTTTTATTTTTCTGTGCAGTTGGAATTTGTAGAGGAGTAAAGTATTTTGGAAATAAGAAAAGATGGCTTTTAATATTGGGTCTTTAGTATCTCACTATTTTTGGAAACCTTTTGCAAATTATACACATGAAGACTCCACACTAAACTTCTGGTCTAGTTTGTGTGACCTTTACAGTAAATACTGTATTTACATTTACACCCACATTTTTTCTATTTTAGAATTTGAGAACAATGATTTTTATTTAATAACAGATTTGCACCAATTTGAAATTGCCATATTAATAATAATGGTGCTTCATGGGCTGCCACCTGTGCAGATACACAGCGGCAGATTCATCAAATTCCAATGGTCCCATTTACTTTAGTGTCAACATTGACTTTAGTGTTACCAGTTTGAAAACTAAAGAAAGCTTTAACTAATGGTGACTTTCTTTAGAGTCCATCTCTTTTACACATGACAACAGATTCAGTTTACATAGCCACATTTAATCTAATGTTTACATTTCTCCATAGTCGAACTTGCACTGCAGCTGCCATGTTCATTCACTACATAATCGCTTACAAAGAATGATGACAGTTTGCTTTTTTATATTGACTCCCACGCACCCATCATCAATTTACAATTTCTTTAAAAATTAGGGAAAGTCTCAAAGAAAAGTTTTGTTTAAGGTAAGTTATGGGTGCTCTGGGCTACTTTCATAACATTTCCCTCAAACACTGACAAGCTAGGAAATACAGAGTTATGATCAAGAGCTACACTTTTGTCTACCTACACCAATATAAAACTTATCAGTTCTTACTTATTACTGTCCTCCTTCTACAGCACACTTAACACACTCAAGGCTTCATAATCTACCATGCAGCCTTAACTCAGACATACATGCATGTTGAAAGTAACTTCTTTTAAGACACAATTCTCTTGATTTGTCTCATTAGAGTTGGTAAGGCAGCCCCAATCTTTTCATGTTCTCTGTATCTGTATCTTCCTACTGTATTTTCCACTCCATGCATCTGATGAAGTGGGTTCTAGCCCATGAAAGCTTATGCCCAAATAAATTTGTTGGTCTCTAAGGTGACACAAGTACTCCTCGTTCTTTTTGCTGATACAGACTAAAACGGCTACCACTCTGAAACAATTCTCTTTTTGGATTTCTTGCCGGGCAGGCGAGGAAAATAACGCATTTTTCTTTTATGTAGGTTTCTGCTAGGTACAAATAGTTTCTCCAGTAGTGCCACTAACAGAAGGTTATTGGTTTCCATAAGGGGAATGTTTATGTATTTCTTGTTTTGGTCTGCCTCCTAACTGGGAAGGTGATGCAGCATGTTTGTGTGGTGCTTTTGTTGAGAGCAGTGCTGTGGCTTTGCCAGTGGTAATGTTCATACAGATGCTGAGTTCTGCTGGGGATGGTGAGAATAGTGAAAATGCTAGTTAAAAGGTCATGTTGGAGGCAGTTATGGTTGGCACTGATGCTCACTGTGGTATTAAAATATGCATGTTGTTTCTCAGCGAGTGGAGGATCTTTTTTCCAAAAGGCTGTCTGGTGAAACCAGAAGCAATTTTCATCTTTCCCCTAGACGGGGAGTGTGCTGCTTTCTACATGGGAAATAATTATGAGGTGAATGTGAAGTGAAGGATTACTTCCTCCTGACCTACTTCTTATGCAATAAAGCAGAACTCAGTGCCCTCCTGTTTGGAAAGGTAAAGTTATCTCCACATTCCCCAGGCTCTACATAATCCTCCATTGTTTGGTGCCAACTGCCCAGCTAATTACTGCACCTGAGATGCAATTTTCTTTAACAATTTCCTTCCATCCTGTGACCACACAGGCTGACTAACCAGACTGGTTTTTTTAGACAGCTGTCTCTCTGTTTACACCTGTAAATAAACGTCTGTCATTTTAAATGTTTACCTTTACAGAATAAACATTGAAAATGGCAATGCAGGTCTGGCTTGGGAAAGAGGCAGATCAATGTGAAACAATAGTGAACTGTGTGTGTCTGAATTGTGGTGACAGCACACTGGCTAGTCGAGTTTATTGTACTCAAGAGGCTGAGGGATGTGTCTTCTTACCTGGTCCCTGATCTGTGAACCCAACCATCCTTTCCACTGACTCCTAGGATGTTAGATTAGGCCCAGGGTCTGAGTGTATGAATGCTGGTCCTAGTTGTCTGGAGTGTGCACTGAGATTTTCAATTATGGAAGTAGAGGCATTATGTGTCCCTCCCACTGCACTAGTGGAGCATGGATCCGACTGCATGCAATAATTTATAGACCCGTCTGCCTCATCAAGATAATGCTAGGAATGCCAAATGGGCATTGTTTCATCTCCCCAAGAGCTTGTCCTGTGGTCCCATAGCTGTAGTGTGGGCTGACATTCTAAGCATAGATGAGGGTTCAGGGTTGGTATAAATAAACAGAGAAGTGATGCTGTGCAATGCAGTCTATATTCTTACTGGAGGCTGAAGAATTATTCCTGAATTTTTCAGTTACATTGTTTCTTCACAGACCAGTGAATCTGGTGGGACTGTTGGATGCAGAAGAGATTCCCACTAGCGAAATGTAACAAATCATCTGTTTGTTACTATTTAAAATGCCATTATGCCTAAAGACAAGGCTAATTTCAGATCTCATTTACAACAATGCAAATCAGGAGTAACTCCATTGAAATCAAGAGAGTTGCAGTGACATAAAAGCCATGTGAGAAGAATCAGACCTAGTAACTCTTTTTCTGACTGCTTTACTTAAGGTAAGGCCCTGAAAACACCCCTTTTCCTGGAGCCTCCTGTAGGATATTTCCTGAAGGACATTCAGCCTTTCAGATCCAGTGTATCTGCATCACTTGCCAGACCCTGGAGTGTGTGAGTGAGAAGAGTAGAGAGGTTGAAGTACAGCTGAATTGCAGTATCTCTAGTTAGAGTGGAGACTATAGTTAAAATGCAGAAGAACAAATCTGTGAAGTTGACAGGCCATTCTATATTTATTTCCTTCTACTTCCTTCCCACCCCCCATTTCCCAACTCTAAAGATTATTTTTTTAACTTCCAGTGCTGCACACCACCAGGAATCTCAACATCCAGCTAGATTCTTTTAGCGTCAGTGCTTTCCAATCCACAGTTGCTATGAAAAGCCTACACATTGTAATGAACAGTTTGGCTAGCAACCATAAATTATAATGTGACCATATTAGAGTCCATATTTGTCTGATCTCAGCCTGTTTCCCTCAAGAGCTGCTCAATGCACTGACACAGCAATTTCCACAGAGAATATATTTCTGCTGTCAGAGGACCAGTTATCGGAAATATCCTTAATGAAATTTAAGTGTTAGAAAAATTTTAAAATAATTATGCCAAATCCCAGCTTAGTCTAAGCATGTACAACTTTCCTGCCTTCCATGAAGTTGTGTTCTCTTCCACAAATGTCAAATTTGTCCTCATTTTCTTAATTTATTCCTCTGACCTAATTAGAATGCCTGGCATTTTAAGACTGGCAAATATCTGGCAAAATAAGGAGATTCACACAAGAACCAAGAAATTTATACAATGCTATTGTGATACCCCACATTGTTATATTCTTTTGAAACTTGGCAAATGCTAGTAACCCACAACAGTTTACAAGCATCTCTGATGGGATGCATTAAGTTAAGAACACTTTGTATTTGCTGGTGGGATAAAGTACCCGATGCTGATGTGTTACAAAAGGACTGGACAGCAAACCGTAAAGACAATGATTGGAGAAAGAAGGCTGAAGTGGTTTGGACATGTTGCATGGATGTCAAAAAATTATATTCCTAGCTCTGGACTGGGAAGGTGAAAAGCTCTGGTGGGAAGACAGAAAGAAGGACAATTGATGACATAAGAAAACCATTAAGAAAGATGCAGCTGTCATGGGAACAGGTTATAACAGAGCAAGAAATATGGCCTCAGACAGGTAAAGGTGGAAAGACTGGGTTGCCTCATATGTCACAAGGCACAAGAGCATCTAGTAAATAATTAAAATGTGTATGTTTTGTTAGAAGATGTTTCCATTTACACAAATATGTTATGAATCACACAAGCACCAGTATTCACAAATCCCACTGAAGTCAGCAGGGTGTGCAGGGGCTCACCACTACTGTCCATTAAATGCCTGATCCTGTTCTCCCTCTGAAGTCAATGGAACTTTTTCCTAGCTTTCAGTAGGAGTATTGTCAGGCACTGAGTCTGGTCAGTGTCCAACAGGGTCTTTGATTTAGTGTTGCGGGAACTGACTCATCGTTCAAAACAAATTTGCTTAAATACGGCCTGGGCTAGCCTGATGCAAAGTGTCTCCCTTTGAACTTCAGATACACCAGCAGTGTGAATCTCACTGCACATTTCCAATCTCAGCCTCTTTCCAAAGGACTAGGTAATTGACAGTTGTACACAAGCTCCAGTTTAACCCTCTGCTGTATTGCTAAAGAGAACAGTTTGTGGTTGAGAGGAGATTAACAATTTGTCTATTACAAAATTAAAAATAAGTACTATGGATAAATCAACTACTGTTCCTTGCACCAAGGACTCTACACTGTTAGCTCCATTTCTCATGGGTCTCGTTTACCACTGTCCCACGAATTTCAGGATGGGTGGCATGACAGGCATGGCTCTCTTACACACCCTGCTGGAACGATCAGAGAGAGGCCTCTGCGAAGTCCAGCTAGGAAGTCAATATGTACCTTCCTCTCAACACATGCCTGATGTTTGTACAGTGCTGTAATGGACTGGATTTTAGCCATGTGAGTGTGTTCAATAGCCTGCCAATGTCAGTCAGGATGCTGGATTAATTAACTCCTTTCTCTTCAGGTTTCCACAGAGCACCTGCCATACTAAAAATACCAAAACCTAGACAGTCCCATTTTTCTGAGACTCTAATGAGCCTCTTTCACAGCCTATTCCCTTCCCTTGCTCTCCCATCCACAAGCTCCATAAAGTATGTTCTGGGTTACTGGCAAATGCTGTGTGTTCCTTCTTCCATCAGACTCCGGTCAGGAGTAGATTTGCCTTTGAATAATTTGATTGGAACATTCAGGGCAGGATGAATAGCTTCCAAAACTGAGACAGCGGGATGAAATGCTGCCATTGCTCCTACCCTTATCATCATCAAGCTGAGTGATGTTTAGGTCAAGGCTGAGTTGGGTCCTAAGACACTACAAAAATCTGATAATTAATATTACTCTAAATAGAACTGCACTGATGGGAGAGACTATGCCTGAGGCACAATCCCTCCCCCAGCTCCTAGTGCTGCCTTCTTATCTGATGCACCACTGCAGAGGGGATGGCACAGCCATGACCCCCACATTTCCCCCATTTTGGAGTGATTTGCACTCCTGGGGGCTCCAGCAGGAAGCTACTATTATGGACCTTTCAGAGGTGGTAGTGAGAAGGGAAAAGGCTCCTGTACACCCAAGCTGTGACTAGGGACAATATAGCCCTAAACTGACAGGGACTAGGTTTGGAAGCAAGAAGTGTAGCCCATGAGGTTTGTCAGGTAGAGATCAGACAAGCCTATGAGGGTCAGAGGTCTTAGCTTGAAGACAAAAGGGGAAGTTTTTACCAGGACGGTGTTTGGAAGGAGTCAGGGGAAGAAGGGAGAAATCAGGGACAATGTGGTGTTTGGAAGGATAGTATAAAAAGCCACAAAGCACTTAGAAAAATCACCACAAATTTATGAAGCTCCAATTTAACCTACATGATCAAAATGGAGAACTCTCCCAGCAGGACAATTACTGAGTGGTACCTTCATCCAATGAAACAAAACTGGAATTATTACATCATTAGAATGCTTTGGCCTTCCTGGAATTACCACCAAGGTTTAATATTCTAGTTACAATTTACTCCAGGATTCTAGGTTTCATTTTATTCTCATCATAATTGTTTTCATAGATCACTGATATCAGGAAAGTTCACACGGTGTTAGCTCAGAGATGTTATATTTTCAACTGTTTAAAACCCAACAGCATCAATTCTGAATCCTAAATAAGGGACATAACATATGTTGAAATAAAAACTAACATTTTCCTTCTGAACTCTTCAACCATAGATTCACCCCATAATCACGTAGACTGCTCAATGCAGCTTCCAAATTATACAAATGCACTTGTGGTTTCTCCCAGAACTAGGATATTATCCAGATAACATACGACCCCTTTTAGTCATTTTATCTAAATCCATAATGCACTGAGAAACTGCTGGTACATTAGCCACAGCACAGGGTAACTGATTATGTTTCAATATAATCCTTTCAAATGCATTCATAAGTGTATTGTTTAGATTTACTACCTAGCACCACCTGCTGGTTAGCTGGTGTCAAATCTAATTTGGTGACCCCCCTCTCCCCATAAACATTGAAACAAATTTTGATTTTTAGGAATATTTATCTATGTAGGATTGGGCATTGACCAGTTCAAAATAATTGGTCAATTAACAAGTCAATTAACAAGTCAAATATTTTAAAGGACTAATTTATAAGAACATCAACAAAAAAATGAAAAACCAACATAAGACTATGGACTCTAACAGGTTTAACCTTAGATAGATATTTATGCCTAATTATAAGAGACAGGTTACTTAACTGAGTTATTTTAACTCAAATACACTCAAATACAAAACAATGAAGTTAAGTTCTAAAAAAAGTAAAATAAAAAGAATTATAGAAATGTAGATCTGGAAGGGACCTCAAGAGGCCATCTAATCCATCCCCCCCCGTGCTGAGGCAGGACCAAGAAAACCTAGACCATCCCTGACAGGTGTTTGTGTAACTTGTTCTTAAAAAACTCCAACGATGGAAACCTCCATCCTCCCCTGAAAAACTATTCCAGTGCTTAACTATCCTTGTAGTTAGAAAGTTTTTCCTAATACCTGTGACAAAGTTCCTGCTCTACCTTGGTAGGTTTTGCACTTATTGGCGGATTTGCTTGCCTTGGAACATCACGGCAGCCCTCAGCTTGGCCGCTTTTCTGAACCCACAGTCCAGGTTGAGTCCTCCTGTGTCTGACCAGGAGTTGGGAGGATTTGGGGGGAACCCGGGCCCGCCCTCTACTCCGGGCTCCAGCCCAGGGCCCTGTGGAATGCAGCTGTCTAGAGTGCCTCCTGGAACAGCTGTGCAACAGCTACAACTCCCTGGGCTACTTCCCCATGGCCTCCTCCCAGCACCTTCTTTATCCTCACCATAGGACCTTCCTCCTGGTGTCTGATAATGCTTGTACACCTCAATCCTCCAACAGTCCGCGTTCTCACTCTCAGCTCCTAGTGCCTCTTGCTCCCAGCTCCTCACATGCACACCACAAACTGAAGTGAGCTCCTTTTTAAAACCCAGGTGCCCTGATTAGCCTTCCTTAATTGATTCTAGCAGCTTCTTGATTGGCTGCAGGTGTTCTAATCAGCCTGTCTTAATTGTCTCCAGAAGGTTCCTGATTGTTCTGGAACCTTCCCCGTTACCTTACCCAGGGAAAAGGGACCTACTTAGCCTGGGGCTAATATATCTGCCTTCTATTACTCTCCTATAACCATCTAGCCCGACCCTGTCACATACCTAACCTAAATCTCCCTTACTGCAGGTTATCTTCAGTCAACGTGGAAAATAATTGAAGATTGTTATAAAGAGGATGGTTATCAAATATGTTAAGGGCTGGTTTAAGGTTCCCCTTCAGTCTTCTCTCAAGACTAAACATACCTAGTGTGTGTTTGTTTTTAAAAAGCCTTTCCTCATAGGTCAGGTTTCCTACACCTTTTATCATTTTTGTTGCTCTCCTCTGGACTCTCTCCAGTTTGTCCACATTTTGCTTAAAGTGTGGTACCCAAAACTGGACACAGTACTCCAGCAGAGGCCTCACCAGTGCCAAATCGTGGGACAATTACCTCCCAGGTCTTACATATGACATGTCTGTTAATACACCTCAGAATGATATTATCTTATTTAACAACCATTCCATGATGTAATCAGAAAGGTAGGCCACTCCCTACATCAAGGCATTCTTGCTGGAATATTTGACTGTGGTCAAATATGTGGCTGGCTCACTAGTCTGTAGACATTATTTGACCAGCTTGCCAAGCCTAGATCCATAAAGGATCAAATGTTTTAACTGAACCTGCTTGATCTGATAGTGAAGTTTGTACCTGCGAGCTTCTACCACTTGAGAAAAAGACTAAGCTGGAAACAATACACAAACCTCACATGGACCAACCTCTAGACAGGGATAAATGCCCGTCCTCTTCTAGAATGTGTTATGATTGTCACCAAATGTTCCTCACAAAATTTTCATTCCACCCTGTTGTAGGTACATACACAAAAGATGAAGCCCACTAACCAGGAACAAAAAGCAGAAGCTATTCCTTCCTTTTCTAGCTAGTACCTTTAGTTGCTGATTCCCAGCACCACTCAGTGAGTAAGGCACTGGCCTGGTTTGCAGAAATCTTAACTGGCTTTCCTTGAAAAACAATTTAGTCCCATGTCCCTTAACCATCATTGATTTGAACATAAGTACCCACTTCCTCTATGTTTCAGTGATTTGGTTAACTCTTGGCCAGTCTAAATTTAATTTCTTCATCTAATTTTGACTAAAAGAACACAAATGTTGTTTATCAATGCAATATTAGATCATCTGAGCCTACAACTTACTTGTACTGGCATTTTGCCCACTATTCTAGCTATTGCACAGTCAATAATGGTCAGAACTACAATGATGGGTTACAATTTAAGATGTCTGAATTTAGGTTAAGATATTCAAAGCTGGCTAAGTGATTTAGCCATGCAACTTCCATTATTTCAATAGGAGTTGTATGGCTAAATCACCTGGTGTGCTTTGCCTGTATAAGTCTTAATCTTGTATAATTTTTCAGAAATAAGACATTCTTGTCCAGTAGCCATTTCCATTCTGATGCATACACCACTTCAATTCATAATGTAAACTATACTTTATCATCAGTGTTCCTTATATAGAGTCTCATATTAGTTCCCTCTGTTTTCTACAGTTGGCTTTCCTATTGTCATTGGGGTGGGGTGGAGACTGGAAGGAGATGTGCTTTCTGTGTGTGCCATATTCTAAACACAAGCTACTCTGCAACCCACACAAGAAATCCACCAGCAAAACCAGAGAAGACCAAACCTGACATTTCTAATGCTAAGGAAAAACAAGCAGAACACCCTTCCCCATACCCTCTCCCCCACCTTAAAAACCACTTTCCTGGCCTTCACTATTCATCATAAAGAAGTGTACAATCCCAACTTACAATATAAGTATTCACAGGTGACCACTGAACACTGGAATCAAATATTTCCGACGTAGATGCCTGAAGTTTAACACCCACATAGAAGAAGCATGATATTCAGTTGTGCTGAGCTCAAGTTTTCCCCATGGACAAGCGGATGGATAGAAGTTAAGAAACTGCAGTGAAATATCCTGTCATTGGTGACTAGTGAAGGGCTCATGATGTGAACGGGTGGATTGTGTTGCTAGGTTTCTGTGCCCTGCTGCCCTCTTGTGGAATAGTAAGGACCTGCTTGGATGTAATCGCTCTATGTGGATGGAAGTGTTCACTCCCTGGGAAGGAGAGCTAAGCTAGTCCAGCTGCAGAACTTTGATCCAAGGCCCCGGCTGCTCTTATGTAGGTTCTCTGTCTGGATGGGAAGGAAAATATTTCAACATGAAAAATCCTTTCTCTCGCCACCCTGTTCTCCAGGGCTGACCTCCTGATAGATTGTTAGAACCTATAGGGCTGGAACCATGGGGGTTCAGGGCCACCGATGCCTCCGCCTTGCCAAAAGAAGGTTAGGCTGGGCTCCCAAGGGAGCATCCTGTGTAGCTGGGCTCTACGGGAAATACCGCCCAGTAGGATCAGAGTGGTGGCCTCAGACACCTCCCTGATTGGCTGATACCACTATCTATACAGGGAAGCCATGAAGGGGAGCTGTCAGAGAGGCAACACAGACTTCCTGCCTGTCTCTGTTCCAGACCCTGGTCATGGGAGACCCTAGAATCTGACTTCTGACCCTGCCTGACACCTGTTTGGCCTACCCTGGACTCTGACCTCCCAGTACCTAACTCCTGCTCTGACCACTAGGGCTGACCGTCCACATCCTGGTTATGACAGATGCCTGCTGCTTGAGCAGTCTAATCTAGGAAACAGCATGAGTGTATCATGGTAACCCTGCATCAGCAATCTTGCTTTGCAATTCAGGGTGAGAGTTCAGAGAAGGGGGATGGCCCTACCTGGATTTTCCAGTTGGTTCAGAAATGTAAGTTCTCTGAACAGCTGAATTCCAGGGCAAACCTCTGCATTTCAATGGTGATATCTCATCCCTAGCACAATATCTCTGCCCAGAAAAGCCTGTGTCATGGAGGATTAAGCATGCAGAGAAAAGAAGGGAAAGCTGGAGAGAAAGGGCTGAAGGAACTGGACTAGAACTCAGGATGATGATTAAAGGAAGTGAGGCAAAGCTGTATGTTTCAGAGAAAGCTTGTTCAGATTCTGGCTTCAGCTCTGAGCTCTACCATTGACACTTCCCATGTGACCTCAGGCAAGTCTGTGCCTCAGATCCCCATCTAAGGATTGGGAATATATAATCCTCTCTCCCTGCCTTTGTTGGTCTTGTGTATTTAGACTCAGAGCTCTTCAAGCCAGGGACTCTCTCTGACAGGGTGATTGTACAGGTCTAGCACAGTGGTATTCAACCTGTGGTCTGCAGACCCTGGGGGTCCACAGACTATGTGTAAGATTTTAAAAGGGGTCTGCACTCCATTTTACTTTTGTTAGGGGTCTGCAAATGAGAGGGAAAAAAAAAGGTTGAAAACCACTGGTCTAGCACAATGGGGTCCCAATCTCAGTGGTTTTCTCTAGGCATTATATGAGTAAAGATAACAATGACCACCTCAACCCTGCCCAGCCCTGGCCCTCCTCGCCACCTACCTGTGCCACCTGAGTTCCAACCTCAGTCACCCCCTCACAGTTTGTCCAGAATGTGACCAACCTGAGGGCTAATCCTGCACCCACGGACCTCAATTGCAAATCTCCCATTGATTACACCCAAGATACCCGTAACTGAAAGTAAATCTCACCAAAGCCTTGCACAATGGAATAATACCTTCCCATATTTGGTTTCAAATACTGTATTTGATACAACCTTGTCATCGACTGACCTGCTTTGCAGCACCTAAACAATGTGCTTCCAAACAATTGCTTGGTCCACTGGCACACAAAAAAAGAAATGGAATTTAAATGAATGAATCTCTGCTCAGTGAAAAAGCTTAGGGACAGACCTTGAAGTATCAATGCCCCAAGTGTAGCTAATAAAGGTTTGATCTCCTACTTTGTGCATTAGCTACACTCAGCTATATTAATGAGAAAATAAAAATCGTACTTACTTTTCATTGATGGGGGCCATGTCACCTCTTATTGCTGGGCAAGTTGCTTTCTCCCAGGGAAGTAACAGCGCTGATAGCCAAGGACTGGGAGGCAGGAGGCCTCGGTTCTACTTCCAATTGCCACAATCTATCACTGTACCTCTCTGCTCCTTTGTTTCCTCATCTACAGAAGAGGGGATAATGGTCACATGGGAAAGGCTTTGAGCTCCTTGGATGATGAGTGCTGTGTGTGAGTAAAGTAGTAATCCTTATTAACAGGAAAGTTAAACTTTTAGAACCCTATTCCTCCAATCTCATCTGCACCTTATTATCTAAGGCTACCACTGAGACCAGACCCCTACTCTGCAAGCTGCTGTACATACATAAAGTAGGAGACATTCCCTGCCCTGAAAATCTCTTGATATAGATGGACAAGATAAACAAAAGTAGTATTATCCCCTTTTACAGATGAAGGGCTGAGGTGAAGAGTTTAAGTAACTTGCCCAATGACTTGCAGGAATTCTATGATAGTCCACAATTTATCCCTGATTTTTCAAGTCTCAGTCCAATGCCTTAACCCACAAGGCCAACCTTCCACTCAGAAAACAAACAAAAACAAAAAACGCCACACACCACTAAAAATATAATTAATAAATTGGCAGCTTGCCAAAATAAATCCCAGAATAGGTGGAATACCCTAGCTCAGATAATAAACAGAACGTACCCATATGTGCAATAAGTTGACCCCACAAAAGGCAACACAAACTCAGCAACATAAGGACAAAACCAAGCAAAGTCTTAAGCCTTGCTCGGAAGGATGTTTCAGGTATACTCTGGGGCACCTGGAGGTGCTCACATGGACACAGTGGAGAAATGTGCCTCCTGCTAAGCATGGTGTTTCTTGTCCTTTCCAGACTACATTATGGAGAGATCAGCAGTTCCAGTCTTGACAAGACAGTTTCAATAACTATTGCCACAGCAAAACATCTAGAAACAGAGACAGCCTCTCAAGCAGGCTGGTTTAATGGACGTCTTTAATACTAACTTAGTTGAAAAGCCATTGCTGTGCAGCACTGTGTATTTTCTCACATAAAAATGCGGTAGCCATTTGCTAGACCACTCCCCTAATATGTTTAAATCTCTTTCCAAAAACAATCCAGTCTGCTGCTCAAGCTAACGACATTTCCATTTTTTAATGCCACTCTGCAGGCACAAGTGTTATTAAATACCACACTGAAAAGAAGTAGCCCACCGTGGGCTTCCCTACACTACCACTCATTGATAATTATAATTACCTGCCCATTTAACCAGCTTGTTATCTTTATTCAATATCTAACAAAAAGCCCAAAACAACCCCACCCCCACACCAACCATTTGCATATTGTTCAAGGGTTTATTAAAGTCTAGATGGGCAACAGCACCTGTTTTTTGCTTTTAAATGACACGGGGCCAGCTCCTCAGCTGGTGTAAGTTGATCTAGCTCCATTGAATTGAGTAGATCTGGCCTTTTAGATCCAAAGATCTCTTTAGTCATAAGACTAAATCAATCACCTGTGTAACTTTCCTGACTTCAATGGGCTTAAGTCAGAGATTATTTGGTCCATTTATGAGCACATAGAAATAATACTTGGCACTTATATAGCACTTCTTAGCCATATATTTCACAGGGCTTCATAAAGGTGAGTCATTCTCATTAATTTCATTTTACAAGTTGGGAAACCAAGGCACAGAGCAGTACAATTGCCACACAGCAAGTAAGTGACAAGAGACAAGAATAAACCCAGACCTCCTGACTTGAAGCCCAGTACCCTGTCCACCATGTTGTCCATGTTTTCTCAATATACCTTAGCAAACTAATGAAGTAGCCACGAGAAGCTCCGTGTTCTCTCAATATCAGAAATAGACCTGACCCCGAGCAGCAGTCACCCAAATCTGAACTTCTTTCAGATTTGGGGAACCAAGCTTCAGATAGATAGACACTAGTTAGTGGGTGTAACTAAAACGATGGGCTTGAACACACTTTGCTTTTGGATTTGTCTTCAATCTATGCAGCCCAGGCCCACCTTTTCTGAATATTTCAGAGCGTAAGCTATTCAGGCCAGGGGATTTATTCATCTTTACATTTTTAGCTTCGTAAGCATGATGCAATCGTTATTGTTGTGCCTCCCGGCTGCTTTTCATTGTTGTATAGGCTCATTTTCTCTGCTAACCTACTTTTAAATTTCTCACGCAAAGCTGGATGGCTGGTTTTAGTTTCTACTTGCTCTTTCAAGCGCTAGGATAAATCTACCTCGGGTGCTAAATAGGAGTTACTGGAGTATCTAGCCTGTACATCCTGGCTTTGTTAATAGTTGTTCCAGCTAATCCTTTTCAGTGCACTCCCAGTGTTCCGCATATTAAAAGGGGTTCCTCCTCCACCCAACTACTTCTGTTCAACAACCGCCCCTCACCCCGCCCCCCATCAGCAAGTAGTGATTGCTGGAGCCATGCTATTCTTGGATTTCAAGTTCATTAATTTCTCTGAATTATGGAAATAGGCTCCCCACCAGCACCCCCCCCTCAAGGCATCTTGACAGCCTAGGAAGGAAAGTTATCTTTCTTCTAATTGCAGCTCAATCCTGCTTCCTGCCAGTTGATTCCTGGACATCTTCAATTCAGTATCGTAAATACACTTAACTAGGAAGATGGATATATAGATATTTATTTATTTATTTGATAGGACAGTTATTTGAGTGATACATTATTTATGTTGCTCTATAGCACAGAAAGACATAATGGCAGTTGAGATTTGAATGGACCTGAGAACATCCTAGCACAGCAGTGCAGAGTGCCATTATGTGTGAGGAAGAAAGGAGGAGCACCTATGGACAGGAGGCAGGGGAAAAAAGGGGGATGGATCTGCACAAGAGAAAGTCAGAACTCAGTGGAAGGAGAGGTGAAAGAGAAAAGAGGGAAGTACTAAGTGAGGAAGCAAGCAAGGGAAGGCGATGCAAGATCAAGGGAGAGAGGAGAGAAAGGGAAGCCAATGGGGCAAGCCAGATACTGAGACAAAAAGATAAGAGGAGTTGGAGAGAGGCAGAGCACACATTTGAGCCAACAAGCAGGTCTCTGCAAGCTGCGAGCACCCAGCCAGACAGCTGGGAAGTGGAATCTTGTTGCAGTGTCAGCCGGAGGGCAAGGGCAAGAGGAGGAGTGAGAGTCTACGTGCAGCTATGTTACTTCATTACTCACCCAGGCTGCTCTTCTGAGTTCCAACTAGTCAGAGGTCCCTTCTGCAAGCCACAGCCAGGAGACAGCCTGTGCTTAAATATTCCTTTCCAGACATTACCCTGGAGATTTTAAAGGCTAAATTCCTTGTCTTTGTGTGGTGTTAGGTTTCCATTTTAATCTTCTGTTCCTGGATATCTTCAATATAGTAAGAGGTAATCAGATGAGCTATTGGGCAGACTCTCAGCTGGTATAAATCATGGAGGCTCCATCGATTTCAACCGGCTGGCACACTGGCTGAGAATCTGACCCATTTTTTATATTACAGCAGTGCTTAGGAACCCCAATCAAGGAGGAGGGCCTATTGTGCTAGGTGCAATACAGAGAGGAAGAGGACATTCCCTGCCTCAGAGAGTTTACAGTCTAAGGGTCAGACAGGATGTAACAGGTGAAGAAGATAAAGGGGTCTGAGTGTGAGAAACTGAACAGGGTTTAGTAGAAAAATAGGCATCTCAGCAGGCCGCTTGCCTGACCGCCCATTCCAGAAGAGGAGCTGGCTCTAGCCCCTCAGGCTGCTGTCAGCTTGCTGGAAAGTTCCTTTCTGGCTTCAGAGTTCTTTTTTCAGCATCTGGTTACGAAGACCGCTCCTTCACATTTAGGCTGCCCTAACTCCAGGAGGGCTGCACCTCGTCATCACCGGGATATATGAACTCTCTGAGAGGGGTTCATGATTAAGGCCCCCCAGGGGTTTTACATACCAGAAAGGTATCTCTGTCCTGGTTCCTGGGCCTAATCCAATGCCTGCTGAAGTCAATGGGAGTGTTTCCATTGACTTAATGGACTTTGGATCAGACCCCTAGTGAGAAGAACAGGTGGTCATATTACAAAAACCAACCACTACAGTTGGCCTCCTTGCTAGAAGCCTCAGCAGAGAGGAAAGAGGAGGGAATGGGCCCTGAAGACCTGCTAAACAGTGCCAATATGTTTGTGCTGTTCAAAACCCAGAAATAGGCACAATCCCTACCTAAAGGGATTTATAATCTACATTTTAATCACTGGTTTCAGAGCGGTAGCCGTGTTAATCTCTATCAGCAAAAACAACGAGGAGTCCTTGTGGCACCTTAGAGACTAACAAATTTATTTGGGCATAACCTTTCGTGGGCTAGAACCCACTTCATCAGATGCATAGAGTGAAAAAACATGAGCAGACATAAATACATGAAAGGATGGGGGTTGCTTTACCAAGTGTGAGGTCAGTCTAACAAAATAAATCAATTAACAGCAGGATACCAAAGGAGGAAAAATAACTTTTGAAGTGGTAAGAGATTGGCCCATTACAGACAGTTGACAAGAAGGTGTGAGTAACAACAGCATGGAGAAATTAGTATTGGGGAAATAAAGGTTCGGTTTTGTAATGACCCAACCACTTCCAGTCTCTATGCAGGCCTAATCGGATGGTATCCAGTTTGCTAATTAATTCCAGGTCTGCAGCTTCACACTGAAGTCTGTTTTTGAAGTTTTTTTGTTGAAGAATTGCCACTTTTAGGTCTGTTATTGAGTGACCAGAGAGACTGAAGTGTTCTCCTACTGGTTTTTGAATGTTACGATTCCTGATGTCAGATTTGTGTCCATTTATTCTTTTGTGTAGAGACTGTCGGGTTTTGCCAATGTACATGGCAGAGGGGCATTGCTGACACATGATGGCTTATATCACATAGATAGATGTACTGGTGAACGAGCCCTTGATGGTGTGGCTGATGTGGTTAGGTCCTATGATTGTGTCCCTTGAATAGATATGTGGACAGAATTGTCACCGGGATTTGTAGCAGGGTTTGGTTCCTGGGTTGGTGTTTTTGTTGTGTGGTGTGTAGTTGCTGGCGCTTCAGGTTGGGGGGCTGTCTGTAAGCGACAGGTTGCTTGGCCTGTCTCCCAAAGTCTGTGAGAGCAAGGGATCGGCCTTCAGGATAGGCTGTAGATCCTCGATGATGCGTTGGAGAGGTTTTAGTTGGGGGCTATAGGTGATGGCTAGTGGCGTTCTTTTACTTTATTTGTTGGGCCTGTCTTGTAGTAGGTGACTTCTCGGTACCCTTCTGGCTCTGTCAATCTGTTTCTTCACTTCAGCAGGTGGGTATTGTAGTTGTAAGAATGCTTGATAGAGATTCTGTAGGTGTTTGCCTCTGTCTGAGGGATCGGAGCAAATGCGGTTGTATCTTAGAGCTTGGCTGTAGACAATGGGTCGTGTGATGTGATCTGGATGAAAGCTGGAGGCATGTAGGTAAGTACAGTGGTCAGTAGGTTTCCAGTATAGGGTGGTGTTTATGTGACCATCACTTATTAGCACTGTAGTGTCTAGGAAGTGAACCTCTTGTGTGGACTGGTCCAGGCTGAGGTTGATGGTAGGGTGGAAATCGTTGAAATCTTGGTGGAATTCCTCAAAGGCTTCCTTCCCATGGGTCCAGATGATGAAGATGTCATCAATGTAGCACAAGTAGAGTAGGGGTGTAAGGGACGAGAGCTAAGGAAGCATTGTTCTAAGTCATCCATAAAAATGTTGGCATACTGAGGGGCTAGCTTCTCCTTCAGCTGGCCTCTCTTTTCCAATTAGTCCTCAGTCTCAGAAGGTTTACCAGGCAGACTTCATCCTGTTACAAGGGAAGAGACAGCATATATGCAGTGCCCCTTCCCAAAGCTCATCCCAACTGGCTGAGAGAGAAGGGAACCTTACCCAGCTCACTTCTGCAAGGCTTCTGGTCCCCAGCTCTTAAAGAAACAGTAATGGGGGATTTCCTTCCAAACACTATTTGTTCCCAGGACAGCTTCCTCTCTACCAACAACAATTTTTGTCTTTTACCATTTTTCTGTACCTGAACAAGAGCTCTGTGTAGCTCGAAAGTTTGTCTAATCCACCAGCAGAAGCTGATCCAATAAAGATATTACCTCTATCTTGTCTATTTGATATCTCCTAGGTCCTTTTATATATCCGACCCCTCAAAATCTTAAAGGGCCACACCAAGGGACAGGGTGGTCTGACCACTATGCCACACTACCCTTAAGGAGACCAGACTATCCCGTCACAGAGAGGAACATGGTTTAGTGGTTAGAAAAGGGATGGTGGGAAGCATAGTTTACTGGCTAGAGTAGAGTAGGGGAAATCAGGTGTATCCAGATTTTGTTCCCAACACTATCACTGATCCTGTGTGTATTTAGGCATGTTATTCAGGCCAACATTTTTTAAAGTGGCTTCTTATTTTCAGTGCCCAAACGTGACTCACTTTGGAGGCAATATTCAGAATTACTGAACCGTACACCCCCAACTCCAGATGAAGTGGTCTGGAGCTGTAGGTGCTAAGCATCTCTGAAAATCAGGCCATAAGTGTCTAAAATAGGGCACCTAAAAATAGAGGGGGTATTTGAAAATGTGGCCTTTAATCTCTGCATCAATTTCTTCATCTTTGCAAAATGGAGATAAGGATACTTTCACAGGTTTCAAGGTTATTATATTTTTTTTAGCTTGGTCAATAAGTGTTTACAAAATACTTTTGTCAGCAGGAAAATGCTACGGAAGTGCCAAATATTTGTGTGTGGTGTTCTCTATGCATGTTTTCATATGTTTGCTGATGTGTGTTCATCTGCATTCAGACGTTTATCTGCCAGGATCTATGAGTGAAATGTACGTCTCTGCTTCTTTCCCTGTGTGTGCAGTACCTCTCTCTCTCTCTCTCTCCCTGTGTGGTTTATTTGGCATTCAACAGCAACTCCTTTGGAACTGATGGTCAATAATACAGTGTCTCCCTAGACATTCTCTCTGCCGGCAAACTCTCGTGAAGAGGATTATCATTCACATCCTTCTTTTTCTGTCTCATGCTGTCCCAGTGTATCTTTTAGTCTCTCCTCACAAGTGTAATAAAAAGAAGACTTGCAATAAGAGCTGGTCTGAAAAAAGTGTTCCTTCTCCTGGAAATTTCCAACAAAGAAAACTTTTGCTTCTGCTGAAATTTTCTATGTACATTTTCAAGATTTTGGCTGAAAACCAGGAAGTCTTTGGCCAAAATATTTTGACAAAAAAAATAGTCTTCATGAAAAGCAGATAATTTTTACAAAAAAATTTTGTTTAATCAAAACCCCAATTTCCTTTGAAAACCGTGTAAACAGACATTTTTCTACTAGCCTTTCTTGCAGTGGAGTTGGCCTATGTCAGTACAGCACAGTACAGTGGTAGGCAGAGGCGGTTTGGTGCACTCTCTTGTGGCCATATTGAGAATATGCTCTCACTGTGACTTCATAGTTTGCTACAGTACACTCTCAACTCAAAAAAATCACAATTTAAACTCACCCACCCTCATTTCCCTGCTCTCATTTCTAACACCATCAATAAAAAAAAAGTCAATCAAACCTACGTTTAAAATGCATTTGTTTTAAATGAAGGACTGAGGTTTTGTAAAACCTTTTTTTCCCCTTTTCTTAAACACGAAACTTAAACATTGGACGCAAGCAACTGAAGTCTGTCCCTTTAATAAATAATATCATTGGGTCATACTTACAAGTAAGGGAAAATAAAGGGAATTTGTCCAAGATCACAGAGAGTTTTACACTAAGGATAGCAGTGTCATGGACTTTGCAATTGCTGTATGTATTTGATTCCTTTAACCAACTTTAACTCTCACCAGTTTGCTTTATTTGTGTCTGGGTAAGTGACTGGGAACAGATGGTTAAGACTACTTGTGCCAGTCACTTGTTTGATAGAAGCACTGTCTTGTTTGCTTAGTTTCATTGTTCTCACATCCTTAACTCATTCCACAAAGAAGCTATCACTGCCTAGTGTTATCCCACTGGGATGATGTGCTGCCTCCTTGAGAATGGGAGAAAAACCACAGGAGAAAACCATATCAATGGAACAAAATAGACTTGCTTTACTCTGCCTCAGTACCCCACTGCATGGCCACCAACCTGTTGTGAGTGGACCCACTCGCTGTGTCCCACATAATTCCAGCTCAACTACATGCAGGTAGAGTCTAGTCACTGTTTTTAGCTCTGGGACTCCAGGGCATCCTCCCAGGCTCCGACTGCTTGTCAGACGCCTTTCCTTGGGACATGGGACGCCACTGTCGAGCTGCTTTAGACCTTGAAAGCAGTGTATCTTCTGAGCTCCACCTGGCTGTGGGCACTCTGGGCTTCTAGAATAACCCCTCCTGAAACAAAGTGGCAGGAAAGCAAGGAACACAGGCTTAGCAAAGGAATTTCTTAACCACAGTCTTTAATCCTAAAGCACTTGAGAGTTACAGAACATTAGACGTAACAAAAGTCCTCAGATGCACCCTCCACTAGTCGGAGCTCACCCCTTCTTTTGAGTCCAAGGGTCAGCAGTTTTTCAGCATGCACGGGGCCCTCCTGCCCTCTGTCTCCTGCCAGTACTTAAACGTGGCAATGGTCGGCCCCCCTCTGTCCTGCACAGAGCAGAAGAGCCCTGCTCTTAAATAAAGCTTCTGTCTCTGAGCCATGTGGACAGATGGTGTAGTTACAGATCCAGCAGTCAGGTTTGTGTCCCCACCCCATGTGGGCTCATGTAGAAAAAACATTGCTTCATGGGAGTGGGTCAATAATTGAGAGACAAACAAAATCAGTGGCCCTAGCTTGCTGTGTGATGGCTCTTAGTGCAGTTCTTCAATGAGGTGTTAAAACAACTCTCCTGAGCTGGGCTGCTGGCTGGAACACAGTACGACAGGTTGCCCCCATACAAGGTTAGCTTAGTAGTCAACATCTCCACAAAAAGAGATCATAATCTGATACAGACATATCCTATTGTGTCACAAGAGTACTCTCCTGCCAGGAGAGAGGGATCAACAGTCTACAGCACATGGAGCTAAAATTATCACCTTCAGGCTGCAGCTGGTTCTCTCCCATAAACTTAAAGGGTCAGCTAATGGGAGAGTCTATGAGGAAAAGCTCAGATAAGGTGGTAAACTCAAAATGGGGAGTTCAGTAAGGCCACATAGTCAGAAAATCATGAAGGGGCTGATTTTCCTGCTTTCTAAAGGCTCTGGTGGATATGGGTGAGAAACAGCCTGTGTTTTCCAGAACTGCAGCCCAGCATGCTACAGATTTAAACTAGTTATATCTTTCCTTTACTTTGCTATGGTGTTCTGCTGATATAATCCGATCCTTCAAGATCTTGGCTCTCTCCTTCACTTGAGAATTTGCTACCTTGTCACCATGCTGCCAGTGAATATTTAATTAAAGATCATCATCTCTTTCTCCCTGCTGCTTTTCTCTCACACTCTCCTGGGCCAGTGCCCAGGTGGGTCAGGGCAATGAGTCTAAACAAGCTGCAGAACTCAGAATTCAGTCAGGATGGCTGACAAAGGCAAGGGAGAGGAAGGAGCTGACTGGGTGTAACAGTAGCTGGCTCTTCTCCTCTGTACTTTGTTAAGTCAGGGGTAGCCAAAGGTGCAATCTGCAGGCTGAACGTGGCCCAGAAAGCCCTAAAATGCACCATCCCACAGCTGCCTTCATGTCCACTACAAAGCTGCAGCTCACAGACTGCAAGTCCCAACTTCTCTGACTGAGCTTGGCTAGTATCTGGTATATGTACAAGTGTACCCATCACTCCATGCCTCTGCTGCTCCCTGCAGAGGCTGACATACATCTACAGACCTTGCCTGTCTGTGTTTTAAAACAGCTGACAGTTCAGATGAGTGGAGTGTAATTGTTTCAAGAGTAGGAACATAGGAATTGCCAGACTGGATCAGACCCATAATCCATTGAGTCTGGTATCCTGTCTCTGACTGCAGCCAGCACCAAATGCTTCAGAGACGTGTAAGAACCCTGCTGTAGGCAGACCTGGAGTATCTTGTCTACGGAGAATATTGCTCCCTAATCCCCCATGAATGTAAGGTTGCTTTGTGCCTTGAAGAATAAGGGTTAACTATCCCTTCTTTCATAACTCCTGGGTTTTGTTAATCCATATGATTAACACTGGCTATTCTTATTAATCATACAAATGTCCAATTTTTTTTCCTAATCTTGCTAAATTCATGGTCTCCACAATTATCTTGTGGCAATGAGATCCACAGGTCAATTGTGTGTGTGTGTATGAAGTTTTAAATTTTAACAGTTTTAAATTTTCTGCCTTTAACGTTCATGGAATGTGCCTTCTGAAAGCTTTCTAGATTTACCCCCATGGTGGGGCTAATGTTGGATCACATTAAAGAAGTTCTGTATTAAAGTCACAAATGAGTTTGATTCCCCATGGTTTGAATTCCAGGGTATTACTGGTTAAGAGGTCTCTTGGTCTTTGGTACTGTTTCTCTCCCTCTATGTGTGAAACTTGCAAGCTGCTAATTGCATTAGTACATTCTAAGACAGAGTCTGTTCTCAGAGCAATTCTTTGTAACAACAACTACTCGCACAGAGAGAGACTCAAAGCAATACTCTGAAACAACAGAAACAGCACCCAGGGACTCCCCGCCCTTTTGTTGCATTCATCTCGCTTTGTTAACAATTGTGATTAAAATAGAAATAGAGGATGTATGCGGATGGATGCTTGGTGTGAATAATAACTGAATGATCAGGGAGGTGCCAGCCTAAGAATGCAGTGTCCATCGGCTGAAGAAGGCGTCAAGTGGAAATAACCAGAGGACCCCCGGAGGGCAGACTGGAATCCACCCAACAGCCTCAAGAATGGGAGAACCAAAGAACAAGATAACATCTGGCAGCACGGAGCCGTCAGGAATCTGCCATCTGCTGATTGATTCAGCAACAGCATGATGAAGCAATTCCCATAGACGGGCATAGGAAGAAATTCCTATAAAAATGGACTCTAGAAAGTGAGAACTTTGGGGTCTGATTCTGCAAACCAACTTCCAGGAGCATCAGATGTGCATCTGATGAGGCCCTGCTCCCTCCTCATGTCCAGGCCACCTGGCCAGTGGCTTGGCATGAGCAACTCTAAGGCTGGTAACTATGATAACAACCTTGCAGAACCTCTGTGTGTGTATGTTTGTATGAATGTGTGAATAAATATGAGATTGACTGGAACGTTATAGCTATAACTAACCTGCTTACTATGATTCTTTCTGTATTCACAATAAATGTGGTATTTTGCCTTTTCCCCTTTAATAAGATCCTGCTGGTTTTTATTTTGTTGGTATAACACTAATACTCAAGCCAGAATGGATTGGTCAGTCTGCTTAGGAATCTTACTGATGTTACTTTCCCTTCTACCCAGGTGGGGAATCCTGGCCCAAGGAGGGACAATCCAATCAACATCAACCACTATGCGACTAAGAAGAGTGTGGCAGAAAGCATGCTGGATGTGGCGCTGTTCATGGCCAATGTCACACAACTCAAAGCGGTGCTGGAGCAGGGGGTTTCATTCCAGTATTATGCCACCCTGATATCGCTCATCAGTATCTCTCTCTTCTTCCAGGTGGTGATTGGAATTCTTCTTATCATCATTGGTAAGATATCTTCTGAGCTTCTGTTTGCCTCCACTGCCAGCAGCAATCAGGGTCATGGAAAGAGGAATGGGGTGGCTGGTGCAAAGACCAGCATTATTTTTCCTTCAAATTAGAGAATCTACCAGCAAATGCATTTCTTCCTCCTCCAGCTTAGCCCCGAGCTTTACCACTCCTTCACTCCTCTGCTTTCCCATCACTGCACCCCTGTACTAGGGATGGGCAATTGTTTCTGCATCTCCCCACAAACAGGGCACAGGCCACAAACAGGGCACAGGCCTGCCAGCCTAAGGTAAGTAGGCCACCTCCCCAGGGGTGGGTTTGGCAGCAGGGGGTAGGAATACCCAGGCCCACACTGCTCCACCAGGTCCCAGCCCAGGGCCCTAACAGTGTCAGGTGATCCCGCCAGCGGGGAAGTCACCAGAACACACTGACTCATTTCCCAGCAACACAAGCGGACTAATGTCTGGTTCCCCTGGGCTACTTCCTACCACCCATCCTTGGCATGGCTCCGTAGCCCACGGGTCCTCAGGCTCCTCCGGGTAATTGGTGGATGGTAATCCCAGCATCTCCTCTCCTCTCCTCCGGGGGCAGGGCACTGCACAGCTCGGTCCCTGGTCCAGAGTTCAGCAGCAAGGTACAGCAACTGAGCTGAAGGGCTCGGCTTGTCCTGCCCTGCTTCCAGCACAGGGGGCAGGGCTGTCTTGGCTTTGCCCACCAGGAGCATGGGGCAGTTCCTCCCCCTCAGGCTCAGAGGGAGGGCACTCTGCCTCACGACAGGGTGCCTGCTCTGTCAGCACACACATCCCCAGGGCCTCCCACACCTGCTCTGGCCCCCTTCTCCACCCACACACTTTGAAGGAGGAGCTCCAGGAGCCAGCTCTCCCTAAGCACCTTTCCCCTCCCACTGCCACCTCATCCAGTGCCCCCACCACTTGCCGAAACCTTTCCTGACCCTCCTTGACTAGCACACCAGTGCCTCTATCATGTGTCTAAAAGCCTCCCATTGCCTCCTCCCATGATGCCAAGAGCCTTGTCCTCCCCACCCTCCCTAAATGTAATAGGCTGTTGGCAGAAGTCTGCCTGAGGCCCTTCCTTTGCACCTCTGGGCTGGGCTATGCTTGAAAGTTAGGTTGACCCAGCTAGGTCATTCAGGGGTGTGAAAAAATTGCAGATTTACCACAGCAACAGGAGACCCCGCCCTTCCGTCACGGTAATAAGAGTCTACTCTACAGTGCTGCAGCAGCACAGCGAGAGCTATGCTGCTGTAGTGTTTCTAGCGTAGACATAGTCTTACTTGGCAAAAGTCTCCACAGACCCCATCCGGCCTGGAGCCTCCCTTCAGCTTATAAACAAAGGCCTGTCATTCTCAGCCCTGGTGTGGGCTCCTGCTGAGCGCGGTGAGGAACGAAAATGGAGCACGAGCCTGGACTATAGACAGCTTGTTATTTACATAGGGCCTGATTGTCAGATTGACTTCATCGGGAGCTGAGGGTGCACTTCAGAAAACTAGGCCCCTCTTGGTTAACCTGCACTGTTCTGCCCTCTTCCCCGCCACTCACAAACCCTGTAGAGTTAATAAAATCATCCTCCCAGCTCCAATCCCTGGGCCAACTTGCTGTCACTACCTCACATGTGTTCAGCAGTCTGACCAGGACTTTGAGCCAGTTTTCTCCCCTGGGATACTTTGAGCCAGTTTTCAATTCTCCCTGGGTTTTGTGCTGTGTCTCAGCTCGGCTGAACCTGAACGACGTGTCAAAGCAGCAGCACCTGAATGTGCTCAATAATGCTGCCACGGCTCTGATCTTCATCACCGTCATTCTCAACATCTTCATCACTGGCTTTGGTGTGCAGAAGACTGGTCTCTACCCTACCAGGAGACGTTACTGAGGCCTGGAGAGCAAGGGAATCAGGTAATGAAGGGATGAGGGTCCACTACCACCCACCTTTGGAAGGGTCAACTGCTTCTGCCGTCAAAGGGTCTTAGAAATCATCAGCGCTGTTGTGGAAAGAAAGGTGGCGGTCAGCCCTACACATACACACATGGCCCCTTTGTGCATAATTTTGTCCCATGGGACGCGTGGGCTGTGTGACAGGATCCCTCAGGAAAAGGAATGTCCTTGCTCCATCTCTAAAGCTAGAATGTCGTGAGACCACATTTATGGGATTCATCAGATAGCTGATAGCAGCAGTCGGTTTCCAGCAGATAGCAAATCCCAACCTGGATTGTGATAGGTACTATGGGAGAGGAGTCAGACAGTGGAAAGGAGGGTGTAGCGTGTATGTGGGAAAGGACCTGGCTGCCAAGAGCTATTCAGGCAGTGGGAGAGATCAGAAGAGGGACCAGTGCTGGCAAGAGTGGTGGAAGGAAAGAGAGGCAGTAGGGAGGGAGATCCTCAAAATGGCCACTGCTATGTGGTGGTGGCCATTTTAAGAAATTGATTTCTAACTTTTATTCCTGGATGAGAGTCATGTGACTAGGTGTCCAGACAAATGACTGGGTTTGCAAATCAAATCCGAACCAGGGATCACAGTTTTAAATTAGAGTGGGATCTCAAGCCTGAGAGGCAGCTAATGGCTTGTAGCTCTTGCCCGAATGGTTCCCACCAATAGGGTGACCATATTTGCCTGTATTGAATATGGGACACCTGGTAAAATTACTTGTATTCAAGGGACTTCAGTGGCAATCAGTCATACAAATGTTCAAATTAACATCAAGTTGACTGAGCCCCTGTTAAGAAGCAATACTGTGTAGCTGAATAATTTTTATTTACCTTCTTATCTGTAAGGCTTTATGGTTCACATGGAGAGGGGTGACACACACACCCAACCCTATCCCTACCACACACACACATGCACGGGGAGAGGTGACCCACAAACTCCCGTACACCTCTCTCATACAGGGTGAGGTGACCGACTGACTCTCCTCTCCCTGTCCAGCGCTCTCCACCCTCCATGCCTGGCTGGGATGGACCCACGTCTCCTGGTACCTGGCACCGTGTCTTCCCAAGGCAACACGTGGGTGCGGGGCATGGCGGGTCACTTGCCCCTCCTTCCCAGATTTCTGATAGGGTTCAAATCAGAATGTGGCCAGCAGCAGCCTTTCAGCACTGTGCAGGAGGGAAGGGACACGAGCTGCTTCCAGCTGCAGGGGAGAAAGAGGAGGAGGAGGAGGAGGGGAAGGCAAGACCTGGTCTGTGTCTTTGCAGAGCTCTTCTCTTCTTCCCCTGCCCCCCTCCCATGTGGCTGGAAGCAGCTTGTCCCTTCCTGCCCACATAGTGTTGAAAGGCAGCTAACACCTCCAGGCTGGCCACCCCTATAACCCAGCCACCTCCTGTCCCCCAGCTACAGTGTGGGCAGGAAGGGATTAAGCCCTAAGGATGCACTGTGCACCAGGGCCCGGGGAACCTGACTGCTTCAGTGAACCTGGCCAGAGAGGTGGCTCAGCAGAGGAGGGTGCCTAAGGGATGGTGCAGTGCCACGCTCCCTGGGAGCAGGACCCAGGGCGGGATGGGGAGACGCGGGTGAAGAGGGTTCTAAGCCCCTGCCCTGGGGGCTGCTGCGGAGCCTGCAGATTTGAGGCGTGAACAGGCTGGAAATCACTTCCCCCCTCCCACTCCAGAGCTTAGTTGAGGGGCAGAGAGGCTTCCCCATGCCAGCGCTGTGCGGAGCTTTGCAACATGCAGGGCTCGGCTCCCCCTGGCCACTGCCCCGGGCCAAAAGGTCTTGGGCTTTCCCCGGGCACCGGCCCAGCCAGAGGCAGTGGGGGAAGGAAGGAGCCTGACAGGCAGGCTGTTGGTGTGCTGAGTGCTCTGACCAGGGGCTGGTTCTCTGCACAGTGCTGGGAGTGGGACATGTCCCACCAGGGGGGTTATGGAGGAGCAGTGGGGCTGGGAGGGGAGCCAAGGGGCAAAGCAGGGAGAGGACAGCAAGAGGGGGAGCATGTAAAGGGCGGATGGATGAGCAGCAGTGGCAACATGTAAGCTGTCACTGCGGCCCTCTGGCACCTGCCCACACTCACCAGCCACCATGCCCCTCTGGCACTTGCCCACACTCACCAACCCTCGCAGCTCGCAGCACGCAGCCAGTGCCGGCCGGAAACGGGATGGGGGGTGGGGTCCTGCTGGCCGAGAACGGGGGCTGCGCTGATGGACCAGCAGGGGGAGTGGTCAGACCTGCACACTGCATCTTCACCCCGCCACAAGCCTCGCACACCCACCCCGATCGTCAGCCACTGGACCCCCATACTCACCACTGGTGGGCGAGCGGCTGGCGAGCAGGGATCCAGCCACCAGCAGGACCTGCCAGTACTGATTGTGGGTTGCGGGGGGGAGGGTGGGGGGGGGAGTGGGAGAGACAGAAAATACAGGAGTATTTGTCTGTTTTTAATAAAAAATCTGGACACCTGCAGGAGGGCTTAAATATGGGACTGTCCCTTTAAAAACAGGACATCTGGTCACCCTACTCACCAAGGATGCTGGGGCAATGGCCAGCAGGAGAGTCCCATGGAAATTTGGATTGGAGAGGGAGGTGAGATCCTGGATTCAGTGCAAAGGCACATGGCTTCCATGAAGATGGCACTGGCTTTGGATCTTGCGAGATACGTGGGGTTTAGGGGCTGAACGTCATATTTGTTGCGGTGACAATTACCTTTGAGTGTGATAGAGAGCAACCCCTACAGATTAATACACAGGGAACCATGCAACATTTTTAACTCCCCTCTCTGGGTTTTCCTCCCATAGGAATCAGTCAGGACTGGTTCATAGAATGCATTGAGAGTCTTCAGCTTGAAAAGCACAAAATAGCATTGTAAGGCCTCTGAATGCTGCCATAAGCCCTGATCCTGCAAATGCTTATGTGCATGTTAACTACAAGAACAGAAGTCATCCCACTGGACTAGAATGATTCAGTGCAAGAAGTGATGGGGATAGGGTGGTTCCCTTTGTTGGATGGACATAAGGGAAAACTACATAAAAACTAAGAGAACAGTGCTTTATTTTAAAGGATGTTTTAGGGAAACCACCATTTCCCTTAGCATAAGATGTATTTTCTCTCAAGTGTACATTTCGAATGTCTTCAGGTTTACAATGCAATTATCATAACCTTCAATGTTTAAAAGGGTCAAGAGACATCCCTTAAAATAAGGGGCAGGTGGTTGCCCTAACGGGGGCTCCAGTACGAATTAAGGAAACTACTTACAGCAAATAGAATGAAAAAATGTTACAATGCTGGCATGCTTTCTTCAAGGAATGGCCCTGTAGATGGTGTGTGTGTGTACGTGTGGAGGGAATGGATTGCGAGCAGTAACACAGGTAGAGGGAAAGCTGCGCTGGGATCCTGCTTATGAATCTTCTATGAAATACTTGCTGACGTGAGGAACCTAGTGGATTCTTATCTTACATCTTTTGTTTTTCTTGCAGGTTGTGTGTGTGGCACGAGCTTTAGGTCCCTTCCTTCAATTTTTTTACTGACGACAGCAGACACCTACCAGCTGAGTGGAGACAGAGAATTCCTGAATTAATCTTTAACAATTGTGTGCCAAGTATTTTAGGCAGGTTGTTTGGGTAGCTTTGCAGGAGTGAAATAGCCATTGATTTTTCAAAGCTGGTGCAAGTTGTGCAGTGATTTCTAGAGAGCTTCACAAAAAAGTTGCAAAAAAAGCATTTTCCAAACATGCTCCTGTGCATAGGTAACAGCACCTTCTCTCTGATTTTAATTGTCTGCTTCTCATATTCAATATTAACTAATTTTCTACAGGGGCCTGAGTTCTACGCTCAGTTATATTTATTTGGTAAGCAAAAGTAACCATACCGTGTCCAGATATTTTCTAACTGGCAATATTTAAAGTAACACTATCAAACAGCTTATGTTGCAAATATAGGTTGGTTGATTGTTTTTGTGGGAGGGAAGGAGTGGGGTGAGTGTTACAATGACTAATAGGAAAACAAATGTTTTCAAGGTTGTTTAAAAAAATCAAATGAGATGCTTTTTTGAAAACCAATAAACATTCCTCTGCAGTGCAGGAAACCTAAACCCCACAGAAAATAGATACTATGCTTAGATACCACCACAAGGACCTTGTTAGAAATCCTCTATGGATAACATAGGGGTACTGCAGGAGAAATAGGAACTGAATCTAACTAAACACAGAAAGTGAAACAGACCAGTCTAGCTTCACTTGTCCATATTAACTTAGGTGCAAAAAGTAAACAAACAGCATACACACGTTCAAGAGTAAACTGGGTTTAAAACCTTTTTCAGTGTTACACTGTAATTTAAGGTGTTATCAGTAACAGGTATGTTATTAAATACATGATTTTTATCGTACTAGTCCTGATGAGAATTCTACTGTATTGGAAAGTGGTTTTACTTTTTTTTAAAAATTACTGCTTTGAGGTTGTGTATCTGCAAATCACTCTGAATTAGCAGGTTCTTTCTGGCAGCCTGATTTTTGGATTATTGGTGTCACACTCAAAAATTGGATATTTTTGACTTGTCAGTTATTTGCATACTTGAGTACTATGTTTTCCTGTTTATTAAATGATTTTTCACTCAAAGGCAGAGCCAGATTTCAATACGGGTGAAATACTGTGTATCCAATAAACTGATAGAAAATTCCTAAGGTTGACATGGTTGCAATGGCAATTGCATGACGATTTTCACATATTCTCCTCAGAAGAGCTTCTGAGAGATACTGGATACCACTAATATGTCTGTTGCTGCCATGACTTTGGCTGGTGTCACTGTTTACCTCCCACAAGCTGAGCCAACCTTCTGTGTGTTTGACTTTTCAGATCCCCTTCCAGAAATCTACTCTGTCGAATTTCAATTTAAATCAAAGGTACTGGCTTCATCCTGGAGACAGGGCCAAATGACATTTCTATAGCATATTCCACCCATGAATCTCAATGAGACTTTAGCTGACCGTAGAAATGCAGGGGCATCATTACATTCCCAATGCTCCAGTAATTTGCCTTATAGGATATTGCCTACTGATCCTTCTGAGTGCTCTTCTATAGGTGAAAGCCCTATGGTGGGTATTTCTTAGTAGTAGCCATGATCGACTGTTTCGATTTTCCTGCTTCAGATTATACACACAATAATATTAGTGATTACTTTGTTGTCATCCACCTTTGTTTATTTTGCCCAGGGGTAACTAAAGCTGCCTCGTCTACATCCTGAAGGCACCATCTCTAAAAGTGAGAGGGTTGTTTGCTCTCTGTGCTTATTTCACTCCTTGACCTCTCTACAGAGCCAGCCAAGAAGCTGCTAGCAGCAGTGAGGATTTATGAGGATTTACCTAGGGAGGTGGTAGAATCTCCTTCCTTAGAGGTTTTTAAGGTCAGGCTTGACAAAGCCCTGGCTGGGATGATTTAACTGGGAATTGGTCCTGCTTTGAGCAGGGGGTTGGACTAGATGACCTTCTGGGGTCCCTTCCAACCCTGATATTCTATGATTCTATGAGGTGGATATTTCCCCACTAGCAGCTAGAGTGAGGCTATTTCACACAGTCCACAAAGGAACTATCAAGTCATGGCTTTCAACTACTACAGACCTGACCGGGTTTAGGCAAAGGGGACAAGCTTCATTTCCTTTTCTCAGGTGCCAATCCACCCATTCCCTCATGGCCGCAGCCTGCTCAGCAGAGGAGGAAGAGGTGAGGGACTCTCCATCACCAAAAGTTTACTTGGATGTCCTCCTCTCTCTCACAGAGATGCCAAGCCATGTAGTGCTGCATGTGAGGCATATTTGTGTGGGGCCTGCTTCCCATTACCCAACATGACAGAGCAGGAGACCTGCACACAGTGAGTAGGGTGGTCTGCACTTTGTCGCCTCCTGATCATGGAGCCAGAAGCATTGGCACGCCTGGCTGCCTTCTCACCTCTATGTATCAGACCTCAGCTCTGTTATGACCTGCTTGCACTCCCATGGGCAGCAGGGAGGTTGGTTTTTTTTTTAAAAAAAAAACCCACAACCTTTTAAATAAACAATATCTATGGAAGAACTGATCTAGTGTTTGTCCATTGTCTGGCTCAGAGACTGGGCTAAGCTCTGTGTTCCCTCCTGCTCCTTACTTCATGAGATGGCCCCTGCTGGCTGAGGCAGAGATTGGCCTATCATTATGACTGTCACATTCCCTATAGTGCTCCTTGCTGCTTGGGTAGAAATCTAGCCTGTATCAATGTTCTGTTCCACTTCCTGTGACCCCTGAATCCCTCCCCCCTTTGTGTTGGTCTCTGCAGCACCCCTGCTGGGATACAGAGTGCTCTATATCCCATGTATTAACTTTGTCTTTTGCTGCATGAGACAAAGAAAGGAACATTTGACCTTTAATCACTGAAGAGTATTGTTGGCAGATGTCAGAGGAACACACAGACAGAAGTGAGCTTTTGTAGGAAGAAACTGTCTTTATAAACCCCTTGGGGTGCCAGTCTGCCCCTCCTCCTAACAGAGGGGAGGCCTGGGAATAATCTTAAAGGCACAAAGCCACTTTAAGGTGTGGAATTCAGAGGTACAGTACAGAATTAAAACACCAGGCATTGGTGTCTGGATAACATTTCAGACATTTACAAGCAATGAGAGAAGGCAAGATATTCATATGAGAGAAACATTAAAGACAATGACAAAACAATCACATCATGTTCACACAACAGATTCTTTCATGATAAAACCCATTCCCTCCCAACCCCTTTGTTGGATTGCAAAACAATCTCCATCGTCGAGTACACGAGGCAATGGAAAGGGTCAGATGCCTTCAAATAATGCCAATGGAAATGAGATTGAGTTTATGGAGAAGCCCATGTCCCCACTTTGGTAAAGCCAGGCTCCCCGGAATCCTTTTGTGATCTTTGGGCAGCTGCCATTCCTGAGATATGCCTCCTTTCTGATAGAGGAGAACCCCGTGACCCACCCCAATCCCATCAGTGTGTAGTCAGAATGACATAAGCCAGAATCTATAAGCCTCAGCTTCCACTCTGTTCTTGATTTTGATTGGGGCAGGTGATGGAGAAGAAGCGTCCTTGGGGTTAAACCCTCGACTTTTTCGTACGCATTTCACGCTGGTCTGACAGCCCTGGAGCAGGTACTCCTCTCTTTCCCCACAACCAGTGGCAGTTTCAACCTGGACTTCTACTGTCTACTTCAAGGACTGACACACAGGTTAAGTCTCCATGGAGAATTCCCTCTGAGGATTTTCTTCTGAGGCTGCCAACTAGTGCCAACTGTGATTGTGGCTCTTGTGGTGTGCATAATTGTCCTCTGGGAATAGGACTGAGACCCTACCACCTATTTCACATAGACAGCCAAAGAGCCCTTAAGGAAATAAGCAGTTTTGCTCATTACCAATCTGGTTGAAAGGCACAAAGGAAGGAGCATCCTGAGTGAGCACCAGAAGACCCCGGGTGAAACCCTAATCCCACTGAAGTCAGTGAGAGTTTTGCCATTGATATGAATGGAGCAAGGATTGTATCTCTTTTCATATGCCCAGCTCTATCTCTGTAAGCCCTAGGGGCAATCTCTGACCCTTTGTGCTTCACTTTCCCCACTGGTAAAATGATACTCTTCTTCAAAGTGCTAAGTACTATTTCTAATTCATTGGATCCCACTGCTTATCTTCTAGGCCAGCCAGTCCCCATTCCACATGAATTTCTTTACAGAGCCAGTTCAGACAGGCTACGAGACTTGCAATCCCAAGGAATCCAGAGTTTGGAGAGAGGGTTTGCAAGTACAGAGATTGGTTGTGCCCTGCAAGTATGTGCACCTGAATAAAGCAGCATGATAGGACATGCACTGAAGATGCAGATCAACTATTCCAGTCAGAAACAATCAACAGCCAAATTATTAAATTTCTAAAAACAGAGAGTTTTCATCTGTCACCTCCTTTCCCCTCCAAAAATCATTTTCATGTTATTTCTCAGTCTCTAAATATGAAACTTCCCTAGTTAAAAAGACTGCTGTGATTTGCAGTGGGTTTGATACTGAATCTTCTTAGATCCCAGATGGCTACAGTCCTACAAATATTTAATGGATTAAAAGACTCCGTAGCCCCTTGTACATTTTTCACCATTGCTCCACTCTGTATAGCATGCCCTCCCCAACCATGGAGGTTGATGGTTGGTGGAGCACTGATTTAGCCCGTACCAACCAAGATGTGGATCTCTGCACTCCTTGAATTATGAGAAAGGACCATACCCCAGGCATTAGGGGTGAAAACTTAACCCGCTAAAGTCAACAGGAGTTTTACCATTGACTTTGGTGGGGGCAAGATTCCACCCTAGGTTTGGGCAGAGTTTGAACAAGGTCCCCTCCACATTCCTTTCATCAAAGCAAGCTCCTTTCATCAGTGCAGTCACCAAACTTTCATGGTCCTGTCAGCAGTACAAGCCTGAGGTCCAAAGTTCATAGATTCATAGATAGATATGAAGGTCAGAAGGGACCATCATGATCATCTAGTCTGACCTCCTGCACAATGCAGGCCACAGAATCTCACCCACCCACTCCTTCAATAAACCTCTCACCTATGTCTGAGCTATTGAAGTCCTCAAATCATGGTTTAAAGACTTCAAGGTGCAGAGAATCCTCCAGCAAGTGACCTGTGCCCCATGCTACAGAGGAAGGCGAAAAACCCCCAGGGCCTCTTCCAATCTACCCTGGAGGAAAATTCCTTCCCGACCCCAAATATGGCGATCAGCTGAACCCTGAGCATATGGGCAAGATTCACCAGCCAGATACCCAGGAAAGAATTCTCTGTAGTAACTCAGATCCCACCTTCATCTCACCAGTGCCAGTGCAAGGCTCATCTGGTCTTTCCATAAGTGCAGCATGGTTAACTGCTCCTGTTCTTCCACTATGCAACAAATAGTTCTTCACACATGTAGAATCTACCATGGAAAACAACTGTGAAATCATAACTTATTAAATTAACCCCCAGATGCTGTGTTATAGACCAGGTCTGAGGAGCAGAAAAGTTATCCTTCTCACTGACAAAGATACAATATTTCAGCCAATCAAATATTCCATTTCCCTCTATTATGAGTTCCCAGCTACTGCTGGGACACACACTTGTCTGACTGGGCTACAGCTGTCAATATGGCTTCCCAGTTCCTACTGAGATGGCCTCACCTGTCCAAATACCCAGCATGAGCCTCAGGCAGGGAACAACTAACCAAGATGGAGGTCTTAACACTAGCCCCAGCCAGCTGCAGGCAAATGAGGTCTGTCGTGAAGGAAAAGGGTTTGCGTCTACAGATTCGACCCACGGTTTGTTGAACAGGAGTGTAGCTTTTCCCAGTGATTTCGATGAAAGGGTGGCAAATAGGGCTAAGCACTGGCAGCCTAACTTCCCTAACAGCTCCTCAGTCTTTTCTGGGCTGGGCTGGTACATGGGAATGAGGACACAACACAGTTCAGAGAAGTTCCTTTGGTCCTCTGTCCAAAGACATGGGTGTCAGAGTTTTTCAAGTATCAAAAGAAACAGCAGCTTTATTGTAAATAATCCATTCAGGTTGTAACTGGGATTTGTTCCTTTTCTTAAATTTGCACCATGCAAGACACTCCAGACTGCTCGCCACCACTTTTATTATACCATCAGTCAGGGGCTCCAGGTGCATCAGTGTCAGGGGTAACCAGTCCTTCGCTTGTCTAAGGCTCCCCCAAATACAGAGCGAGTCACTGATCCCATGTCTAGGACCCACTGGCTCACAAGTGCCAAAGATAAGTTCCCACTCCTATATATTGATCATCCCTTTTCACAAGCACCTGTAAGTCTGATCTCCTATGATGACTCTGGAGAGAGGAGGAGTGTGTACTGTTGGCAGCTTGCCTAGGCGAGGTGCATGCGCTGCTTTAAGGGTAGCTGGCTCTGCCGGGCAGCTTTGTGGTCGAACATTATGGTGTCCTCAGCTGTTGTCGGTTCCACATGCCCCGCTTGGAGTGAAATCGGTGAAAGAAGTTCCTCAGGGACAGTCGTTCCACTTCCAGGCCAGCCTGCATGATCCTGTGGGGGAAGGAAGAGGAGGAAATTCAAGAGAAGATTAGTTCAGTGAGACACTCCAAGGAAGGGTTGGCAACAAGGGTTGCTAGGGTGATGTGAAAGTCTCCTCTGTACAGTGTCATACACCAAACCATTGTACTAATATAATGGCCCAAAAGACCGCTAAGGCCTACAACCCAGGGCGGCTGAGGTCTAGGACTTGTACAGCATGCAAAAGAGTTGTCTGGCATGAAGAGGTGAGGGAAAGGGATACCTCATATCACAAACTTTTCAAAAAATGTAACTGCACCCCATGCCCTGTTGGGCATTTATTATGTGTGTTATTATAGAGCCTACAGGCCCCAGCTGAGATCAGAGCCCTATTGTACTAAGCACTGTTCAAAGATCAGAAGGGGTTGAAAATATGCACTGGAAGCAACTGTATGTGTCTGATCTACCAATGCCTGCCAAGGGTGTGGCAGGAAGGTACCAGGATTCTGGAGATAGCTCTCTCCTTTCCTAGGTCAGTGGCTATGATAAGGCATTCTGGTTATAATAGCCCCCTTAGCTCTGACAACCAATGTGTTGCTCAAGAAGACGTGCTCAGGGGGTCGCCCACTAACGGGGAATGCACACTGTGACCTTTGTCACCTTCGTTTCTTACCGCTCTACGTCAGCAGGAACCCCAGCTCGCTTCTCACTCCGCCCCTGTCACCTGAGGATCAAGGGAGACTGCTCTACTGAGCCGCAGCCTGGGCAGAGGTGGTGGGACATCTCCACTCACCTGTCCAAGAGCTCCCAGTCCTCTCCTCCCCAGCGATCCCGGAACTCTTTGGTGTTCATCCCTCCAATCTGATCCAGGTCAGACTTGTGTATGCCTAGGAGACCAAACCCATTCACCTCCCAATAGCCTGCGGACAAAACCAAAAGTCATCAACCATGTTTGCATCCTAGTGAAACCACTAGTGAATGAAGCAGGAGATTCTTAGCCCTGGTGATTCCTGCCTCCTCAGAGACAAACAATCACACTTCCCTGGGACAATAACTGATCCAAAGACATGGGAGGGACATACAAACTAATCCCAGCACCTCTAGTCGCAACAAATCTAACACCAAGGTACAAGGTGTTAATGTTTAGGGCACCCCAGCAACCAGTTCTGAAAGTGGCTAGAGAGCACATGTTCCTTTTAGCTCTGACAGATGCCCTCACCTCTCATGTAAAAGCAACATACTTTCTAATTCACCTGTATTATCCCAACATGGAGAGTCTGTCCTGGGTGTTAATACTGAAACTGGAATTTTGCTCTGATTTTGAGAGAATCACAGGAAGTCCCACACTCCTTTCTTGGATGGTCACCTGTACCTAACAGCAGTGCTGCTCCCTGACCCAAGGCCTGCTGTCTCTCAGCTCTTCTCAGCAGGGATGATCTATGCCCACTGAAAAGAGATGAATGAGCTCAGACCAAAGCAAGACACTCTAAGGAAGTGGCTCTGGTGGCCCTTGCATCAGTCCTTTTGGGTTAGTCGTGGACCCAGTGGAGATGAGCCTGGGAACAGTTATGTCCACAGCAGAAAGAAATGAAGAGAGCAGACGAAGGAGCTGGAGTGAGGGGAGAGAAACAGAGAGAGGAGGAATTTTCTTGAAGAAGCCAAGTGTATAAAAAGACTGTAAATGGTGTCCAGCATGATCTTCGCGCATCCTGCATCAATACACCACTCACATGCATTATACAGCTCTGCTTGCTTAACACTCTGATACAATGCACGCTAACAATCTTCTTGGGACCTGGCATTGAGATTTTAGCTCAGTTAAACCCAATCCTATATCTAGTCACTCTCTTAGTGGCCCTGATAATACCCACAATGTCAAGATTTTGGAGGACCCCGATAATAGTGAAGGAACATATCCTGAGGGTTTTTCAGACTACAAGCACCTTCCTCCCAGGTCTGAGCCATAGAGCCCTGGCCTCTTACCCTCAGGCCATTGTGGAGATGCGCCGCACTGCAACCTCATAACTATGGGTGCAAAGGCCATCTTGCCCTCTATGCAGTGCTTCCGAATCAAGTCGATGATCCCAGCCGGGAAGTGGATGTGGAGATCACACAGGAAGATGATACTGTGTGGATCCTGGAACCAATCACACAGCTATCAGTCATAGGGAGATTTCATCCATTGCCATTGACCTGGCACCACAGCTTATCCAGGGAGGGCGTGCGGGCACCATCCTCGCTGGCACTGCTATCAGCCACAGCATCCTGCACTCACTTTCGACTACCTGGGCTATGCAGTTGTTACCTATTGTTAACACTGTTGAACTGAGGCAATTTTCCAACCCAGTCCTGCTGAATGATCCTAGTTATACCCAAAGACTACAATACCCACTTCTCTCTCACAGCCCAGGTAGGCAAAAGCCAACCACCAGCCAGCAGTTGTTGCCCCATAGCTGTCCAAGATCCATGGGGTTTCATACTCTTTCACAGTAGGGTTCCTTCACACTGCTCTGACATATAGTTTACATCCACTTTAAGGCCCCTCTATACTGGCAGAGCAATGTAAATGGGCCCTTGTGTAAATAAGAATCAAGCCCCTAGTCTCTGCCCAACCATCACCACCTTGGGCCCAAAGATCCTGCCTAACTTGGGGCCATGGCTCCTGTGCCACAAACAGAACACCCTCAGCTCACTCAGGGCCCAAAAGCCTCCTCTCAGACCTTAAGGCTGTGCTGTGGCAGCTGGACGATCAAACATGCTTCGATGTGATCTGTTCCCGCACCTCACTCAGAGCCTTGCTGGGGAGTCTGCATGGGGGACGGTGCTTTCTTATTTGGAAAATACAGACTGGATTAAAACAGGCCTGTCTAGGGTGACCAAGTGATAGGGGGTTGGGAATGAATTAAAACAGCCTTTCACCTCTAGGTCACAAATCCAAATCCAGCTTCAGGTTGGTAAAGTGGTTGCCGTGCAATGGCTGTTCAGTGACTTGTGTGAAATATGTTGTTGCCACAGTCTAGTTCCTTGCAGGCAGTGTTCACATCACAAAAGCCACTGGCATTAATTTCTCTCCTTGATTGGTAGTCCCAACAGGGAGGCTAAGAAACTGAATGGGCCACAGAAACTGATCTCCTCAACGTGGCCCCTCCAGGTCATGATTGAGGCACATTGTCAAGGCAGCATGAACAGGACACTTGCACTGACCCTGGCCACGCTGAACGACAAAGGTTTCAGTATGACAGGTAGTGCTTGAGCTGTACAGGGACTACGGATCTTTCTGCAGCTTGGGCTCCACAGCTGCCAGGTGCTCACCTTCACTAGGTCTATCCCAGCCTGCAGCCCTGCAGAGCGCTCAAAATTCCCCGTCAGCTTCAAGTACTGGTAACTGTTGGCAAGACAGACAGGAATTGGGTTAAGTTCCTTAGCCACACAACAACTCCTTCTAGCGAGGCTCTTTCGCTCTCTCACAGCGGTTCCTGGAATTCTCTCAAGGAAAACAGGGGGATAGTGGGAGAGGAGGAGAAAGGACCTTGGTTCACTGCTCACTTACAACTCTTGGGAATGTTTAGTTTTACGTGTGGATGTTATTGTATTACACATTCACCCTTACTTTCAATCCCTGTGCAGCACAGTAAACACCTTCCAGGGCCCAACAGGTGCCTGATATAATCGGGGCCTGGACAACCGAGATGTGTGCTTAACTGAGACCTGCATTCCAGAACAGATATCTCAGAAGTGCTTTGAGACCCACAGATAAGTGTTTCATCAGCACAAAGCACTATTAGTTGTATGATTTGGCACATATCTGAGAGCTCATTCTATGGAACTGCTCCTAGCTGGTTCCAAAGCAACCAAATGGCAGCTCCATGACACGGTTACGAAGAAGGGGAAAACACATTTGTAACTTTAATCGAACGCTTTGTTAGTTCACATCCCAGTCTTGTGTAATGAGGCTGTATGGTGCCTTGTTTCTTTTTATTTACAGGAGAGGGTCTCTTGTGAGGGCAGTCCTCCGTAACCTGTTCAGCATCATTTGGCGTTCCAGAGGCCTGGACTAGACCGACTAATGGGATGTGTTCTAGAACAGGGGTTCTCAAACTTTTTTTGTTGGGCCCATCTTTGAAAATATTTCAGGCTGTGATGACTTCCCCCACCCCCACGCCCTCCAGGGTTACCATATTTCAAGTTCCCAAATAGAGGACACTGCCAGGGGAAGTTGGAGGGGGAACAGGGGTACAGCCCTCTGGCTGCCCAGCTCTGAAGGCAGAGCTGTCACCAGCAGGAGTGCAGAATGGTGGCATGGTATGGCATTGCCATCCTTACTTCTGTGCTGCTGCTGGCAGCGACACTGCCTTCAGAACTGGGTGCCAGGTCAGCAGCCACTGTTCTCGCAACCCCCCTACAATAGCTTTTTATCCCCTTTTGCATCAGAACCCGCAGTTTGAGAAATGCTGCTCTAGAACACAGAGGGAAGGTGTGATGCTCTGTACCTCATGGGAACACCCTACAACCCCATGTTCATCCTTATAAAATGATTATGTGGTATCCAATGCAAAGTTTGTCATGTCGGGTGTCTCCGGAAGGCTCATGTTGCTCTGAGCATTGTTGTTATAGCGATGTTATAGTAATAGTTTTTACAGTAATGTTATAGGTTGTAATTTCATGTATATAGTTATGAGGCTGAAAATGTGTCCTCATGGCTTAAAACAGCCCCAGGCAAAACTTTCCAAGAGCAGAGGGGCAGTTCACACCTCATCAGGCCATGTATGGGACAAACCCAGCCCAGCCTCACAGGAACAAAGGACACTGGCCTAGGCAGCAACAAAGGATCTGTTGCAAAAAGAAAAGGAGTACTTGTGGCACCTTAGAGACTAACAAAGCCAAGAGGGAAGAAAGGACATGATAAAAGGGAGAAACATTTGTCATGCTCTTCCTCTCTCTTCCACCTCTATTTACAGACATCACCACCAAGCGACTGAAGCGCTGATCAAAGGGGAGAGCCTGGCTAAAGGGCAACTAGCCAGCCTGTGGTGAGAAGCATCTAAGTTTGTAAGGGCACTGAAAGTGTTAAGATCAGCCTAGAATGCGTTTAGCTTTTATTTCATTTGACCAAATCTGACTTGTTACACTTGGACTTATAATCACTTACAATCTATCTTTGTAGTTAATAAATTTGTTTATTTATTCTACCTGAAGCAGTGCCTTTGGTTTGAAGTGTGTCAGAGACTCGCCTTGGGATAACAAGCCTGCCTGCATATCAATTTCTTTGTTAAACTGACAAACTCATATAAGCTTGCAGCTTCCAGCGAGCATAACTGGATACTGCAAGATGGAGGTTCCTAGTGTTGTGTCTGGGACCGGAGATATTGGCTAGTGTCATTCAGTTGCACAATCCAAGGAGCAGCTTACATGCTAGAGGCTGTGCGTGAGTGGGGGTTCTCACAGCGGAGCAGGGTAAGGCTGGCTCCCAGAGTCAAGGATTGGAGTGACCTAGCAGATCACCGGTCCAGATAACACCAGGGGAACTTCACAGAAGGTCTTGATGTTGCAGGTGTTGCAGATGACCACTTTAGATAATTGCTAGATAATTGGCTGAACTTGCAGCTTTCTAAATTCTCCCTTCTCTCAGTCCCATTCGTCACTGATTTGTCACCTTCTTGGTCTTTCCCCATTCTCCATTGCTTGGAGACTTGCCTTTGACCTTTTTTACTACAAACCTGAACAGGAGCTACAAAAAGGGAGCTGCATCTGGATGGATGGACTGTGCAATAGGCATATGCGTGGAGGCAGATTGTGTCACTGTACGTGGCATACAGGTGCAAGAATGTGTGTGTGTGTGGCTTGTGTCTGCAGGGGTGCATGTGTTTGGCTTTTTATATGCAGATGGATGTGGATGACCTGTATGCAGAGATTAATGTGTGTGCTGTGTTTGTAGGGGTGTGCCTGTGTGTAATTCATGTGAATAGGTGGTATTCTCACCTGCGTAAACTGGACCTTTTCAGAGCCTTCTCTACATCCATGTCATCACTGCTGTAGTCTGCGATGATGACATTGAAGTATGGGTCCTTGGTGACTCTAGACAGTTCCTCCATGTCAGAAATGAACTGCAGCACCCAGCGTGCCTGGTTTTTCACTAATCATGGTGGGGACAGGGTTAGGGAAGGAACAGAATCAAAGCAAAATTGATTTCATGCCTTGAAATGATTGCAGACAGCCAATATTTTCAGTCTCCTGTCAGATCCAGTTGAGACAGACAGGGGTATCAGGGAGCAATCTAGAGACAGGCCCAAACTGAAAACCCGGATCTGAATGCCCTGGCTTTGGGGCCATTTGGATCCAGATCTTGGCACTGCAGGGTGAACCCATTCCGAGTGTATTTTGGGAGCCAGATTTCAGAGAGTTCAAACCACGCGGGGGGTTGGGCCAGTTATATTTCTGATGCAGTTTCATTTGGAGGGAAAAGGAAGTTGACAGTGACGTGAGGAAGGTGGTGGAGACTGGCACAGACACAGTGTTCAGAGCTGTCTCAGAACCGGTCCCAAGCAGCTTCCCACTCAGAGGCTGGCTCAGGACCAGGCCCCACAACCTCCCCACTCACGTTTTATTTTGGAAGAGCCTGGATCTCCTGCTCCATTACAAGGCCCTTACCTGGCACTATGAAGTGGACAACAGCACGATGGTTCCAGGAGAAGCCCAGTGGCCAGCACAGGTCTGGCTCATTTGCAACTCCCATCAGTTGGCGTCGGCGGCCCCACGCCAGGTTCTTCATGTTCATCTCCTCCTGCTTGTCGCTGCTGATACCCTGCCAGCCCCGTGCAAAGACATACTCTGAGAAGCGCACAAGCTGCCCTCCTCTCTCCAGCAGCTCCAGCTCCAGCAGGTAGCGGCTCCCCCGCAGGCGGTCTTGGCGCTTCTCCACATTCACTACGCGCTGCAGGAAGAATCTCCTGCAGGGATGCAACAGGGTTCTAGATGTTCCCCACACCAGCGCCCGGCAGCCACTCCTCCCCAGGTCATCTCAGCCAGTCCCTCTTCCAGGAATGTTACGAACCCTTTCACTCCCAGTCCACAGCTTTACTGCACCACCCCAGAACCCATGTCAGAAAGTTTAGGATTTTGATTATCACCTGGCCTCAGGACTATTCACTTGGGATTAGATCTGGAATCCCAACAAAGATAAAATAGCTGACAAAGGAAGGGGAACAAAGATCATGCCAAAAAATAACTGTTTAAAAGTGAATTTAAGTTATGCTGTGGTGCCAGTGAGAGGTGCTGCATGCACAGCCCTGGAGACTACAGGCTCCTTAGGCACAGCATGGGTGATGGTAGCCTTCCTACACCCTTTCAGTGTATCTGAACCCTCAACTGGCAGGGAGAAGTTATCTCAGTTCCTATGTCCATTCAATGCTTGGCTGTTCTGAGGAGACAGCCAATGGAAGGGCTAATGATGATGCTGGTTTACACATTCTGGGAACGTGCTTACTGGGAGCTGGACTGAAGCCTTCATTCATTTCACACCAGCCACCACCCAGCTGTCAGAGAACTTTCAGCCACTACTGACCTGGGTTAGACAGGTATTAGTGAGCTACATTGAAGGTGTTTTCTCCCATTCTTATTCCACTCAGGTGTTTAGTACCCCTTCCACCTTCACAGTTCATTTCCTAGGGCTGTATTTTCCACCTCTGGAGTTTGCTCTCTAACTTCTACTGGTTCCTTACACTGTCCTGTGGTTCCTATGCAGCGTGGTATGGAGACCCGTAGGAGAGGACCACAGGATGCGAGAGACATTTTGCCTTACCCTTTGCTTCTCTGGTTGAGTTTTTTCAGGAAGACACGTGTGACCTCCAGGGCCTCCCTCTCTTTCAACAGCAGGTTCCCCGATGTGTTGCACTTCAGGTCGATCCAGTCTGTCCGCAGCATGTGGAAGTCCAAGTTGCTCGCGCTGAAGGTCTGCTCCCAGTTCACTACCTGGTCAAATTGTGGCATGTACTCAAATTCCTCCTCCTCCCCCTCTGCTTCCCCTTCCACCTCTTCCTCCTTCTCCTCCACTGCCAGCTCAGCAGGCTCAGGCTGAGACTCCACTTGCCCCCTTTCCACATCCACCTCAATGCCATCAGCTGCCTTCTGCTCGGCAATGTATGACTCCACCTGGTTTAGCCACTGTGCCTGGTAAAGGGTCTGCTTGCTGAGGCTGGCAGCACTCATGGCCCTACTACTTATTTTGCCAGAGACTGGACTTTGTCTCCTTGCTTCCATGTTGCCTGCTGGCTGGTCCTTGGTGCTAGTTGCATTGAGGTCTGTCTGAAGAGGCCCCATCTCCCTTGGAATCCTGTCTGTGGAGACCCTGGAATTGCTGGGTATATGTTCCCAGGGCTCGTGAGGTCTTGTGCTAGAAGGAAGGTCCTGGCCTCCCACTCTCCTCTTGGGCAGTGACTTCCCATGGATTCCCTTAACATGATGAGGAGGGTTTCTGGAACTGTCCTTGACCTTGATTTTTAGATGGGGCCTCCTCATTGACAGGTTTCTTTCTAGGCCAGTTTGATTGATGCTCTTGTTGGCTGAAGTCCTGTGAGCTGGCTTGATGAGGGGCCTTTGTGCTCCTCTCTTCTGTAGCACCTGTCCCACCTTACCATCCATGACCAAGAGGAGCTTCCGATGCCCCGGGAGGGAATAGTCATTGTAAATGTCATCATAGCCTGCTTTCATGGTGGGGTTTGCCTTGACTCCCACCAGCTCTGCTCCCCACTTGCTGGGATTCCTTGGGGGATTGGTGCTCTCTGCATACTCATCCGTGTACTGAAACTCATCAGGATTCCCTTCCTCAGAGCCTGCAACATCGATCCTAGTTACATCTCTCATACCCGCTGCACTGCCCCCGCTGCCCTGACCCACACCCAAAAGGAGAAGGGAGTTAACTCATCCGCTCACCCCCCCCTTTATGCATCCACCCCTGAGGAAGCTGCCTTTGCTTGTTCTCATTCACTGTCGTGGTCTGGATGGTATTCCCTCTCCAATGCCCTGGGGGTGCTCTGGGGAGGGGAAGTGGCGCTAATTCTTGTACTAGTCTCCTTGGCATGTGTGGGACAGTCTCACCAATGGCCATGCGTCTCTGGCATGTGTAGACTTGCCCCTTTCACCCAGCTATGGCCCTCTTTCACATGTGGACAAGGGTGGCCAAGTATGCACTTTTGGCACTTCTCTCAGGCCAAGCTGCAGCTCAGCTGGAATCTTATGTATGAAGTTGTGGGCAGGAAACGCAGTTCCTACTGAAGCCATTAGAGCCCGCTGTGGTGCCTGACATCAGGTGCCCATCCAGCATGGAGCCTGCCCTGAGGAAGAGGCAGAGTGACAGCAGGGATCAAGAGGAACACTGAATGAAGAGCACTGAGATTGTGGAGGGGACTGAATGTTGAAACTGGGTAGGTTATAAGGTGGGGGAGGGGACTGAGGTTTAGGGAGCAGAGAGGGCAGAGAATAGGGCAGGGTCTGAAAAGGGCATTGGGAGGCTGCCCCAGCTTGAGCTCCCAGTGATACCTTTAACCAGCAATAAATCCACATTTTTTTAAAGATGAAGTTTAAGGCTTTATGCAAAATTATTAGTAAATAGGCAAGTCATATAATAAAATAATTTGCATGATTTGTCACATGTGCAGCTTCACAAAAAACTTAGCAGGTCTGGTGGCCCTGCCCTCTCCTCCTGGCCACAGCTCTCTGGCACACAAGGGCCATGCTTTTCCCTGCACATGAAGTCAGCTGCATCTTCCATCCATTCCAGGGAAAGGGAGACAGAAAAAAAAAATTCGATAGACAGGGGAGTCCTCCTGTCTCTCGCATTAGGGTCTCTACCTGGCTGCTCGGTTTTCTTCCCAGACTCCAGATTTCTCCTCTCTGGATGGTCGATTTTCATATACTTATAGAATCCAAACCTTCAGGAGTAAGGAGGCAATATAAGCACAGCTGGAGTGTTTCTCTGCTGGAAGTATCACACCATGATAAGTGCCATCTTACCGTCCCTTAAATCCATTCAAAATACTGCTGCGAAGACCATGTCTCATCACTCAGACTTTCCCAACCCCATTCTTGGCATCCCCTGGTCCCCCCTTTTCCTCTGCATCAAACACAAACTACTTGTCTTCATGCTTATACTAATCTCTAATACAGTTTTGAGTCATCAACCCCTCCTTCATTGTCTGTCATTTCAATGTCCCCTCAAACACCTTCCTTCTTTCTCCCATGCTGCCTCATATGAATGGTAAGAGCTCTCATTCATATGGAGAAGCAGGTGCTGGGTGGTTACCTTATTGCCTCTCAAAGATAAACCCTGCAGGGGAAAGAGAAGCCTTCATAGATTCCATTTGCAAGGTCCAAAGGGAACATTGTGATCATCTAGTCCAGTGCTTCTCAACATATTTACCATTGTGGGCCACATATGCAGCTGACTGTGTTTTATGTGGCTCGCATCAACACAATATATATATTACCTGTATGGCCCTGAGGATGTCACATGGGCCACAGCTGTGTGCTGATTGGGCTGCAAGCGGCCTTGCGGGTTGAGAACCACTGAAGATTGACCTCCTGTATAGCACAGGCCATAGAACTTCCCCAAAAGGATTCCTAGAGCTGATCTTTTAGAAAAACATCCACTCTTGATTTAAAAATCGTGAGTGATGGAGAATCCACCATGACACTTGCTAAATTGTTCCAATGGTTAATTACTCTCACTGTTAAAAATGTAAGCCTTATTTCCTAGCTTCAACTTCCAGCCATTGTGATTGTGTTATACCATTCTCTGCTAGATTGAAGAGCCCATTATTAAATATTTATTCCCTGTGTACATACTTAATATACTGTAATCAAGTCATCCCTTAGCTTAACAAAGAGAAGGTTAAATAGATTGAGCTCTTTGAGTCTATCAGTATGAAAGGCATGTTTTCTAATCCTTTAATCATTCTCATGACTCTTCTCTGAACCTTCTCCACTTTATCAATAACCTTTTTGAAAGGTTGTTGATAAATTGAAAGGAAACCTTTCAATCTGTTTAATGTGTGCCATGTTAATTTTATATCATTCTAGTTTTTTAATCAAAATGTCATGCAATACTAAGTTAAATGCCTTACAGAAAGTCTGTATATCAATACTATTACCTTTATGAATCAAATTTTCAATCTCATCAAAATGTGGGATCGGTTAGTTTGACAGGATGTATTTTCCATAAACCCATGTTGATTTCCATTCATTACATTACCCTCTGGGGGCAGTTTTCTTTTAGGAGTTAAAAACATTTTCATTTTAAAAAAGTACATCAGCTATCTGCAGGATTTAAGCTCCAAGCTGGCACCCTCAATTCCCATTAACTTCAGTGGGGACTCTGGGCATTTAATAAGAGAATTCTACAAATTTGCACATAAAGTTCTATCTCAGTCCAAACCCTAGTACTTCTCTGCTCCCCCTCCAGTGGCTAAATCCTAGTGTCTCCGCTACATGCCAAGGCAGTTGCCTCACCAACCAGTCCTGGACTGTGACTCGCGAGAATTGTTTTACCTCTCCAAGTAATAGTGGCTCTCCTGGTAGAAGCATTTGTTGTCTGTCTCCATGTGGCTCAAGCGGCTGTAATCATTTGGGTAAACAAAGGACAAATGAACCTGGGAAAGAGACAAAAAACCCATGCGCAAAAAAGTATTGTATAGATGGGCATGAGCCTCAGTGTTCAAATCCCGACGTGAGCTGTCAGAGCACACAGATCTGGGGTTGGCCCATTACAGAAACCCAATCTGTCCTAGGGATTTTTGGATCTAGAGTTTTGATTTGGGCCCTGTATAAAAACAGGGGTGAGTTGCACAGTTCAGAAATTCATCCAAACTTTTGCAGCATTTGGCACTGTCTGGCGCTAAGGTTTGGGTTTGAGCCTAGTTCTGTTTATTGTATGGCTTCAGAACTGATTCTAGGGGATATGTTTTTCAAACCCCCCATTTGCATCTTGCTGTGTGTATCCAGCTGAGTAACAGCTCCGGTTGAATAAGGAAATAGGGAAGCAGACGCTGGATTGTTCTATAGACAATGGAAGCAACACCCAAACAATCAGCAGGTATCGGCTCTTGGGCTGCTCCACACATCATGAAAAGAACACCCTCCCCACAAGCAGGCATTAGTCCCAGAATATACACTTTTTCCCACGGCAGGGGTGAGCTGGGCAAACATTTCTGTTTAAGGAATGAGACTTACGAACTGGAGTCCCTGATAGCGCTGCAGTGGGAATCCATTCACTAGGTAACTGGGTTTGTAAGGGCAGTCTGGTAGAGTCCTGCGCAGGCGTGACTTACTAATCAAAGGCACTGAGAGGCAGACACACATACACACACACAAAGAGAATAGTTACATGGGCAATGCATCAAACCTCCTGAGGTCCCTTCCAACCCTGATATTCTATGAAACCAAATCCACCCTAAACTGACGCAACAGGACAGCCATCACTGTGGCCATTCCCTATTAACATGTATGAATTTGCCACCACAGTGATATCAGCTGCATTAAACATGCCATCCCACTGGGGTCATCCCACTACACTAACCTCTTACATTTATAATTTATCCTTCATATGCTATATCTCTCTTGGGTGTCCTGAAATGACAGGGCAGAGTGTAGAGCAGCTATTTCCTTATCTCAGTTTGGGGGAACAGCTTATGAAAAACAACTTTACTCAGTTGCCCCAGTTCATGTGATATGATGAGCTGCAACTGCCTGTTTGATGGTGTTTTACCTTTATAAATAGTGTCTCGAGGGTCGGGCTTCAGCATGTCAGCTGGGTGTACCATGTTGCCCAGATTGGCTGTAGATGGGCTTGCATGGCTTGCCAATGTCTGTGGGATATGACCAACCTCATCCATCTTGAAGAGAGTCTCATCTAGAAACCAGAGACAGAATGAGAGAGGGAGGAAGGAACAATCCTTCATTTCATCCACTGCTAGTATCGTTCCACTCTTTGGGGGCTGCTCCAGCATTCACTCTCCAAACTTTAGTCCTTCTAAAATTTGGCATCTCATCCCCAGAAATGATTAAATTATTATTTATATTACGGTAGTGTCCAAAAACCCCCAGTCAGGGTCAGGTCCTCATTGTGACAAGGACTGTATGGACTTCCCTGGAAAGCTCAAAATCTAGAAAACACCAGAGCAGATGAAGGGTGGGGATGGGGAAATCCCACTCAAGCAATGAATGTAGCAACAATTCACACCACCCTGATAATTTCCTGATTTGTTATTTGAAAAGGGGGTAGTGGCAGGGAAAAGGGGAATGGGGGAATTAGCAAGAAGCAGGGAGCAAGGAAAGGAAGGGGACTGTCACAACTCATCATCTGCCTAGTCTTTGTCACCTGGCAGGTTCTGAAGACATCAGAGCAGAGGTGGTTTTCAAAGAGGGATTTGAAGAAAGAGAAGGTAGTGGCTGTATGGATTATATCAGGGAGTTTCCCCTATGCATAAAGTATGGCCTGGGAGAAAGCCCAGGGGTGTTTGAGAGTGAAGTGGACACTGATGATTGGTAAAGGTTGGGAACACTGGCAGAATGAAGGTGGGGTTGATACTAGAGACACTAGGTAGGGTCAGGCTAAACTGTGAAGGGCCATAAATGTAAAGACAAAAAACTTGTATCTGATGTTACGGAGAAAGGAGAGCCAGTGGAGGGACTTAAAAGGGGAGGGTGACAGGGTCAGTGGAACAAGCCAGGAAGATTTCAGCAGCAGCATTTTGAACGGACTTGAGGGGTCAAAGCTGTAGTTGCATCCTCAGATATCTTCGGTGGCTTCCCTTTCATTCAGCATCCAGCCCAAGAACTTCCATCTAGCCTTAAAAAAATCCTTCACAGATCCAGCCCCCTCATCTCGCTGTCCTCATTCCTGTCCATCTGCCAGCACATTCTCTTGGCTCTCATACTCCAGGCTCCCTTCTGCTCCCCTCGGTCCCTGCACGGCAGGCAGTAGATCTTCCGCCTGTACCTACCAACACCATCTGGAACAGTTTCTCTCTTCTTTGCAGACTCCCTCAGGCTCTTCAGAGTCCATCTCTTCTCCCTTGCAGTGGACTCCAAATCTCTCTAAACAACATCGAGATCCCATTCCATGAACCCTCCAATTTCCCCAGGCTTAATAATGTGCCCCCAAACTTGGCCAGAGCGCATCTTCTGACCTGTACTCTGTTAAACCTCCAGCTGCTCCGTGTAACATGCTGTGTACACGGCACATTATTTCCATGTGCCTGGATAGGCTGGAATCAGCTGTGAAGCATCTGTGATGCTTTGGAATGAACAATGAGATACATAGACACATCTGTGAGGCATCAGGCCTGTGGAGGAGACACTTACTTGCAAAAAGGGAGAGGAACTGGGAGTCTATGACTGTGAACTTAGTTTCTGGGTCACTCAGTCTCCACTGGAATAGAAAAAGAGATTAGTATGAAGTGTTTATTGAATTATTCCATCCAGCAGGAAAGGAAGAGAGCACATCTGTCCATAACCCTATGGGACCTCTGAGAAGCCATCTTCCCCAAATCAGTACAGAACATCTAACAGGGAAGGGACGGGAATGGGAGCAAGTCTAAAATTCACCAGGACTCAGTCTAATGGCAGGAAAGGGAAAGAATGGAGAGTGGGGGAAAGATGGAAGAGGTCAGGGACTGAGTGGGGCTGTCCCAGGCAGAATGAGATAAGGGCCAGGATGGAAATAGGGCTGTCCCTCACTGAACAGTGTCAAGTCTCAGGATGGGAACAGGGATGTCCCAGGCAAAGTGGGGAACTGGGAGGGGAGTGAAGTTGTCACCTAATCTCACTCTCAAACTCCACCAGTGCACACGTGGACCTGGCTGTACAGGCGCACTTACTGCTACTTCCACATGGTCTGTTCCTCTGTCATCCTGTTTGTGAAGCACCTCAAAGTAGTACCTGCCTGAAGCTGATAATCTGTGAAAGAGAGAAACTCATGTCTACTATTGGGAACGTTCAGTGGCATTTGCTTGCTACATTGCTCTCACAGAGGGACTGTGGAGCAACCATACCACACCTTGGGTTGCAACCTACCCTGCTCTCAAACTAAGCAAGGTTGGGCTTGGTCATTTGTGGGATCTGAGACCTCCAGATGAACCCCAGATGCTGCAGGCAGGGGGCGCTAATGATTCTGTATGTGGCACTCTTCCCTGGGAGAACATACTCAACCAGTGCTCCCAGCCAGTACTCGCCACCCCCTCAAAGGCTGCAAGGTGAGCCTCCACCTCCAGCTAATAATTCTGGATACTGGAATTTTAGTCCCCCTGTTGGGTTTCTTGGCCTTTAGGAAACCTGGCCAGTTGCTAGGTGGAACACTCTGGGCAATGTTGTATACAATCTCTCTTTTTATTTTTTTCTAGAGGAGATAGTTGGATTCTTCTATTTTTGTGTTTGTTTCTTTAGGAGAAACCGCCTTCTTCTCTCCTCAACATCACAGTTCCCCAAGGAATTCTGGTAGGCAACCACCAGGGGGAACACTGTCACCATTCTAATGTACTCTGGATGCATCTGATAGGGATATATAATCTAGCAATTTCCCCACTTTTAGGTCTCTTTCCCAATATTGCCACCGTAAAACATTCAAAAATCATGACATTAAAAATATATATAATTTTTATTTCCCTACTGTTTTCTGAGCCCTTAGGATACATGGATTCACTCAAATCACATTTTCAAGCTTTTCTCCACAATCATCAAGGCTAGAAACTTACTTTTTTCTTAAGGAAAGTTAGGTATCTCATGTGGTCATTTAACTCAAGAAACTGAGGTTATCAGTAAAATATCAAATACCGCAGAACTTGCAATAACATTGCAAGAACTGACAACACTGTTTTCTCCCATGGTGATTCTATGCAATTTGTCATCTGCCGGTGCCATGGATACCCATAGCAAAGAGATCCTTGGGCACATCGTGGGTTTACCAGACCTGGAATTATTGGCCTTGGCCTTTTGGTAGGCCATCATAAGCCCCTTGATCTCCCAGCACTTTGGCCCAGTGTGGTAGATTCCCGTCTCAGCCGGTGTAGAGCTTTGCATTTCAGTTCTTGCTTCCAAAGCAGGGAGCCTTGCATCAAAATTCCACAAATGCCTTAGAGTTAGCCTCTGGCCAGCTAGTGGCACACTCAGACAATGCACTCAGTGGGCACTGTAGAAGCTCTATACCGGAGATGATTGAAGTTGCTCGCGTTGGAAGTCACATGTGACTAGGAACCAGGACACTGAGCAGTCTTATATATAATGGTCAATGACTTCTAGCCAGAGAACAGAGAATAAATGGATGGCAAGATAGGCCACTGGATGTGGAACCTGGGGGATTGTCGGAAGGCCCAGGAGGACCAGCAGCCATCCGCTACTGTGCCATGGCACTAACCTGAATTCACACTAGAGAAAGGGAGGGAAGGAGGCTCATTCAAAGTCTGCCATATACCCCAACCATGCCAGCTACCTTGAGTAATGCTACCAGCAACACATGACTGGGGGTTGTGTCTGGACAGGAAGCAAGTTAATGGGAGCAGTCAAGCAATAACTTCAGTTCAATTGCTCGTGAAGGCAAGCCCTTACAGATAAGAATGAATCAAATCACTGGATCCCAGCTCTGCATCCACACTCTGCTAGTAGGAAATTAAAGAAAGAAAAAAGGCTCATTTTGACAAAAAAAAAAAAAAAAATTAGTTTTGAAACCCCCCCATGTGACTAAGCTGACCAATCAGAACTGGTGGTGGTGGAGAAACAAACAGAAAACAGTAAATGAAAACCAAAACCGGTAAATGAAAAACTGAAGATGGTAAATGAAAACCTTTGTAATTAGAGACACCAATAAAGCCAAACTGCAGGAAGTGGGGAAGTTTGGGACTAAATCAAACATGTGTAGATAGTGCTCTGAGCACCGGGGAGTTGCAGCAACCATTCCTCATCACTTTACCTCACAGGCCTTGATTGCTGGCTCCGGAATTTCCCAAATTCCCCTGGTGCTGTCCACTCCTTACCAGTCTGTGAAAGACAGAAAATGCCCAGGTTACAACGCACTTCTTCACCCAGGCTCCCTGGTTACTGTCCAGCTGTGGGGATTGAGCCCATTCTCTTGGGAAATCTGACCATGAGCTCCAGTAGCTGGAAACAGAGCCAGATCTGTTGATTACAGCCCAGGACTCCAGCAGCTCGGGAATAAGCCAAGCTGTCCCAGCTTTGCCATGTGGTGAAAATCCTCCATTTGCAGGGGCCTCCCACAGTTTGATCAGGAGGACAGCTTGGCTAATCCAGCCACGCTTTCTTCCTCCTGAAATACAACGTAAGCCACGAGGATTTTCATCCCCCCAAAAGTATTAGAAACTTGACTAAAACAGCCATGCGGCATGCACTGTACCTTGCCTACACTGGCCAGCAGCTGGAGACCAGAGGTCTTTTCATCTGGACTCAACCAGAACTCAGCATTGTCATCTGCAGCAATAGCAAACTCAAAGTCCCCTGCCGAGAGATTTCTGGGATTAAGTGGTGCTCTCTATGAACAGGATCTATACACAGACAGAAAAAAAGCTTCCTCTCCTAGAGAGGGGTAGCCTGATCCCCTCTGACACAGCACTTTCCCTCTGCCCAACTACCCCTTCCCCTCTCTCGTTCAGAATTGTAAAACACGGCTGATGCTTTCAAATCTCATCTTCCTGGTGCAACAAAATGCAGATTGTCTTCTTGCGCTGTCGATAGTGCAACTGGTTAATTCCCCCTGCTGCGCAGTTTGGCTGAAATCTAACCGAGAGGGAAGCTGAGAAGTCCACACAGATTCTCCTCAGCTCCTTACTAAGGGGGAAGGAGTGTGTGCTTGTATCTGGGAATGTGCCCAAAGAAGCATGGAGGCAGGCACATATGTGTGGGCTTAAGGGTATGTGAGGCTTTGGAGTGCTGACCAGGATATATGAGTGGGGGAGTTCATAGGGGCTCAAGGGTGGTGTGCGCAGGTGCACATGGGTGCGGGTGGGTGCTTACGAGGAGGCTGTACTTAGAAGCATGTGGATAGGTGGATAGGGATGGGGTGGGTAGAAGGGGCATGGGTTGTGTGGATGCAGATAGGGACACGGGGTGTGTGTGTGTGCGCGTGCATTTGCCCGTGAGGGTAGATGTGTCTGCACATGCAGGAGAATGTGGGCATGCGTACATGTGTGTGTAAATGCTGGTAGGTGGTGTGCATATGCATGTGTGGACAGCTATGTAGTCACGGGAAGCGAGCGTGTGTGTATGTGAATAGATGTTGTGTATGCAGGACTGTGTCGTTCGCTTGCTCAGAAATTACATATCTGTTTTCTTCTGTGTTCTCCCTGCTCACCCCACAGTGAAGAGTGGGCACATATTATCCATGCCAACCAGACTCTGTTGGAGTCAGTATCCCTGGCTCCTGGCTGGAGAGCCATCAAGCTAGGATTGCCTACATGGGAGCATTTCTGTTTGGTCTCAAGCAGAGGAAGGGAGGGCTGGGGCAGCATGACAACCCTGATCTGCCATTGCACCTCCTCACCGTCAGTGAAAGGATGCAGATAACCAAAGAGACGGAGCCCATAGTTTGTCCATTTTGGTGACACTGCCAGTTTCTTCAGTGTGGTTCGTGTCTAAAGGTGGAAGAAAGAAAGAACAAAAGTAATGAAATGGGATGGGATTGGGAGGTATCGGTATCGGAGGGGAGGGGACTGACAAAAGGAATGGGAGAGAAGGTGAGAGGAGGGGCCAATGAAGGGAATAGGATGGAGGGAAGGGCAGGTGGAACTGGGGGGGATGGGAACAGCAGGAAAGGGTGCGGTATAGGCAAGGGAGGAGAAAAAGGAAATGAAGGGCCCAGGAGCAATGCCAGCAAGATGGGAGAAAGAGTGAAAGGTAGGCCTGGGGCGGGGAGAGGAAAGGGAAGAGGAGGAGGAGGAGGGGCAGCGAGGGTACAGTTAAAGGAAAGAAGAGGAAAGGAGGGGCAGTCTGGAGTAAAGATGCTGAGTTGTGCAGGGATGGGGACAGGGAGTTGGCATACACTCACATGGGGGTACAGTGGGAAGTGGAGGTTCCTTCTGAGCTGCTCAATGGAGCTGCCACACCAGTCCTCAAACACATGGAGATTGACTTGACCCTGGAACTGCAGGAACATAGAAGCACAAGGAGAGATTCCCATTAATGGTTGCATCCTTCCTGGCTCCCCATAACTCTGCAGCAGAGCATGTCATTTGAGTACCCTGTGCCTATCATGGGAGAGGGAGGTTGACACTTGCCATTACTGTGGGAGTCTGTCTTAAGGCAGCTGGCCATTTAAGGGGTGATGCGTCCAGCTCCTCCCTTGTGATCAACCAGCTGTCTCACAGCTGAGACTGTGGGGCCAGCAGACAGGGAACCTGAAGAGCACTTGGTCCTTCTGGAGGCCAGCAATTGCTCAAGTGAATAGGTGACCTGGGAACAGCTATCCATGTTGGACTGAGAAACCACATTAGATATTTTGCCCAAGTTTTTATTTAACCAGTACATTGCATCCTGAGGCAAGGGCCTGAATCAGAGTCCAGTGTGACATCAATCTTTCCTGGGCTGGTGTGAAAGCGCATCAGCTTACAGTCACTGAAGAAAGAAGGCATGTGGATTGGCCCCTAAAGCTGAGACAAAATTGAGGCAGTTACAGAAAATACAGGGGAAAAAAAAATGATACAGTTGGTGAGGTTTCTCTGGTGGACCCTGCTTCCTTCACCTTTCTTTGAAAGCAGCAGGAGGCCCAAATACCAGCAACAGGAGAGACTTCTGAAACAACTAGAGAAATAGGTTCCTGGAAGCCTTGCTGGTCCCAGCAAAGGTAGCATAGGCAGCCTGGTCGCGGGTTAGTAATGCTGGGGTCAGAAGATAAATGTGAATGGGAAGCCAAAGCTGTCGGCTGGGAGGAGTCAACTTGGCTGGCCAGGGTGGTACCAATTCTGAAGGGAGAGACCAGGCAGTGTCCCGAGCCTTGAGCAATAAGAAGTCTGGCTCATATCCAGAGGTAAAAGCTGCCATTTTAGACAAATTGGGACCAACTCCAGAGGCATAATGTCACCAGTTCTGTGTTGAACTGTTTCCATTGGGAGCACACCTGAATGTAGCAGCACAATTGCAGGACCTCCCTACCCGTTGGTTGTGTCCACAGATGAGTTCCATTGACAGAATCATGAACCTGGTGTGCTTGCCACAATTTTGGCAAGTCCTGTGCGACCGGGCTTCTGAGTCAGGAGCTGACTCAATAGCCTGTCACTCAAATCCCCACCATGAATTGGGATCTAAGTGGAAGACCAATTAACAAGCAGGGCCACAGCTAAAGAGCTAATGAAAGGGAGAAGCAATCTCTGCAGCTGGGAGCTGATCAACAGAGAGGAAAGAAGCCCCGGGAAGGGGAGGTGCAGAGCCTGAAGGAAGGCAGAGCTGGTTGCTGCTAGTGCTGCTCCCTATTCCCCTAGAAGAGAGGAGCTGACTGGGACTTGTATGTATTTAAATAGTACTCCAGGCGGTGGCCTGACAGAACACTATAATAAACAGTGTGGTAGTGAAGGTGGCCTGAGCATGGTTTGTATCTAAGGCAAGAGAGATTCCCAGGGGACCCCTGTAACATCCTGCCTGTGGGAACTCAAAGCTGGGCAAGGTGTTTCTGACCATCATCCACGGGTGAGGCAGTGAACAGAGGGTGGAGATGAAGTGATACATCAAGATACATCATGTATCATGAAGTGATACATCAAGAACACAGTCAGCTCTGTGTTCTTGGGGAACCAGGGCACAGTATCCAGCCTGTCTGACTCATGAAAGACACAACCCCACCAGCCTCTGCTTAAATCAAAACCCATCAGAGAAAAAACTTGCAGAGAGCAATGAAGGGCGGATGGGAGACACACCTAGACCCCTCCTGACAAGGGTGACAAGATTAAGACATCTCCATTAGCATACAGAATGGAAAACAGAGACAACTCTCCTAGCCTCATCTGCATGAAAGATGGGACAGGGAGACATCTCAATTTACATACAGAATGGAGAACAGAGAACCGCACTGAACTCTGGGACCAGAAAAGCAGGGAAGCGCAGCATCATGGGGGATCTCTGCTCCAGATGTTAATGAACCTGTGCCTGCACACACCCAGCTCAGCAATTATCAGACCAATTCTCGTAATAAATCCTTGATTGATATCCAAAATGCTGAAGCAGCCTAGCTGCATTGTGAGCTCCCTGGAAGAAAACACCACCCATAGCCAAGAGTGATCAGCTCCTATTGTATAGCCTAAAGAAAACTCTTGAGTCATCTGTTTACCCATAAACAAATCTAGTGTTCTCCCTTGAACCATTGTATTTTCTCTACAAAAATCCCTACTCACCCTCCAGTCAGTGTTCTAATGCATGGATCCAAACTCTGCATAAGTTGCACTGGGACTCCATGTCCTGACTGATCGTACAAGGGGTTCTGTCTGTCTCCAGCACTCAGGACCTTGAGCTACCACCATCACCTGGGAACCCCGAACAGTTCAAGCCTCATGGAGTGGGTGAGATCCCTCTCTCTCTCGCTCTCTGTTTTCTTTTCTACCTCAGGTATTAACCTTAAAAAATGTAACGGTTATGTTTGCTTAGCCCTCCTTGTGTAGTTATCACTATTATTCAATAAATAACTTTTATGGTTAAGCTGGTTGCTTCTCTCTCGCTCTCTGAACTTTACTCTTTTGTGTTTTTAGCTTCCTCATTTACTCTGTAGCAATGCTTCTTTTACCTAAGCATTTTTAGCTTCCTCATTTACTCAGTAGCAATGCTTCTTTTACCTAAGCGTTTTTAGCTTCCTCATTTACTCAGTAGCAATGCTTCTTTTACCTAAGCTAAAGATCCCTGTAGCGCCCAAAAATACTGTGGGGTTTGCTCATCAAGTGAGTTACTACCAGTACAATTGTGACGTGAAAGTGGGGATAGGGACGTGTTAAACCTATGGCATATAAGAGGGGGGCAGCTGAAAGTGCTGCTTGACCCAGCCTATTGAGACCAGGGGCACATAAGGGTGACAGCTTGAACGTGCTGCTTGACCCAGCCCGTTGAATACAGGGGCATATAAGGGGATCAGCTTGAGAGTGCTGATTGACCTGGTTCGCTTAGACTTGCTCTGTTAGTGTGTGTGCGCGTGTGCGTGTTCACCTGGTTCTAGGGCTGGAGAAACCCAGTCCTGGGGAACCTAGGTCCTGCAGGATAGCTCCATTGGGAGGGGACTTGCAGAAGGAAGGAGTAGAGCTCCATATGAACACACAAGTGACATAAGCAGTACATTAACAGAATCACAGAACATCCCCCCCCCCCAACTAAGAGTAACCCTTATAAATGAGCATACCCCAAAGTAACGGGCGCATCTGGTAACAGAAGGGAGCTGAGCAGCATGCCAGACCAAGAGTGTCCCACTTGGGAAGGCAAGAAGAGGTGATGCCTTGACCTGGGGAGACCTCTGAAGGGGAGAATGTTCTTGTTAACTCTAGCCATAGGATTCTGGATGAGCGAACAGCCTCCAATCATTCCCACAACCTGGGGTAGCAGGGAAACCAGTAGTATATTTTTCATGAGGGAAAGCAGGGCACATCTAAAGAGTGCTCACTAATGGGGTGCTATTTCACCCAAGTGGGTAGGCTGGGATCCCCTACCAACAGCTTGTCCCCTAGGCTGTGAGCAAGGTATATCAGGTCACAGTAGCGGAAGGGTCATCCCAAGGTCTACTTTGGATGTGTGAAGATAGGACATGTAGTAAAGGCATTGCCTTTTGAGGGCTGGGACCTCAGAAGTGGGTGATGGCCCTGAGAAAAACAGGGTCTGTGAACCAAGAGAAACTGTCCTCAGGCCTAAGAGTAAAAAGGGGAGAACACCACACACTATTAACTGAACCATGTCAGCCCCGGGCACCTGAAGCGAAGCAGGAGGAGACAGGGGTCCTATCCCAGACTGGGGATGTAGAGGACTGGATCTATAGGCCAGCACAAAGTTGGAGGTGGTGTGTGGGGCAGACATGACAGTGATGGCAGCAGTCCAGACAGCTATTGAGCACACCAATCTAGGAGTAGATGAGAAACCGGGGAAGAGGATTTCTGTGGCTGACAAGAACAGGACTGAAGTCTTTGCACAACTCAGATGGCAGAGTGCTTGCAGGAGCTGGAAGAAACATGCTCCTCAAGGGATAAGGTTTGAATGCAAGCCATAAAGAGAGCAGGAGCTGGTTTGCCTTGGAGTAAAAGAAGAGAACAATGAGCAGCACCAGTGCTTGTTTCAGGAGGAGGACCTGATTAAGTTGGGCACTGAAATCCTCCTGCAGAGCCAGAGCCTGGCAGAAAAGGATGAGACGAGACATTAGAGACCCTGGAAGCTGAGTTGGCTGCTTTAAAAGGTAGAGACTGAACTCTGGGTGAGAGTATCAACAGTAAAACTTATCCTCGGACCCGGCAAGGCTCTTGGGACAAGATATGTCACAGGGGGGACTGGCCCTTTTAAGGGGAGACTAACCAGCTGCCTCCCAGCTGAGGCTGAGAGGCTTGGAGCCAGGGGATAGCCTGAAAAGCATCTGGTCCTTATGAAGGCCAGCAAAAGCTCAGCTGAGTACGTGAATTGGAGAGAGCTGGTAGGCTGGTCCTTGGGTCAGGTCAAGGGGGCTGGGAGAAGTGTGGGAAAAGCCCCTGGGAGCTGTAGCCCATATTGGGCAGAGACACTACTTCATTTTGATGTTTTGCCCAGGTTTCTGTTTAACCAGTAAAATCGTACCCTGTGGCAATGGGCTGAAACAGACTGGCTTGGCATCAATCCTTCCTGAGCTGCGTACGGTCAGTGCTCCCGCTACCTCTCCTTGTGAACTGGGCACTGTGGTCCTGCACACAAAAATCCTCTCTACACACAAGAATACACACACTTTATTCACATCCACTCCTCCTCCTACCTGGCTTCTCATCAGCGCTCCACCCTCACTAGCTGAGCAAGAAATGCTCCTATGATGAGCGGTCCACTAGCTCTGCCTGGGTTCAGGCTTTGCATTAGAACCAGCTGTACTTCAGCCAGGAGCCCACTGTCTCCTCCTTTCCTCCGCAGCTGCCTTTCCACAATGAACTCCAGTACTGCCTATCAGAGGCGGAGAGGCAAGGCTACAGAAAGAAGTTTAATTCTCTAAGGTGATGCTAACTGAACTGTACAGAATTACAGAGAGGAACAATAAAGAGGGTCCAGGGCAATGAGTTCCCTCTGGTGAAGGATTCAAAATCCTTGGAAGGATCTCACTGTTGGGTACTTGGGAATAAGCAGGGCACTATGATAGAAAGCATCTACTATAAAGGTAGCAATGATGGAACAGATCTCTGAGGTGAGGTGAACAGACAATGATACCACGCAGCTATATACAGATTTGGGCCCAAGGATCTCAAAGCTCTTTCTCAAGGCAGGTAAGTATTATTATGCCATTGTGACGCACTCTATATGATTTTATAAAAATATGCTAGTGAGTGTGAATATAATGTAACTGGAATATGCTTCATGCAAAAGGTCTCATAAGGTATTACAAAGCTTATAATCTACTGAGTGTGGTCATCCTATTTGTATAAATGTATCACTCTTGTATCTGAAACTAGAAATATAAAATATAACTCTGAAGGCCTATTGTAATTATGCAATGTGTGGGCCACTAATGGTGGTTTGGAATCTTGATGGCTCCCATTAACCAGGACAGGTTTCAGAGTAACAGCCGTGATAGTCTGTATTCGCAAAAAGAAAAGGAGTACTTGTGGCACCTGAGAGACTAACCAATTTATTTGAGCATAAGCTTTCGTGAGCTACAGCTCACTTCATCGGAACATCGGAACTTCATCCGATGAAGTGAGCTGTAGCTCACGAAAGCTTATGCTCAAATAAATTGGTTAGTCTCTAAGGTGCCACAAGTACTCCCTTTCTTTTTATTAACCAGGACAATTGTCTGTAGATGGCTCTGTTTCACTTGTAAGTCTTCCTGTATATGTGTGTGTTGGCAAGTGGGTAATGAAACCTTACTGGAATCCATCTTTAGCCTGGTTCTTTCCATTGAGAAGGAGGGGGTGGGAACCCAGAGAGGAACAAACGATTCCTGCCTTATGCAAAAGATATATAAGTGGGTGGAACAGAACAAAGAAGGAGAGCCATCATGAGAAATCCCCTAGCTACCACCTGAGCTGGAACAAGGGCGGTACCGGGGAAATGACTATGTCCAGACTAGGAAGGCTTCCAGTCTGTGAAAGAAATGTATTGAAACATCTCTGAGGGTGAGATTTTATCTGTATTCAGTTTTATTACTGTATTAGACTTAGATTTGCGTGCTTTATTTTATTTTGCTTGGTAATTCACTTTGTTCTCTCTGTTACTACTTGGAACAACTTAAATCCTACTTTCTGTATTTAATAAAATCACTTTTTACTTATTAATTAACCCATATTAATGTATTAATAGTTGGGGGGGGGAAACAGCTGTGCATATCTCTCTATCCGTGTTATAGAGAGCAAACAATTTATGAGTTTACCCTTTATACAGGGTAAAATGGATTTATTTAGGGTTTGGACTCCATTGGGAGTTGGGCATCTGAGTGTTAAAGGCAGGAACACTTCCTAAGTTGCTTTCACTTAAGCCTACAACTGTTAGGGGACGTGGTTCAGACCTGGATCTGGGTTTGCAGCAGGCTAGAGGGTCTGGCTCAAACCAGGCAGGGCACTGAAGTCCTAAGCTGACAGGGCAGGAAAGCAGGAGCAGAAGTAGTCTTGGCACATCAGGTGGCAGTTCCAAGGGGGTTTCTGTGATCCAACCCGTCACAGCAATTTCACAGACAAAGAAGCTGAGGCCCAGAGAGTTTAAGTGACTTGCCCATGGTCCCACAGCAAGTCAGTGGCAGAGTCTGGAATAGAACTCCCATCTTCTGACAATGGGTGACACTTTAACTACTAAGTAATACTGTCTTCTCCTTCACTTGCTGGGGAGGGAATTACACACATCATCTCTGGACCGTGTGCAGCAAGAATACTGCAGTATAAAATGAAAAGGAGTACTTGTGGCACCTTAGAGACTAACCAATTTATTTGAGCATGAGCTTTCGTGAGCTACAGCTCACTTCATCGGATGCATACCGTGGAAACTGCAGCAGACTTTATATACACACAGAGAATATGAAACAATACCTCCTCCCACCCCACTGTCCTGCTGGTAATAGCTTATCTAAAGTGATCATCAAGTTGGGCCATTTCCAGCACAAACCTGGATTTGTGCTGGAAATGGCCCAACTTGATGATCACTTTAGATAAGCTATTACCAGCAGGACAGTGGGGTGGGAGGAGGTATTGTTTCATATTCTCTGTGTGTATATAAAGTCTGCTGCAGTTTCCACGGTATGCATCCGATGAAGTGAGCTGTAGCTCACGAAAGCTCATGCTCAAATAAATTGGTTAGTCTCTAAGGTGCCACAAGTACTCCTTTTCTTTTTGCGAATACAGACTAACACGGCTGTTACTCTGAAACCTGGCAGTATAAAATGCCTCTTGCAGAAGAACACCCAGAGGCTGTGGAGAGACTTGGCTGTTCCTTTACTGCTCCACAGCCCCTTACTTCATGGGTAATATCGCAGCTCTGCAGGCTCTCCTCTGGCTCCAAGACCTCAAAGGGGCCATAACTGTGGCAGCTGAGACATCAGAGCAGGACTTAAGTATGGAGAGCTCACAAGTCAGTGACTAGACTTGCTCAGGTTATTGTAGATGACACAAAGCAGGCCAGTCATGGTACAATTCACTTCTGAAGGAAGTCAGAAACCGGATTTAAAGAGGCTGGTGGAGCCCCATTTTAACTATATTATAAATTAAGTAAAGGGCACTCAGATTTCATGCTCCAGGGCATAAACTGATCACTGCTGGAATTGCCTCACCCTCAGCTACACCACTGAACAATTAAGTGCATCCTTCAGGCTGAGGTTGGCCTTTACCTTCCTTCAAAGCATCAGATGTCAGCCACTTCCAGAGAGAGACACCAGAGCTGAATCAACGGTCTGATCCATTGCAGCATTGTCATTATTAGGACTGTAGCAATGCCTAGAGACACCAGTCAAGGATCAGGTCCCCTGTACACACAGTAAGACAGTCTCTGCCCTAAATCTAGGTTATTTTAAGAAGCAACAGGTGGAGGAGACAAACAGATGGGGATGGAGGAGAAGAGGTCACAATAAAGTAAGTGAGTTAATCAGGATATCTGATTAGACAGAGCAGTTGTTTGATCAGGACTGCAGGAAGCAGCCTGTCAGACTAAGACCAGTGGCCTGATATGGCACAGCAAATACTACAGAACATATTCTTAGTAACACTGGGACCTCTTCATACCACTCTGACAGTGTAACGGGCCCTTAATGTAAATGAGAATCTGGCCCTAAATCACTATGATCAAAGGCAGCAGAGCAGGGCTCTACAAGGTGACCTGAGGGCAGCCTCTGGCAGGCCCAGCTGTCAGGAGCTGATGGGCTGGCCTCCCTTTTGCTGAGCTTATGGCCATGAGAAAACATAACAGCAAACAACAGTAATTCCTAGCACAGCAGTGCACAGGTTCAGAGTGGCATTTCCAAAGCAGCAGAGTTCGGTGGTAACAGAACTGGAGCAGTCTGGCTTTACCTACAACAACAGGGGAACAATAAGAGCTGCAGAGACCATGTCCTTCCTGGAGGGGAGCAGAGAAATGCTATCAAATGGACAAGTGCTGGCTGCTGAAGGAGTGAAATCTGGAATTGGGCTTTAATTTTAGGTCCTTAAGAGTCATCAGCACAGCAGCTGCAGACTGAAACCCTATAACCCTTGTTTTCTCCCTGCCTCTGCAGCTCAGGTCACCACTCCCTCTAGGAAGTGGGTGAAAAATTACTTTGGCTGCCATTTGGGACAATAGAATAAAAGAATAATCGTTGGCGCTTGTCACTGCATATCACAATGGCAGGCAAGTATCACAGTCATTCCCGTTTTACATATGGGGACACTGAGGCAGAGAGAGGCCGACAGTCATATTTTAAGATGTGGCTTCTGATTTTGGGTTCTGAGTTGAGGCACCTCAGGCCTGGTTGTCAGCGATGCTAGCAGCCTCCACTTCCATTGACTCCAGGGAGGCTGTGGGTACTCAGTGCTTCTGAGAATGAGGCCTTAGGTGTAACAGGTTGAGAAGCCAAAAAGTGGAGGCTCCCACCATCAGTGACAACTTTGGAAAATTTTGGCCTAAGTGATTTCCTAAAGGCCACGCAGCAAGTCATTGACAGAGCTAGGCATGGGACCCAGGAGTCCTGACTTCTAGCCCCGTGCCCTAGCCACTGGACCATGCCCCTGCTTAGCTGTACTGCCAGCCTGTTCTCACCTTTAGAGACTCCCCATGCTGCTGAGGGATTATTTCCCACATACCCCTGAGTCTCCTACCAGAGAGAACCCCTCCTGCTGTGAAGGGTGGAACACTCCCTGAAGCTGCATCCTCTCTGGGCCACAATGCGGGAGAGGTTGTCATAACAAGATCTTCTTTGATTCCCAGTTACGAGAGCTCCATTTGTCTCACAGGTCTCTCCCCACCACCTTCCTCTCTCTCTGCCTCTACCCCTCCTTCTTTTTACCACACCCTATGGAGGTGCTTACTCTAAACGCGCCCCCCTCAGAACCAAAATGGCTGTAGGAGGTATGGCCAGATCATTTTCACAGTGCCCGGGAGGGCAGGCGCAGCAGTTGCCTGCGATAATAGTACTGGTAGAATTGGCACCAGGGATCAAAGGGAATTGTTCAGCGAGGATGGTTTATTGCAGGCCAGCATCACCCTAAACTCGATGTCAGGCTGAAAGCAAGGTGCGCTGAGTATGGAGGAGAGAGGATCCAGACAGTATGTGATCACTATAAAGTAGCATTTGCAGGGAAGATGGGGAGCAGACACTCTCAGTTTCACGTGTTGAATTAGCGCTGGCATGTTTGAATCCCTGGTTTTATATTAATAGGCTTAAGTATTTCCACTTATTCCAGCAAGGAGTTTTAGGTTATCAGCACCCAGCCCCACCTGGAAAAACTACCTCAAGGAAGAGGCGGGTTCAGACACAGTAAAAGTTCCTCTTCGCTGCCTGTCTTCCTCTGTTCTGAACCCACCACACTAGGGGCTCACCACGAAATAACACTTCCTTCTAGAGCAGTGGTAGGCAACCTTTAGTCTCTAAGGTGCCACAAGTACTCCTTTTCTTTGTGCCAAAGGCAGCACGTGAGCTGATTTTCAGTGGCACTGTCACTGCCTGGGTCTTGGCCACCGGTCCGAGGGCCTCTGCATTTGAATTTAATTTTAAATGAAGTGTCTTAAACATTTTAAAAACCTTATTTACTTTACATACAACAATAGTTTAGTTGTATATTATAGACTTATAGAGAGAGACTTTCTAAAAATGTTACAATGTATTACTGGCACGCAAAACTTTAAATTAGAGTGAATAAATGAAGACTCGGCACACCACTTCTGAAAGGTTGCCCTGTTCTAGAGTGAAGATACCTGGGGAAGAAAGGCTAAAAGGGAGCAGAGATGAGAGACCCACATAAAGCACTGCTACACACACACAACCACCAGCAATGTGAAGGGACACAGGGGCCAGGTTACAACTCTGGAGAGGTGACTCCCTAGATTGTAACTGGAGCAGGAGGGGAGGAGAGGCCTTGCCTAATTTAATCTTCAATGACTTGGCGTTTCAGGGGCAAATCAGCTGCTTACAATCCAAAGAATGCACAGCCCTGGGGAAGATAAACTGGACAAAAAGAGGGTCTGAGCCAGGGAAGAATGGAGACATTGTGCTACCGATTAGAAATTCTGTAAGACAAGTTTACAAGACTCTTCTGTCTCCTCAGAGCAGCCCTGGCCCCCTCCTCTTGCCTCCACGAGCTCCCTTGACTGGGTGACATTCAGGAGCAAGCAGCTGGATGTTGCTGCAATGTCTTCTGAGCCACAAGAGGGGAAAAAACCCCTCCCCCTCTGCACTGCACTGCTGCAAAGTCACTCAAACCCCTTTAATTATTCAAGTTTGTCAGCAATATACATCATCTGTTCAAACAAAGCCTGGCTTCATGACCTGTAGGAACTGCCCCTTCCTCTCCCCAGCACAGGAATCAGGCTGCAATTATGTTCTTATAGATGTCGTAGAGGGGACACAATAGGATCATAGATCCCAAGTAATTAATTTGTGCAGAGTTAAGCCTCTAAAACTGTCAACAGGTGATTAACAGGAAAGCAAGCAGCTCTCTAGTCCTATCTGTTCCCTCAGTGGCTGTGTTATACCAGGCACAGTGTAAACAGTAACAGCTGTAGCTCACGAAAGCTCATGCTCAAATAAATTGGTTAGTCTCTAAGGTGCCACAAGTACTCCTTTTCTTTTTGCGAATACAGACTAACACGGCTGTTCCTCTGAAACCTGGAAGAAAAGGAGTACTTGTGGCACCTTAGAGATTAACAAATTTATTTGAGCATAAGCTTTCGTGGCTACAGCTCACTTCATTGGATGCATTCAGTGGAAAATACAGTGGGGAGATTTATATACATAGAGAACATGAAACAATGAGTGTTACCATACACACTGTAACGAGAGTGATCACTTAAGGTGAGCAATTACCAGCAGGAGAGCGGGGGGGGGGCGGCGGGAGGGCGCCGTTTGGGGCAGGGACTGTCTTTGTTAGGTGCATTATCAGTGCCTACACTATGGGGGCCCCATCTATGATTGGGGCCCTCTAGGAATTACTAAAATAATATTAATATTAACAATAATCCTGTCCCTCCCTAACCAATCCTTGTTCTTCCTCTACAGCTCTGTCCCATCAGCCTTGCTACACAGCAGAGCATTGTTTTTACAGAGAGCAGTACAGAGAATGACACAGGATGTCCTGGTTCCAGGCACTCACCAGCCATTGGTGAGGTGCTGCCCCAATCCAGGCTGAGGCCCTCTCACTTTGCTTTGCATAGTGCAGCATCGCTTGGAGCTCTCTACTTGTTTCCTATTTGGCAGCGCCGCAGAAGGAGAAGGTTTATGCCCTTGGTCTGTGCTTTGCCTGGCACAGCACTGCACAGGGGAGTGAAACTGTCTTGTGTCTGGCATGGTGAGGGTTGGCACTTGTCCTGCTTGTGGTGTCCTGCCTCTCCAGGGTACAAAGCACATGCCACAGTCACACTTCTCAAAAAGAAAAGAAGTATTTCTGGCACCTTAGAGACTAACAAATTTATTTGAGCATAAGCTTTAATGAGCTACAGCTCACTTCATAGGATGCGAACTTGCCAGCAATGGGTCTTCCTAAGACAAATCACGTGGGCACCAGAGACAAGCATGCTTCACATTGTTCTGAGCGACCGCTGGGAATTAGAGTCAACGAGCAAAGCCCTATGCTGGCCAGGGAGGCACAAATGCCCATCACTGACACTGTGGGAGAGGAGAGAAGTTAGACATATCATGTGCATAGAAACAATACCAACTGTGGCATCCTGATGCCCTTCTGACAGTAGCTGCTCGTCTGAGAGGCAGCCCTGAGGCCGAATGAAGTGCCAGGCAAACAGCCTGCCACTGGGACAATGCCATGCAAGGGAAGGACTACATCAGACTCAAACTGTGACCAGTCACCATAGCAGTTGCCACAGCAGAACACAGTAATGGTCCATCTTCTAGACTGGTTTTCTGTGTCAGACAGTGGCCACTGCTGGATGCTTCAAGGAAAGCTTTAACTCCCTCATCATGCCCCAAGCTGTCCAATGTTATAGCCAGTGGGGAAATTTCTTCTTGCCTCCAGCTGGTGATCAGCTTCTGTCTTGAAGCATTAGGACTGTAGTTTGTTTCCTAGCTAGAGCAACTGCAGAGGCCATTCTAATTTGTGTGTGTGTCCAGTCAGCTTTTGGAATTTACTAAGTTAGCAAAACACCCAGTGGTTGGTGCTTCTCTCATTATCAACATGCTGCATTGCTCCATTATCTGAAGAGAAGTAGTACAATAAGGGGACAGTGGAGGGAAGAATAAATGAGGCATAAAGGAAATGTTTACTCAGGTTCTCAAGGGTCACCTGAGAAGGTCTCTGCTCACCAGAAGTGTCAGTGAAGTGACAAGACCTCTATGCACAAGATACAGGGGTTGTACAACAGGCAAATACCAGAGCAATAGCACAGTGTGAGACACTTACATGTCACAGTCATGTATTTGCCTGTTGAATTCTTCGTACTACACATTCTCAGCTCTGAACAAACATCACCTTTAAGGGGGTAGCAATTTGGCTGCTTTCCAGAGGCTGAGGGTGGATTTCTGGTGCCTGAGTGGCTGGGTCAGAAGCCAAATCTCCAGGAATCTGGGGATTCCTGTCTTTCCAGATTTTTTCTTTGGTTTGCAGAACCAAAGCTTTCATTAAACAGGGATGGGGGGGGGGGGGGGGAGACACTGGACTCCCAAAGAAACAGAAGCCTCTAGTTACAATCCTCTGATAGAAAATGGTTCCAGAAAACACCAACCTCTGGGATCCAAGGGACGGAGTTTTCCCCGGCTGGATAAACAGACCTATTCCTTGCACCTCTTTGCTGCTCTTGGTTCTAAGAGACATGTAGATAAAAGAAAAAAATCATCTTATAAGTGACTGATCACATACACACAAGTCCATGTGAGCATGGGTGCTGGAACTAGGGGGTGGGGGGTGCGGGAGTGGTTTCCATCATATTCAGGCTTTACAGTTTGGTTCAATGACTCTCAGGACTCCCACCATACAAATTGTTTCAGCGCCCCTGCATGTGAGCAAACAGCAAGTGCCCAGCGGCTTCTAAAAGCCTACAAGTAGTACTGGGTTGGAAAATGTCCTCCCAGCCCAGGAAATTTTTTGAGACTGATAATTTTTTCAATCCTGATTCAGGATGAAAAGTCGAAATTGCAAATGTGCACAAAACAACACCTTGGGGGAGGGGAGGGGTATATAGGTGTGGGTCAGTTGAACATTTCATTTTGATTTTGACCTTTTACACTTTGTTTCAGTTTGTTTTTACTATAATTAGCTTAAATTTCTAAACAGTCCTTTTAAACCCCCCACCCCTACCCCAGTAAAAGGGAATTTCTCATTTAGACAATGTTGAAATGAGGGGTTTTGGTTTTTTTTTTACAATATTGCATTTTTTCCTCCCAAAATTTGTCAAAGTGAGAAATTCATTAAAACTGATCTTTTCCCCAATGAAAAAAACATTTTGTTAAAAAATTCCTGATCAGTCACAGGTGTAGTGAAACATAAGCACACTCTGCCTTTGGGACTGATGACTAAGGCCTTGTCTACACTACAGAGTTTTGTCGGATCAAAAAGTGCATAAGAAAACCAGTATTTCCTGTTCACACTACACTCCCTCTGTCTGCAGAGCGTGCCCACACTTGGGGCACTAATATCGACATTGAGAGCTGTGCACTGTCGATAGCTATCCCACAAGTTCCGCCGGACACCTTCTGCCGCTAGGTCTTGTGGAAAGGTGAAGTGGATTGCAGCACATTATGGGTCTGGGCTCAATGTCCCATGATGCATTGCTTTCCATCCAAGCATTCCATGTGCTTCTGCCTTTGGTTGGTGGCATTTTTCAATGGCCCTTGTTTGCTGTTCATCCCACCATCTCTGTGTGAAAGGATGGATCCCGCACTGCTCTCCAATGCTCTTCTGCCATTAACACATCACGGATGGAAGTGCAGTTTATTATGAAGTTCCTAACTCAACAGGATTTACAGTTGCCTGATGTGCTGTCTGACATGGATTGGAGCAACATTAGATTACTTTTGGCATTCACGGAACAGTTGCACATGGTGGACTGTTGCTTTTGGACTGAGTGGTGAGATCACATCGTCATTCAGGTCTGGGATGACAAGCAGTGGCTACCTTTCTGGAACAGTGTGCAGAGCTCACCCCAGCTCTATGGCGCAAGGACACCAAAATGAGAGCTGCCCTCTCAGTGAAGAAGCATATGGCGATTGCAGTGCGGAAGCTTGGTGACTCCAGACTGCGACCAATTGGTCACAAATCAGTTTGGAGTTGGAAAGTCGACCGTTGGGGATGTCTTAAAGCAAGTGTGCAGGTCTGTTAATCGCATCCTGCTACGAAGGACCGTGAGTCTTGGCAATGTATGTGAAATAGTGGATGGCTTTCCAGAAATGGGTTTCCCTAACTGCGGAGGGGCCACAGATGGCACACATATTCCAGTTTTGGCACCGGACCACTTTGCGACGGAGTACATCAGTAGGAAGGGGTACTTCTCCATAGTGTTGCAGGCACTTGTGAATCACCACTGGCGTTTCACTGACATCAAGGGTGGTGGGGGTCTGGAAAGGTGCATGATGCATGTATCTTCGGGAACACCGGCCTGTACAGAAAGCTGCAAGCAGGGACTTTCTTTCCAGACCAGAAGATTAAAGTGGGGAATGTTGAAATGCCCATAGTGATGCTGGAAGACCCAGCATACCTGTTAATGACATGGCTCATGAAACCTTACACAGGAAACCTGGATAGCAGTAAGGAGCAGTTCATAGGCTGAATAGGTGCAGGACGACCATAGAATGTGCATTTGGCAGATTAAAGGGTGATGACTTTATGGCAGGTTAGACCTCAGTGAGGATAATATTTCCATGGTCATAGCCATGTGCTGTACGTTGCACAATATTTGTGAAGGTAAGGGTGAAAAGTTTGCTCAGGGTGGACTGCTGAGGCAGACCGCCTGGCTGCTGAATTTGAGCAGCCATATACCAGGGCTATTAGAGGGGCACAAGGTGGGGGCAATTCGAATCAGGAAGTCTTTGAGGCAACACTCTGAAAATGAGAACCAGTAATGTATATTACTATTCTCGGGACTGCAATGCTTAATGAAATTGAGTTTTCCTAGGAAGTACTTGTGATTTTTGTGGCCTAGGATTCCAGTAAGCAAATGATTAAACTGCTTGTGTATGTCTTGCTGCTGCCTGATATCACAATTTTCAGGAAACAAATAAAGATTACTTATCATTCATTAAAAAACTTTTCTTTTATTGCAGAGAAAACCACCACCACCACACACACACTTGCTGGGAAAGGAGGTACCAAGTAAGGGCTGACTTTCAGAGCTGTGCATAAGTCCAGCTATCATTTGAAAAAATGTCCATGAGGTGGAGTGAACAGGAAAGCAAGAAGTCCCGGAAAGCAGAAAGGAATGCTCAGGTGGAGTTTAGGGAGGGCATGGGAAAGAGTTCTGAATATGCTTATGGAGAGGGCAAGCATGCATCTGCTCAGTCTATAGTGTTATGAGTAACTTCAGCATCTTAGTTTTCTCCTCCATAACTTTAATCATCCTCTTAGTAGCGTCCTTAACAGGCCTCTTTTTTTTTCCTGTCCTGCCTTTTGATTTCCCTCCACTCCACGCGTTCCCTCTTTTCTGCATCTGAGTATTGCAGCAGCTCCCAGAACATGTCCTCCTTGCTCTGTCTCAGGCATTTACTTATCTGGTGGAGGTGCTCTGCTGGTGAGTAGGTGGTGCCTCTAAAGGCCACATCTGCAGAAGCACAAGGAACAATACACAAAAGCATGATTATTAAGTACACACACAGCATTTAAACAGTACAGTAAAATACACCTCTAATAACATACCAATCACTTTCTCACTGTCCCTTGACAAGTACACATGTCGGTGAACACCACAAGTTTGGTCAGTTCACCCTGGGACAGAGGGCATTCTACATGGGAAGAACAGCAATATGAAAGGGTCGATGGGCACTTGACTAGGGACAATAGTCTAAATTTTCCCACACTTTTCCACAGGCGGGGGTCATTGTACCAGATATCTCAGTCCTGAGGGTATGCAAGGAAGCAAGGGTGCTTCTAGTGCACACTTGCGGTTTCTGACCCAGTTCCTATTCTGCTCATCTGTGTGCTGCTTTGGTCCCTGTGCACATGATTGCAGAATGGCACAGGAAAGTTTCCTTCAATGGGGAAAGGAACAAAGCAGCTCTGCCAAGGAACCTTTGGCAGAGGATTGCCAGGTACCTCCAGGAAACTTTCCTAGAGATCTCTCTGGAGGATTCCCATGAAATCTCAGTGTGCATCAACACCCTGTTCCGCTGTACTTCTTAGCTGCTCAGGGAAATGTCCAGCACACAGAAACACAGCCAGCCTTGTACATTTCTATGCCCTCAACCCACCCCTGCACTTCACAAAGCAAAGCCACTTACCAGGCGTCTCCTCTCCTGCTTCTTGCTCACCAGAGTGTGACTGCCAAGACTGGCTAGACACCTCGAGAGTGGAGAAAAGCTCCTGACTGGACACACCACCAGGAAACCCTGCAGTGGGCTCCACATCATCGTCTAACTCCACCTCTTCGTCAATGATTTCGTCCTTTGGGCTAGGTCCACTTTCTGCCAGCTCCAGGCTTGCTGAAGTATCCCCGGGACTCTTGGCAGTGGAGGTGGGGTTGCCACCGAGGATAGCATCCAGCTCTTATAGAAATGGCAGGTCTTTGGTGCAGCACCGGCGTGACACTTTGCCTCCATCGCCTTCTGGTACACCTGCCTCAGCTCCTTGATCTTTGCTCTGCACTGCACCATGCCCTGATCATAGTCCTTTTTACACAAGCCTCGAGAAATCTGCCCGTAGGTATTGAAATTCCTGCAGCTGGAGCGCAGCTAGGACTGCACAGCCTTCTCTCCCCATATACTGATCAGAATCAGCAGCTCCGCAGTGGTCCAAGTGAGAGAGCGTCTGCTGTGTGGAGCCGTAATGGTCAGCTGGGAAGATGCGATGTGATATCTCCACGCCGAGCAAACAAAGCAAAATTCTGGGGGTTTTAAAGGGCAAGTGGCAGATGGTTGTTTACCTGGTTGCAGGGCAGTGGAGTTGAAACTGCTGACCAGAGTGGTCAGGATGGGCATTGTGGGACACCTTCTGGAGGCCAATTAAAGCGATAAAATCAAGCGTGGTGTCTACACTGGCACTTTGTCGACAAAACTTTTGCACAAAAAGCTTTATGTCCCTTGTTGAGGTGGTTTTATTTTGTTGCCAAAACTGAAGAGTGTTGTTGCCAAAAGTGGCATTGCAGTGTGTATACTGTGACAGGGTCAGGCCAGATGGCTATAGGAGAGTAATAGAAGGTAGATATATTAGCCCCAGGCTAAGTAGGTCCCTTTTCCCTGGGTATGGTAACGGGGAAGGTTCCAGAACAATCAGAAACCTTCTGGAGACAATTAAGACAGGCTGATGAGAACACCTGCAGCCAATCAAGAAGCTGCTAGAATCAATTAAGGAAGGCTAATCAGGGCACCTGGGTTTTAAAAAGGAGCTCACTTCAGTTTGTGGTGTGCATGTGAGGAGCTGGGAGCAAGAGGCACTAGGAGCTGAGAGTGAGAACGCGGACTGTTGGAGGATTGAGGTGTACAAGCATTATCAGACACCAGGAGGAAGGTCCTATGGTGAGGATAAAGAAGGTGTTGGGAGGAGGCCATGGGGAAGTAGCCCAGGGAGTTGTAGCTGTCACACAGCTATTCCAGGAGGCACTCTAGACAGCTGCATTCCACAGGGCCCTGGGCTGGAACCCGGAGTAGAGGGCGGGCCCGGGTTCCCCCCAAATCCTCCCAACTCCTGGTCAGACACAGGAGGACTCGACCTGGACTGTGGGTTCAGAAAAATGGCCAAGCTGAGGGCTGCCGTGAAGCTCCAAGGTGAGCAAATACGCCAATAAGTGCAAGACCCACCAAGGTAGAGCAGGAACTTTGTCACAATACCTTCACTGTTTTGCCGCCAAAAGCTGCCTTTTGCCAACAAAACTGTGTTGTGTAGTCAAGGCATAAGCTAATTAAATCCATTTATTCATGCCTCAATATCAGTGACATCATAACAGAATTTTGAAAAGCCTTCAAGATCCATCATTAACTTCGAGCACTCAGCAGCTGACCTTCTAGTGACCATCCATCCATCCATCCATCTCCTTGCTGATCTACGTACTACGATGACCCTCCTCCGTTCCTTCCATAATAACTTTCTCAAGGTTATTTCCATCTCTATGCCTAATGTGACCAAAGTATGTAAGTTTCAGTCTGTGGATTTCCAACATCATGGTCTGCTTCTCTCCAATATATTTCTACATAACTAGCCTGCACTAATCTAGTCTCTATTCTCATTCATGTCAGCTGGAGGACCCAAGTCACCCTAATAACTATCTTTGTCCCCTTCACAAACTTTGAGCTGTAAATTAGTTGTTAACATCTGTTTATTCTCCAGTGCTTTGACCAATCTCTAACACTTCCTTTGGAAGACTATTCCTTAGTGTGATACGTCTCACCATTCATTACGAGCTTTTCCCTTGCAGTGATGGGGTGTACCAACCCTGCAGTGCCTGACCAATCACTGTGGGCACAGGAGACCACACCCCATCGCCCCTGCTGTGCATGCTCCAGGGGGAAGGGACAGCTAAATGGAGGCAGGCCAGCTCAGCCTGGGCTGGCTGAGGAGGAGGAAGGATATGTGCTGCAGGCTCCTGCAGAAGCACCTGCGACTCTCCAAATGGTAGGAATCGTGTACCTGGACTATGCTGAGGACGACTAGCTGACTGCAGAGACTGACTGGGATGCCGAGCCACTGCCAGCTGAGGAGATGCCTGAAATGCACCTTGTGGAGGACATGACCCAGGGAATGTAATAGGAGCTGAGCTTAAACCCTTAACAGGGAATTTCCCAGCTTCATAGGGCCCTGGGTCGGAACCTGGTGGAGTAGGGTGGGCCAAGGTTCCCCTACCTCCCCACCACACACCTGCCACTAGGCATGGTTACTGTTTGCTTGCTCTGGGGCTGCAGACTGATTGCCCAGGGGCTGCAGACTGATTGTTTGTTCTGCCCTGCCCAGGGTCAGAACCACAACTACTATTGCCTGCCTCAGCCACGAGGCTATGGGGCCATAGACTTTTTACTTTGCTCTGCCCAACCCAGGGGCTGCAGACCGTTTGCTCGGCCCCACCAGGGGTCCTGGGCCCTCTTTACAGCAATTGCCTGATCCCATAGGGAGACCTAATGCTTGTGCGACGGGGTGTACCAACCCTACACTGGGCCAACTGGGGCGGCCCGCTTGACACGCAGGACCCCACACAACACTAGCTTTTAGCCTAAGTTCTCCTTTTCTTAATTTCATCTCATCATTCTTAGTTATCCCTCCATTGTACTGATGTAAATCCAACCTAACTCCATTAAACTGCAGTGGAGTTGTTCTGTATTTACATTGGTGTAATTGAGATCATTATAATTGAGATCAGAATTTGGTCCATGGCCTGTTCTCATTCTGTGCGTGTAGGGAGAGATGAATACAGGAGCTGGGATCTGCCATGCAGATCTAGAAGGAGAATTTTCCCCTGAATGTTTAAGACCACCCCTGAGCCTCCTTACCTGATGTAGTGGCTTCTCAGGATAGTAAAACTGAAGGTTTGGGTCCACAGCAGGGATGTTCCTGTTTGCCAGAGCTTTAGCCAGTTCCCTCCAGCTCCCATATCCTGCAAAGAGGAGGGGGAAAGAGATGTGAAAACCCACCTCAAAGAAAAAGAAGAAACAACAGTGATAACTTCAGGTTACATCCTTTCCTTCTGGAGTTTTATAGTAATGGGAGCCTAAACCTCCCTCTTCCCCTGGAAATATTTAGCTTGGCCAGTCAGTGACACAACTCCTGTTTTGTTATTGTCCAGCACCTTTCATTCAAGGTGCTCAAAGTGCTGCACAAAAAGTTAACAAATCAAGTATATTGGGACTCCACTATTGAAGCCACGCCTGCCAGCTCCTTAGCTGGCTTCCTTAGCCACTGAACCATGGTGATACATTGAACCAGTCCCCTAACCAACAGCCTTAGTGCTCAAGGCTTACAGGCCCACAGCAGCCATACCACAGGCCCCTGACTGGATGGAGAAGGCTGCACTCTCGTTGGATACCTGGTCTATAGAAAGGCCCCAACAGCAAGAGGAAGCTGTCTGAGCTACAGACCATTGCCTGCTAGTTGTTCCCTAGACTCCCTTGCCCTGCTGCCTCACCTGACCCTACCTTGCTGCTTTGCCTGACCTCGCCTCCCCAGTCCACTGAACTGGCCCCTTGGATTGGATCTTCTGGCTACTGATGCCTGAGAGAACTCTGACCATTGCTCCAGATTGCCTCTGATATGAATTGACCTGCTGGCTACCTGACCATTGGCGCACACTTGAATACTGCTCCAGACTGCTCCCAATCTTGCCTCAGCCACCAGGCAGTACAGTTTGCTCAGACCACTTCAGTTTCCTCCTAGACTCATCTTACTTGAAAAGGGTATGGAACCCACACGTACGGTCAGGGGCGCTGGAACAATTTGTATAGTGGGGGTGTTGCTAGCCATTGAACCAAACTGTAAACCCTCTATATAGTGGAAACTACTTCAAGCTACGGGGTGCAGCAGCACCCCAGCATCCCTAGCTCCAGCAGCTATGGGTATTTTGCCATAGGGGCCACTGAGCCTCCAGGAGCAGACTGCTCACTAAAGGTGGAAAACCAAACCTTACATGTCGCAGTGGACCAGCTTCAGGCAGAAAAATGCACCCTGCAAGAACAGATCATAGGACCCATGGTGCCATCAAGACCCAAATGCACAGTACCATTACCAGAGTTCTACAATGGGACCTGTAGCAAATTTAGGGGCTCCATTTCCAGCCATGGCCCAATGCCTACCAGATGGACCAGGCAAAGGTGGGATTAGTCATGATTTTCCAACAGGTGAGGGCCTGGACACAGTGACTGCTCTGCTAGAGCACCTATGCCTACCCCTACCCCACTGCTAGAGGCCTACACCTTCCTGAGGGCCACTATGACAATCTTCGATGACCCACACCAAGCTCGCACTGCAGAGGCAGCCCTACAGAGACTCCACCAGGCCTTGGGGTCAGCTGCAACATATGCAGCCTGCTTTGGATGCCTGGCGGTGGATAGGGCTTGGAATGAGGTGGCCCAGCTACACCAGTTCTGTCTTGCTCTCAGCGAAGAAATAAAAGATGAGCTTGCCTGTGTGAAGCCTCCCACTGATCTAGATTCATTTATTAAGTTGGGTCTCCAAATCAACACCAGACTTAGGGAATGGCATCTTGAAAGGAAAGGGATTCCACCCTGCATCCAGGCACTGCCCACAACCCCTGCAAAGGCTGACCCATGCAAGCCCACATAGGTGGTCGTGGCATGGACCTGACTGGACCAGTGGTGAGAGTACTTGTGTTTCTACTGTCGTGGCAATGGCCACATGGTGTCTGTCTGTCTTGCTATGTCCCCGAGCCATGTGCTTCCAGGAAACAACCGTTCCGAGCGTTGGTAAGGGGGTCAAGCCTGAGCAACATCGAGAAAACTCCTCAAAGCCCCCTCCAGCAATCCATTCTGGCTGCCTGGCCCAACATATTGAAAATGTACCAGCACCTACAACTCCAGTTACGACTCTGGCTCTGGGATTTTGGACAGATATTTTGGCCCCAGTGTCAGTCAGGGCCCTCTGTGAGGGGTGATAACTTAATGGGCACTACCATGGCTCAAGTACTCAGCCTACCCAAACAACCTAAGATAGCCCGTGATTTAGTTGAGACAGTTGATGGATCACTGCTCACCTCATCCATCAGAAAACTATAGTTTTGGAAGTGATGGTTGGGGAGCACTATGAATTTCTCCAATTTAACCTGATCTGGTCCTCACGGTTCCATTTGATGGTGTCAACAAACCATTACATTTATGGTGTCAACAAACCATTACATTTAATTCTAAGCTTTGCCAGGACATCTGCCTCCTGACTTCCAGGCTCGAGACTCCAGAACCTCAGGTTGGATGCCTTGCCTGGGCTTCAGCAACACAGAGAGATGTTCGGGCAACACAGCAGGCCTGCTTACTACTAGGGTCAACCATCACTCTCCACAAAATACCAAGTTTTCAGACATATTCGAAAAACAAAACGGAGATACTACTTCCTCACAGGGAATATGACTGTCTGATTGACTTACAGCCTGGAGCCAAGATTTTGTTCAGCTGAATGCATTCCATGTTGGAACACGAATTAGCTGCTCTTAAGGATTACAGAATCTGAGAATCTGGAGAAAAGTTTCCTTGAGCATTCTACATCCCTGGCTGGGGCCCCTCTCCTCTTTATGAAAAAGAATGACAGCTCCTTAAGATTCCGTGTTGACTACTATACTCTAAATCAAATTGCAGCGCAGAATTGATACCCACTACCCAGAGCTCCCGGACTGGGTAAGAGCAGCCCGGGTATTCACCAAGTTAGACCTCAGAGGGACATACAACCTAGTCAGAATCCAGTCAGGTGATGAATGGAAAACCATTTTTCACACTTGGTATGGCCACTTTGAACATCTGGTGGTGTCTTTTGGACTTACTAACCTTTCAGCATCTAATTCAGTGGTTCTCAAACTTTTTTACTGGTAACCCCTTTCAGACAGCAAGCCTCTGAATGCGACCCCCCTTATAAATTAAAAACATGTTTTTTATATATTTAACACCATTATAAATTCTGGAGGCAAAGCGGGGCTTGGGGTGAAGACTGACAGCTTGTGACCCTCCATGTAATAGCCTCGTGACACCCTGAGGGGTCCCGACCCCCAGTTTGAGAACCCCTGATCTAATTAATGATGTCTTATGAGATATGCTGAACCGCTATGTGGTCACCTACTTAGATGACATCCTAATTTACTCTGATGACCAGCCTATGCACAACCAGCATGAGTGCAAGGTCCTGGAAAGATTCTGCCTACATGGGCTCTATGCTAAGCTGGAGAAATGTGTCTTCAATCAGCCTACCATGGAATTCTAAAGCTACGTTCTGTCTGCTGAGAGAGGTCGCATGGATCCCTAGAAAGTGGAAAATGGTTCGCGACTGGGCAACATCACGAAGCAGTCAAGAAATTCAGCACTTCATTGGGTTTGTGAATTTCTATAGATGGGACTAATCCTGGCCCCTATAACATCTCTGCTGCAAAAACCCACCAAGTTTGCTTGGAGGCCAGAAGCCCAAGAAGGCTGTGATCATCTGAAGCTGGAGTTCACCTTCATGCCCATCCTCACACATCTGGACCCAAATCAGCCATTCACACAGGAACCTGATGCTGCCATTGGGGCGGTGCTGTCTCAGAAACAGGGCCTCGACAAAGAAGTTCATCCCTGTACATATTATTCCTGCAAGCTCACTCCTGCCGAGCACAATTATGACATTTTAGACAAGGAGCTTGTCATAAATATAAAGGGAAGGGTAACCACCTTTCTGTATACAGTGCTATAAAATCCCTCCTGGCCGGGGCAACATCCTGTTACCTGTTAAGGGTTAAGGAGCTCAGCTAACCTGGCTGGCACCTGACCCAAAGGACCAATAAGGGGACAAGATACTTTCAAATCTGGGGGGGAAGGCTTTTGTTTGTGCTCTTTGTTTATGTGGTTGTTCTCTCTTGGGACTGAGAGAGGCCAGACAGAAATCCATCTTCTCCAACCCATCCTAATCCAAGTCTCCAATATTGCAACCAGTATAGGTAAGCCAGGCAAGGCAGATTAGTTTATCTTTTGTTTTATGTGAATTTTCCCTGTGTTAAGAGGGAGGTTTATTCCCATTTTCTGTAACTTTAAGGTTTTGCCCAGAATCTGAATACCCTGTAAAGTATATTCCATCCTGATTTTACAGAGATGATTTTTACCTTTCTTTTTTTTTTAATAAAATCCTTCTTTTAAGAACCTGACTGATTTTTCCATTGTTCCAAGATCCAGGGGTTTGGGTCTTTGATGATTTTGTAATCAATTGGTTAGGATATTATTCTCAAGCCTCCCCAGGAAAGGGGGTGTGTAGGGCTTGGGGGGATATTTTGGGGGTAAGATGTCTCCAGGTGGTCTCTTTCCCCGTTCTTTGTTTAAAACGCTTGGTGGTGGCAGCATACTGTTCAAGGACAAGGCAAAGTTTGTACCTTGGGGAAGTTTTTAACCTAAGCTGGTAAGAATAAGCTTAGGGGGTCTTTCATGCGTGTCCCCACATCTGTACCCTAGATTTCAGAGTGGGGAAGGAACCCTGACAGAACTACTTGCCATCAAAGTGGCTTTTGAGATCCAGAGGCATTATCTAGAAGGCACCAGACACCCAATTCAGGTGTTCACTGATCACATAAATCTAGAATACCTGTGCACGGATAAAGCCCTAACTCAGTGACAGCTACGCTGGGCTCTCTTTTTTCTGGGTCTGATTTTACTATCACCTACCGTCCTGGCTTCTGCAATCGTAAAGCAGATGCTCTGTCCTGAAAAGAAGAACCTGAAGAAGAGCCTCCTGAAATCACATCTCTTCCTTGGCAAAGCATCATTATCCAATTTGTTCATGACGATATGTTCCTCCCTATCAAATGAGCTCTTTGCCCAGACACTCTCAAACTTCCAAACTGAATCACAGGGTAAATTCACATAGAAGGATGGACTTTTCCTAGTTCACAGGCAAACCTACGTCCCTGAGGGACAACCCCGTTTGAAGGCCTTATGCATTTGCCCTGATATCCCTTGGGCTGGCCAGTTCGGCCAAGCAAAGACCACTTGCATGGCATGTTTGTCATTGTGGTGGCCAAAAGTGTGGTCCAATGCTCAGGCCTTCATCAAGTCTTGTGACACCTGCGGCCATACCAAAGTTCCCCAAACTAAACCCTTTGGGATGTCAATACCTTCTGAGACCCCTTCAAGACCTTGGGCTAACTTTACAGTGCACTTCATTGTTGAATTACCAGAATCTGAAGAATGCCAAACCATACTGACAGTAATGGATCAACTGATAAAGATGGCAAACTTCATTCCCCGTTCACATCTTCCCACTGCCAAGGATACTGCTCATCTCCTCATCACACATGTTGTCCACCTCCATGGCCTCCAAGACCACATTACTTCAGCCTGGGGTTCACAGTTCATGTCTGAGTTTTAGCAGGAGGTGTTCTGTCTCCCAGAGGCGTGTCTCCATGCACTGACTGCCTACCATCCACAAACCAATAGCCAGTCAAAGCGTGAACTAGGTATGCTTCACCAACTACCACAAAAATGACTGGGCCATACTGCTTTCATATGTGGACTTTGCCCATAGCAACGCAGCCACACTTCAACCAAGATGAGCCCCGCCCCCTCCTTTTTTACAAATTATGGCTTCCATCTCCATTTTCACTAAGTACTACCCACAGTTCCCACAAACTCAGGCCTGGTTTGTCAAATCCATCAGACATAAGAAAAGTTGAAACAAAACCTAGATGCAGCCAAGAAAGCATACAAACCTCATGCTGACGGTCATCAGCAGGAGGGTTCTATATTTGCAGTAGGACTAAAGGTATGGCTATCGGCAAAGCATCTCAAGACAGGCGGATCTGTATGTAAATTAGACCACCAAGTATGTAGGACCCTACCAGATCTGCAGGCAAATAAACCCAGTAACCTTTGAACTTCAACCTCCCTGCTACTTCAAGGTGCACCCTATATTCCATGACTCCCTCCTTAAACCCTTCACTGACAACCCCTTTCCTGAAAGAAAACAACCTCCCACTCCCCCAGTCCAAGGCCAAGAAGAGTACCTTGTCCATGAGATCCTAGATTCCCAGATATGAAGAGGGAAGACATGATACCTCATCAACTGGGAAGGGTCTGAGCCATGTGAGGGTCCTGAGAATCAGCCCATTTTGTGCACGCTCCCAAAGAAGTCAGAGCCTTCCACAGTTGGGGTCTGGGCTGGGGCAGGCAGCTGGGGTGTAGGAGGGGGCTCAGGGCTGGGGGTTGGGGTGCAGGATGTGAGGGCTCTGGCTGGGGATGTGGGCTCTGGGGTGGGGCCGGGTGGGGCCGGGGATGAGGAGCTTGGGGTGCAGACAGGCTGCCCCGGGGCTGGGGCCAGAGAGGAGGACTCCCCACAGCCCTCTCCCCGCCGGCAGCAGCGAGCTCCAGCGGAGGGACCCCGCTTCATCCCCCCTGGCAGCACACTCACCCTGCACCACTGTCACTGCACATGCTCCTAGGGCCCCTCTCAGGTCCAGAAAGCCCCCTCGCCTCTCCTATGGTGGATGCTGGGGGGGGGTTTGCCATCATGTGTGGCCTCCTCCCCTGCTGCTGCCCCTCACCATAGCCTCACTGGGGGTGGGGGATGGGGCTGCCCCTTGCCCAGGGTGGGGCAGGACTGGTGACTGTGGGTGGGGGGCACAGGGTGTCACAACACTCAACCAAGCCTCAGCTGCTCAGGTCCAGGAAGCCCCCGCACCTCCCCTGTGGTGGGTGGGTGCCAGGGAGGGGGGGTGGGGGCTGCCATCACATGTGGCCTCCTCCCCTGCCACAGCCTGCTGCCCCTCACCCTAGCCTCAGCGTGGGGCAGGAGCGGTGACTGCGGGCTTGGGGGCGGGGTGTGGCTCACAGGGTCAGACACTCACCGAAGCCCCAGCAGATGCTCAGGGGAGTGAGGTCCACTCCAGATATCTCCTGGCCTGAAGTCCCCTCAGTGTCACCTCCCGGTGGGTCCCAGGGGAGAGGAGGACTGCCAATCAGGTGTGCGCCTCCTCCCCCTCCTCAGGTGCAGCAGCAGCCAGCTGCCTCAGCCTGCCGCCAGCGCTGCTGTTGCTTAGGGCCTGTCTTCACTGGCCGTGTCTTCACTGGCCGTGCTTTAACATGGCTTGCGTAGTTGCGGCACAGCTCCTCCACAAGGGGAATAGCTCCACAAAAAGCACCTCCACAAGGGGAATAGCTAACAGTGCTGGGAGCACAGCTCCCCGCGCTGGTGCATGTCTACACTGGCGCTTTACAACGCTGAAACTTGCTGTGCTCAGGGGGGTGTTCTTTCACACCCCTGAGCGAGAAAGTTGCAGGGCTGTAAAGTGCCAGCGTGGACAAGCCCTTAGGCAGTGCAAGCAAGGGAGAACAGCGTGGAGCGGCAGGGCAGCTGCCTGCTTTCAATCAGGCAGGGACGCTCTGGGGCCCAGGGGAGGCGTGGGGGGGGGGGGGCAGGCAGGAGCTGGGGGACACTCCAGGCAGGGCCAGGGCAGAGACCTGGCTCCAAACATTGGTGGAGCTGTCCCCCGGCCCTGAATATTCCTAGAGCCAGGCACCATGGGCCCATATAACTCATCGCCACTGGGTGAGAAAGGTGTAAAACAGATGGGCAAAGGGGAAAGATAGGGCAGATGCAGACAGAGTGGTACAGACAGGGAGTCACAGACATTGATTGTAACTCCCAACCAGATTTGCAAATTCCAGCTACTGGCTAATGGCATAGAATATTTACCCTATTCTCATGGGTGGTGAATGAACCCCCCATTCAAGGAGACTAGCCCCCCTGCCCCACCCCTTCCACCTGCTGGGGCCAGAGAAGCCCTGAACCCCACACTGTGGCTGGAGCCGCCCCAAACCCCAGCCACCAGGACGAGTCCCAAGCCAAAGAGGAAGCAATTCAGGGCTCTGCTCTCCCACTGGATCATTTGAGTATCACCCACTGATGGGTTGGAGCTCCATGCCCACTGTGCTTGAAGGACCTAGCCCTCAGTGTTTCAAATTGCTTCTGGCTCATGCAGGAAGATGCACTGAGTGGACACTTAGGGGAAGTAACTGAACCATTGGCACTATTGTTAGTGTAGGCCTCAGCTGGAAACAATTATTCCAATGTCAGACCAGCCATCTAAGTAGCAGTGATACCTGTGGCTTCCAATATTTGAGTCTCTTCATCCTCCACACTGAGGTGTGACATGTTGCAGGACCAGCGATGCAACATGCAGGATGCAGCAAAGAGAAGGCAAAGGGAAGTGAGGAAGAGCGAAACAGACACACATGGGAGAAAGCAAGTGAGGAGAAGGTGGTCACTTGTGTTCTGGAGTATTTAGCAGTAGGGCAGGTACTTCTGTTGGACTTGCCAGTGTAGATGCACATGTGGGCAAACCAGTATTGCAGGGCCAGCTTTATGATTAGTGAAGACCCCAGCAAGAACCCAGGGGTAGAACTGGGCCTTGTGCATCACCACTTCTCCAGTCCGGCTGCTGGAAGATGACACTGTGTGGTGAGTAACTACCTCCCTCACTGGACTCACTGGTGTAGTGGGGGAGCTGAAACATGAATTGCTGATGTTACTTGAGTCCGTGAGCTTAAGACCAGCTCTGGACTAGTAACAACTAATCGCACCTAGTGAGACCCTACTTCCAAGCCAGTAGCCACTGTTCACAAACTGATCTACATCTCTACCCTGCACCTGTAGACAGAGGGGCCAAATAGAGCAGGGGGTGCAAATAGTAGGTTTACACTTTGGATGTGAGGCCATCAGAAAATGGATGTAGCCTACAAGCCAAGGGGCCAGAAAGAGAGGTAAAGAATATAAAGAACACCCTGCTGTTAGTTACAGTAAGAGAAAGAAGGGTGCCCCTCTCCTTATATGAGGCCTGATTAGGGCCCAGCTCTCTCCCTCAGAACGATGGCTGTTATTGCAGTCACGATAAGCCAGTCTCTCGGAAGTGGCAAGGTCAGCAAACACAAGACAGATAAAGAGAAAGAAAGAAAAGGTCTCTCATGTCTCATTCAACAGCAGGTGCTCCAGCTGACCGATTCAGCTTAAGCCCTCCTACAGAGCAAACAGTCCAAGAGCCAGAAAGAATGACATACTAGGAGCGATCAGGCTTCAGCTTAGGAATATGATAGGAGCTGCCATATCTATTCAAACATTAGGTACATCTAGTCCATTGTCCTGCCTGTGGCCCCAGCTAGCACTGATGTTTCAATTAGCCACATAATGCACCTGGCCAATTGTGCAGGGGAAAATCCTAGAGCCTGTTCCCCATTCCCTCAGATGACCAGCTTACACTCAAAAGGATGAGAATTGACTCCCCTTGTGTCATTACTGTCGCTTGCTTAGCCACAAATGCTATTAATGCCCATAAATTATCCTGTCCTTTTGTAATCATGATTAAGGCTGTGAGTTTGTCACAGAGGTCACAGAAGTCACAGATTTCGTGACGTTCTGGGACTTCCATGACTTCTGCAGCGGCCAGTGCAGCTGGCGTGGGGGCCGCCTGAGAAGCCACCACACTCCCTCTCCTCTCCCCACAGCAGCAAGACTTTGGGTGTGGGAGGGGGTGGGGGCTTTTGGCCGCCCTCGCGGGGGCGGCGGGGGAGAGAGCTCTCCAGAAGCAGTAATATCCCTCAGCTCCTACGCGAAAGTGTGGCCAGGCAATGGGAGCTGCAGAGCTGGTGCTCGGAGCAAAGGCATCGCGCAGAGCTGCCTGGCCATGCTTCCGCCTAGGAGCTGAGGGAGGGGGATGTTGCCACTTCTGGGCAGGCACAGAGCCAGGTAGGGAGCCTGCCAGCCCTGCCAACTGCTCCCCCAGCACCAGTGAGGGTCACAGGCTGCACACTGTCCCCACAACCCTCCAAGCACCAGTGGGAGTCCCAGGCTACCCCCCCCCCCAGCACCCATGATGCCCTCTAGCCACCACCCCCCTGCCAAGATTTAGTCAGGGGTATATAGTACAAGTCATGGACAGGTCATGGACCATGAATTTTTGTTTACTGCCCACGACCTGTCCATGACTTTACTAAAAATACCCATGACTAAAACGTAGCCTTAATCATGAAAAATTATTTGATTTAACAGCTTCCTGCGGCAGTGAAGTCCATGGGCTGGTTTCACACGAGGTATACAATCATAGAAGTGAAGGGCTAGACGGGACCTCGAGAGATCATCTAGTTCATCCCCCTACTCTGAGGCAGGATTAAGCATACTTAGGCCATCCTTCGACTGTATGGAAGCATTTCCTTTTGATTTTAGAGTCCCACACTGTTCTCATGTTATAGGGACCAAGTTAGAAAAAAAAAAGACAGGCAGACAAGACTGATGAAAGGAGAAGACTACTGCACCAGCAGTTTTATCCTCAGACAGTCTGCAAGCATTGGCCCTTGCTTGCAGACACTTAACACACACTGAATGCTTTCGCTGGAAGGACTGCTTAGTTCTAGGGTAAAAGGGGCTTCTGTCTTCAGAACCGTCCACTGAACACGGGCTTCCCAACATTGTTGCACCAAGGACTTTAACTCGGTCTTTGATGAACTTACCCCATAACCATTCCGACCTTCTCCACGCTGCTCCAGCAATAAGACACTAAACGCCCCTCCCAGTGAGTGTCATACAGAAGGAGGAAAGGTTTCAAAAAGAGGATACACAGGGGACTTGTGTACATTGCAGTTACAAACATATTAGGTTCTGTCCTAACCATGTTACAACAAGGTTGGGTTTCTATGTGTAGATGTGAACAAACTGCATTATAGCCAAGTTAACCCTGAAGGTTATAGCACAGTGCCCTTCACACAGCTATAACATGATGTGATCTGACCTACACAGACAAAAATCAAAGCATAACTGGTGGAACTAGGTTCCCGAACCTGGTTGTAATTGTAGCACAGACAAAGCCAGAGAGGGGAAGAATACAAAGGGGCATGAGATATGGATAGAGAAGGATTACAGAGAGAATGCTAGTGAAATTGGAGACTGTTCCAGTTTGTCACTCTTGCCAGGTGCTTATCCCTTGCAGGAATCTATGATGGATCCTTGTGGCCCTCACAAGTTGCAGTGTCTATCACACTCCCTGAAGCACAAGTCCCATTTAGCTTTGCATCAAGTATGTAAACTCTAAATGAAGGGCTCCCATATTGAATACCCTCCTGCCATTGAAAAAAACATCTACACCAATGCTGAAATGTTGTGATTTAATTGCATTCCTCTTCTAATAACACTCCTGTCTGAGCATCCAAGCCAGTACCATACACTTTCCAAGTATCATTAAAGGGTGTGAGAGAGAAATAGGCCTGAGAAGCCTGCATGGTTTTTTGGAACAGTGCTGGGCAGAATGTGACAGAACTGCTCAGTTCAGTGGAGGAAGGAACTGTTTTCAGTGTTTCACATACACACACCACGCCTTGACTTGTTACAGACATTAACTGAAAAACATTCCATCCCTAGCAAACATCCCTAGCAAATGTACTGACCCAAACTCACATCACACCACGCATGCAGTGGGCAGGAGAACATGCACTAACTTAGGGCATGGCTACACTTGCAGATGTAGAGCGCTTTGAGTTAAACCCGCCTTTGGAGAGCGCAGCAGGGAAAGCGTTGCAGTCTGTCCACACTGATAGCTGCAAGCGCATGGGCGTGGCCACATTTGCAGCACTTGCAGTGGCATTGGGAGCGGTGCATTATGGGCAGTTATCCCAGCATGCAAGTGACTGCAACATGCTTTTCAAATGGGGGGGTGGTGGCGGTGGAGTGTGACAGGGAGTGTGTTGTGTGTATGTGGGGGGGGAGAGAGTGGGTTTTTGGGGGGCTGAGAGCATGTCAGTGTGCTGTCTTGTAAGTTCAGATGCAGAAGACCTCCCTCCCCCTCCCTGCCTCTCTCTCACACACACAGCATTCCACACTAATAGCTTGCTTTGTCTCGGAGCAGATAAGCAGCCGGCTGTCAGAAACAGAGCTTCAAAGGGCATATCCGCATTCCTGCAGCGATTCAAAAACAATGACAAGAGTGGCCACTTGACTTAAGGGGATTATGGGACGTTTCCGGAGGCTGATCAGAGCGCAACAATGCAATACCTCATTCACACTGGCACCACGGCTCTCAGCAAACGTTATTCCACTTGCCGAGGTGGAGTACCAGCAGCGTTGTAGCTGTGGAGTCAGAGCGCTCTACGTGCCTTGCCAGTGTGGACGGGTAGTGAGCTAGGGCACCCGGGGCTCCTTTACTGCGCTGTAACTCGCAAGTGTAGCCAAGCCCTTTGTTTTGCTTGTAACCTTTAAGCTGGACCTCAAGAAAGGTATTCTTGGTGCTTAATCCTTGTAGTTGCTCTTTTAAAATCTAGCAATAACCTGAGTTTCCAGATGTATTTTCTTTCCTTTTTTTGTTTAATAAAATTTACCTTTTTTAAGAACAGGATTGGATTTTTGTGTTTTAAGAAGTTTGTGCACATGTTTAATTAGCTAGTGGTAACAGCTGATTTCCTTCTTTTTTTTTTTTTTTTTTTTTTTCCTTTCTCAGCTCTTCCCTGGAGGAGGCATGAAAGGGCTTGAGGGTACCCCACAGGAAGGAATTCCCAAGTGTGCCTTCCTGGGCTCTCAAAGGGGTTCTGCACTTGGGTGGTGGCAGCATATACCAATCCAAGGTCAGAAAAAAGTTGTAACCTTGGAAATAATACAAGCCTGGAGTGGCAAGTATTAATTTTTAGAGTACTTGCAGACCCCCACCTTCTGCACTCAAAGTGCCAGAGTGAGGAATTAGCCTTGATAGATACGATCAAAAAATCACTCCAGAGTGGAGATGGCTGTGATATGGATTCTATGTGATTACAAATTCCAGTTAATAAAATGTACAGGCACAAAGGAGTGAGCCCATGCCCCCAGATCAGAATCAGAGTGACACTCATATGTTTACAGAGATTCAAGAAGCTGCAAAATCTGCTTAGACTACAAGGAAATCAGCAGAAACCCTCCCATTTCTGCTGTGCACAGGATTCTGCAAACCCCCTTGTTGGTCTTGCTCATGCAAAGATCACAAGCTGTAAACAGTTTGCATTTGTGCAAACACAAATCCCTCCATTCGACTAAGCTCAAACACCTGCATTCATGGGTCTGGTTCATTGCTTGCAAGTTTGCAGGTCCCCAGTGCCTGTGAATTTGTGAGAGTCTGTAGGATCCTTCCATTGTTAATGTATAACCAAACTATTACTAAAATCAGACTAGGGTACTGCACGTAGGAATAAAGGTGATAAAAAAAAGCTTTAAACAAACAATATACACAGACAGCATCAGTTCCAGAGTTACACTCCAATCTACTCCCCAGGTGGGAGCTCACTGTTGTTATTATAGGTTTCAGAGTAACAGCCGTGTTAGTCTGTATTCGCAAAAAGAAAAGGAGTACTTGTGGCACCTTAGAAACTAACCAATTTATTGAGCATAAGCTTTCGTGAGCTACAGCTCACTTCATCGGATGCATACAGTCTGTGATTTTGGTCCTGACCCAGGTGGAGTGCTGCTTTTGGGTCAGGACCAAGATCACAGACTGTATGCATCCAATGAAGTGAGCTGTAGCTCACGAAAGCTTATGCTCAAATAAATTGGTTAGTCTCTAAGGTGCCACAAGTACTCCTTTTCTTTTTGTTATTATTATGTAGCAATAGAGAACGCATTACTGTGGCAAGAAGCCCAAAGATAGCCCAGTGTCTAGAGAACTAGCTTAGGCTGCAGAAGACCTCGGTTCAATTCCAGCTCTATCAAAAAATTCCTTAGTGTCTGTGTGTGTCACAGTTCTCAATCTATAAAATGGGGATAGAGAGTTGGGTATTATGAGGTTAAAGATTCTGAGATGTAAGGATGATGGAGTCTGACCTCAATGTATGAGGCTTCAGAACATGTTATAGTGAACTTGTATTTGCAAGGTCAGACCAATGCAAGAACTGCACACACAGTTATACCTGGGACAGAAAAGATTGCAGGCTGTTGCATTCTTACTTTGTGCTGTTCACGTTTTTCACATAAAGGTGTTAATGTGCCTTGCTTCAAAACAGTTATGGCCATATGACAAAGCTACTCTGTCATGGGCTGTTGCTTCCTAATTGCTCGGGTCAACCTGATATGCTTTCAAGTTTGATTTCAGTGTGCCTTTATATCCTTTGTACTGGCTACCAGGAGACCGGGTGCCTTGCTTTAGCTGATCATAAAACATGGCCTTGGATATCCTCAAATCAGCCATATGAACGAGATGCCCAGACCAATGTAGCTGAGCTTTTATGAGCATGTTTGAATGCCAGACATCTGTCAATGATTAAGGATTACGATATTGTAACTCTTGTCCCCACAATTTAACCCTGCAAACAGACCAAAGTCAGCACATATGGAACTGGTCAAGTTTCTTAATGTGGTGCCACATGGGGCACTCAGGTACTACGGTGATGGAGGCCCTAGCCCTACAAGATAGAGATAGAGTGTCCAAGCTGAGCACTGCTGTCAATCACAACTCCATTGGGTTACAGTGATCATTGCAAAGAAAGAACAATAGCATTCCTAATAGGGGCCTCTCCCGCAAGAGGGAACTAGATACATTCATGGAGGATAGGTCCAGCAACGGCTATTAGCCAGGATGGGCAGGGATGGTGTCCTTTGCCTCTGTTTGCCAGAAGCTGGGAATGGGTGACAGGGGATGAATCACTTGATGATTACCTGTCTGTTCATTCTCTCTGGGGCATCTGGCATCGGCCACTGTCGGAAGACAGGATACTGGGCTAGATGGAACTTTGGTCTGATCTAGTATGTCCGTTCTTGTGTAAAGTTAGGGGTGAAATTCATCCCTATGCAAAAGGGTCTCTCAACCACTTAAGTCTCCAAACCAGCAGCGCCTCTGCACCTGGGTGAATTTCACATTAAAAGAGTAGAATCCAAAACTAGGAAGAAATACTTAATGGGAGACTGAAGGGCGAAGTAGAGTCTATAAATGTAAAACTCACTGATCATTTAAGAACATCACACTATTTTCATTATTATCAGCATTCAGTTTGAATTGGAAGTGCAAATGGTTTGTGTAGCTCCGAGCACAAACAAACAAACAAAAAAACATACCACACCAAAAAGAGGAAGTAAAATCTGCCTGGAGAAATATAGGAATTTGTTTGTTTTTGTATAGAAACTCATACAAAAAGTGGAAATCCTGTCAAACACCATGAACATAAGTGAAACCCAGATTGTATAAAGTCAGGATGGAAATGAAATGTAAAAAGAGAAAAGGTGACAAATTAAAAAATAACCCAAGATATTTAGGAAGGCATTTTAAAAAGGTGTTAGGCAGCTACTTCATGGTATAAGAACTTCTAAAGAATAGAATAATCTTTTAAGACTGCAATAAACTGACCTTTTTCCCAGTTCACAAAGGACTCACTGCCACACCCAGAGTCTTTTTCCAGGCAGTTTAAATTTCACAACATAGGCACAATTAACAAAACCAGTTCCTCAGCTCATCCTGGGCTACAGCTGCTAGGGGATTTTCCCCTATACTTCTCACCCTTCTTGCTTCAGGGTTTCCTGCAGGAATCTTCCGTGCTCTATTCACTGAGCACTACCACTAGGGCTTTCTCCATGGAAGCCTTTTTTCCCTAGCAGGTTCCCACTCCCTCCCATCCCTGGGGACTCTGGCAGCCTCTCCCAGGGGATTTCCACCTACTGCTAGTTCTTGTAGCTCTCGAACTCACCACATCTCCATCTCATTGGATTTGTCCTCCATAACCCCCGGTGTCCGTTTTTAAACCTGAGGTCAGCTGACCCATCACAGGTGCGCTGGCCCTGCTCCATCTTGAAGGAGTCAGTCACCCAGCCTAAAAGAATTATAGAATTATAGAATCATAGAGATGTAGCGCTGAAAGGGATCTTGAGACGTCACCAAGTCCAGTTCCTTGTGCTGAGACAGGACCAAATAAACTTAGACCATCCCTGACAAGGTTTGTCCAACCTGTTATCAAAAACCTCTAGTGACTGGGGATTCCACCACCTACCTTGGAAGCTTATTCCAGAGCTTTAACTATCCTTATAGTTAGAAAGCTTTTCCTGACATGTAACAGTACATCTCCCTTGGAGATTAAGCCAATTACTTCTTGTCCTACTTTCACTGGTCATAAAACAATTTATCACAGTCCATAAAATAGGGACATGTGGTCACCCTATTTATAACAGCCCTTAGCAGATTTGAAGACTGTCGTCAGATCCCCCCTCAGCCTTTTTTTCCTCAAGACTAAACATGCCCCGTTGTTTTTTTAACCTTCCTTTGTAGGTCAGATTTTTTTCAACCTTTTTCATTTTTGTTGTTCTCCAGTTTGTCCACATCTTTCGTAAGTCGTGGTTCCCAGAACTGGACATTGTAACTCTCCAGCTCAAGAGAAACACATCTAGGATGATCTGTGTATCAGTAAAGAGAAAGGAGGGAGTAGTCACTATTGTGGGTTTTCGTGTGACACTGGCAAGGTCAAGCTCTGAGAACTGGGAGAACACATGCCTGGAACACATGATCACTCTGAATCGGTGAGAAAGCTGTATGTGGCATGCTTTATGAGGCTGAGGGGCAAAGAGGGAAATTAATGAGGGTAAGGAGTTTGTTAGGGGTTAAATACATTATTTTTAGGCTTGGCACAATTAGATTTTTATTTTTTTATAATTTTGATAGATAATATCAATGTTTATTTTTAAGCATTTTTTCAATTTTTATCAATTTAAAATTTCACAATTGAGGGAAATTATGAGGGGGCCAGAGAGTGATTATTTAATGACAGTAGACACTGAGATTCAAAAATGTAAAGCTTTGTTAAAACACAAATTGTAACATCATATGTCAAAATATATGAAGTAAATATCCTTAAATCCAACTCTAATAAGTTCTCAAACAGAATTTTTCTTGCTTTGCCTATCTGTAAGCTTTGATTATCATCAATGGAAATATTGTTTCGTTGATTTGTATGCATATGGTGTAATGGATGTTTACGGACCTTTACAGATTAAAATCTGTTCCTTTCAAGCCTAAATTATTTTCCTCATTCAATATTATTTGAGATGATGGAGAAACTCCTCTTCTGAGGACACTTTGTTTGGGAAACCAAGAATGCTACCCTGATATAGACTGAAGTCTTGATGAAGGAAGTTAAGAAGAAACTCGAGATTCTCAAAATGTAGGACCAGATTATTGTTATCTGAGAGTTCTCAGGGAGATCAAATGTGAAATAGCAGAGATACCAAGGAGGACATGCAATATGAAGCAGCAACTGTTCCCAAAGGCAGGAAAGACAAATGAGTATAACACTCAGAGAAGTAGAACCTGATAGGGTAAAACCAGAACAGTTTATGTGGGGAGAAACTGTGTCCTTAGTCTAACCTGTGGCAGTGCTTTGGAAAAGTTAGTAGAGAATGCTGACCCAGTGGACACAGTTTACTTGGATTTGCACAAAGCTTTTAATAAAGACCCTCATATAAGCCTGTTATTAAAGAAAATAAATATCCAAGGATAAAAGGGGAAATATTGTCAGAGGTTAAAAACTGGCTAAATCACATGCAAAAAACCCTTTGTTAACATGGAGTTAAGGTTGCTGGCATTCAGCAGTGTGCCCTGAGCTCCTCATGCCCTTCCAGAATTAGAGTGTTTAATTCC